>NC_044996.1:100034648-100634648 GCF_008728515.1 Papio anubis | reverse complement strand
TATTTTGCTTTTTAAAAAACATATTCTTTTATATATATATACTTTAAGTTCTAGGGTACATGTGCAAACCAACACAGCACATGTATACTCATACTATTATTTTTTAGTACAAGTTATTTTCTTTACAGGCATGAGCCACTGTGCCTGGCCCCAATATTTACTTTCTTAAGTAAATATTTATTTATTTTTGAGATGAGGTCTCGCTCTTGTTTTGCAGGCTAGAGGAGTGCAATGGCGAGATCTCAGCTCACTGCAACCTCTGCCTCCCAGGTTCAAGCAATTCTCCTGCCTCAGCCTCCCAAGTAGCTGGGATTACAGGCATCGCCGCCACACCTGGCTAATTTTGTATTTTTAGTAGAGGCAGAGTTTCACTATGTTGGCCAGACTGGTCTTGAACTCCTGACTTCGTGATCCGCCCACCTTGGCCTCCCAAAGTGCTGAGATTATATGTGTGAGCCACCACGCCCAGCCCAATTTGTTTTCTTTTTAAGGTACTAGTCAACAGGTAATTAAATTTTCTGACATATTTTGTCAATTTCTGTTCTCACTGCTGTTATATACCACACCTCGTCTCTGGGCTCACTTTTTTTTTAATCGCTTTTTCTTTTTGAGCTCCCTTTTGTTCTTGCTGAAGTACATCCTTTAATAATTCTTTTTTGTTTGTTTGTTTGTTTTGAGAAGGAGTCTTGCTGTGTTGCCCAGGCTGGAGTGCAGTGGCACAATCTCTGCTCGCTGCAACCTCCACCTCCCAGGTTCAAGCTATTCTCCTGCCTCAGCCTCCAGAGTAGCTGGGATTACAGGCGTCAGCCACCACGCACAGCTAATTTTTGTATTTTTAGTAGACACAAGGTTTCACCATATTGGCCAGGTTGATCTTAAACTCCTGACCTCGTGATCCAGCCACCTCGGCCTCCCAAAGTGCTGGGATTACAGGCATGAGCCACCGCACACAGCCCCTTTAATAATTCTTTTAGGTCAGATGCAGTGGCTCATGCCTGTAATCTTAGCACTTTGGGAGGCCAAAGCAGGAGGATAACTTGAGCCCAGGAGTTCGAGACCAGCCTGAGCAACATAATGAAACCCTATCTTTACAAATAATTTTTAAAAAGTAACTGGGCATGGAGGGGCGCAGCTGCGTGGGAGGATCACTTCAGCCTCCCACAGGAGGTGGAGGTTGCAGTGAGTCAAGATTTTTCCACTGTGCTCCAGCCAGGACAACAGAGCAAGATTCTATCTCATTAAAAAAAAACAAAAAAAAATCTCTCCATGAAAGTCTATGGCTGACAAAGTCTCCAAGCATGTACATATGAAAAAGTCCTTATTTTGCCATCATTTAAAAAATGATATTTTAGCAGGGCATAAATGTCTAGGTTGCATTTTCCTCCAATATTACTCCATTATCTATCGAGGTCATGAGGAATCTGCTATTAGATCAATTGTTGTACCTTTGAAAGCAATATTTTGGCGGCTATAACCTTTTAGATTATTTATTCTTGGCAATTTCACTTTAATGTATCTAGCTGTATGTGTGTGTGTGTGTGTATGTGTGTGTGTATATATATATATATATATGTGTGTGTGTGTTTTTGTTTTTTGTTTTGTTTTTTGTTTTTTGTTTTTGAGATGGAGTCTAACTCTGTGGCCCAGGCTGGAGTGCAGTGGCACAATCTCAGCTCACTTCAACCTCCATCTTCCGGGTTCAAGCAATTCTCCTGCCTCAGCCTCCCGAGTAGCTGGGATTACAGGCATCTGCCACCACGCCTGGCCAATTTTTCTTTTCTTTTCTTTTCTTTTCTTTTTTTTTTTTTTGAGACGGAGTCTGGCTCTGTTGCTCAGGCTGGAGTGCAGTGGCACGATCTTGGCTCACTGCAAACTCTGCCTCCCGGGTTCACACCATTCTCCTGACTCAGCCTCCTTAGTAGCTGGGACTACAGGTGCCCACCATCATACCTGGCTAATTTTTCTATTTTTAGTAGAGACAGGGTTTCACTGTGTTAGCCAGGATGGTCTCGATCTCCTGACTTTGTGATCCTCCTGCCTCGGCCTCCCGAAGTGCTGAGATTACAGGTGTGAGCCACCGCGCCCGGCCAAATTTTTCATATTTTTAGTAGAGACAGGGTTTCACCATGTTGACCAGGCTGGTCTCAAACTCCTGACCTCAGGTGATCTGCCCACCTCAGACTCCCAATGTGCTGGGATTACAGGTGTCAGCCACTGCACCTGGCCTGTAGATTCTTTTATGCTGTTTGATATTCATCTAAGGACTCATGTCTTTAATTTTGAAAAATTATCAGTTATTACATCTTGAAATAGTGCTTCTCTTCTATTTATTTTATCTTTCTTCCTTTTTTTTTTTTTTTTTTTTTTGAGATGAAGTCTCACTCTGTCACCCAGGCTGGAGTGCAGTGGTGTGATCTCAGCTCACTGCAACCTCTGCCTCCTGGGTTCAAGTGATTCTTCTGCCTCAGCTTCCCAAGTAGCTGTGCCTACAGGCGCATGCCACCACACCCAGCTAATGCTTTGTATTTTTAGTAAAGACAGGGTTTCACCATGTTGGCCGGGCTGGTCTCGAACTCCTGACCTCATGATCTGCCCGCCTTGGCCTCCCAAAGTGCTGGAATTACAGGCGTGAGCTACGGCACCAGGCCTATTTATTTTATCTTTCATATCTCTTAACTACCCCTTTCATATTTGCTTGGCTATTTATTTATTTTTTATTATTTTTTTTTTTTTTTGAGTCGGAGTCTCACTCTGTCCCCCCGGCTGGAGTGCAATCTCAGCTCACTGCAACCTCTGCCTCCCAGGTTCAAGCGATTCTCCTGCCTCAGCCTCCCAAATAGCTGGGATTACAGGCGCCTACCACCACATCCAACAAATTTTTATATTTTTAGTAGAGATGGGATTTCACCATGTTGGTCAGGCTGGTCTCAAACTCTGGACCTCAGGTGATCCGCCTGCCTCAGCCTCCCAAAGTGCTGGGACTACAGGCGTGAGTCACCGTGCCTGGCCGGTTTTTAAAAAAATATACATACATATATATATATATGTATATATTTTTTAATAGAAACGGGATTTCGCCATGTTGCCCAGTCTGGTCTCGAACTCCGAGCTCAGGCAATCCACCCTCCTTGGCCCCCCAAAATGCCGAGATTACAGTCATGAGACGCCATGCCTGGCCTCCTATTTGTTTCTAATCTTTTTTCGCTTTATGCTCTGTTTTAGGAGGATTGATTGGGACTATCTTTTTTTTTTTCCATCAGAGTGGTTGGCACTTATGGAGCTACCTTTTAATTCACAAAATTGTCCTTTGTGTGTGTGTGTTTTCTTTTTTTTCTTTTTGAGATGGATTCTCGCTCTGTCGCCCAGGCTGGAGTGCAATGGCATGATCTCGGCTCACCACAACCTCCACTCCCAGGTTCAAGCAATTCTCCTGCCTCAACCTCCCAAGTAGCTGGGATTACAGACGCCGGCCACCACACCCAGCTAATTTTTGTATTTTTAGTAGAGATGGGGTTTCACCATGTTGGCCAGGCTGGTCTCGAACTCCTGACCTCGTGATCTCGCCACCTAGGCTTCCCAAAGGGCTGGAATTACAGGCGTGAGCCACTGCGCCCAGCCACAAAATTGTCCCTTTAACTCTGTCTGGTCTAGAGTTTATCTCATCTATTATTCTTTAAATTTTTCAATTATATTTTTTATTTATAAATGCGTAATTTATTATTTTTCTTTTTTCCAATTTAATATTTACAAGTATAATTTTTACTGTTAATAGCAAAGCATATTTAGAATGCAGAACTTTTTACTACACTGTCTCTTCTTGCTTCTTTACCTCTGTTTTGGTAGCCTAATAGTTTCCATACAATTTTCTTTGAAATAGAATTGGCATCTACTTTTTCTTTTCTTTCTTTCTTCTTTTTTTTTTTTCGAGACAGGGTCTCACTTTGTCACCCAAACTGGAGTGCAGTGGTGCAATCTTGGCTCACTGCAACCTTGACCTGCTGGGCTCAGGTGATTCTGCCACCTCAGCCCCCCAAGCAGCTGGGACTACAGCCGCGTGCCTGTAATTTTTTGTATTTTTAGTATAGATGGGTTTTCGCCATGTTGCCTGGGCTGGTCTTGAACCCCTGAACTCAAGCAATCTGCCCACCTCAGCGTCCCAAAGTGTTAGGATTACAGGCATGAGCCACTGCATCTGGCTGGCATCTACTTTTTTAAAAAAACATGTTATTTTATATTTTATTCATTCATTTTATTATCATAGCCATACATAATCAAATAATTAGAAAGTGTTGTCCGAAAGAAAATTTCCCACAATCTCATTAGTCAGAGATAACATCCTTTAAAATTTTGCTGTATATCCTTCCATACATTTTTTCAATGATTAGTATTCTTATTTTCTACAAAATGGAGTCCAGCTATCCAAATAACCACTTTTTCCTGATAACACTATTGCAGATATTTTTCTTTTTAACTTTTAAATATATTTTTTAATTGATGCATAATAATTGTACATATTTATGAAATACATAGTGATGTTTTTATACATATAATGAACAGATCATGGTAGTTAGCATATCCATCATCTCAAACATTTATCACTTCTTTTATTGAGAACATTCAGTATCCTCCTTCTAGCTATTTGAAACTATATATTATTGCTAACTAGAGTCACAGTACAGTGCTATGGAACACTAGAACTAATTCCTCCTATCTAACCGTAATTTTGCATCCTTTCACAAATCTCTCCCTATCCCCTCTTCCTTCTACTGTTCCCAACCTCTACTATCCTCTGTTCTACTTTTTACTTCTATGAGATCAACTTTTTTTTTTTTTAGCTTCCACATATGAATGAGACCACGCAGTATTTAACTTTCTGTTCCTAGTTTATTTCACTTAACATAATGACCTCCAGTTCCATTCATGTTGCTGCAAACGACAGGATTTCATTCTTTTTTATGGCTGAGTAGTACTCCATCATGTATATATAAAATATTTTAAGAAATTGATGCTTTTTCATATCCACCTATGCTTATTTCTTTTCTGTTAATTTTTTATTTATAATTCCACTCTCTTTTGAATAAAAATTATTCTATAATTCTTCTCTTTGAACATCCTAATATATGTATTTTTAAATCTTTGACAGACTATTCCATAACTTATTGCCAGCAGTGAATTTATTATTAGGTTATTGATTTATAGTTTATCTTTCTTGGCCTTAGATTTTTTTAATGTGTTTTTGGTATTTTGACTTGTAGGCTCTTTTGAATGATGAATGGGTGGGTCTGCATCTTCCTCTATCTTTTTCACATCCTCTCTAGCATTTTGACATTGCCTTCACCCCACCCCCAGGGACTCCAGTTCAAAATCAGGCTTTATGACAGTATTTCTAGGGTTTTTCAGATGGTATCCAGCGGATGATTTGATTCACTTCTAAGTGCCAAGGCTGTATCTGTGTCCTCCCACCTTCCTACGTGCATAGTTTACTAAAAGCCATAGATTGACAATAGCTTTTCTCCTCCTCAGCCTCTTTACTAGGTGAAGCGGTGCCATTCCAACCACTGACCTTAAACAGAGACCCCGATCACTGTCCTTGCATGGATTCTGTTTAACTCCCTTTATCCTGCCTAATCACCAGCAGCTTCCAGATCCAGGGCATCCCAAACTTGAGGCTTTAGGTCCCCATCCTTTCCTATCTCTGTTCCATTTCTATCTAAGCAGTTGCTTATCTTACTTTTTATTTTTATTTTTATTTTTTGAGATGGAGCTTCACTCTTGTCGCCCAGGCTGGAGTGCAATGGCAGGATCTCGGCTCACTGCAACCTCTGCCTCCGGGGTTCAAGCGATTCTTCTGCTTCAGCCCCCCGAGTACCTGGAACTACAGGCATGCACCATCACGCCTGGCTAACTTTTGTATTTTTAGTAGAGACTGGGTTTCATCATATTGGTCATGCTGGTCTCGAACTCCTAACCTCATGATCCGCCTGCCTCGGCCTCCCAAAGTGCTGGGATTTTATTACAGGTGTGAGCCACCGCACCCGGCTAATTTTTGTATTTTTAGTAGAAATAAGGTTTCACCATGTTGACCAGGCTGGTCTCAAACTCCTGACCTCAGGTGATCTGCCCGCCTTGGCCTCCCAAAATGCTGGGATTACAGGCATGAGCCACTGCGCCCAGCCTGCTCATCCTACTTTTAAGTTTGTCTATAAGTTTTTCCTGTTTTGCTTTTATATTATATTTATAGATATTCTGAATTTAGACAGGAGAGGGTATATCATGTACTGTCTTACCAGGACGTCAATTCCATAACTTTTCGCAAGTTGTTCTTTTGTCTACAACAAACTTCCAGCACTGATCTGCTTCCAAATCTTCAAAAATACTCTGAGGCCACCTCCTTGAAAACTCTTTCTCGATAAATTACATTTTCGTCATGGACACTGTTCTATCCTGCCTTTCACTATATTGTAATTATTTTCTCAGTATCTGTCTCTTTAAGGGCCTGAACCTTGTTTCATAGTTATCTTGGTACCCTCCAGAATGTAGCAGATTATCTAGCATATAGTAGGTGCTCAGTAAGTTTTGGTTTTTTTTTTTTTTTTTTTTTTTGAGACGGAGTCTCGCTCTGTCGCCCAGGCAGTGCAGTGGCGCGATCTCCGTTCACTGCAAGCTCCGCCTCCTAGGTTCCCGCCGTTCTCCTGCCTCAGCCTCCCGAGAAGCTGGGACTACAGGCGCCCGCCACCACGCCTGGCTAATTTTTTTTGTATTTTTAGTAGAGATGGGGTTTCATCGCCAGGATGGTCTGGATCTCCTGACCTCGTGACCCGCCCGCCTCGGCCTCCCAAAGTGCTGGGATTACAGGCGTGCGCCACCGCGCCCGGCCAGTTTTGTTTTATTAAACCGAATGGAATGGAGCAAAGACCCCACACAAATTCAAGAGCACTGTGTTTTAAGCACTTATATCCAACTTCTTATAACCATCATATTGCTTTACTGCTGCCTGAATATGAACTTAAGTTAGAATGGAAATGGTGAGGACAGATTCAGGAGCTATCTCACAGAGTCAATGGGACTTGGTGACATATTACATATATGGTGGAGAATGAGGGTGCAAGGAAGAAGGAGATACTAAAATGAATTACAAAGTTTCTAATTCAGGTGAGTGGGCACCTAATGATAGTGTTATTCAACATGATGATCACTGAGGGGGAAGCAAATTTGTAGGAAATATAATGAGTACAGTTTAAGAGACATTGAATTTGACAAACTTTTCATATTTCACATCTATGTCGAAGGTTGGCATAGGGGTTTCATATATACAACACATTTGAGAAAAATTTCTGATCTCAAAATTTTATCTGGAATGTAAATGGTGTAATATTTTGATAAAGTTATTGGAAATTATCCACAACAATTTAGGAAATGTAATAAATAAAAACATCTTGTGTAAAATTGTCATTCTCCCAGAGTTTGCATAATTTCTCTTGATGAGGCATATAACTGTTGAAGCATTTGCTTAATTGATAATTTGTGCATAATTTTCTAAACTTTGGAACATAATTATCATCACTTGTGTCTGAGTTAACACTGAAATGAAACACTTTGGTGGAATGTTTTAGACACTAACAAAGTTTTAAAGACAGGAAATAAGGAATAAGAAAGAGAGAATTTTTGATTAACATAAGAACAGCAGGCTTCTGTCAAGCACCATACAACTTAGCATGTCTCAGGGTGAATAAATTTGGACATAATCAGGGCATTAATCTAAAGCAAAATTGAGTGAGATTCTAACGAGTTAAGCCAAGATCAGAAGACTTTCTTTTTGTTTTTTTGTAGAGATGAAGTCTCATTATGTTGTGCAGGCTGGTCTTGAACTCCTGGGCTCAAGCGATCCTCCTGCCTCAGCCTCCTAAAGTGCTGGGATTGCAGGTGTGAGCCACCACGCCCATCCAAAAGACTTTAGTTTTCATTTCAATTTTTGATTACCTATTTGAATGTGGTCAAGATGTTTAAAATCTCCATTTCTCAGTTTCCTTATCTTTCAAAAGGAATTACCATTGAGGATCCTTCCAATTCCCCTAGTCTGTAATTCAAGAATCTGGTCTACATGTAATCTTATTTTTCAATTTCTCATTCATTAATACCTACTCTGCTTACTTCATAGGTCTGTTGGGAAGATTAGATGAAATAATGAATATAAAGGAGTTTTGAAAAGTTAAAAATGCTTTGCAAATGTAAAGTATAATAATGACATAGGATTTTTAAATCATGTTGATAAAATTGTTTTGAAACTGAACAAGACTCAATTGAATGCTAGCAGAATCTTATTGCACAAGTGTTAAACTGAGGCATAAAGAGGATGTAATAAAAGAATGTTCGCTCTGCAGGGGACCTTAGACATCACTCAAATCAAGAAACTTGAGTTCCAGGCTGGGCGCAGTGACTCACACATGTAATCCCAGCACTTTGGGAGGCCAAGATGGGAGGATCATTTGAGCCCAGGAGTTCAAGGTCAGCCTGGACAACATAGTGAGACCCTGTCTCTACTAAAAGTAAAAAAGTTAGCCGGGCATGGTGGTGCATGCATGTAATCCCAGCTATTCGGGAGGCTCAGGCAAGAGGATCGCTTGAGCCTACGAGTTCAAGGTTGCAGTGGACTGTGATCATACCACTGCACTACAGCCTGGGCGACAGAGCAGAAACTGAGTTCCAGAGAAGGAGTACCAAAATGTCACAGAGAAACAAATAACACCTTGTGCCGTGGTTACTATTGTTGTATAACATATCACCCCAAACTTAGAGACTTAGAACAACAACAACCATTTTATTATCTCGCATAGTTTTCTGTGGGTCAGGATTCTGGGAAGGGCTCATCTGGGAGTCCAGTTCGAGGTCTTTTATTGGGTTGCAGTCAGATAGTGGCAGGTGCTGGAATGGCAGGGAGCAGGGTGCTGGAGCAGCTGTGCTGCTCAGAGTCAGTCTCTTCCGGTAGGCTTAGCATCTTGCCCTATAGCCTCTCCAAGTGGACTGCTTTGGCTTCCTCACAGCATGGCAGCCTCAGGGCAGTCAGACTGTTTACTAGCTACGAACAGCTTCAAGAGAAGCTATTGCAGCAAAACAGCTGGGAGCTGCATCGCCTTTTATGACTCAGCCTTGGAAGTCTCACAGTGTCACTATTGCTCTAACTGGTCAAAACTGTCATAAAAGCCCACTTTTATGGTGGAATTGTTACCTCTGGACGATGTCTAGGTTTTTGGCATCTTGAACAAAGAATTGGACAAAACGCACAAACAAAGCAAGGAAAGAATGAAGCAACAAATCAGAGATGTTTTTTAAAACGAAAGCACACTTCACAGGGCAGGAGCAGGCCAGAGAAAGGGGCTCAAGGGCGCGGTTACAGAATTTTCTGAAGCTTGAATACCTTCTAGAGATTTCCACTGGTTACTTGGTATACACCCTCTGTAGATGAAGAGGCTAAGTGAAGTCACAAAGTTATTTACTTGGTGTACACCCTATGCAAATGAAGAGGATGTTTCCTGCCATAGCTGAAGAAGAATTGCAAAGTTATTTACTTGGGATTAGAAGGTTGGGGCTCTGCCATTTAATTTAGTTCTAGTAAGTCCTTAGGATCCCTGTCTCCAGGCCCTCTTCTCCTGCCTCAGAATGTTTTAGACACTAACAAAGTTTTAAAGACAGCAAATAAGGAACTCCAACTCCTACAGTTTCTAGGGAATGGGACATAGGCCACACCTCTTGACAGGAAGAGTGTCAAGATCATGTTCTGAGAAGAGTAGGTGGGACAGTAGATATTGTGTGGCCTTCTTTGTAAAATACAATCTGCCATGCTTCGTTCCAAGCCCTTTTGCTTCTGCATACTTACATAGCATTTTGCATAAATTTGTTTATCAAATTAAGCTGAATATTAAAATATTTTCCAATGCTATTTTTTTGTTTGTTTGTTTCCTGAGATGGAGTTTCGCTCCTCTTGCCCAGGCTGGAGTGCAATGGCGCAATCTCAGCTCACTGCAACCTCCACCTGCCAGGTTCAAGTAATTCTCCTGTCTCAGCCTCTTGAATAGCTGGAATTACAGGCATGTGCCACCACGCCCAACTAATTTTTGTATTTTTAGTAGAGATGGGTTTTCGCCATGTTGGCCAGGCTGGTCTCAAACTTCTGATCTCAAGTGATCTGCCTGCCTCGGCCTCCCAAAGTGCTGGGATTACAGGTGTGAGCCACTGCACCCAGCCCCTATTTTCTTATAGAAAGAAAAATATTATTATCAAGTTATTTAAACATAATAATCTGATTATAGAACCAAGAGGGGGATCTAATCCCATGCATTTGATTTCCTTCTCCCAGCTTCCTCATCTTTTTTTTTTTTTTGAGACGGAGTCTCGCTTTGTAGCCCAGGCTGGAGTGCAGTGGCTTGATCTTGGCTCACTGCAACCTCCGCCTCCCGGGTCCTGGTTGAAGCAATTCTGCCTCAGCCTCCCGAGTAGCTGGGATTACAGGCACGCACCACCATGCCCAACTAATTTTTGTATTTTTAGTACAGACGGGGTTTCACTGTGTTGGCCAGGCTGGTCTTAAACTCCTAACTTCATGGTCCGAGTGCCTCAGCCTCCCAAAGTGCTGAGATTACAGGCATGAGCCACCACGCCTGGCCCAGCTTCTTCATCTTACATAGTAGAAAGACAACTGTTAGGCCGAGTGCAGTGGCTCATACCTGTAATCCCAGCACTTTGGGAGGCTGAGGTGGGCAGATCACCTGATGCCAGGAGTTCAAGACCAGCCTGGCCAACATGGTGAAACCCCATGTCTACTAAAAATACAAAAATTAGCCGGGCGTGGTGGTGGGAACCTGTAATCCCAGCTACTTAGGAGACTGAGGCAGAAGAATTGCTTGAACCTGGGAGGTGGAGGTTGCAGTGGGCTGAGATGGCACCAGTGCACTCTAGCCTGAGCGACAGAGCAAGACTCCTTCTCAAAAAAACAAAAGAAAAACAATTGTCTATATTTCAATAAAAAACAAAGAAATAGCGATGCAAACATGTTATCTAGAGCTGGTCTGTCCAACACAGTAGCCACTAACCATCTATGGTTATTGAGAACTTGAAATATGGGATGAAGAACTGAATTTTTTATTTAAATGTAATTTAGCTGAATTTAACTTAGCCTAATTTAAATTTTAAAATTGATATTCAATCCAGTTATTGGAAAAATTTAAGAATATTTGGAACAACTTGGGTATGTGAATCTACTTCTTCAATTGTAAATTTCATGAAATCTAAATATACATCAAGTATTGCCAATGAAAATTTAACATCTAACTTGAAATGTGCTCTAAGTGTAAAATACACAGCAGATTTTAAAGACTTGTACCAAAAAATGTAAAATATCTAAATGATTATATTGATTACATGCTAAAATGATAATGTTTTGGTAAATTGAGTTTTATAAAATATATTGCTAAAATTTAGTTCATATTTTCTTTTACTTTTTAATGTGGCTATTACAAATTTTTAATTATATACATGGCTTGCATTCTATTTGTATTAGACAGCTCTGATCTAGAGACAGAGAGATAAGTACCAAAATAACCATATAAAAGGTGAAGGTGGTTTTTCATAACAAAACTTCTAGTTTTGTAGTTTTATTATGAAGTAATTGACAGTTTAAACTACATGCACATATAAATTTGATAGAAAAATATGGAAAAATGGAAGGAAGGCACGCCCTCTGGTCCTAGATCTCACCACTTTGCTTAGGAAGTTACTTTGGTGGCTAACTTCCATCTGAACACGAAAATAGCATGTGCATATTTATTGATGTGTAAACTGTAAATACCTTTTCAACTCTGGAGACCTCATCTTCTCTATC
This sequence comes from Papio anubis, assembly GCF_008728515.1. Taxonomy (NCBI): domain Eukaryota; kingdom Metazoa; phylum Chordata; class Mammalia; order Primates; family Cercopithecidae; genus Papio; species Papio anubis. Next base: position 100,622,773 of record NC_044996.1, on the reverse strand, counting down.
AATATTTGATATCCGATTTTGCCATAAAACATTACTTTGGCTTTACTTACAGCTGGATGAGACCATAGAAATACTCCCATTTTACAGATGAGGAAGCCAAGGCTAAGATACTTTAAGAGTCTGCTCAGCCAGGTGTGGTGGCACATGTCTGTAATCCTAGCACTTTGGGAGGCCGAGGCGAGTGGATCACAAGGTCAGGAGTTCGAGACCAGCCTGGCCAACATGGTGAAACCCCATCTCTACTAAAAATACAAAAATTAGCTGAGCATGGTGGCATATGCCTGTAATCCCAGCTACTTGGGAGGCTGAGGCAGGAGAATGGCTTGAATCTGGGAGGCAGAGGTTGCAGTGAGCCAAGATCACACCACTGCACTCCATGCTGGGCAACAGAGCAAAACTCCATCTCAGAGAAAAAAAAAAAAAAAAAGAGTCTGCTCAAGGTCACATAGCTACCTAGTGACAGAACGGCGTCTTTCTCATGGTTTAGGTTAGCTAGGAAAATATGCCTATATATAAAAAACAGTGTGTGCATTATATTATTCTAAATCATTATAAATTTAATGATTATATGTTTTGGACAAAGAAGTAAAATGTTCTCCTTCAATGTTGTGGATCTCCAACTTCTATAGTCAAGAACATACACATTTCAAAATTTTTTTTTTTATTTCTAAAATCATTTCTTTTCCTCTTTTTTTTTTTTTTGGAGATCTTCTAGGGGCCTTACTCTCTCTGTGACTCCAGGCTGAGAGCAGTGGTGCGATCTCGGCTCATTGCAACCTCCACCTCCCAGATTCAAGCAATTCTCCTGCCTCAGCCTTCTGAGTAGCTGGGATTACAGGCACCTGCCACCACGCCTGGCTAATTTTTGTATTTTTAGTAGAGACAGGGTTTCACCATGTTGGCCAAGCTGGTCTTGAACTCCTGACCTCAAGTGATCCACCTACCTTGGCCTCCCAAAGTGCTGGGATTACTGGGATTGTAGGAGTGGGCCACAATGCCCGGCCCCTTTTGCTTTTTTTTTTAAACCTAAGTCACTTAAGTGGTAAGAAAGAGGATATTAATGACATGTTTATTTCACTCATATTCCTATGAAAACTAGTTGGGGAAATAAGATCTCAACCAAACTCTAGATCAAAAAACCCTACAGAAAGCAGTCTACTTTAAAAAGCCATTTTCTTTGTGAAAATTGCCTTTCTTTCATAAGCTAAGCACATATTTAAGAATACTTACCAAGTGCAAGGCACTGCATTGGATGTTACAGGAGATAAAGAGAGACTTGGTTCTCAGATCCCATTTGCTCAATGAGTTTGTAATGTAAGTACCACTAGAAGCAGAGCTATATCTTGCTATGCAGCAATTCCCGATTACATTATAAATAACTTCACATAAAAACTTTATCTTAGTCCGTTGGGGCTGCTGTAACAAAATACCATAGACTGGGTAGCTTTTAAATAACATAAATTTATTTCTTACAGTTCCAGATGCTGGGAAGTCCAAGATCAAGGTACCAGCAGATTTGGCGTCTAGTGGGAACATGCATTCTGATTTACAGATGACTGCCTTCCTGCTGTGTCTTCACATGGTGGAATGGGTGAGGGGTATCTCCCAGGTCTCTCTTATAAGTGCACTACCTCCTAATACCATCACCTTGGGGGTTAGGATTTCAACATATGAATTTTGGGAGGACACAAACATTCAACTCATAACAAATATTCCTATTAAATTGTATAAATAAATCATTTTGAGGATATAAAATTTAGATAGAAAATACATAAACACATACTGATATGATTTGGCTGTGTCCCCACCTAAATCTCAGCTTGAATTTCACTTCCCATAATCCCCACCTATCATGGGAGGGACCCAGTGGGAGGTAATTGAATCATGGGAGCAGTTACCCCCATGCTGCTATTCTCATGATAGGGAGTGAGTTCTCACAAGATTTGATGGTTTTATAAGGGGCTTTTCCCCCTGTTGTTCATTCTTCTCTCTCCTGCTGCCATGTGAAGAAGGACGTGTTTGCTTTCCCTTCCACCATGATTGTAAGTTTCTGAGGCCTCCCCAGCCCTGCAGTACTGTGAGTCAGTTAAACCTCTTTTCTTTATAAATTACCCAGTCTCAGGTATGTCTTTATTAGCAGTGTGAGAGCGGACTAATGCAGTAAATTGTTACTGGTGAAAGGAATGAGGCACATCCCCATATATCTCCCAACTTCCTGAGCCCAGCACAAACACATTCCTCCATATTTCTCTTAAACTTCAGAAAAACACCACCTAGGAAATCCCCGATAAGGACACAGCGGGAACCAATAAAAAATGCTAAATGTGCTGTAACCGAGAGAATTACCTTCTTCCCCTGTAACTTTACATATCCTGTTTACATCGGGCTATAAAAAGCAAGCACTCGCATTGTTTGGGGCCCTCTTGTATGCTGTGGAATGGAGGGACCAAGTTCGAACTTGCAGTAAAGATTCTTGCCGCTTGGCTTTGACTCTGGACTCTGGTGGTCTTCTTTGGGGAACAAACGGTCTGGGCATAACATCGGTAGACTGGGGTGCTGCTATAAGGATATCCGAAAATGTGGAAGTGACTTTGGAACTGGGTAATGGGCAGAGGTTGGAACAGCTTGGAGGGCTCATAAGAAGAAAGGAAAATGTGGGAAATTTTGGAACTTCCTAAAGACTCGGAGGGCTCAGAAGACAGGAAGATGTGGGAAAGTTTGGAACTTCCTACAGACTTGTTGAATGGCTTTGACCAAAATGCTGATAGTGATAGGGACAATGAAGTCCAGGTTGAGGTGGTCTCAAATGGAGATGAGGAACTTGTTGGGAAAAAAGGTGACTTTTGTTATGCTTTAGCAAAGAGACTGGCAGTATTTTGCCCCTGCCCTAGAGATCTGTGGAACTTTGAACTTGAGAGAAATGGTTTGGAACTGGAACTTAGGTTTGAAAGGGAAGCAGAGCATAAAAGCTTGGAAAATTTGCAGCCTGATGATGTGATAGAAAAGAAAAACACATTTTCTGAGGAGAAATTCAAGCAGGCTGCAGAAATTTGCATAAGTAACGAGGAGCCAAATGTTAATTGCCAAGACAATGGGGAAAATGTCTCCAGGTCCTGTCAGAACTCTTCAAGACAGCCCCTCCCATCACAGGCCCAACGCTTGGAAGGGAAAAATGGTTTCCTAGCCTGGGCCCAGGGTCGCCTGCTCTATGCAGCCTCAGGACACGGTGCCTTGCATCCCAGCTGCTTCAGCTCCAGCCAGGGCTAAAAGGGGCCAAGGTACAGCTCTGGTCATTGCTTCAGAGAGTGCAAGACCCAAGCCTTGGTAGCTTCCACATGGTGTTGGTCCTACAGGTGCGCAGAAAACAGGAACTGAGGTTTGGGAACCTTTGCCTATATTTCAGAGGATATATGGAAATGTCTGAATGTCCAGGCAGAAGTCTGCTGCAGGAGTGAAGTCCTCATGGAGAACCTATGTTAGGGCAGTACAGAAGGGAAAGGTGGGGTCAGAGCCCCTACACAGAGTCCCCACTGGGACACTGCCTGGTGGAGTTGTGAGATGAGGGCTACCATCCTCCACACCCCAGCATAGTAGGTCCACTGACAGCTTGCACTGTGCAACTGGAAAAGCTGCAGACACTCAATGGCAGCCCGTAAAAGCAGCCAGGAGGGGAGTTGTACCCTGCAAAGCTACAGGGGCAGAGCTGCCCAAGGCTATGGGAGCCTGCCTCTTGCATCAGCATGACCTGGATGTGAGACATGGAGTCAAAGGACATCATTTCAGAGCTTTAAAATTTGACCACCCCACTGGATTTTGGACTTGCATGGGGTCTGTAGCCCCTTTGTTTTGGCCAATTTCTCCTATCTGGAATGGGTGTATTTACCCAATGCCTGCACCCCCATTGTATCTAGGAGGTAACTAGCTTGCTTTTCATTTTACAGGCTCATAGGTGAAAGGGACTTGCCTTGTCTCAGATGAGACTTTGGACTTGGAGTTAATGCTGGAATGAGTTAAGACTTTGGGGGACTGTTGGAAGGGCATGATTGTGTTTTGGAATGTGAGGACATGAGATTTGGGAGGGGCCAGGGTGGAATGGTATGGTTTGGCTGTGTCCTGACCCAAATCTCATCTTGAATTATAGTTCCCATAATCCCCACATGTTGTGGGAGGGACCTGGTGGGAGGTAATTGAATCATGAGGGTGGTGGTTACCTGCATGCTGCTGTTCTCATGATAGTGAGTGAGGTCTCACAAGATCTGATGGTTTTATAAGGGACTTTTCCCCTTTTTGCTCATTCCTCTCTCTCATGCTGCCATGTGAAAAAGGACGTGTTTGCTTCCCCTTCTGCCATGATTGTAAATTTCCTGAGGCCTCCTGAGCCCTCCAGAACTGTAAGTCAATTAAACCTCTTTTATTTTCTTTTTTTTTTTTAGACAGAGTCTTGCTCTGTCACCCAGTCAGTGGCACAATCTTAGCTCACCACAACCTCCGCTTCCCGGGTTCAAGTGATTCTTCTGCCTCAGCCTCCCAAGTAGCTGGGACTACAGGTACACATGACCACGCCTGGCTAATTTTTGTATTTTTAGTAGAAATGGGGTTTCACCATATTGGCCAGGCTGTTCTCAAACTCCTGACCTCGTGATCCACCCACCTCAGCCTCCCAAAGTGCTGGGATTACAGGCGTGAGCCACCGTGCCTGGCCAGGAGTCATTGTTTAATAGGGACAGAGTTTCAGTTTGGGATGGTGAAAAAGTTCTGGTAATAGATGGTGATAGTTGCACAACAATGTGAATGTACTTAATACCACTGAATTGTACACATGAAAATGATTGCAATGGTAAATTTTGTTATGTACATTTCATCATAGTAATAAATAAATAAATGAATTAGTAAAATTTTTTTTAAAAAAATAAATAGGCTGGGCGCAGTGACTCATGCCTGCAATTTCAGCACTTTGGGAGGCCAAAGTGGGAGGATTCACTTGAAGTCAGAAGTTCAAAACCAGCCTGGCCAACATGGTGAAACCCCATCTCTACTAAAAATACAAAAAATTAGCATGGTGTGGTGGCGGGCACCTGTAATTCCAGCTACTTGGGAGGCTGAGACAGGAATCACTTGAACCCAGGAGGCGGAGGCTGCAGTGAGCCGAGCTCACCACTGCACTCTGGCCTGAGTGACAGAGTCAGACTCTGTCTCAAAAAATAAAATAAATAAATAAATAAATAAATAAATAAATAAATAAATAGCCAAAGAATATGTTGCTTATGTGTGTGTGTAAACTACTAACTTTAAGATGGTGGTTTATGGTCTCTGTTTTACCAAAAACCATCTTAAACATTCCCTCCAATTTTGGCAAAAATATGTGTGTGTGTAAATGTTCAGTATAAAATCTGAAAGGAAACTTACATTATCAGTACTAATTTGCCTCTGAGAAAAGCAATGGATTGGTTAGGGGAGCCCTTCACTTTTTACTCTGTAAACTCATATCGAGGGAGAGGAGGAGCAGAGATGGAGTACTGTAGCTCCAACATTTTCTTTCCTTTTTAATTTTTGAGAAAAGAAACAAAATAGCAAAGAAACAAAATATAAAGTTAAAAAGTAGAATGATATAGATATGTGGATTTTGTATGTGACAAAAAGGCATTTTAGGCATTTTTAGGTACAGTAATGGTATATGGTTTTTATTCAAAGCATCTTTATCTTTTAGAGAAACATACTAAAACATTTACAAATGAAATAATATGCCTGGGATTTGCTTCAAATTAATATAGAAGTCGGGCAGGGAGGTACAGACGAAACGAGATTGGGAATGAGTTCATAGTTGTTGGTTAGGTAATGGATATATATGGCGATTAATTATACTGTTTTCTCTACTTTCGTATGTTTGAAATCTTCCACAAAAAAAAAAGTTTCTTTTTGAGGGAAAAAATTGTAAACATGGAAAACAAAACTGTAAAATACTGGAAGTAGGCTGGACGCGGTGGCTCACACCTGTAATCTCAGCACTTTGAGAGCCTGAGGGAGGTGGATCACTTGAGGTCAGGAGTTCAAGACCAGCCTGGGCAATATAGTGAAACCTCTTCTCTACTAAAAATACAAAAATTAGCTGGCTGTGATGGCGGGCGCCTGCAATCCTAGCTACTCCTGAGGCTGAGGCAGGCGAATCGCTTAAACCTGGGAGGCAGAGGTTGCAGTGAGCCAAGATTGCACCACTGCATTTCAGCCTAGGTGACAGAGTGAAACTGTGTCTCAAAAAAAAAAAATATAATAATAATAATAATAATAATACTGGAAGTAAATAAAAAGAATGCCTTTATTTAAATCTTGGTTTTGGAAATCAAAAATCCAGAAGCTGCAAAGAAAAAAAGATTTACAGATTAAGCAACATAATTTTACATATATATGTGGCAAAAGAGACTAAAAATAAAATTGAAAAACAAGAACAACAGATTAGGAAAAAATATGTTTAAAACATACAATACACAAAAGATTAAAATGTCACTGCTATAACAGTTCCTATAGGTTATTAATTTTAAAAATCTAGAGAAAAAATGAACAAGAGATATTAACCAGCAACTCAGAAGAGAGGATATACAAATGATGAATGCATATACGATACAGCTGACCCTCTATATCCATGTCCATATCCATGGATTTCACATCTGAGATTTCATCCATACATGGATTCAATCAACCGAGAATTTAAAATATTCAGAAAAAAAACCTAACACGGTGAAACCCCGTCTCTACTAAAAATACAAAAAAAAACGAACTAGCCGGGAGTGGTGGCGGGCACCTGTAGTCCCTGCTACTCAGGAGGCTGAGGCAGGAGAATGGCGTGAACCCGGGAGGTGGAGATTGCAGTGAGCTGAGATCGCACCACTGTACTCCAGCCTGGGCGACAGAGCGAGACTCCGTCTCTAAATAAATAAATAAATAAATAAATAAATAAATAAATAAAACAATACAATAAGAAATACAATTTTTAACTAGTATATAAAAGCCATTTACATAGTATTTACATTTTATTATAAGTAATCTAAAGATGATTTGAAGGACTCAGGAGGATGTATGTAGGTTATATGCAACAAATACAGCATTTTATATATAAGGACTTACACATTCATAAATTTTGGTATCTGTGTGGGTCCTGGAACCAATTCTTCATGGATATTGAGGAATGAATTTATAAAAATAAGCTCTAGGCCAGGTGCAGTGGCTCACGCCTCTAATCCCAGCACTTTGGGAGGCCGAGGCGGGCAGATCACTTGAGGTCAGGAGTTTGAGACTATCCTGGCCAACATGATGAAACTCCATCTCTACTAAAAATACAAAAAATTAGCCAGATGTGGTGGCACATGCCTGTAATCCCAGCTACTTAGGAGGCTGAGGATGAGGTAAGAGAATGGCTTGCACAGGGGAGGCAGAGGTTGCAGTGAGTCGAAATCGTGCTACTGCACTCCAGCCTGGGTGACAGAGCAAGACTCCATCTCAAAAAATAATAATAATAAAATAAAAATAAAAATAAGCTCTAATTTAGTAATATATAATCAACAAAATGAAAATTAAAAGAATGAGGTATCATTTTCCCCCACTAAATTGGTGAAAATGGGCTGGGCACGGTGGCTCACGCCTGTAATCCCAGGACTTGGGGAGGCTGAGGCAGGTGGATTGCCTGAGTTCAGGAGCGCGAGACCACCTTGGCCAACACGGTGTAACCCAGCCTAGGCAACATGGTGAAATCCCGTCTCTACTAAAATACAAAAAATGAGCCTGGCATGGCATCTTGTGGCTGTAATCCCAGCTAGTCAGGAGGCTGAGACAGGAGAATCGTTTGAACCCGTGAGGCGGAGGTTGCAGTGAGCCGAAATTGTGCCACTGCACTCCAGCCTGGGTGACAGAGCAAGACTCCGTCTCAAAAAATAAGAAGAATAAAGTAAATTGGTGAAAATGAAAAGGATTGATAGTGTACAAGGTCAAGGAAGGTATGAAGATGTATGCTCTTACATACTTTTGGTAGAAATACCAATTGATACGGGCTTTTTGGTGAGCAATTCTAAATGATAATTAAAATATAAAGTATACATACCCTTTGACCCAGAAATTTTACATCTAGGAATCTACCACACTGGAACAGTCACACATATGTACAAAAGTACATGTGTAAGGATGTTTATTACATCATTGTTGGTAATAATAAATAACTGAAAATATCTCAAATATCAATCGAAGTGGTAATGGTTAAATAATGTACAGTACATTCATACTATGAGATACCACACAGCCTGTGAAAAAAATGAGTTCAACATGAACAGATCTCCAAGATATATTGTTAAATTCAAATAATTTTAGACTAACCTATATAGTGTGATTTTATAAATATGATACTCCTTAATTTCCTCAGCATTACCCATCCTTATACAATCTTTAAATGATTACTCATCCTTACACAAATGAATCCCTGCTACTGCTACACATCGTGGAGAATCTTGGCGCACGATCCAAAATGACTCATCCCAAAGCATGCTGCATTGAATTGCCCACACGAGAAGCTCTGTCATTAATCAATGCCTGAAAATTGAAGGGTCTATCTCTGAGACTTCTGACTTTAATATCTTTGTTCTCTCTGAACACACTCTGTTAATACATATGTATGTCTTTCTTGTCTAGCCCATTTCTCACAGGCCCACTGACATATTATTCCGGCTCTTCTGAAAGATGACTGCGTTAATTTTTTGAGGTACCAGTGCTGTCTACCATGAATTTCAGGTATGCTCCATGACCTATGTTTTACCTTAGACCATCTTTTTTTTCTTTTTCCTTCCACAGGACTGCCAAGTCCAAAACTTTAGACCATCTTAAATATTCCTTCCAATTTTAGTAAAAATGTGTGTGTGTGTGTGTGTGCAAAATGCTCAGTAAAACATCTGAAGGAAAACTCATCATATTATTATCAGCAGTTAATTGCTCCTGAGTAAAAAAATGGAATTAGTGGGAGAATGAAAGTGAGAATTTCACTTTTTACCCTATAAACTTACATATATATATATAATTTTTTATTTTTTGAGATGAAGTCTTGCTCTGTTGCCCAGGCTAGAGTGCAGTGGCACGATCTCGGCTCACTTCAAACTCTGCTTCCTGGGTTCAAGTGATTCTCCTGCCTCAGCCTCCCAAGTAGCTGGGATTATAGGCACGCACCACCACGCTCGGCTAATTTTTGTATTTTCAGTAGAGAAGGGGTTTCGCCATGTTGGCCAGGCAGGTCTTGAACTCCTGGCCTCCTGTGATCTGCCTGCCTCGGCCTCCCAGTGTGCTGGGATTACAGGCATGAGTCACTTCGACTGGCCTAAACTTCAGTATTATTAGATTAAAAATAAGCATACACTCATATAAATAAAATATACTTATAATAAAATAAGCAACCGGGCTCAGTGGCTCATGCCTGTAATCCCAGCACTTTGGGAGACCAAGGCAGATGGATCACCTGAGGTCAGGAGTTCGAGACCAGCCTGACCAACATGGTGAAACCCCATCTCTACTAAAAATACAAAAGCAGCTGGGCATGATGACGTGCACCTGCAATCCCAGCTACTTGGGAGGCTGAGGCAGAAGAATCACTTGAACCCAGGAGGTGGAGGTTGCAGTGAGCCGAGATCGCACCACTGTACTGCAGCCTGGGCAAAGCAAAGAGAGTGAAACTCTGTCTCAAAAATAAAATAAAATAGGGCGTGATGGCTCAAGCCTGTAATCCCAGCACTTTGGGAGGCCAGAGGCAGCGGGCGGATCCTGGAGTCAGGAGATCCCGAGACCATCCTGGCTAACATGGTGAAACCCCGTCTCTACTAAAAAATACAAAAAAATTAGCTGAGGCAGGTGGCGGGCACCTGTAGTCCCAAGGTCCTCGGGAGAGCTGAGGAAGGAGGGAATGGCGTAAACCGGGAGGTGGAGCTTGCAGTGAGCTGGGATCCGGCCACTGCACTCCAGCCTGGAGCTACAGAGCGAGACTCCGTCTCAAAAATAAATAAATAAATAAATAATTAATTAATTAAATAAACATACACTTACACAAATAAAATATAACATATAATATTATAGAATTGCTAGAATTTCAATTTTAGACAATTTAAAACACCTCAGGCAGTAGCGGTGGCTCAAGCCTGTAATCCCAGCAGCACTTTGGGAGGCGAGATGGGCGGATCACAAAGGTCAGGAGGTCGAGACCATCCTGGCTGACCACAGGCGAAACCCGTCTCTACTAAAAAAATACAAAACACCAGCTGGGGTGAGGTGGCGGTACCTGTAGTCCCAGCTACTTTCGGGGAGGCTGAGGCAGGAGAATGGCGTAAACCCAGGAGGTGGAACTTGCAGTGAGAGCTGAGATCTGGCCACTGCACTCCAGCCCATGGCGACAGAGCTGAACTCCGATCTCAAAAAAAACAAAACACCAAACAGGCCAGGGCAGTGGCTCGTGCCCTGTTACCCCAAGCGCTTTGGGAGGCTGGGACTGGAAGATCGCTTGAGCCAGGAGTTCAGACCAGCCTGGGCAGCATGGCAAAAACCCACATCTCTACAAAATATACAAAATTATCCGGGTGTGGCGAGGCGTGGCTCAAGCCCTGTAATCCCAGCACTTTTGGGAGGCGAGGCAGGCGGATCCGCGAGGTCAGGAATCGAGACCATCCTGGCTGACCGCGGTGAAACCCGTCTACTAAAAATCTGAACCCGGAGGCGAGTGGCCGGGGCCTGTAGTCAGCTACTTTCGGAGGCTGAGGCAGGAGAATGGCGTAGAAAGCCGAGGTGGAGCTTGCAGTGAGCGAGATCCGGCCACTGCACTCCAGCCTGGGTGACAGAGCCGAGACTCCGTGCAAAAAAAAAAATTATCGGGTGTGGTGGCATGTGCCTGTAGTCCCAGCTCTTGAGGGAGGGTGAGGTGGATGCGGCTTGAGTCTGGGAGGTGAGGCTGTGATCTGTGATTGCACCACTACACTCCAGCTTAGGTGATCCTGTCTCAAAATGAAGTAAAATAAAATCCACCAAACAACTTATCCCAGATTGTCAATAGGATTAAGACTTTGCTACTTTTGACTTCAGGCAAGTCTTCCTCTCAGAAGCCTTTGTTCTACCTCTGGACATCTCCACAGAATTGCCTATATTACTTCAGATAAATGTTGCAAGCAACAGAACATCCTGACTCAAAACGCATAAGCAATAAGGGTTTATTATCTCCCATAACAAGGAGTCTAGAGATAAGCAAGTTCTGGGGTTAGTTAATAAATAATTCCGTCAACACTGTCAAGGACACATGTTCTTCCCATCTCTCCCTTCTGCTGGCTTTGCCCTCAGGTTACCTCGCCACAGGGCTGCAGGATAGCTACCAAGATCTGGGTATCACACCCAGAAATGACATGTTCAGAGGAGGAAAGAGGGGCATCTAGTACTATTGTCTTTTTCTTAGGAACCAGGAAACCTTTCCCAGGAACTTCCAGTAGACTTCCTCTAGCATACCATTTGCCAGATGTTGGTTAGTTGCCCATTTCTAAACCAGTCGTTGGCAAGGGACTCCTGTTAAAAGTTAGACAGGAGGGAGTGAATACAGGATAGGAGCTCCACACTGTTTGCCACAATGTCCTAGGGCCTTTCAATTTCATCCTCTTCCAAATTGTACTCCTCGTTCATCTTTCATGCTGGATCTGATCTCCCTTGTGCATTTCTTATTTCAGGGAATGGTATCATTAGCTGTCCAGGCGCCCAAGTCAGAAACCAGCAAGTGATCATGATATTTCTACTTTCCCCTCCCTTCTTAATCTGTTAGAAATTTTTGTCGATTATACCTTCTTCAACACTCTTGATTTTGTCTCTTTTTTTTCTTCATCCTGCGGTTGCTGCTTTTTTGTCTAATTCCATATTATCTCCCACCAAAACCATCTTATTGGTATCTTTTTAAAACATAGTTTTCTAATTGTAAACTGTTACATGTCTATTACATATATGTGGGAAAAATCCAGAAACTATAAAGCTTCTACAATAACACTGCTCAGAGACAATGATTGTGGACATTTTTGTGTATTTCCTTCTTTGCTTTCTTCTATTCATGAATCTACATATATAGATAGATATTACTTTATTTTATAAATTGAGATTAAACTCTTTTATAGTATTTTTATTAACAAAATATTGTGAATTTTTTTGTATCCATAAACATTCTTCTGGGTTATCATTTTAAGATCTGCATTATATTTTACCATATGGAGGTGTTGTAATATAGTTAAACAAGCCCTTATTGCCGGATTAGGTTTTTTCCAATTTTTTATATCATAAATAATACTTACAATAAAGGTGTTGGTAGGTAAATCTCTTGTACACATTTGTAAGGATTTCCCTACAATAAATAAATTACCAGCAGAGAAATTGCTAGCTCAGAGCTTATGTACATTTTTCCCCATTCCTTTTTATTAAGAAATGTTTCAAGCAATCCTAACAGTCTACTGGATATTATAATAAATACCTATATACCCAACATGCAGTTTGTCAGGCCTTAACATTTTGCCATATTTGCTTTAGATCTATTTTCTTAATGAAATAAAGTATTAAGACATATTGAAACATCCTATCTAGCCCTCCCAGAGCCCATCATTCCCTAGAGGAATCATATCTGCAATTTGGTATTTCTCAGACCTATGCAGGGTTTTTAACTTTTGCTATATATAATACATGTATATGCATATGCATGCATAAACAATATATAGTACTGTTCTTCTTGTCTTTAAACTTCTTACTGCACATACTCTCCTGTGATTTGCTCTTTTTCTACAGCATTACACTTTTGAGGCTTATAGGTTTACACATGTAGCTCTAGTTCATTTATTTTCATAGCTGTTTGTGTGGTGTTCATTATATGACTATGCCATCAAATTTTAATTTTCTTCTTGGTGAACGTTTATATTGTTTCCATTTTTTCACTTCTTTTTTTTTTTTTTTTGAAACGGAGCCTTGCTCTGTCACTCAGGCTGGAGTGCAGTGCACGATCTAGGCTCACTGCAACCTTCGCCTCCTGGTTCAAGCGATTCTCCTGTCTCACCCTCCCAAGTAGGTGAAATTACAGGCGCACGCCATTACAGGTGCGTGCCGCTACTCCCGGCTATTTTTTTTTTTTTTTTTTTTTTTGTATTTTTAGTAGACGGGCTTTCACCGTGTTAGCCAGGATGGTCTCCATCTCCTGACCTTGTGATCCACCCTCCTCGGCCTCCCAAAGTGTTGAGATTACAGGTGTGAGCCACTGTGCCCGGCCCATTTTTTCACTATTATAGGCAACATTGCTATAAACATTCCTGTAAATGTCTTCTCGTGTATATGAGCAAGAGTTTCTACCTGGGGTGGAGCTGCTGGGGGATAGAGTATGTGCACTGTCAGTTTACTGGATATTGCAAATTGATAGTACCCTCCTTATTCTCCCACCAAGGCCATAAGAGTTTTTGTTGATTTATATGATCACCACATGGTTTGGCCAGTGTTGCTGTATCCCATCTCCAAATCTGACAGTGCATGAGAGTACCCATTTCTCTGAATTCTTGTCACCACCATGTATTATCAGTTTTTCAACTTTGCTAATTTTATTTTATTTTATTTGAGACAGAGTCTCACTCTGTTGCCCAGGCTGCAGTGCAGTGGTGTGATCTCAGCTCACTGCAACTGCCACCTCCCGAGTTCAAGCGTTTCTCCTGCCTCAGCCTGCAGAGTAGCTGGGATTATAGCACGGCAGGGGGAGGGGTGCCCATGCCCGACTAATTTTTGTATTTTTAGTAGAGATGGGGTTTTGCCATGTTGCCCAGGCTGGTCTCGAACTCCTGAACTTAGGTGATCAGCTTGCCTCGGCCTCCCAAGGTGATGGGATGACAGATGTGAGCCGCAGCACCCGGCCCAACTTTGTTAATTTTATTGGCAAAAAAGAAAAGGGTAGGGCCGGGCGCGGTGGCTCAAGCCTGTAATCCCAGCACTTTGGGAGGCCGAGACGGGTGGATCACGAGGTCAGGAGATCGAGACCATCCTGGCTAACACGGTGAAACCCTGTCTCTACTAAAAAATACAAAAAACTAGCCGGGCGAGGTGGCAGGCGCCTGTAGTCCCAGCTACTCGGGAGGCTGAGGCAGGAGAATGGCGTGAACCCGGGAGGCGGAGCTTGTAGTGAGCTGAGATCTGGCCACTGCACTCTAGCCTGGGCTACAGAGCGAGACTCCGTCACGATCCTTTAAACAAAAAAAAAAAAAAAAGAAAAGGGTATTTGTTGATAACGTTTAAGAACACTTGGATTCTTTCTTTTTTCTCATTACAAAATAGCACACATTATTTTAGAAAATTTGAAAATATAAGGGCTGCACGTGGTGGCTCACCCCTGTAATCCCAGCACTTTGGGAGGCCGAGGTGGGCGGATCATTTGAGGTCAGAAGTTTGAGACCAGCCTGACCAACACGGAGAAACCCCTTCTCTACTAAAAATACAAAACTGGAGGGCGGTGATGAAGCCTGCCTGTAATCCCAGCTAGCCCCGGGAGGCTAAGGCAGGAGAAATCGTTTGAACCTGGGAGAGGAGGTTGCGGTGAGCTGAGATAGTGCATTGCACTCCAGCCTATGGGTAACAAAAAGAAACTCCTTCTCAAAAAAAAAAAAAAAAAAAAAAAAAAAGAAGAAGAAAGAAAGAAAAGAAATTTGAAAATAGAGACAAGTGACAAAAAGGAGGATTCCTTTGAGATCCTACCAGTCAAATATAACACTAAATAGTATCTAGCATTCATAAAATATGTGAGGGTGACAGATATGTTAGTGCTTTATGCTTTTAATCATTTCCACAGTGTTTATACATATACTTCTTAATGTTATACAGCATAAATATATACAATTTGTCATTTGTTTTTGGTGGGTTTTGTTTTTGTTTTGGTTTGTTTGTTTGTTTGTTTTGAGATGGACTGTGTTGCCCAGGCTGAATTCAGTATAACTATCATCACTGCAACCTCCTCCAGTCAACAATTCTCCTGCCTCAACCTCCCACATGGCCTGGGATTACAGCCTAACTGCAGCCAACTGAATTTTGTATTTTTAGTGAAACAGTTTCACCATTTAACCGGGCACGGTCACCATCCCTGACATAAATTGATCGCCGATCAATCTATCCCAAATTGCTGGAGGTGTGGGGTTTTTGGTTCCAGTCGATCTTTCACCCAGGCTGGAGTGTGGTGTGATCATGGCTCATGGGAGCCTCGACCTCCTGGGCTCAAAAGCAATCCTCCCACCTGAGCGCCTCCCAAAGTAGCTGGGACCACAGGTGCATGCCACCACACTCAGTTAATTTTTTTTAAGTATTTATTTATTTATTTATTTATTTATTTATTTATTGAGGCGGAGTTTCTCTCTTGCTTGTTGCCCAGACTGGAATGCAATGGCGAGATTCCGGCTTTACGCAACATCCGCCTTCGGGTCCAAGTGATTCTCCTGCCTCAGCCTCTGGGAGTAGCTGGGATTACAGGCAGCTGCACCACCGCCCAGCTAATTTTTGTATTTTAGTAGAGACAGGGTTTCTCCATGTTGGTCAGGCTGGTCTCAGCTCCCGACCTCAGGTGATCCACCTGCCTCGGCCTCCCAAAGTGCTGGAATTACAGAAGGAGTGAGCCACCCAGCGTACTTTTAAAATGTTTTAAGCGGTGAAATATGTAATCCCAGCACTGAGGAAAGATACCCGACAGTGAGATCAGGAAGATCCGAGACCATCCTGGCTAACACAGTGAAAACCCGTCTCTACTAAAAAATACAAAATAGCACCGGTAGTGTGAGCCTGTAGTCCCAGCCAAGGCTGAGGCAGGAGAATAAAAGCGTAAACCTGGGAGGCCTAGCTTGCCAGTGAGCTGAGATCCGACCTGCAGCCTGGGCGACAGTGTGAACTCCTCTCAAAAAAAAAAAAAAAAAATGTTTTAAAGTCTTTTTTTGTAGAATGAGGGTCTCCCTGTGTTACCTACCATGCCCAGCTCAATTTGTCATTTGTCAATATAAATAAATAAAAGTCTGTCTTAATATGAATTATTCATACAGATTACGGTTAAAACCAACAATGAAAAAAACTTTAACAAATTGAATTCTTACTCCATAACTAGAGCTGCTTCAGATACCTAATATTTCCATAAATAGGATTCATAAATAGGTGTTTAATATATATGATATGTACATGTAATGACGAATACTCACACATATATATTTTGCCTTTACAAAAATGTATCTAGTTTCTTATAAACTGTTTTTTTTTTCACCTAACAAATAAGCAACAATCATTTTCTCATGTTATTTGTATTCAGGACTAGAGGGTGTTATTTAAAGACTTTCATATTCATATCCATCTGTCTCCCCACTCACCGTCCATAAACCAAGGACCAGGCTGAGCCCAGCAACAAGTCCTAGAGGAGCTGGCTTCCTGCCGGCTATATATTGTGTTGCAACTGACCCAGCCCCACATCTGAAATTCACACGAAACTCTCCCTTGCTCATTATTACTCAGGGAGGCCAACTGCCACCTCTGCCTCAGGGCCTTCTGCTGGGAAACTCCCATCTTACTTGTCTGTTGGACAGCATAACATGCAACTCCCTTTAGTTACATGGCTCTCCTGTGCCCTCACCCTATACGCCTTCAGGTGTTCTCCCTACCGGCACCCTCCAATTTAAATATATTACCTGCAACCTCAACCTCTTGCCTTAACTCTCCTCCTTTCAGGACGTCAAACTCTCCAGAGCCTGATCCATAGGAAGTTTGGTATTCCATCCTCTTATGTGGCCTAGCCCATGTGTACATTTGATTAGATGAAATATATTTGGATTTGATCGAGCTTCCATGTCAGGAAAGAGTCTGTAATAGATGTATCTCATTACTCACCTAGACTACTGCAATAGTTCTCACTCCCTCTAGTATTGCCATTCTTACCACTTCGTCCCTTCTCTCTACAAATTCATCCATATAGCTGTCAGTGAGCTTCCTAAAATTCTATTCTGATGATGCCATTTCCCTGCATAAAATACTTGTGTGTCACCAGGTGCGGTGGCTCACACGTGTAATCTCAGCACTTTGGCAGGCCAAGGTGGGTGGATCACGAGGTCAGGAGTTCAAGATCAGCCTGGCCAAGATGGTGAAACCCCGTCTCTACTAAAAATGCAAACATTAGAGCTGGGCGCGGTGGCTCACGCTTGTAATCTCAGCACTTTGGGAGGCCGAGGCGGGCGGATCACAAGGTCAGGAGATCGAGACCATCCTGGCTAACATGGTGAAACCTCATCTCTACTAAAAATACAAAAAAAAAAAATTAGCTGGGTGTGGTGGTGTGTGCCTGTAATCCCAGCTATTCAGGAGGCTGATGCAGAGAATTGCTTGAACCCGGGAGGCAGAGGTTGCAGTGAGCCAAGATCGTGTCACTGCACTCCAGGCTGGGTGACAGAGCAAGATTCCGTCTCAAAAACAAACAAGCAAACAAACAAACAAACAAACTTGTGTGTCACCTGACCTACAGGATCAAGCCTAAGTACCTGCTTAAAGGCCGTCTGGGATCTCTAGCCATCCTTCCCATGACTTCTACAGCTTCACTCTGTATACACTAGCAATTCTGAGTTGTTCTTTGTCCTTCTAACACTATTTCATACTGATATACCTTTGCATATGCTTCCCTTTCTGTCTAGAATATCCTTTCCTCTTTGTCTGACTGGAAAACTCCTTTTCATTCTTCAAAGTTCTATTCCAAAGATAGTCCTACAAACTCAAAGCACCACCTCACATACTCCTTATTAATTATTGATACAAAGAGGTCCAGGTGTGGTGGCTCACGCCTGTAATCCCAGCACTTTGAGAGGCTGAGGTGGGCGCATTACTTGAGGTCAGGAGTTCAAAACCAGCCTGATCAACATGGCAAAATCCTGTCTCTACTAAAAATTTAAAAATTAGCTGGGTGTGGTGACAGGCACCTGTAATCCCAGCTACTCAGGAGGCTGAGGTGGGAGAATTGCTTGAACCTGGGAGACAGAGTCCGCAGTGAACTGAGATCATGCCACTGCACTCCAGTCTGGGCTACAGAGTGAGACTCTGTCTCAATAAAAAATAATAATACTAATAATAAAATTATTGATACAAAAGGGAAAAATTGCATTCACATTGGAGAAGCTTAGCTAATGCCACCGTAGCCAAGCGGTCAAAATGATCATCATTCACACAGATAGTTCAACATATGCAAGTCAATAAATGTGATTCATCACATAAACAGAATTAAAAACAAAATCCATATGATCATCTCAATAGATGCAAAAAAGCATTTGATAAAATCCAGCATCCCTTTATGACAAAAACCCTCAATAAACTAGGCATAGAAAGAACATACCTCAAAATAATAAAAGCCATATATGACAGACTGACAGCCAACATCATACTGAATGAGGAAAAGTTGAAAGCATTCCCTCTGAGAAAAGGAACAAGACAAGGATGTCCACTTTCACCACTGTTATTTGCCATAGTACTGGAAGTCCTAGCCAGAGCAATCAGGCAAGAGAAAGAAATAAAGGGCATCCAAATTGGAAAAGAGAGCTGGGCACGGTGGCTCATGCCTGTAATCCCAACAGTTTGGGAGGCCGAGGCAGGTGGATCACCTTAGGTCAGAAGTTTGACACCAGCCTGGCCAACACGGTGAAACCCTGTTTCTACTAAAAATACAAAAGGCGTGGTGGTACATGCCTGTAATCCCAACTACTCAGGAGGCAAGGCTAGAGAATTGCTTGAGCCCAGGAGGTGGAGGTTGCAGTGAGTTGAGATCGTGCCACTGCACTCCAGCCTGGGCAACAAAGTGCGATTCTGTCTAAAAAAACGAAAAGAAATTGGAAAAGAGGAAGTCAAACTCTCTGTTTGCCAATGATGTGGTAGGTAGTATATCTAGAAAATCCTAAAGACTCTTCCAAAAGACTTGTAGATTTGATAAATGAATTCAGTAAAGTCTCAGGTTGCAAAATGAATGTATACAAATCAGTAACCACTGCTATACACCAACAATGACCAAGCTGAAAATCAAATCAAGAACTCAATTGCAACTGGGTACAGTGGCTCACGCCTGTAATCCCAGCATTTGGGGAGGCCGAGGCAGGCGGAACATGAGGTCAGGAGTTGGAGACCAGCCTGGCCAACATAGTGAAACCCTGTCTCTACTAAAAATACAAAAAATTAGCAGGGCGTGGTGACAGGCACCTGTAATCTCAGCTACTCGGGAGGCTGAAGCAGGAGAATCACTTGAACCCGGGAGGCGGAGGTTGCAGTGAGCCGAGATCACGCCATTGCATTCCAGACCAGGCGACAGAGCAAGACTCTGTCTTAAAAACAAAACAAAACAAAACACAAAAACCTCAATTGCTGTTACACTAGCTACAAAAAACCTAAACAACTTAGGAATATACTTACCAAAGGAGGTGAAATATCTCTACCTGGCGAACTGCAAAATACTGCTGAAAGAAATTGTAGATAACACAAACAAATGCAAATATATCCCATGCTCATGAATCAGAAGAATCAATATCATGAAAATGACCATACTGCCCAAAGCAATCTATAAATTCAATGCAATTCCTATGAAAATGCTGACATCATTTTTTCACAGAATTAGAAAAAATGATCCTAAAATTCATATAGAACCAAAAAAAAGCCCAAATAGCCAAAGCAATCAGAAGCAGAAAGAAAAAATCTAGAGGCATCACATTACCACACTTCAAATTATACTGCAAGGCTATGGTGGTACTGGTATGAAAGTAGATACATAGACCAATGGAATAGAATGGCGAATCCAGAAATAAAGCAAAATACTTACAACCAACTGATCTTTGACAAAGCATACAAAAACATAAACTGAGGAAAGGACACCCAATTCAATAAATGGTGTTGGGAAAACTGGATCCCACATGTAGAAGAATGAAACTGGATTCATTTCTCTCACCATGTACAAAAATCAACTCAAGATCGATTAAAGACTTAAATGTATGACCTGAAGCCATAAAAATTCTAGAAGAAAACCTAGGAAAACTCTTCTGGACATTGGTGTAGGCAAAGAATTCATGACTAAGACCCCAAAAGCAAATGCAACAAAACAAAAATAAACAAATGGGACATAATTAAATGTAAAAGCTTCTGCACAGCAAAAGAAACAATCAGCAGAGTAAACAGACAACTCACAGAATGGGAGAAAATATTTGCAAACTATGCATTCAACAAAGGACTAATATCCAGAATCTACAAGGAACTCAAACAAATCAGCAGGAAAAAAACAAATAATCTCATTAAAAAGTGGGCAAATGACATGAATAGATGTTTCTCAAAAGAAGATATACAAATGCTCAACAAACATGAAAAAAGGCTCAACATCACTAATCATCAGGGAAATGTAAATCAAAACCACAATAAAATGCCATCTTACCCCAGGCAGAATGGCCAGTATTAAAAAGTAAAGGCTGGGCACGGTTGCTCATGCTTGTAAGCCCAGCACTTTGGGAGGCCGAGGTGGGTGGATCACCTGAGGTTGGGAGTTCGAGACCAGCCTGGCCAACATAGTGAAACCCCATCTCTACTAGAAATACAAAAATTAGCCAGGCTTGGTGGTGCGCACCTGTAATTCCAGCTACATAGGAGGCTGAGGCATGAGAATCGCTTGAACCAAGGAGGTAGAGGTTACAGTGAGCTGAGATGGTGCCACTGCACTCCAGCCTGGGCGGCAAGAGCGAAACTCCATTTCAAAAGTAAATAAATAAATTAAATTAAGTAAATAAAATGTAATAGATGTTGGTGTGTATGTGGTAAAAAGGTAACACTGCTGGGGGAATGTAAATTAGTACAACCTTTACGGAAAGCAGTATGGAGATTCCTTAAAGAACTAAAAGTAGATCTACCATTTGATCCAGCAATCCCACTACTGTGTATCTACCCAAAGGAAAAGAAGTAATTATATCAAAAAGACATCTACACGCATATATTTATTACAGCACAATTCGCAAATGCAAAGACATGGAACAAAACTAAGTGCCCATCAACTGATACATGGATAAAGAAAATGTGATATATATACACCATGGAATACTACTCAGCTATAAAAAAGAACAAAATAATGTTTTTTACAGCAACCTGGATGGAACTGGAGAACATTATTCTAAGTGAAGTAACTCAGGAATGGAAAACCAAATATCACATGTTCTGACTTTTTTTTTTTGGAGACGGAGTCTCACTCTCTAGCCCAGGCATGATTGCAGTGGCATGATCTCGGCTTACTGCAACCTCTGCCTCCTGGGTTCAAGCGATCCTCCCAAGTTCAAGCGATCCTCCACCTCAGTCTCCCAAATAGCTGGGAGTACAAGCACGCACCACCATGCCCAGCTAAGTTTTGTATTTTTAGTACAGACAGGGTTTCGCCATGTTGGCCAAGCTGGTCTCGAACTCCTGACCTCTGGTGATCCATCCGCCTTGGCCTCCCAAAATGCTGGGATTACAGGCATGAGCCACCATGCCTGGTCACATGTCCTCATAAGTGGGAGCTAACCTATGGGTACACAAAGGCATATAGACTGGTATAATGGACATTGGAGACTCAGAATGGGGGAGGATGGGGGGGAGATATTTAAAAACTACATATTGGGAAGAATGTACGCTACTCAGGTGATGGGTGCACTAAAATTTCAGACTTGGCCATTATACAATTCATCCATGTAACCCGAAACCACTAGAACCCCTAAAGCTATTGAAAGAGAAATGAAAAAATTTCTCATCCCCATTAATGGAACAAACAAATAACGTATGCCCCCTGCTACGATGTACTGAGAATCCAACACTCTGGTGGTGTTCTTGCAAAAAATATTTCACCTGAATCTAATCCTGAGGGAACAATCAAACAAATACACTTTGAAAGATGTTCTGCAAAACCGGCCTGAACTCTTAAAAGTGCCAATGTCCAGCAAGACCAAAACAAAAGACTCCAAATTTAAACATGCTAAAGAAGCGTGATGGCTAAATGCATTGAGTGATCCTTTATGCAATCCTGAATCAAAAGAAAAAAAAACAGCTATAAATAATATTATTAAGAGACTTGGTGAAATTTGAATATGGGCTACATGTTAGATAGTAATACGGGGCCAATGCTAAATTTCCTAAGTATGGTCATTGTACTGTGGTTATGGAAGAGAATGTACTTGTTCTTTGGAGATATGTGCTGAAGGGCTAAATTGTTGCTATATCTACAAGAAACTCTCAATGTTTCAGCAAAAAGAAACAAGCAAATAAATAAACTTGTGTGTTTGTATATCAAAATAGAGAGATAAAACAAAAGTGGTGAAATGTTAACAATAGAATCACAGGTGAAGGGTAAACAGATGCTCATTGTTCTATTCTTGCAGCTTTTATGTAGGTTTGATATTTTTCAAAACACAAACTTGGACACTATAAATAATAAGTAATAAAAACAAAAAGACTTTTCCTAGTCACGTTTTCTGTTAAACCTTCCATGACATACACCTACTGCCCCTGGCCCCCCAACGCTCACCTAAAACAATGAATCATACCCTCTCTTCTAGACTCTTCCAAGGTTATCTATCTCTCTGACCAAAGTATAAGCTCTTGGGAATCAGGTCCTGTATTGTGATGGATCTACACTGCTAAGATCGTACCTGACACAGATTGGATGCTCAGTTGATCCTCTTGTTAAATTAATCAAGCTGAGTCTTGAAGCTTGGATAGAATTCAGGAAGCAGAGAGGAGTCAGGCTTCTCAAGAGAGAGAAATGGCATGAGCAAAGATAAGGAAACAGGAATGTACATTTTGTATTTGCCAAAAGCATTTGCTTTGTTTGGTCAGAACTGAGGGTTTATATAGGTGAAAATGCCTAACACAGTATATAGATTCTTAATAAAAATCTGATGAATAAATGAATGAGATTTGAAAGGCAGGCTTAGATCAGATTGGAAAGGACTTTGACTACTGAATTGAGAAATCTGAACATTAACTAATTCTTAACATCCAGGGTGTTTTCCCATCGGTGGAAAGAGAGTGTGTTCTTGGGCAAGTCCATTGCACATTTTCTTCACTAAATAACAAGGAAAATTGCCTCCATCAGTGTGCTTAAAAAAAAAAAGAGGAAAAGTAGAGACACGTGGGATCTGAAAGTGACCTGCTTCCAAACTCAAGGGGAGAAAATGTTATCTATCCAGGAAAAGCTCCATAGTGGACTTTTAAAACATCCAACATCCCTCAGACTAATAGGTGTCACAGAATATGAAGAATAAATAAATGAATCTATTTAATATGGGTCATGCTTGTCTTTGAAAATAGTGTCTGTGGCCGGGTGCGGTGGCTCATGCCTGTAATCCCTGCACTTTGGGAGGCTGAGGCAGGTGGATCACCTGAGGTCGGGAGTTTGAGACCAGCCTGGCCAACATGGTGAAACCCCGTCTCTACTAGAAATACAAAAAATTAGCTGGGCATGGTGGCGCGAGCCTGTAATCCCAGCTACTCATGAGACGGAGGCAGGAGAATGGCTTGAACCTGGGAGGCAGAGGTTGTGGTGAGCCGAAATTGCACCACTGCACTCCAGCCTGGGCAACAAGAGCAAAACCCTGTCTCAAAAAAAAAAAAAAGAAAAGAAAATAGTGTCTGAAATTATTTTGTTAATTTTTCTATAGTTTTAAAGTTTAAGAAGTATATACTTATGAAATAACTAGACACCAATACTAGTTTAGGGCCTCCACATTACTACATAGATTACAAAGCTTCTCCCTTAGCCAGGTTGAGCTGTCCCCAACAGACAGTTTTCATATTTATTTAGCATTTGTGTTCTATTTTCTTCCAGATAGATTTGTGGGGACTGACAATTTAAGTAATGCAAATTAATTTTATTATGACAACTGAGAAAAAGAAATATGTGTTGTGTTTTGAGGTTATCGTTTCCTTGACCATCATAAGCAGCGTGATATCTACTTCATCTTTGTTCATAATCACAGCACACCTTTGAACACATACCAAAATGATGATGGAATGAGAGCAAAGTATGTGAGTCAATTGGCTGCTCTGCGAAACAATTTGTTAGTTTTAGGCTATAGTTCTTTTCAATTTTCAGCCAAATTCTATAAAAATCTTAGCTGGAAGGAAATGCAAATGTCAGGTTGCATTTTAGAAATTAATTTTTGGGCTGGGTGCAGTGGCTCTTGCATGTAATCCCAGCACTTTGGGAGGCCGAGGTGGGAGGATCACCTGAGGTCAGGAGTTTGAGACCAGCCTGGCCAACATGGTGAAATCCTGTCTCTACTAAAAATACAAAAATTAGTCGGGTGTGGTGGTGTACTCTTGTAATCCCAGCTGCTTGGTCGGCTGAGGCACAAGAATCACTTGAACTCAGGAGGCAGAGGCCTGGGCCTCTCCAGCCTGGATGACAGAGCAAGCCTGTCTCAATTTTTGGCCCAATTACCATGTAGCATTAACTTGTTCCGGAATGTGTAATATTACTGGGAAGACAGCATCGGTAGTGGTCAAAGTGATTTGTAGTTCACAAAGCATGTGGGCATTCTTTTTGAAGAAAGTAAACAAAATAATTTGAACTATTGTTTCAGTCATTTGAGCTGTATGTACAAACGGACTATGACACAGCTAAATTAGTCACAACTGTCCACCACAGGCCAACTTCAAGATAAAGGGTTATATATCAGTTAGCAATGCTCCCTTACAACCAGCCCTGATGTGTTTGTAAGCAGGAAAATAATTTTATGGTTGCAATCAACAAAGAAATATCAGGCCAGTCCACCAAGCCCAGCCAAATCCCATATCTCGCTCCAGTTTTATAGAGATTAGCGTATCACATGAGCCAAATGCTGTTCCCCAACTTAGAATGTGATGTTGCTATTTTGCAGGGAAAGTGTAAGCCCTGTTCTGCAACACTGATGAAATAGAAGTATTCATAAATACTGTGTTTAATGTGGTCCAATAATTGAAACATAAAATAGATATCTTGCAACAGAACATTTTTAAAAGTCAAGAAAGATAAGAATTAGGCCTTGGAAAATAAATGACTATGAAGAAAGATAAAAATAAAACAGACTGGGGTGTCTCTGAAGACCCTGCTTAGAGGCCTTGTCCTCCTTGCGGCAAGCGGCCATTGCCATGGAAACCAGAGCCGCAGGGCTATCTGTCCGAGATTGTGACGCCCAGATGGGAGTGGTGGGAGGAGACAGGAAGAGGGTGGTGACCGATGGCCGGTCCTCTTTCTCCAACACCTAGCCTGAGACTTCACGGCGCGGCTGCAATCCTGAACTAGCTTGGTAAGGGTTGTGCCCTGAACCAGCATAGAGAGACCTCGGACCAGCCGCCTTGATGACAGCATCCGCGTCCTTTTCATCATCTCAGGGTCTCCAGCTGCCCTCCATCTACAGCTTCTCCCAAATAACCAGCAGCTTGTTTCTCAGCAATGGTGTGGCTGCCAACAACAAAATCCTTCTGTCCAGCAATCGCATCACCGCCATTGTCAATGCCTCGGTGGAAGTGGTCAACGTGTTCTTTGAGGGCATTCAGTACGTAAAGGTGCCTGTTACCGATGCTCGTGACTCTCGTCTCTGCGACTTTTTTGACCCCATTGCTGATCTTATCCACAGCGTGGATATGAGGCAGGGCCGCACGCTGCTGCACTGCGTGGCTGGAGTGAGCCGTTCCGCCTCACTGTGCCTTGCGTACCTCATGAAATACCACTCCATGTCGCTGCTGGACGCCCATACATGGACCAAGTCGCGCCGCCCCATCATCCGGCCCAACACCGGCTTTTGGGAACAGCTCATCAATTACGAATTCAAGCTGTTTAGTAACAACACCGTGCGCATGATCAACTCGCCGGTAGGTGACATCCCTGACATCTATGAGAAGGACATACTTGCAGTGATATCAATGTAAGCCATCCCGGCCAGCCCTTGACATCTGCCATCGATCTGGCACCAAGACTGAACTTGAACACTGACATTTTGTTAGTAAAGAAAACCGGTTGGTGCCTTGTTAAAGGGCAAGAAAAAAAGGGAGGGGGTTGGAGTTTTGAATGTAGTAAGCCTTACCTTAATAGAATTAAATTCACGAAATGTAAGATGGTGAAAATGTTTTTTATCTTGTGAGGTCAAGCTATTGGGGCCTGGCTGGAACCAGGGTGCGGCAAGTGATGCTCAGCTCACATAGACCTGCCAGCAGCACCCAATACATGTGGCAGGCCTGGAATTCTGAGCCCTGCCGGAGGCCGACTAACTCAGGAGTGAATCCCCTAGAATCTCACCTGGTTCTTTCCAAACCAAAGTCAAAGCCTTAGACATCTTGGCATCCCTTGCACTTCTCCCGGTAAGTGCCAACCTAGTGGATAAGTGACTTTCATTCAAGCTTTGCTCCAGGAGCTCTGGAGGAGGCTCAGGCTACTCTTGCCCGCCTTCAATCACAGTGGCCCATCTCTGGTTTTCTAGATTGAATTTATACATTAGTTAAAAAAAAAAAACAAAAAAAAACCTAGTTTTTAAAAAGACCATTCCACTCCATAAAGTTTAAAAATACTGTACTTTTTGAGTGCTATACTTGATGGCAAGGTCTCAAGGTGTCTTTGGTGATCTCCCACCAGCCTTTGTGAAAAGGGACATTAGTCCTTTTCCCAGGGCATATACTGAGAGAGAACAGGCCTGACACCAGGTCTCAGGGGTTCCTCTCATGAACCTTGGCTTAAGAAGCTGGAGCTGCTGGCCATGACCCAGCCCTGTCACCTCTAACATCTCCTTTCATTGTGACCTGGGTCCTCTCAAAGCTTCACTTTCCTCACCTGTCAAAGCAACTCTCTCCCATAGATTTGTTGTGAGGACTGGGTTCCTTAGCACAGTACCTGGCACATGAATGGTTTCATGCTTGGAGTAAAGGGCAATGATACTCTTTGACCCTGGTTTGAGGTCAGCACACTCATCCTCATAATGGCATTTCCCCCTTCTGTGCACAGTCCTTTGTTGTTTACAAAATGCTCTTCCAAAAAATCATCAAGTGTCTAAAAACAAATGGCTTAAGGTCCTTTTGGACCTTACCTTAGAATGGGCCTAGATTCGGGCATGGTGGCTGGCACCTGTAGTCCCAGCTATTCGGGAGGCTGAGGTAAGAGAAGCACTCGAGCCCGGGAGATGGAGGTTGCAGGGAGCCAAGATTGAACCATTGCACTCCAGCCTTGGGTGACAGAGTGAGACTCTGTCTCGAAAAAGAAAAAACAAAGGTGGGGGGGTGCCTAGATTTAGAGCTTTAACAGAGGTCCCATTGTGTTTAATCCATGTGCATCCAAGGGGTTGTGTAGAAGCACAAGTCCAGCTTCCCTGAAACACTTGTTTAGAGTCACTAACCGTTAGAGCCAGCACCCTGGTTTTGCTCATTACAAGGATGCATGAGGGCATTCGCTGAAGGGATGAACAAGTGACCCCCACATGTAGGCCCTGGAATCCAGGATCATTCTAATTCCCTGGATACCTGGGCTCTGGCTTGTGTTCAGTTATTCTAATCCAGAGGTTTTTAGACCAAAAAAAAAAGAGAGAGAGAGAGAGAGAGAGACAAAAGTACAACTGCTCCATTTGGAGAAGACCTGTGTGTCCAGAGCCCAGTGACATCCCAGTGTTTTTTTCTCTCCAAATCCATCAAGACACCACCACTGCCACAAAGGGAGTGCCTAGGGTACAGTATGGGGACAAGGGGGATAAAAAAGTGGATCTGCTCCAGGCAGATCCACTACTTTTACAGATGGAAAAACAGGCTCACAGAATGCAAGAGTTGGTGTGGCAGAGCCCCCACGAAACAGCCTTTCTGGCAGAGGCCCAGATGGAAAATTTCTTTTAAAGTATTTCTTAGAAGAAAATTATTTGGGGATGTGTGTGTGTGTTCATTTTTTAAAATATCTAAATTAACATACCACGAAATTACTCTTTGTGGATAAACAGTTCCATGAGTTTTAACACATGCATAGATTTAGGTAACCATCACCACAGTCCCAAAATTTCCCTTATGCTTCCCCTTTCGAATTAAACCATCAACCCACCCCAACCTCTGGCAAACACTGATCTGTTTTTCTTCCCTGTAGGTTTGCCTTATTTATTTATTTTTTTTTTTGAGACAGAGTCTTGCACTGTTGCCTGGGCTGGAGTGCAGTGGCGCAGTCTTGGTTCACTGCAACCTCCGCCTCCCGGGTTCAAGTGATTCTCCTGCCTCAGTCTCCAGAGTAGCTGGAATTACAGGCACCCGCCACCACGCCCAGCTAAGTTTTTGTATTTTTAGTAGAGACAGGGTTTCCCCATGTTGGCCAGGCTGGTCTCGAACTCCTGACCTCGTGATTCGCCTGCCTCGGCCTCATAAAGTGCTGTGATTACAGGGGTGACCCACCACGCCTGGCCAGATATGCCTTTAACTGAATGTCACATAAATGGAATCATACAGGATGTAACCTCTGGAGACTGGCTTCTTTCACTTAACATAGTGTCTTTGAGATTCACCCATGTTATACAGTTCATTGTATGCATGTACCACAGTTTGTTTTCCATCCACCTATTGAAGAATATTAGGGTTCCTAGGAACCTAATATTAGCTTCCTAGGAAATGCTGTAAGAAATACCAAAAGCTGAGTGGTTTAAAACGATAGAAATGTATCTTCTCTTATGATACAGTTATGGAGGCCAGAAGTCCTAAATCGAGATGTCAGCAGGGTTGTGCTCCTCTGAAACGTGTAGGGGAGAATCCTCCTTGAGTCTTTTGGTTTTTGTTTGTTTGTTTGTGTGTGTGTGTGTGCTTTTTTTTTTTTTTTTTTTTTGATACAGAGTCTTGCTCTGTCGCCCAGGCTGGAGTGCAGTGGCGTGATCTTGGTTCACTGCAACCTCTGCCTCCCAGGTTCAAGTGATTCTTCTGCCTCAGCCTCCCCAGTAGCTGGGATTACAGGCATGCACCATCATGCCCGGCTAATTTTTGTATTTTTAGTAGAGACGGGTTTTTACCATGTTGGCCAGGCTGGTCTCAAACTCCTGACCTCAGGTGATTCACCTGCCTCAGCCTCCCAAAATACTGGGATTACAAGCGTGAGCCACCGCACCTGGCCCTCCTTGACTCTTTCTAGTGTCTAGTGTTTGCTGACACTCCTTGGCATTCCTTAGTTTGTAGATGCATCACTCTAATCTCTGCCTCTGGAGTTACAGGGCTATCTCCCTTAGTGTGTCTTCATATCTGTCTTCCCTCTGTGCAAATCTATGTCCAAATCTTCTTTTTCTTATAAGGACACCAATCATATTAGATTAGGGACCCACTCTACTCCAGTATGAGTAATTATTAATACATCGAATGACCCTATGTCCAAATAAGGTTATATTCTGAGGTTGTGGGGGTTAGGACTTTCACATATTTTGAGGGGATACAACTCAACCCATAACAAGATTATTTCCAGTTTTGAGCAATTATGCATAAAGTACGATCACACACACACACACACACACACACAGAAGAAAAGGATCATGTCACCTGAAAAAAACTACGGTAGCAGTTTAAAAGTGCGAAATGAGTTAGAGTGAAAAATAATAATAACCACTATTTATTAAGCTATTAAATGCCTAACACAGTACTGGACACTTTACAGTGTCTCTATTCCTTCAAACAAGCCCTTCAAGGTAGTTATTGTTCCCATTGTACTAATGCATTTAAGGAATTTGCCTAAGGCAGCACATAGGTCAGGAATGAAGAAGTGACATACAGACTAGGCTCTATTTTCCTGCATTTCTTTTGAAACAAAAGTAAGTAGATTGAAAGAAGAAGTTGTTTTTTTTTTTTTTTTTTTTTTGAGACAGAGTTTCGCTCTTGTTGCCCAGGCTGGAGTGCTGTAGCGCGATCTTGGCTTACTACAACCTCCGCCTTCCAGATTCAAGTGATTCTTCTGCCTCAACCTCCAAGTAACTGGGATTACCACGCCCGGGTAATTTTTGTTTTGTTTTGAGATGGAGTCTCGCTGTGTCACCCAGACTGGACTGCAGTGGTGCAATCTCGACCCACTGCAATCTCCGCCTCCCGGGTTCAAGCGATTCTCCTGCCTCAGCCTCCCGAGTAGCTGGGACTACAGGCACGTGCCACCACGCCCGGCTAATTTTTTGTGTTTTTAGTAGAGACGGGGTTTCACCGTGTAAGCAAGGGTGGTCTCGATCTCCTGACCTCGTGATCTGCCCGCCTTAGCCTCCCAAAGTGTTGGAATTACAGGCGTGAGCCACTGTGCCCGGGCTAATTTTTGTATTTTTAATAGAGACAGGGTTTTCACCATGTTGCCCAGGCTGGTCTCAAACTCCTGAGCTCAAATGATCTGCCTACCTTGGCCTCCCAAAGTAAGTATAGGGGAGTTTTTATTATACTGACACCTGGGTCTCAATTTAAATATGGTAGGTCCAGGAAGCCACATTTTTATTTTTATTTTATTTTATTATTTTTTTTTTTTAGATGCAGATTTGCTCTTGTTGCCCAGGCTGGAGTGCAATGGCACGATCTCCACTCACTGCAACGTCCGCCTCCTGGGTTGAAGCGATTCTCCTGCCTCAGACTCCAGAGTAGCTGGGATTACAGGCATGCAGCACCACACCTGGCTACTTTTGTATTTTTAGTAGAGACAGGGTTTCTCCATGTTGGTCAGGCTGGTCTCGAACTCCTGACCTCAGGTGTTCTGCCTGCCTCTGCCTCCCAAAGTGCTAGGATTACAGGCATGAGCCACCGCACCTGAATGAAGCTGCATTTTGCACAAGCATCTCAGATGATTCTGATGAAGGCTGAGAAACTTCGACCAAGCAGTTGTTAATACTAAAAGTATTTCATAACTTCTCACCTTTGCCCTTCTTTTTTGAATTATTTATTCATATCCTTAGACATTTTATTTCCACTGAGCTCATTCTTTTGCAGAACCTAGACATTTTCCTTTCAGAGTGTAAATCTTTTATTTCTTTTCAACTGTAAAAACTGAAATATAGAATAAGGATATTTAGTTTTTCTGGTCAAATATATTTCATTTATTTTTCCCAGTTTATTGTGTGTCATTTGTCCATGGTGTGTGTTTGTGATTCAAAAGTTTAAATTTGTATGTAGTTAAATCTATGAGTCTTAAACTGTGTTTATTTTAATCTAGAATAGTGCCTCTACTCTTACTTCCCGCGACATTGTCTTTTTGATGAGTCCAGAATAATTTTGTGGTATAACATCCAGTACGCTGGATTTGTCCAATTATTTCTTGATGCTATTGTTTATCTTCTTCCTGTATTCCCTGTATTTTCTTTAAACTGGAAGCTAGGTCTAGAGGTTTGATTAGATTTGGGTTAAAAAAATTTTTTTTTTTTTGAGACAATCACCCAGCTCGAGTGCAGGGACATGATACCAGCTCACTGCAACCTCCACTTCCCGGGTTAGAGTGATTGTCATGTCTCAGCCTCCTGAGTAGCTGGAATTACAGGCATGCGCCACTAAGCCTGGCTAATTTTTGTATTTTTAGTAGAGATGGGGTTTAACCATGCTGCTCAGGCTGGTCTTGAACTCCTGACCTCAGGTGACCCGCCTGACTCGGGCTCCCGAAGTGCTGGGTTTACAGGCGTGAGTCACTGTGCCCAGCCAGATATGGGTTAAGAATTTTTTGCTAGAATATTTCAGAAGTGTTGCCATGTTACATGTGTCAGGAGGCACAGATGTCTCTTTGTCCCATTAGCAGTGATGCTAAATTTGATCATTTAGTTCAGGTGGTGACCACCAGATACCTGCCTTTAATATTAATAAGTACAGAATTCTGTGGGGTGATACTTTAGCACAGTGTGAATATCCTGTTTCTTTCAGCCAATGTTATTAGCATCCATTAATGATCCTTGCCTCAATCAATTATTACATTAGGGGACATCTAACTCTTAAATCTATCTCAACTTAATTTGGGCATATTATATAAGCTGGAAGTTATTTAATTTTGTGAAATAATTTTGAGATGTCCAACGCCATCAGAAATATTTGTGTCTGCTTTTGTTCCTTCCAGTTTGCTACATTGTCAATCTTTTCCTGTGCCAGTATCACATTCCTTAAGATTGGTGCAGCTTCATAATAGACTATTATAATTGGTGGAGAAATGATGTTCCCCCGTTATGTTTCTTTTTCAGAGGATGGGGTGCGTCTTTTGTTTGTTTTTTCTTAGATTCTTTTATTTCTCTTCTAAAAGGATCTTCTTAATAGTTGTAGGTTTACAAAAAATTCCCATTAGGATTTTGAAATTACTTTTTTTTGGTGTAGTGGTCAAGGTCAAATAAGGAAAACAGAAAACATGCTAGTCATTTAATCAGGAAATATTTACTATAAAGAACTGTTTACCAGGTATTGGCGAAGTGAAGAGGCAAAAATAGGACATACATTGTATATATTTATACATATATAAACACTTAAATAAAAGATCACCTACCCAGAATGCCTGAAACTTGATCAGTTAAGCATTAACTATATTTCTGGAGTGTGCATATCTTATTTCCAAAGGCTCATAACGTTAGAAAATTGTAAGTTAGTATACTAAAGCACAGACATGCTTATACACACATACACATACTCATTCACTTCCTTGCACTTCAATTTTTTTTTTTTTTTTTTTTTCTGAGACAGAGTCTTGCTCTGTCACCCAGGCTGAAGTGCAGTGACATGATCTCGGCTCACTGCAGCCTCCGCCACCTGGGTTCAAGCGATTCTCCTGCCCCAGCCTCCCGAGTAGCTGGGATTACAGGTGCCCACGACCATGCCTGGCTATTTTTTTTTTCTTTTTTTTTTTTTGTATTTTTAGTAGAGACAGGGTTTCACTGTGTTGGCCAGGCTGGTCCCAAACTCATGACCTCAGGTGATCTGCCCGCCTCAGCCTCCCAAAATGCTGGGATTACAGGCGTGAGTCACCGTGCCTGGCCTCACTTCAATTCTTAAAAACATTTTGTCTGCTAAAACATTTACAACATATCTGTTATGTTACCAATGAGACACCTGTGACATCCATGACTACCCAGTCTTATCCAAGCTGTTAAGGTAAAGAGGTAAAGCTATCCAATATATCCAATAAGAGCGTTGCATTTACCTGTGGATGCTTGAAAGCCCATTTCCAGCTACCTTGGTGTCTCTTTCCCACACACTCACCATTCCCCAAATAATGAGATATAGGGAGGTGGGGAAGTGACCTTTTGATCACCTTTTGGGAACTACCTGATAAGCAGGGAGAAGGCA
The DNA here is from genome assembly GCF_008728515.1 of Papio anubis. Classification (NCBI taxonomy): domain Eukaryota; kingdom Metazoa; phylum Chordata; class Mammalia; order Primates; family Cercopithecidae; genus Papio; species Papio anubis. The sequence continues at coordinate 100,589,476 of NC_044996.1, read as the reverse complement.
GTGAAAATGAATCTTGGGGCAATCTTTTGGTACTTGGGTTCCTTGCTGAGTTCTCTCCATCTGGAAAGATGGATCAAGGCCTCAGTCACATAGTTGTGTTTGAAAAGTGTATTGCAATAAGATTTTCTGAATCAAGGCTCTTAAAATTATTGGAATCTGAACTTGGAATTAGCCTCTTGCCTCAACAGACTTTATAGTGAGGGAATAAAAAGAGCATGGGACCTGACCAAGTTAAGAAGGCCTCTGTGATCAATTTGGTTGAATTCTGGAGGCTGCAAGTTGAGGCAGGACTGGGGACTGTGCTAGAGACAGGGAGAGGTTGCATTCATTTGTAGCTTTACTGCACAGTGGTCAAAGAATGTGGCCTGTATAAATTTTGCTTCACAGAATTGAGATTTTCTTGTTAAGTCTCTCGAGCAGTAAAACAGATGTATTACCTATTGGTGGGATTCTAAGTTTATATATAAGTCTTAAAAAAATTCTTTTTTTTTTTTTTGAAACGGAGTTTTGCTTTTGTTGCCCAGATTGGAATGCAATGGCACCATCTTGGCTCACTGCAACCTCCACCTCCCAGGTTCAAGCGATTCTTCTGCCTCAGCCTCCTGAGTAGCTGGGATTACAGGCATGTACCACCACGCCTAGCTAACTTTTTGTATTTTTAGTAGAGATGGGATTTCTCCATGTTGGTCAGGCTGGTCTCAAACTCCCGACTCCAGGTGACCCGCCTGCCTTGGCCTCCCAAAGTGCTGGGATTACAGGCTTGAGCCACCGCGCCTGGCCAAGTTTTACAATATTTTATTATCTAAAAAATGTAAACGTTGAATAAGTAACACAATCATGATGCAACATTCAAAGGGCACGTAAGTGTATATAGAGTGAAAGACTCCTCACATCTGTTCTCTACCCAACCAGTTCCCCTCCCCAAAGGCAGCCAATATTGTCAGTTCCTCCTGTATGTTTCCATGATATTATTTTATGCATATATATGAAATTACATTTGTATATATATCTTTTACATTTTCCTTTTTTTCTTTTTTTTTTTTTTTTGAGACGGAGTCTCGTTTTGTCACCCAGGCTGCAGTGCAGCCCAGCCCGTTTTCATTTTTCAACAAGTGGTGGCATACTTCACGCTGTTCTCTACCTTGTTTCTTCTTGTTTACTAATACATGTCACAGACCATGCTAAGCCAGTACAAGAGAACATCTTCATTTTTTTTTTTTTTACAACTGCATAGTATTCCATTGTATGGAAGTATCGTAATTCATTTAATCTGTTCCTATTGGTGGACATTTAGGTTTGTTGCCAAAATTTTGCTACTACAAATAATACCCCAGTAAATAAACTTGTAGTTAAGTTTAGGTATATAAATTATTTTAGGCTGGATGCGGTGGCTCACGCCTGTAATCGCAGCACTTTGGGAGGCCGAGGCAGGCGGATCACGAGGTCAGGAGTTTGAGACCAGCCTGGCCAACATAGTGAAATCCCGTCTCTGCTAAAAACACAAAAAATTAGCTGGGCGTGGTGGCGGGCGCCTGTAATCCCAGCTACTTGGAGGCTGAGGCAGGAGAATCGCTTAAACCAGGGAGGTGGAGGTTGCAGTGAGCTGAGATTGCATCACTGCACTCTAGCCTGGATGACAGTGTGAGACTCAGTCTCAAAAAAAAAAAATTATTTTATACATGTGCAAATATATATTATTAGAAATAAAATTAGTGGATCTAATTTCATACATTTAAATTTTCATAAACATTGGCAGATTAATTCCTATGGATGTCATGAAAACCTGTCAGCAATATGTTGAAGTGCCTGTCTCCCCACAGAATCAAAAACACTGTATAATATTGCACTTTTATATCTTTGCCATTCTGACCAGTGAAAAATGGTGTCTCAGTTTACTTTTAATTTGTGTGTCTTTTATTATTAGTAAGTTCTAGCTTCTTTTCATTCCTCTAAGAATAATTTATATTTTTCTCTCTATGAATTGGCTGCTTATATCAATATTTTATTAGGTTGTTAGTCTTTTTAAAAAAATTGATTTGTAGGAAGTCTATTAGGGAAATGAGGCATTCATTTGTGATAAAAATTTCAAATATTTTCACAAATTTTTATTTATCTTTTGACTTTGCTTAGAGTGGCTTTGTCAGGCAGATTATTTATTTTCATCTAGTCAAATTTATTGTTTATTTTTATGGCTTTAGGATTTTGTGTCATTCTCAGAAAGGCTTTCTGCACTCTAAAATTATACTTTAAAAGTATCCCACAGCTGTTCAAGTACTTTTCTTTCTTTTATTATTATTATTATTTTTGTAGAGACTGGGGTTTCACCGTGTTGCTCAGGCTGGTCTTGAACTCCCGGGATCAAGGGATCCGCCTACCTCGGCCTCCCAAAGTGCTGTAATTACAGGCGTGAGCCGCTGCACCCTGCTGCTTCAAGTACTTTTTTTTTTTTTTTTTTGAGAAGGAGTCTCCCTCTGTTGCCCAGGCTGGAGTGCAGTGGTGCGATCTCGGCTCACTGCAACCTCTGCCTTCTTGTTTCAATCAATTATCCTGCCTCAGCCTCCAGAGTAGCTGGGATTACAGGCGCCCACCACCACGCCCAGCTAATTTTTGTATTTTCAGTAGAGGTGGGGGGTTTCACTATGTTGACCAGGCTAGTCTCAAACTCCTGACCTTGTGATCTCCCTGCCTTGGCCTCCCAAATTGCTGAGATTACAGGCGTGAGCCACTGCACCTGGTCTCATGTACATTTATATTTCAATTTTAACATTTAAATGTTTGATCCAGGGCTAGGTATGGTGGCTCACACCTGTAATCCCAGCACTTTGGGAGGCCAATGTCGGTGGATTATGAGGTCAGGAGTTCGAGACCAGCCTGGCCAACATGGTGAAACCCCATCTCTACTAAAACTACAAAAATTACCTGGGGGTGGTGGTGTGCGCCCGTAGTCCCAGCTACTCGGGAGGCTGAGGCAGGAGAATGGCTTGAACCCAGGAGGCAGAGGTTGCAGTGAGCTGAGATCACACCACTGCACTCCAGCCTGGGCAACAGAGCAATACTCTGTCTCAAAAGAACTAAATAACTGCATAAATAAATGTTTGATCCATTTGGAATATATTCTGGAATTTCTCTTTCAGATTGCTACCATCATTCTCATCTATTTATGTAACTTATAATTTAAAATATGTTATGTTAATATATAGTTTATATATAATCCATAATATATTGTATATAGTCTTAATAGTATTGAAATTCTTGGTATTCATATTTATCTTTTGGTTGGCTTGGTATGTCCAAGACTAAAAGTTATGTTGCTCTTTTTTTCTATTCTTTTTTTTTATTTTATGAGACAGAGTTTTGCTCACTGCAGGTTTGTCTCGGCTCACTGCAACCTCCACTTCCCAGGTTCAAGCAATTCTCCTGCCTCAGCCTCCCAAGTAGCTGGGATTACAGGCGCCTGCCACCACACCCGGCTACTTTTTTGTATTTTTAGTAGAAACAGGGTTTCACCATGTTGACCAAGCTGATCTTGAACTCCTGACCTCAGGTGATCCGCCTGCCTCGGCCTCCCAAAGTGCTGGGATTACAGGCATGAGCCACCACATCCAGCCAACTTCTCCATCCTTGAGCTTTTATTTTTATTTTCTCTCATAGTTGGAATAGATTGTAAACCATTATTTTTTTTTCAGTAAGGTGATATCTTTTGTGATCCTTTAAATCGCAGTGTTTTCTGACATTTTTACACTTGAGAAAACAACTCAGATATATATTTTGGGGTCATATATTTTTCTCTCTAAAACTCTACATATGAGAAATTGGAATCACTGACTTTTTTTATCTGGGTAATCAGATTTATTTATTTTTTCCCTGAACAATCATAGAAACTTTAATATTGTAGCTTAAAACTTTTGCCATGATGTGTCCAGCTGTGTGTCCCTTTGTATTGACTTTGCCTAAAACATGGTGGGCTCTTTCAATCAATACATTATGTTCTTCAATAAAGGAAAACTTTTAGACTGGGTACGGTGGCTCACACCTGTAATCCCAACACTTAGGGAGGCCAAGGAGGGCAGATCATGAGGTCGGGAGTTCGAGACCAGCCTGGCCAACATAGTGAAACCCCATCTCTACTAAAAATACAAAAAAAATTAGCCTAGTGTGGTGGCGGGCACCTGTAGTCCCAGCTACTCGGGAGGCTGAGGCAGGAGCATCGCTTGAACCCAGGAGGTGGAGGTTGCAGTGAGCCGAGATTGCGACACTGCACTCCATCCTGCAAAATAGAGTGAGACTCGTCTCATTAAAAAAAAAAAAAAAAAAAAAGGAAAACTTTTCTGTTTCAGTTTACTTTCATTACTTCTCTTCCATTTGCCTTCGTTCCTCTTTTAGGAACACAAATTATCCATATGTTGGTTCTCCAGATTCTCCATTCTTCTTTCTCCACAGCTATCATCTTCTCTCTCTGTTTCTCTTTGTCCCTCACATTCCATTCAATTTCCTAGCATCAGCTTTGCTCTTGACATCAAATTCAATTTTTTTTTTGGCTATATGAATATTGCTGTTTACTATCTCCAATGTGTACTTTAATTTTATTCCTACTGTTGGGAGTACTTGCTAATTTTCCTTACCCTGTCTATTTCTCATTTCATTCTGTTGAATTTTCATCTCAGTCCCCACTTCTTCCTTCCATTTACAGAAGGAAACCTTAGGACTACTAATGGGTTTCCAACATTTTTTTCTGGGCCCTAGTGAAGAAGAGTTCTCATTTCCTCTAATGTTTCTGAATGCTATGTTCTTCCCCTAGCTCTGTATTGTTTATTCTGTTTACCCTCAAATAAAACAAGGTTTCTCTTTTCTCTGTCCACAGATAAGTGAGCTGGTTACCCTTGGATCCACCATCTGCCCATGGAACTCGAGGCAGAATCACCATCTCAAGTCTGTAGCTGGAGGACACATTAATGTACATATAGTTTGATTTCACTTTTTGTACCTCTTATTTACTAATGTGATACACAACAAAATATAGTTCTCAGCACAGACTTCTCTAAGACCTTCAAGTAGTTGACCTCTTCCTAAAGTTTTGGGCAGAACCCACTACATAATTTACAGGAAAGTTACATGTAAAATGAGAATGTGGGGCCTCTTGTTAAAAAATTAAGAATTTCCAGACAGTGACAGCAAAGCATTAAACCAAGTATGGGGCCTTCTTTCATGGGGCCCTGGGTGACTGCACAGTGCAAACACTCGTGAAACCAGCCATGTATGGGGACTGTACCTCCCTAAATGTATCTCCTTCTTTTTCCTCCCAATTTCTCCCTTATTTCCTGCCCACTTATTTGATCTATCTGCCTAGATAAGCAATAGGAAATAGAGGGATTCAGGGGATGTGGAGTGGAGGCAGAGGTGGGGCTCAGTATTCTGGTGAGAAGCTTTCAAGGGTAGAGAAACTGATGTTTCTTGTTGGTTTAGACACTAAGTCTTTGAGATGGGAGACAGATTGTAGGTCATTATGGAATGGAGGTATGAGATTTAAATAAGGGGCTTTCTACCTTTTTCAGTCAGTGTCTGTTTGAGGAAATAAAGCCAAACTAAAGCATGACTGGGGTTTTCTAAATCCAGCCCTTTAGGGCCATCCGCCTCTTAATTAACACCTATTTTACCCAGATCCAAGCCTTGGGTTACCTGTTAGTTTTAGTCCTTAATGTTGTGAAATCTTGTCCTTTTTTGTTGTTATTGTTGTTTCTGTATTTGAGGGAATTTTTGTGAGAAGTTAGGCCAGGATGCATTTGGGGGCAAATAGCAATACATTATTTTGAACTGGAAGCCCCCAGGGAACCAATTAGTCGGGTGAGGGATTGGCAAACTTTTTCTGTATAGGGCCAGATGGTAAATATTTCAAGTTTTGCTGGCAGGCCAAGAGGCAGAATCAAAGATATGATGTAAGTACTTATACAACAATAGAGAAAACAAATTTCCACAAATACTTTATTGATGAAATTCAAAATCTAATAGTAGTTAATTGGTTATGATTTTTGGTAATACAGGTCTACTAGTGAGAAGAATAAAATTCTATGCTTTTGGAATACATTTTACTTAATTGAGGTTCAAAGTTAATGTTTCCTATCATCAGATCACATTGCAAATGTTCATTTGTTAATGCTAATCTGTAATAAGATTTTATATATTTCACTTTTGAAAATGTCTTCTCATGCGGCTGGGCACAGTGGCTCATGCCTGTAATCCCAGCAGTTTGGGAGGCCGAGGTGGATGGATCACCTGAGGTCAGGGGTTTGAGACCAGCCTGGCCAACATGGTGAAACCCCATCTCTACTAAAAATACAAAAATTGAACCTGGGAGGTGGAGATTGCAGTGAGCCGAGATCGTGCTACTGCACTCCAGCCTGGGCGACAGAACAAGACTCCAGTTCAAAAAAAAAAAAAAGAATTAACCTCTGTGAATAGTCTTCATGGAACAACTAAGGGGGTGGATGCCTGTAATCCCAGCTACTCGGGAGGCTGAGGCAGGAGAATCGCTTGAACCCAGGAGGCAGAGATTGCAGTGAACTGAGATTGTACCACTGCACTCCAGCCTGGGAGACAGAGCAGGAAAAAAAAAAAAAAAAAAACAAACAGAAAATGTCTTTTCACACAGAAAGACACTGCCAAACTTTGAATCGATCTATGTGCATGTGATTTTAACTGAGCATATTCATCACATGAAAGGCATTTATAGAATTCTAGTAGGTTCTTCTCTTGATATTTGCCTTTTAGTATATCATTACACTGCAGATTCATAATTTCCAATTGATGAATAGGCAGAAACTCCTCAACTGCACAGTTAAATGAATTTTGAAATATGGAAATTTCCTTTAGATTTACATTGAGGTCTGAAAAATGCTGCTTGGAACCATAGTTTGAGCTTGGAAAATATATCTGCTGCAAATTTATATAAGAATGAATAATTCACTTAAACATTTTTTTGACAATTCACTTCTTGTTTTAAATTCTGACAGCATGAAAGTGTATAAAGTGGCTTGACATTACTTGTAATTCAAGCAATGTTAGTTGTCATCAAAATGATTTTACTATGGTATAAATTTCACACGTAAGTGTTATTTTGCCTTATAACTGGTAAAATTCATGAAGACACTTTATCAAGTCTGCAGCAAAAACTAATTTCCTTTTGATAATAGTTGTACAGAGCAGCTCTTATAATTAAAACATTTTCAATCTTGGTCTTAAGCTCAAAAGAATCACAATAGAAATTTGCCACTGCTAAGACATCAAATTGCTACGTGATAGGGCAAATCTGGATATTCATTTCCACTTCTGACAAAAATTCACCAAACTGATGATGGTTAAATCCATGAGACTCAATGAAGTTATCACTGACACTACTGGTTCAATAACACATGATAGACTCAAATATTACTGCAAAGTAACTACTGATGAATAATACTATGAATAGCCACAGGGTTTAAACACCTTACATTCTCACAACCTTTGTGAATTTGTTCAAGTAAGTGTTTTTCTTCTCCATATATATTTTTACTACCATCAGTTGTAACACATCTTAGAAGATTCCACTTCATGTTGTACTGAACCAGTGCATTCTCAGCTTTTTTGAAAATATTTTCCCCCTTAGTTGTTCCATGCAGACTATTCACAGAGGTTAATTTTCTTTTCTTTCTTTCTTTTTTTTTTTTTTGAGCTGGAGTCTTGTTCTGTAACCCAGGCTGGAGTGCAGCGGCATGATCTCGGCTCACTGCAACCTCCGCCTCCCAGGTTCAAGCAATTCTCTGCCTCAGCCTTCCAAGTAGCTGGGATTACAGGTGCCTGCCCCCATACCCAGCTAATTTTTGTATTTTTAGTGGAGACGGGGTTTCACCATCTTGGCCAGGCTGGTCTTGAACTCCTGACCTCGTGATCCACCTGCCTTGCCCTCCCAAACTGCTGGGATTATAGGTGTGGGCCACTGTGCATGGCTAACGGAGGCTAATTCTTGAGTTACTTCAAACACAGCATTGATTCCTCTAATGAACAACAACCGAAATGTATCAGTAATATCTGTTAACTCATAAAGAGCCAAGGAAAACCACTCAAAGTTAATTGTCTTGTTTTTGACTATTAATGTTGCTCCCAATGTCCTCACTCTTCAAGCAGTTGTTTTCCCTGAAAGGCTAATAGCCTTCAGCTATTAGCTAAAAGCCTTCCGTTTATTTTCTCTGGACATATTTCTTTGGCCATTGTAATCAAACACAATTCAATTGAACAGCTTTTCCTGTTTTGTTTTGTTTTTTTTGAGGTGGAGTCTCGCTCTGTGGCCCAGGCTGGAGTGCAGTGGTGTGATCTCGGCTCACTGCAACCTCCGCCTCCCAGGTTAAAGCAATTCTCCTGCCTCAGTCTCCTGAGTAGCTGGGACTACAGGCACGCACCACCATGCCCAGCTAATTTTTGTATTTTTAGTAGAGACGGGGTTTCACCATGTTGGCCAGGCTGGTCTCAATCTCTTGACCTCGTGATCCACCCTCCTTGACCTCCCAAAGTGCTGGTATTACAGGCATGAGCCACCGTGCCCAGCCCTCATTTTCATTTTTTATTTTTATGAAGAAATTCTGCTGTGATGAAATATTATGTTTTAAATTCTCTAATTGTTCTCTCTGTTGCTTTTCTGTCAGTTGGGAATACTGTGATGAGTGCTTAGTTTAATAATGTTGACATATATTGTATTCTTTTAGCAAAGCTATAGTGTTATGGCATAATAAATGCTTTGCCATGAAATTTAATAACAAAATAATCCTTAAAAGCATGACATCTGAAGTCCATATTTCTCTCTTGTTTTGACATGATAGGTATGCATCGGTTATTTATTTATTTATTTATTTATTTATTTATTTATTGAGATGGAGTTTCGCTCTTGTTGCCCAGGCTGGAGTGCAGTGGCACAATCTTGGCTCACTGCAACATCTGCCTCCCAGGTTCAAGCGATTCTCCTACCTCAGCCTCCAGAGTAGCTGGGACTACAGGAATGTGCCACCACACCTGGCTAATTTTTGTATTTTTAGTAGAGGCAGGGTTTCACCATGTTGGCCAAGATGTTGTCAATCTCCTGACCTTGTGATCGGCCTGCCTCGGCCTCCCAAAGTGCTGGGATTATAGGCGTGAGCCACTGGGCCCGGCCTGCCCTGGTAATTTAAAAAAGTCTCAGCGTTGTATGTACGGCACTGGAAACACTGCCAAGTTGTAACAGTATCGCTGTGATTTGTAGGGAACTGAGCAGCAGGTCAAAATGATGTGAGTGCCATGTACACTTTCTGTTGCAACTATTCCATTCTATATTGTTGCATGAAAGCAGACATAGATAATACTTAAATAAGCATGACTGTGTTTCAATGAAACCTTTTATATGGAGACCAAAAATGGAATTTCATGTAGTTTTCATCTGAGATAAAAACGGCTATATAAAAACAGGTAGTGGGCTGGATTTGATCTATAGGGTATGGTTTTCTGACGCCTGGTCTAGCAAAAGGGTCAGGTTGCCAGCCAGCTAGCCAGTATTCATTAAACTTGATGCCAAGTGCAGAGCCCAGGTAAAAGCAAATCTGTTTACAGCAACAGCATGAACACCAATAGCAACCCTACAATTATTATTTCTCTCTCTAAAATCTTTTAATAATCCACTGTAAACTTTCGCATGATTCTTCAGCATTCCATTCTAGACTCTTCGTGGTGCTCTCTAATTTTTCAACCTCAACTCCTGATTTTTCCCTTATCCTCTTGGCCACAACCACACTCAACTTCTTGAATTTATCAGAACTCCCATATTCTTAGCCTTCTGTGTGCTTGCAGGTATGTTGCTGCCTCTGCCTGGAATGTAAACCTCCCCATACCCACTTTCCAGCTCCTACCAAGCTATCTTTTTTTTTTTTTGAGATGGAGTCTCGCTCTTGTCAACCAGGCTGGAGTGCAATGACGTGATCTTGGCTCACTGCAACCTCTGCCTCCCGGGTTCAAGTGATTCTCCTGCCTCCGCCTCCCGAGTAGCTGGCGCCTGCCACCACGCCCGGCTAATTTTTGTATTTTTTTGTATTTTATTATTTCATTATTTTGTAATTTTTTTTGTATTGTTAGTAGAAATGGGGTTTTGCCATGTTGGCCAGGCTGGTCTCAAACTCCTGACCTCAGGTGACCCACCAGCCTCGGCCTTCCAAAGTGTTGGGATTACAGGCATGAGCCACTGTGCCCGGCCTATCTTCTAATCTCTAGGATACTTCCCTGGTCCCTCTAGGCTGACAAAGATGCCTCTTCTGTGTGTTCCCACAGAAATTTGGGCATAGGTCATGGCACTCATCACTCTAGATTATTGTATAGAATTTATTTATACAACTCTCCAAGTAAGAGTAGCTTAATTACAAGGATGATGTGAATTTTGGACGTTTTCAGCTATTATTTCTTGACGTACTTTTTTTGGCTATGCCCAATTTCTCCATTTCTCCTCTCCTTCTGTGACTTGACGACGTAAGTGTTGTATCTTTTGTTACAGTGCCACAGATCCTTGAGGCTCTATTTATTTTTTCAGTATATTCTCTCTCTGTTGTTCAGATTGGGGGTGTCTCCTTTTTTTTTTTTTTTTTTTTTGAGACAGGGTCTTACTGTCACCCAGTCTGGAGTGCAATGGCCCAATCTCGGCTCGCTGCAACCTCTGCCTCCCGGGTTCAAGCAATTCTCCTGCCGCAGTCTCCTGAGTAGCTGTGATTACAGGTATGAGCCACCATGCCCAGCTAATTTTTGTATTTTTACAAAATACAAAAAATTGCAGGAGTGTGCTATCATGTGCAGCTAATTTTTGTATTTTTAGTAGAGACAGGGATTTACCATGTTGGCCAGGCTGGTCTCGATCTCCTGACCTCAGGTGATCCTTCCGCCTGGTCTCCCAAATTCCTGGGATTACAGGCGTGAGCCACCATGCCCAGCCCTTGTTAGGGGGTTTCACGATGTTGGCCAGGCTAGTCTTGAACTCCTGACCTCAGGTGATCTACCCGCCTCCGCCTCCCAAAGTGTTGAGATTACAGGCGTGAGCCACCCTGCTCAGCCAGGTATTTCCTATTGTTCTGTCTTGAGGTTCATGGATTCTTTCCTCTGTTCCCACTGTTCTGCTATTTAACCCATATGTGATGTTTATTTTGATCATTCTATTTTTTCGTTCTAAAATTTTCATTTGATTCCATGGGTGCAGTCTTTTGCCTCCATCAGCCACATGAGAATAGGCCTTGAGCCTGGAACACTTCCTTACCGAGGGATGGAGAGTTCTCACAGCCTGTAATAGACTTGTTACCTTGTGTGGGAATATCTGCCTTTGTTTTAGACTCAATGTGTGCTCCTTTGTTTCGCTTAAATGTGTGTGTCACATGGCATCTGGGCCACACCACTAGCATATCTGTCCCCTGCAGGGAGCAGATGAGATCTTCCTGCTGCAGCACAAGAGGACTGTGTTGGCTGTTGGAGGGACCTGTTGGCCAGGGGGGACTAATGTCCACTACTGAAGCCGGTCTTGCTGTGTGTCTTCTCTATGTGAGTAAAGTTATTCTACTTGGGGCTTGGCTGAATTATATATATTTTCCTTGGAGATTCTGGTACCAAGATGCAGTGGGCAGAAGTGCTTGCACATCTCCTCCTGACAATAGGCCACAGATGCCACTTGCTCAACAATTCTTCTCTGTATCATCTTTTTTTTTTTTTTTTGCTGAAACTTCCTCTTGCTCTGCTGAGGTCTTTTAGTTTTTTTGTTTGTTTTTGTTTTTGAGACAGAGTCTCACTCTGTTGTCCAGGCTGGAGTGCAGTGGCATGATCTTGGCTAACTGCAAGCTCTGCCTCCCAGGTTTAAGCAATTCTCCTGCCTTAGCCTCCCAAGTAGTAGCTGGGATTGCAGGAGTGCGCTATCATGCGCAGCTAATTTTTGTATTTTTAGTAGAGACAGGGATTTACCATGTTGGCCAGGCTGGTCTCGATATCCTGACCTCAGGTGATCCTTCCGCCTGGACTCCCAAATTGCTGGGATTACAGGCGTGAGCCACCATGCCCAGCCCTTGTTAGATAATTTAAACATGTGATTCACTTTAGTGTTTGCATCTGTTGACCTTTTCTCATTTGAAATTATCCTGGGTCTTGCTACGATGAGTAATTTTTTGATTGAAACCTGGATATTTTGGGCAGTGTTCTGAGACTCTAGTTTTTTTTTTGAGACGGAGTTTCACTCTGTTGCCCAGGCTGGAGTGCAATGGCACAATCTTGGCTCACTGCCTCACTGCAACCTCCGCCTCTGGGGTTCAAGCGATTCTCCTGCCTCAGCTTCCCAAGTAGCTGGGATTATAGGCATGCGCCACCACGCCTAGCTAAGTTTTTTTTGTATTCAGTAGAGACAGGGTTTTACCATGTTGGTCAGGCTGGTCTCCAACTCTGGGCCTCAGTTGATCCACCTGCCTTCACCTCCCAAAGTGCTGGGATTACAGGTATGAGCCACCACGCCCAGCCAGGACTCTAGATCTTTTTAAAATCTTGTATTTTAGCAGGCCTCCTCTGACATTACTCTGGTGGGGGGAAAGGGGGCACTCTCTCGTTACTGCCAGGTGTGGGTGGAAGTCCAGGTTTCCCACTCAATCTTGGTTGACAATGAGTGTAATGTCTGTTATTGCTTTGTGGGGATGGGAGTTCTGGCTCTCTGCTAGGCCTAGATTGAGGCCTCCATTCACCCTAGCTGGGCGCTGTAGGAGTCCCTCATTATTGCTCCCTACATTGCTTCCCCTCCACTGATACAATGCGGGGTGGTAGTATACCACTGGGCAGTGATGAAAGTTTTGATGACTCTGACATTAATTCAGCAGGGAGGGGTACTGACCCCTCATAACTGCTGGGTGGAAGTCCAGGCTGCCTACTGCAGTTGTGTGTGTTGGGGGGCGGGGGTGGGATGTGAGGTGCCTCATTACAGCCTGGTGAAGGTAGGAGTCCAGGCATCTCCTAGCAGTCCTAGCTCTATTCTGACAACTGAAGTTTTCATAATAACTGAAAGTCCATTTATACTTGGCTCCCTGTCTCTGCTCAAACGTAACCCTATATTTATTTCTGTCATTTTTGTGTTCTGGCTTCAGTTGGATAGTCTCTATGACAATGGTAAGTAAGTATGGGAAGAACTGGTAAATTTTTTTGAACCTATTTTTGATTGTGACATTTATGTATAGTTCTGTTGATAAGATTAGATAAACTATGACTCTGTTATGTGAGTTTTTATTATTTGTAAAGGTTATATGGCACTGACATTATAAACACACTAGATAGTCCTAAGTGCTTCAGGTTAAATATTACGTTGTTTAAAAGAAAGTCACATTATTTTCCTATAACTTAAATGGGTTCCTCCTCTAATTAGTTGATGGTACTTACATAAATATTAACATAATACTGCTACAAATTATGTACTTAGTCTGTAATCTGACTTAGCTAGATTTTATATAATTTTATAATATTGATTTATCTATACATATATTAGTCGTATTAATTTGCTAAATTCAGATTAAACTTTCCCCAGCTCCTGGTGTATTTACAATTATGAAAAAGAATCAGTACTAAATGATATAAGGATGAATTTTTTTTTTTTTTTTTTTTTTTTTGAGATGGAGTCCTGCTCCGTTGCCCAGGCTGGAGTACAATGGCGTGATCTTGGCTCACTGCAACCTATGCTTCCCATGTTCAAGCGATTCTCCTGCGTCAGCCTCCCAAGTAGCTGGGATTACAGGCATGTACCACCACGCTTGGCTAATTTTTGTATTTTTAGTAGAGACGGGGTTTCGCCATGTTGGCCAGGCTGGTCTGGAGCTAGTGACTTCAGATGATCTGCTCACCTCGGCCTCCCAAAGTGCTGGGGTTATAGGCGTGAGCCACCGTGCCCGGCTTATAAGGCCGAAGTTTAGAATAAATGAGAGATGTAGCAATACCGGGGTTATATGCCTCAATTATAAAGTACTTAGGACTGCTTATGTGTTGGGCTTATAGTGAGGTTGTGGAGGGATAAGGAGGAAGTGATGGGTAGAGTAATAATAAATTTAGAACCCAGATTGTGAAGGCAAGAGAAAATTTTGGAAATTCCAGCCTTCCTATTTTATTGAGGTTTTTGAATCTATATTATGTGTCTGGCACTTTACCTACCTTATGGCATCTAAAATAATGTTATAAAGTGGCTGTATTTTCTCTTTTTCAGAGATGAGAGAACTGAAACTCAAATTAGACTAAGTTGTTCAAGTCTGCCTAGCTATCAAGTGGTAGAGGTAGGATCTGAACCTAGATCTGTATGATTCTATGATTCATGCTCCTTTGGCTGCACTACTCTGCCTTCCAGTGGGGTTTTCAGATTCACTTTTCATGGAAATTTATTATAAAATCATTTATTGTATGTCCCTATTTCTCTCTCCAGTTAAACATCTAAACCTTATAGGCTCCATATCTATTTTATATACATTTGACAGATAACACACTATGTAACATGTGTATGATGCAAGGACTTATGTTACCATATGAAATTTGTCCCATGCTTGATGATGGAGGATAGATCTTTGCAGTTGAAATAGACATAGAGCACTGGCCTAGAGGACAGGTAACTTTCTCAAGGTCACACAGCCTGTGTAGAGCAAGGATTCGAATCCAGGTCTGCCTCACTCCAACTCCCACCCATTGCATCCACTCCTGGCTGTTCTGCTATTACATAGTAATAGCGGAAAGAAAGGTGTTGAGGAGTGGAGGGTGGGTAGCCTTTTTTTTTTTTTTTTTTTGAGACGGGATCTCGCTCTGTCCCCCAGGCTGGAGTGGAGTCGGGGTTCGCTCTTGCCCCCAGCTGGAGTGCAGTGGCACAATCTCAGCTCACTGCAAGCTCCGCCTCCCGGGTTCACACCATTCTCCTGCCCCAGACTCCTGATTAACTGGGACTACGGGCGCCCACCACCACGGCCTGCTAATTGTTTGTATTTTTAGTGGAGACGGGGTTTCACTGTGTTAACCAGGATGGTCTCGATCTCCTGACCTCGTGATCCACCCGCCTCGGCTTCCCAAAGCGCTGCTGGGATTACAGGTGTGAGCCACCACGCTCGGCTGCTTTTTTTTTTTTTTTTTTTGAGATGGGGTCTCACTCTGTCCCCCAGGCTAGAGTACAGTGGCACAATCACGGCTCATTGCAACCTCCACCTCCCGAGTTCAAGCGATTCTTCTGCCTCAGCCTCCCAAGTAGCTGGGACTACAGGCGTGTGCCACCTCGGCTGATTTTGTTTTTTGTATTTTTAGTAGGGATGGGGTTTCACTATATTGGCCAGGCTGCCCTCGAACTCCTGACCTCATGATCCACCTGCCTCGGCCTCCCAAAGTGCTGGGATTACAGGCGTGAGCCACCGAGCCCGGCCGGGATTGGGTAACTTTATAATTCTTGAAAAGGACCTGAGTCCGGAACTGCCAACTTCAGGGAGATAGTCAAATACCAGCAAAATGTCTATCTGTGTTTGTGCAAGTGTGTGTGTTTGTGTGTGTGTGTGTGTGTATGAGAGAGTGTGCGAGCGAATTAGTGGGGTCAAAATTTCCTTGGCTTTGAATGTCACCATTTGCGACCAAGTTAACAATGTATTAATTTAGACGTAGAAAAGATTTGGCCCTTTATACACACTCATTCAAGCAAAATGGAGCATCATAAAGGGAAAGGTGTTTCAGAGGAAGTAATTAAACATGAACTATAATCTATACAAAACTACAGTTTGTTCGTCTAGTTACTAGTCTCAGGGGAACAATTTAAAACTGTGCAAAATCAGTTGGGATTCCCATAGCTTCCCGCTGAATACTGGTAGGAATTACTGGGTCAGCACTGAATTGTCTTTGTCATATTTTGAAATCCAAGTTTAAATATATCATTTTTATTGGTTACAGGTGGAAAACCTATTGAAAATATACAAAACTCCGTTTATAAAGAGAATCGTCTTTACGTGTCCATTAACTTTTTCCTATCCCTGTTATGACATACAGCTTAGTAAATAAATTTGCCTTTTGAGAAGAGTAGTCGAAAGGCCTGTTCTCTTTTTTTTTTTCCACTTATACTAAAGATTAAAAGCCAGACTACAGCCTTTCCCCTGCACCTGAGAGACAGAACAAAGTGTTACTGTTGTCTAGGGGTTACAAACCTGCAGGTTTTGGGGGATAGAAAGGCTTTCCTGGGCCACCAGCTGTGATGAGGATTTAATTATGTCTTCTCTCAGGTCTGTCCACAAGCAGTCCCTACTTTTGTAAGAAGGCTCCACTGAAATCACGGCAATAGAACCCAACATTCTGCAGATCCCGCTTAACAATTTCTCATTGCTTTTTCTTGTAAGACTGTAATGAACTACTGATAAGACACAGGGTAAACACAGCACGAAAATCTGGCCCCAAAGTGCCGCCAACAGACAGACCTTTGGCGGTGGGGAGCCACGGTCGGCAAGCCAGGCCCCGCGGGCGACTCTTCATTCCCTCCGGCCTGGGGCGTATGGGCGGGGGTCAGGGGAGCCTTTCCCCCTTCACTTTCGGCGCGGGTGAGGTGGTCGGGGCTGCCAGCGCAGGTCTGGCCTAGGGCGGCACCCGGACCGCGGGGCACCGGGCCGGCAGCCGCTCCCCAAGCGCACTCCTCGCGGAGGCCATTATTTCCAGCAGTGCCAAAGTCTGAGCCTTCTTCGGAGGGCAGAGGTCGAGGGCCGTGTACCGCCTCCCGGCTACGCGACCTGTACCAGGCCCTGTGGGGTCCCGGGACCCCTGGAGCGCGCGCGGGACGGCCGGAGCCGCGGTCTGGGCACATCCCAGAGCTCCCAGGCAGGCAAAGGCCGTCCTTGGCATCTTCGCCCGCCGCTCGCGCCCGCCGCGGGCGCTGCCGGACCTCGCCCTTCCCCACCATTCCCCTCCCCCTCCAAAGCCCGCTGTGGTTCCCGAGGTGACACGGCCCGGACCCTCCATTCTCTGCCCCAGTGTATTTAACCAGCACAACCTAACAGGAAGCTCCCTCTCGGTGACAACCCTTCCCCCGACAGACGCGCCCAGCAGCCAACCACCGGCCAGAATTGGCCTGCGTCCCGCTCCCCTCTCGGTGGCGGCCTCGGTGGGCGGGGCTCGGGCAGCTAGCAAGTTAAGTGGAGCCACGGCTGACGTGAGTCAACAAAGGTCACGTGAGTCGTGCGGGGCGCGCCGATTGGTGGCGCCAGTCGGGCGGGGAGGGGGGGGTCACGGCGGCGGCGTGGGGTTCGCTGTGTGACACAATTACAACAACTTTGTGCTGGTGCCGGGGAAGTTTGTGTCTCCAACGAATCCCCCCAGTGCTCCCCAGCCCTGCGCGCTCCGGCCGTTCCCGCCGTCCCCGCCCGTGGCTGCCCCTTGCCCAACCCCGCGATGTGACCCTACAGCCGAAAGCCGCCGCTGCCGACCCGGGGGCTTCGCAGCCCCTGCCGCCGCCGCCTTCACCGCCGCCGCGTTGGGATTTTTCGTCGCCGCCGCCCGCGGCGGAGGAGGAGGCGGCGATAAAGTTGGTGTGCTGGTCCCGCGCGCAGATTGGGGGCGTCATTGCGGGCCCCGGTCCGAGGGGGGGTGTCGGCGTTGGAGTTGTGAATTCGCTGCGTTTCCATGAAATCCTGCGGAGTGTCGCTCGCTACCGCCGCCGCTGCCGCCGCCGCTTTCGGTGATGAGGAAAAGAAAATGGCGGCGGGAAAAGCGAGCGGCGAGAGCGAGGAGGCGTCCCCCAGCCTGACAGCCGAGGAGAGGGAGGCGCTCGGCGGACTGGACAGGTACGGGCCGCCGTCACTCGCCCGGTCGGCTCCGGACGGGCAGTAGCCGCCCTCCCGGGAGGCCCGAGCGCGGCTTGTCTCTGGCGGCGGCGGGGCGGGCACCTGGCTTTGGCGCTCTTCGCGCCGCCTCCGCCGGGGCCTCGGGCTCGGGCAGGGACGGGTCGGTGGCGTTCCCGGAGCGTTAACGAGTAGCCTGTGTGTCTCCCCACAGCCGCCTCTTCGGGTTCGTGAGGTTTCATGAAGATGGCGCCAGGACGAAGGCCCTACTGGGCAAGGTAAGGCAGCTGCGAGTCGGAGCGCGGACACCGTCTCCCCGGCCGGCGCCGCGCTCGCCCCGGGCCCCGCGGCCGGGTCTGCGCTCATTGTGGCCGCGGACGATGGTCGAGGGGCTTCCGGAAAACTATTTCCTGCCTCTGCTCTCCCCCCACCCACGGGTACCCAGCTTGCTCCCTTGCTAAATTGCTCTTTTCCTCTTGTAGCTGGAGGAACAGAGACGGGATCGCTTTGGGGCCGGGCTCAACTGGGTCGACAAAACTGCCTGCTATTTTACAGCTTTTTGGGGATAGGCCGATGATCTTCGAGGTGCATGTTTAGGGTCAAGGGATCGTGAATGTGTTCAGATTTCCCCCAATTCCGGACTTCACTTGCCTCTCACGGGTTTAAAAAAATTCTTTTCCTTCAAGCAGGCTGTTCGTGATGCCTACTGCTAACCAAATGTTTTAGGCTTTCTTGTGTCCCCGCTCCCAGAAGGGGGAAGTTTCACGGAGTTTAGGTCGGTGAAGAGTTTGCATTGGGCTGTTGACATGTATCTCGATCGCAATGTGTGTTACCTGAAGTTAGGTGACTTGTTTACTTTTTGGGTCTTTTTGGCATAGAAATACCGTAGTTATTTGTAAATGTGTTCTCTTCCTGGAGCCTCATTTCCTGCGTGTCTGACACGGGAGACTGGGGAGGATTCGGGGTGTAGTCTCTGTTTATTTGTGTGGAAAGTTGTTGGCACTGTCATTTAGTTAAGTAATGGCTGCTCCTATCGGCCCAAGATGGCGGGACAGGGTGGGAGGAGAAAGTGAAGGGGGGGGTTTGGGGGAGGGAGTAGAGGTAAACATGGAAATAAATAGTAGCCGTGAATAAGCCTTTCCTTCGGAGTGTGTAGCTCAGTGGTGTTTAAAAAAAAATTACCCAAGATTATTTGCATATAGAATTCTTGTACCTTTCACAAGCTTGAAAGCAGCATGCATAAGCCTGGTAAATGCTTATCAACCTGTAGCACATTTAGTTACCCATCCTTAAGCTATTGAACAAAGGCTGGAGTCTCAGTCTCTAGGCATCAATTTGTATTTCCTGACCAAAATCTGATTGCAATGATATTTGAATACTTTCTTCGTAATTGGGACCGTGAAAGTTGGAGTGTGTGCTATGGGTGTTGCATCCGTTAGACATTTTCTTTTCTAGCTGAAATCATAGCTTTGCATTTGACACCTAGCTTTATTGTTACAGTTGAGACGGAAGTTTGAAGTAAGTCCAACATTTTATTCTTAAGTTGATATTTTTGTTGTTCTGAATTTTTGTCTGTAGCTTGGTTTAGCAGAGTCATCAATTCTTTTTTATCTGTAATTACAAATTTGTTTTTATTTCCAAGTAATTATAAGGAGTTTTATTGCATATAATGATCAGAAAACTAAATGGAAATAATGCTTTTCAGTAAGCCCGGCCCCTTTGACCGATACAGAAAACTTGAATTAAACTTTGACTACATAGGTATTAATTGGCTTCATTGCAATTATTGTTGTAAAAATGAACAGTGACTAGCTCTGGAAAGATATAAGCGTCAGTAATTGTTGGTCTCCTGCCTTAAAAGTTTTTTTTCCCAATTTGAGTATTTAAAGTATTTTATTTAAAAATATTTGACTGCTGTCAAAGTTGTCATTACAAAAGATTAAACATGATTTAAATTCAAAGAGCATTATTTTGTTTTGGAGGGATTATTGCTGGTCTAACATGGATTGATAAAATTGCTTGCAAAGATAATTCACTTGGAAAAGTTTGGCCAAATCGATTGCTTTTGCTTATGGTGATGAAAAAATAAATGGAATCCGATGTTTTATGTTGAGAATGTGTAAAATGCTAGTTGATTTTATGTCTTAGAATGCTCATATTCAGGTAGATTCACGGTGAATAGTGCTTAACATTGGATTTCAGATTGTAATATTAAACTCTGCAGTTATTATGCACTAACGAGTTTAAATTTTAAAAAACTAACCATTTTCAAATATTTTTGGCAAGTTGTGCATTACTTGATGTTTGAATGCATGCTAAAAAAGAAAAACTAGTGAAGCTTCACTATGTTTGGGGGCTTCATGATACATGGGGTGATTTGATGAATGATTAAGTAGTTTGTTAAACTAAAGAAAAAAAGATCTTCATTGCTTCAGACTCAGTGCTTGTGAGGTCCTACCTGCTTAGGACAAGATTCATCAGCCTTAACATTAAAATAAAACATTCTCTGATATGTGCTTGCAACCGCATATAGTTCTTGATTGCATCTTTGTGAGTCTGAACATACCAGTGGGGTGTGTAATGTAAAGCTTGACATTATATAACTTCGCACCCTCTGTTTGAATTGGATTCTGAATGAAGTGAATGAGCTTGAGTCCTGCTGTAGGAAGTATTGAATTTTTAGTTTCATCCTTCTTTTAACAGTCCTCGAAGCAGTATTTTTTTGTGGAATGTTGAGCTATGTTGGTTTCACAATTCAGAATTCTTATTCTCTGAAAGTCTTAAGAGTTGGTTTTTCTTTACTGGGCAGGTTTAGGCTACTTTCCTGAGGGCAGATAATGGAATTGAATAACTCCCAGAATTACCTTTTTAGCTTTGATTTTTGTCCTGCCATGCCCCCCCCCCCCCGCCGCCCCCGCCCCAATTTAGTCTACATTTTGTATAACTTTTTTCCTTTCTGGCAGAAATTTAGCTATTACTACTTGTTTTCAAAAATTCTTGTTCCTATGTATATTATTGGATTTTCTTTCAAGTTTTTAAAATTCACATTTGTATGTTAAAAAAACTGTTGACCTAAAAGCTTTAGAAAGTTGAAAGCATTAAATATGAGTCTCTTACTTGCCCCTTAACATATATACGTATATATACACAAATTACGTATGTATATGTATATGCGTATACACATATGTATGTGAATATGTATATACATATGTGTATACGCATATACATATATACACATGCACACATATGTGTACACACGTATATACATATATACACATACATATGTGTACATACGCATATACGTATATACACATGCATGCATATGTAATATGCATATACACATACATGCATACATATATAATATATACATATGTAATACATGTATGTATAGTATGCACTTGTACATACGTGCATATGTAGATATGTATATGTGTACACATGCACATGTATATACATATACATATCTACATATGCACGTATATTGTATGTATATGTGTATGTGTATATGTATGCGTATGTATATATTTATACATGTGCTTTGATACATTCATGTATATATGTATATGTATACGTATGTATACATATACATATATGTATATATGTATACACATGTGTATGTATAGATATATATACATATACGTATATGTATGAGTTTGTACATATGTGTACGTATGCGTATGTGTACGTACGTACATATGTATATGTGTATTCCTTTTTCCAGGTGTGCAGATAGTTTATCCAGACCACTGATTTCTCATCGTCTCCCAAATGTGTTTGTCAGATTCAGTTATATTAGAGTCATTGAAATAATTTTTTGTTTGTAGGATGGCCATTTGATATACAATGCCTGGGGTTTTGGATTAAAAAATAAAGTAGTTAATATTATTATTTTTTGGTAATGTTTTTAAGGTTGTGAACAGCTAGAGCCTGCGTAATTAGAGTTCTTGTAATATAGCGTGATCTTGAACAGTTTGCTCTTGAATGCTGACCCTTAATCTTTTGGTAATGTAATAATTCAAGATTCTTCTTTTTAAAATTTCAGTGGAGTTATTGAAAAGTAAGCAAAATATTTTAACATAAATTAACTTGTGACTTTTTTAGTACAGTTTTGAAAACCTTTTGGGTTAATTTTTTTTTTTTAAGTAGGGTAAGGATTTGAGTTAGAGTATATAGGAATATATACCATAAATGTAGTAAGTTTAAATATAGTAGTACTATCAAGTATAGTTATAGTAATAATGCTTGGGGACTGGGGAATCTTATCTGTGTCAGGGAACTATTGCTAAAATACTTACACAGTTTTGACCAAAGTATCTTATTTTTAAGTTTTTCTTAAATACTCTTACTGGAACTTTTTTTGGTAATTCTGTTAGTAGAAAGATTATACAAAATACTTAGAAGTTATAGGTTGTATATCACTTAAAAATGTATGTGCTTTTTTCCCTAGGACATATTAGCATTAAAACAGTTGGTGTTTTAAATTTTTTTGATAATAGAAGTAGTAGTTTGAGATCCATTGAAACATATTTTCTTAAATTTGGTTTGCTGGCATGTTTAGTGGGGGAAATTATTAGGTCAGTTCTAGAGGTGGCTTTTTTAAACTGTAATATTTGGATGTTGGTTAAAAACCTTCTCATTTATGTGTGCTTTTTGTTTGCTGGTGCTTAAAGGGATACAGGTGGAGTATCCTTTATCCAAAATGCTTGGAACCAGATGTGTTTCGGATTTGGGATTTTTTTGGATTTCAGAATATTTGCAGAATACATACCAGTTGAGTATCCCTAATCCGAAAATCTGAATTCCAAAATGCTCCAATGAGCGTTTCCTTTGAGTGTCATGTTGGTACTCAGCAAGTTTTAGATTTTGGATTTTCAGATTGGGGATGCTCAACCTGTAAATTCATTTCCAGTGCCAAAGATGGCTAGTGTTTTGGTTAGAAAAGTCATGAGACCCTGTCTCAAAAAAAAAAAAAAAAAAAAAAGAAAACCCAAAAAGAAAGTAACCGTAGAAATAATGTCATGCTTTGTATTTGAAAATTATGTCTTCAATTTAATATGTTTTAAAGAGTTTTCTAGTTTGGAAGATTGTCTTCTGAACACTGGTAGTCTTAATTTTTTACGTGGACAAAGTCTTATATACTTGATATTTCCTAAAGTTTTGATATGTCCCTGGTAATAAAGGTATACTAAGATTATAGAACATGTTTGCATATTTGGGCACAAATTAGAACTGTAGCAATACATAAACAAGCACTTTTAAAGTTCTGGTTTTCTTTTTCAGTGAATAATTCTTTCTGTTGAATCAATTACAAATTGAAATAGCTAGAGAGCATTTGACTGCCACCTCTAGATACTTTTTTTGTTTTGTTTTGTTTTGTTTTGTTTTGTTTTTGAGACGGAGTCTGGCTCTGTTGCCCAGGCTGGAGTGTGGTGGCCGGATCTCAGCTCACTGCAAGCTCTGCCTCCCGCGTTTACGCCATTCTCCTGCCTCAGCCTCCCGAGTAGCTGGGACTACAGGCGCCCGCCACCTCGCCCGGCTAGTTCTTTTGTATTTTTTAGTAGAGACGGGGTTTCACCGTTTTAGCCAGGATCGTCTCGATCTCCTGACCTCGTGATCCGCCCATCTTGGCCTCCCAAAGTTCTGGGATTACAGGCTTGAGCCACCGCGCAGGGCCACTTTTTTTTTTTTTTTTTTTTTTTTAATTTGAGACACAGTCTTGCACTATCAGAGGCTGGAGCGCAGTAGAGTGATCTCGGCTCACTGCAACCTCGGCCTCCCAGGTTCAAGTGATTCTTAGGCCTCAGCCTCCCTAGTAGCTGGGATTACAGGTGCCTGCCACCACACCCGGCTAATTTTTGTGTTTTTAGTAAAGGTGGGGTTTCACCATGTTGGGCAGGCTGGTCTCAAACTCTTGACCTCATGTGATCCGCCCGCCGTGGCCTCCTAAAGTGCTGGCATTACAGGTGTGAGCCACCACACCTGGCCAGTATCTTAAGTTGTTAAGGAAAACTGCTTGAGAGATGAATTTTTGTGACTTAGGTGAAGTGATGGGTCATGCACTTTAAACCAAAATGAAAGTTCATTGCTTGGCTAGCTGCAGAGTAAGTCTTACTCTGACTTAAATTATGTAACATTTAGTTTTTGTTTACATAGTACGAATGTTCTGCATCTTTGAAAGGATTTCTGTTAAGTTTATTTTTACTTTGAAATTCATTGTGATACTTTGAACTCTTTGAAATTGATGTTAATGACTGATAACACTGCATTATTAATAATATTTTTGAAATGTGTTATCTAGAGAGCTAATTTATGTTAAGAAAACACCACCAGTTTGTCTAAGAACTGAAATGGTGGTTAGGCTGTTTAGGACTCACATGTATTATTTGTAGATTAGTTAATTAATGAAGTTTATTTAATGAGTGCGTATTTGACAGGCTTAAGTACTCATATTGAAACTTCACATATAATTTTATCAGTTTTCCACATTGGTTTGTAAATTATGACAGTAAATTAAAACAGTGTATTAATGTACACTAAGTGCACGTCTTCTATGCAGTTAGTATGAAGATAACAGATATTTCTTGCTCGTGTTGAACTTAAGTTCTTTGAGAGGGGTGAAATAAGTTTAAGGATGACTAACACAGGAACATCTTTGGGAGAAGAAAAATGTGAAATACTCTGAAAGTTTATGAGAAAGGTAAATTTAACAATTCACAAGTTAGAATGTCTTTTAAAGATGGGGATTGTTTGTTGATTGTGTTTCTTGGAGATGATATTTCTTGATTTAGATGTTAGCAAGGCATCTTATAATTTTATTTAGGAAAACATGATTTAAAAATCACATTTTAAGGCTGGATGCGGTGGCTCATACCTGTAACCCCAGCACTTTGGGAGGCCAAGGTGGGCGGATCACTTGAGGTCAGGAGTTTGAGACCAGCCTGACCAATATGGTGAAACCATGTCTCTACTAAACATACAAAAATTAGCTGGGCGTGGTGGTGGGCGCCTGTAGCCCCAGCTACTCGGGAGGCTGAGACAGGAGAATTGCTTGAACCCGGGAGGCAGAGGTTGCAGTGAGCCGAGATGGTGCAACTGCACTCCAGCCTGGGTGACAGAGTGAGACTCCGTCTCAAAAAAAAAAAAAAAAAAAAAAAAAAAACACATTTTAGCTTTTAGCAGATGTTCAAAGGATGATCTGCTGTGTGTTCTGTCCTTCTTTGATTTCATTCTGTAGTAATGTTTACCTTGTTATGAGTTCTTGAGATTCTTAAATGAGTGTTCATGGGTCAATTTAAATTCTCTGACAGTTTGGAAGGACACTCAAGAAGTACTTAATGGTCATCTTGGAGTACAAGACACTTTTGGGGTGAGAAGGAGGGGAGATTTTAAACTGTTTTATAGATTTCTATGCTGCTTTTTTTTTTTAAAAACACCGTAGACATATATTACCTTAAAAATAATACAATAAGGCCAGGCGTGGTGGCTCATGCTTATAATCCCAGCACTTTGGGAGGCCGAGGCGGGTGGATTAACTGAGGTCAGGAGTTCAAGACCGGCCTGGCCAACATGGCAAAACCCCATCCCTACTAAAAACACAAAAAATTAGCCAGGCGTGGTGGTAGGCGCCTGTAATCCCAGCTACTCGGGAGGCTGAGGCAGGAGAATTGTTTGAACCCAGGAGGCGGAGGTTGCAGTGAGCCGAGAACGCGCCACTGCACTCCAGCCTGGACAACAGAGCATGACTCCGTCTCAAAAAAAAAAAAAAAAAAAAAAACACTGATAAGTGAGTACACCAGAATGTTATATTTTGGTTGACTAAAAATGGGTTTAAACTACCATGTCTACAGTTAGAAGAGATACTTGTAAAGGTCTTGTTTCATTTTATTACAGTCTCAAGTTGGGATACTTTTGAACTTGATGGTCCTTCAGTGAGGGTAGGAGTGAATGGAGTAGAGATGTACCCAGTTAGGTCCTATTTCTTTGTGTTTTAGATGGCTTTGTGATAGTCACTGCACTCATTCTTCATTTTGATCTTCAGCATTTCATTGCTGACTTTACTTTTGGGTCTGATTTGGCACAGGCTGATACTTGGGACCTGATTAAGAACTAACTGGGCTGGGCGTGGTGGCACATGCCTGTAATCCAGTACTTTGGGAGGCCGAGGTGGGCAGATCACGAGTTCAGGAGATCGAGACTAGCCTGGCCTACATGGTGAAACCCCGTCTCTACTAAAAATACAAAAATTAGCTGAGTGTGGTGGTGCGTGCCTGTAATCCCAGCTATTCAGGAGGCTGAGGCAGGAGAATATTGCTTGAACCCAGGAAGTGGAGATTGCAGTGAGCCGAGATCGCACCACTGAACTCCAGCCTGAAGACAGAGCGAGACTCCATCTCAAAAAAAAAAAAAGACAAAACACACACACACAAAACTGTCACCTGGAAGGGTGCGAGTAATCCCTTGTTAGACAGTTTTAGGTTTCTGAGCCAATTTGTAGACTGCTTGCAACTTTCTTCTATAAGCTTTTATTGTTTTTTCTCTTACCTATTTCTTCCTTTTATTCCATCATTTGTTTACTTCTGTATATTATTAAAACTGTTGATATCATTCAATTGTGAATTGTATTCTTGTATGCTTTTTGTAATTTTCTCTGTGGTACTATTTTGTCTTTGTTTTGAGATGGAGTTTCACTCTTGTTGCCCAGGCTGCAGTGCAATGTCACAATCTCGACTCACTGCAACCTCTGCCTCCAGGGTTTGAGCGATTCTCTTGCCTCAGCCTCCCAAGTAGCTGAGATTACAGGTGTGCGTCACCACTCCCAGCTAATTTTTGTGTTATTAGTAGAGATGAGGTTTCACCGTGTTGGCCAGGCTGGTCTCCAACTCCTGACCTCAGTTGATTGCCCTGCCTCAGCCTCCCAAAGTGCTGGGATTACAAGCATGAGCCACCATGCCTGACTGAGTATTTTGTCTTTGTTAGAATAAATAGAAGATGCTGCTGCTAAGTTTATTCTCAGGAACAAAGTTGGGGTTATAGTTAAGGGTATATATAAGGTCATCTAATTCATTTTAGTTTAGAACAGTGGAAGAAATTGTTTTAGACAAAGGGTTGTTTTCAGGCTATAAATTTATTACATGTTCATTAGATTTTTCTCTTTTTGAAGAAAGTTTATTAGGAAAAATTTTCAGTGTTTTCAAAAGTATTGAAAATCAACCATCACCCAGCTTCAATAGTTTGCAACTCATGACCAGTCCTGTTTCATCTATACATATTGCCCCTCACTCATGTTATTTTGAAGCACATCTCAGCAATCAGTCACGTCATGTAATCCATAGATATTTGTTTGTTTCTGAAACATAACCATGATGCCCTTATTACATGTAAAATAATTCCTTAATCTCAAATATCTATGGACCTCGTTTTTTGCTATATGGAAGTTAAGAAATAGTTGCTTGGAAAATGAGTAGAAAACATTTAGCTGAGTATGTGATGTGAATTTTGTTTGTATTTTGATATTGTGATAGGGTTCTGTGATAGAATATTACATAATATGTGACACAAGAGGTAATTTTTCCTAAGAACTTTATGAATCGTAGTTGCATGAGTCTGGATAGTTTTTATTTTTAGGGAAAATTTGTTTTCAGGATACAGTAGTTCAATAAATATTTTAGGTTTTTGAATTTCAAATATCAGAATGAGACTACAAAAGCTTTTGCTTTGCTTGATTGATTGATGAAACATTTGTTGAGCTGCTGTGGGTGAGGGATTGTGTCAGGTTCTGGGGCAACCAATAAGACCTGGCCTCTGCCCTGCTACAGTCAGTCTGTTGGGAGAGGCTGACAGACTGAGTGATCATGTGATGTAGTAAGTGTAATAATAAAGATACATGCAAAGTGCTATGAGCTCTGAAATGATGGAGTAATTAAAACATTTAAAACTTTTTATTATGGATCATTTAAAGTATGCACAGGTGTTGAAGATAGTTTAATGAACTCCTGTTTTCAACAGTTCTCCATATTTTGGAGCAGTTTAGTTTAGTTTTTTTTTTTTTTTGAGACAGGGTCTCACTCTGTCAGCTGTCACTCAGGCTGAGTGCAGCGATGCTATCTGGGCTCACTGCAGCCTCTGCCTCCCAGACTCAAGCGATTCTCCTGTCTCAGCCACTTGAGTAGCTGGGACTATAAGCGTGAACCACTAAGCCTGGCTACTTTTTGTATTTTTTTTGTAGAGACAGGGTTTCACTATGTTGCCCAGGCTGGTCTCTAACTCCTGGGCTCAAGGTATCTGCCCACCTAAGCCTCCGTAAATCCTGGGATTACAGGCATGAGCCACTGTGCCTGCTGGAGCGGTTAGTTTTTTGAGACAGAGTCTCACTCTGTCGTCCAGGCTGGAGTGCAGTGGTGCGATCTTGGCTCGCTGCAACCTCCACCTCCCAGGTTCAAGTGATCCTCGTGCCTCAGCTTCCCGAATAGCTAGGATTACAAGCGTGCGCCACCATGCCCAGCTAATTTTTTTGATTTTTAGTAGAGATGGGGTTTCACCATGTTGGCCAGGCTGGTCTCAAACTCTTGGCCTCAGGTGATCCTCCTGTCTTTGCCTCCCAAAGTGCTGGGATTGCAGGCGTGAGCCACCACGTGTGGCCTGGAGCAGCTGGTTTTGACTGGAGAAGTGACTGAGGGAAACTGCACAAAGATTCAGCATTTAGCCTTGGTTATGAAACATGAGTAGAAATTTACCAGGCATGTAGATGTAACGAGGAAAAAGAGGGTAAAGAGTTAGAAGTATAAGCCGAGCGTGGAGGCTCACGCCTGTTGTAATCCCAGCACTTTGGGAGGCCGAGGCTGGTGAATCACCTGAGGTCGGGGGTTCGAGAACAGCCTGACCAACATGGAGAAACCCCCCTCTACTAAAAATACAAAATTAGCTGGGTGTGGTGGCGCATGCCTGTAATTCCAGCTACTTGGGAGGCTGAGGCAGGAGAATCGCTTGAACCCGGGAGGTGGAGGTTGTGGTGAGCCGAGATTGTGCCGTTGCACTCCAGGCTGGGCAACAAGAGTGAAACTCTGTCTCAAAAAAAAAAAAAAAAAAAAGAAAAATGAGTTAGAGGTATAAAGTTAAATGGTGTTTGAGGAATTGTGAATAGTCGGGTATGGGTAGAGGGTAGCGTGTTTCAGTGGGATTGGGAAAAGATAGCTGGGCATGTGAGGAGCCCCATCACTATAGGCCATAGGATGTTTTGGGGCATTGTTAAACTCAACTCTTTAATTAGGTGAAGTGACATGACCAGAAGTAGGTTTTATGGTAATAGTACTGGCCACTGTGAGAAGGATACTGTGTAAGGGAAAGGAACTTCAGTACCGATGGGTAGATAGCAATGCATGAATTTTAGGATAGAATTCTGTTACTACCACTTACTAGGTGTGTGATACTTGGGCAAGCAAGCATCTTTCAGAACCTCAGGTTTCTCACTGGTAAAGTAGAAGTAGTAATACATTTCCTGCCGACTACTGCATTTTGTGTTAGGGGAAAAAATGTAAAATGTGTGGCATTGGGCTTAGTGCATGGAAAGTGCTCAGTCTAAGATAATATCTTGGATAATGATAACATCTTGGAAAAGACGAGTTTAAGGCTGTGGTTTAGGAATAGGGGTGAGATGGAGGCAGACTTAAGAGCTCTTGAAAAAGGCCTTTTCTTGGCTTTCGTAACATCCTTGCTACTTTGACTTTGTATCTGACCACATCTCCGTCTTTGCAAGGATGCTGTGTTTTAGGTCCTCTTTATTCACCCTGTTCCCAATTTACATACATGTTTGACTGCCTACTTGACTACCTTGGTATCTTGAAGGTGTCTCAGACTGAACATATGCAAACTGAATTTATAATTGTCTTTAATATTAATTGTCTTAGTAAGTGTCATTTGCCACTACCCATGCCAGAAACCTTGGAATTGTTGTTGACATCTCTTTTTCTCAATTCCCAATCACCAGACCTCATCATTTCCACTTCTTTTTTTTTTTTTTGACACAGAGTCTCACTTTATTACCCAGGCTGAGTGCATTGGCATGATCACTGCTCACTACAGCCTGACCTCCCAGGCTCAGGTGGATCCTCCCACCTTAGCCTCCCACGTAGCTGGGACTATAGGCATGTGTCAGCACATGCGGCTAATTTTTTGGTTTTGTTTTGTTTTTGTTTTTGTTTTTTCTTTGTAGAGATGAGGTCCTGCTATGTTGCCCAGCCTGGTCTTGAATTCTGGAACACAAGTGATCTTTTGGCCTTGGCCTCCAAAATGCTGGGATTACAGGCATGAGCCATTGTGCCTGGCCTACGTTTCAAATCTCAAATCCGTTTCCCTCCATCCCCACTGCCCCCATCCTAATTGCAGCCATCTTATTGTCTTTGACTTTTGAAATGCCTTCATGCAATTTTTTGAATATAGGTATACTTGCACGTAGTACAGAACTGAAAAGTTATAGAAAGGATGGTACAGTGAAAATCACCCTCTGTGCTTGCTTTGGCAGTACACATACTAAAATTGGAACGATACAGAGAAGAGTAGTATGGCCAAATATTAAAAAACAAATTCCGGCCGGGCGTGGTGGCTCACGCCTGTGATCCCAGCACTTTGGGAGGCCGAGTTTGGGAGGCTGAGGCGGGCAGATCATGAGGTCAGGAGTTTGAGACCAACCTGGCCAACATAGTGAAACCCCGTCTCTCCTAAAAATACAAAAAAAATTAACCAGACATGGTGGCGGGTGCCTGTAGTTCTGGCTACTTGGGAGGCTGAGGCGGGAGAATCGCTTGAACCCGGGAGGCAGAGGTTGCAGTGAGCTGAGATCGCACCATTGCATTCCAGCCTCGGTGACAGAGTGAGACTCTGCCTCAAAAAAAAAAAAAAAAATTCCTACATCGTCTCTCACTTATTTAGTTCTTTTTTTCAGAGGCAGCCACTGATAAAAGTTTATTGGGTAGCTTTTCACTTTTCAAGCATATTCTGTTAGATATTTTAATCACACAAATTAGATCATAACTGTATATTGTTAAAATGCTTTGTTAATTTTACCTCTTGCTATATGAAAATACTGGTCTTTTTTTTTTGTTTTTTCTTTTTTTTTTTTTTTTTTAGATGGAGTTTCGCTTTTTTGCCCAGCTGGAGTGCAGTAGTGCAACCATGGCTCACTGCAGCCTCTGCCTCCTGGGTTCAGGAGATTCTTCCACCTCAGCCTCCTGAGTAGCTGGGACTACAGGTGCATGCCACCACTCCCGGTTAGTTTTTGTATTTTTTGGTAGAGATGGGGTTTTATCATGTTGGCCAGGCTAGTCTCAAATTCCTAACCTCAAGTGATCCACTTGCCTCGGCCTCCGAAAGTTTTGGGATTACAGACAAGAGTCACCATGCCCAGCCCAGAATATGTTTATTTTTGTTATAAAGATGAAAAATTTGGTGATAGAGCTAGGAGAGTAGTGCTTTTTTGGAGTCATTTACCCCTTGCGTGTCAATAACCCTTTAGCTACGTACATTTTATGTATGATTTCAGAAAGTATAGGGAATCTTCCTTGAAGTTCAACTATGGATATTAGTTCAATATTTTCAGTTAGTTTAGTTTACTAATTCTTGGGTAGAGGTGTAAATGATGTATGTCAGGGAGAAAGAAAAGCTTTAGAACCACTGGCTTGGTTAGACTAAAATGGCATGGATTTTGCCACATAGTTTTGTGGTGTTCCGTGACCACATCACATATTCTCTCAAAATCTCTATTAATAATAAGGATGCTAGGGGAAGACAATGTGGATTGATCCCTAGAGAACCTATGGCTTTAACTGGAAAAAGACCTGTAAGCACAGTTGTCATTAACATAGTTAATAGGCTTTAGTATTGTTTCTTCAGCCTGAGTGCTCAAAATGCTGGTTTGCTTGGGAGGGTAAATGTTATACCTAGGAAGAACAATAGATTGGAAAACTGAAGACCTGAGGCCAAGAGTTCAGGACCAGACTGAGCAATGTGGAGAGACCCCTGGTCTCTAAAAATTTTTTAAAAAGATTAGCTGGGCATGGTGGCATTCTTTTGTAGTTTCAGCTACATGGGAGAATCTCTTGAGCCCAGGAATTTAAGGCTGTGGTGAGCTGTGATTGTGCCAGTGCACTCCATCCTGGGCAACACAGTGAGACTTCGTCTCTTTAAAAAACAAACAAAAAAACTGGCTGGGCGCAGTGGCTCACCCCTGTAATCCCAGCACTTTGGGAGGCCGAGGCAGGTGGATCATGAGGTTGGGAGTTCAAGACCAGCCTGGCCAAGATGGTGAAACTTCATCTCTACTAAAAATACAAAAATTAGCTGGTCATGGTGGCGGGTGCCTGTAATCCCAGCTACTCGGGAGGCTGAGGCAGAGAATTGCTTGAACCCGGGAGGCAGAGGTTGCAGTGAGCTGAGATCGCGCCACTGTACTCCAGCCTGGGCTACAGAGCGAGACTCCATCTCAAAAAAGAAAAGAGAACTGGAGACCTGAGTTTTAGGACCTGCTGCGTACTTCAATCACTTAATTTTTATGGTTCACCAGTTTTGCCATTTCTTAAAATGAAGGGCTAGGAATTAGGAATTTCCAAAATGACTATATAGCACCAAAATTGTAGCTAGTTGTTTATTTGTATTTTTAGGGTTGACTCAATTCTTGAAGATTTTGACCTAGAAGGAGGGCACAATTAAACTTTGTTTTAGATTATAATTTTCTTTGATTTTAGCTTCAAGCTTTTAAGATCAGAAACTGAATGAATGCACATAATGAAATTGAGATTTGTATGCTTTTGTTAATCTAGATTGCATGTTTTTGTTAATATAAGATTAACCATTTCGTTAGTTTTAGACTGGGTTGAAAGTATTTCTTTAGTGTTTTGACTTCCCCAAACCACTTCTTTCTTACAGTTGGGATTGTTATTTCTTAGGTCAGATCTGATATTTAAAATTCTAGGCATAATCACTGTATATTTCTGCTTGCTAGGAACTCATGTGATGGCAAGGTTAAGTGAATTCTCAGGTATGAATTGATAAGAAATATCACATTGAATAAATATATATTAGGTACTGGGCATGTGGATATTACAAAGATGAGTAAGGATCCTTAGTTTCCCTAAGAGTAGCAAGAGTCGCTTGGCATTAGCAGAGGCGCTTTCTGATCTATTGAAAGTAAGCTTTTATTTATTTATTTATTATTTATTTATTTTTTTGGGATGGAGTCTTGCTCTGTTGCCCAGGCTGGAGTGCAGTGGCGCAATCTTGGCTCACTGCAACCTCTACCTCCCGGATTCAAGCGATTCTTTCACCTCAGCCTCCCAAGTAGCTGGAATTCCACGTGCTTGCCACCATGCCCGGCTAAATTTTGTAATTTTAGTAGAGACGGGGTTTCGCCATGTTGACCAGGCTGGCCTTGAACTCCTGACCTCAGGTGATCCACTTGCCTTGGCCTCCCAAAGTACTGGAATTACAGGCGTGAGCTACCGCACCCAGCCGAAAGTAAGCTTTTATTGTTGGGTTTTGCTGTATGAGTGTGTCTGTGTATATGATTATACTTTTATTATAAGTCTATCAGTTAAAAAGATAGATTTGGAGTTTGTAAGTTAGATTCAGAGTATAACTCATAACTCCTAAGGAAACACTTTAAAACAATTTTTTTTTTTTTTTTAAATCAGCTTTTCAAAGATGACAAATGGATAGGTAAAATTAAGTGAGTCTTCTCTCCTTGAGGTTGCCCAGGTTTGTGCATTGACGCTATTGGCCAGGATGTTGTAAACAGCATTCAGACATTCAGAGGATAACTTTTAATAGGTTATATAAATTATCTAATCCTTAAATAGTCATGATTCTATGAAAAGCGGTAAGGGGGTCCTGACTATCTGAAGGAAAGCTGGAGTCCTTAACAATCTAATATAAGTTTTTTGGCTCTTTGTCTTGTTGGACTTGGTTGTCCTTACTTACAGAAGTGGACATCACATGACAGATTGGATATCATGCATATATTTCTGTAAATGACAACACTTATCTATTATTTTAAAAATCTGACTTTTTATTTTGAGAGAATTGTAGATTTATATGCATTCGTAAGAAATAATAGAGCTAGTGTGTGCTTTACCCAGTTCCCCTAACTGTGGCATCTTGCAAAACTGTGGTACAATATTACAACCAGGATGCTGATATTGAAATATAGTCAAGGGACAGAGAAGTTCTACACCAAAAATATATGTCTTGTTCCCCTTTTATAGCCGTATCTACTTCCTTCCTTCATCTCTTCCCACCCGCTGGCAACCACTAACCCATTTATCCACAAATTCATTTGTATAATTCTGTCATTTCAGGAATGTTATATAAGTGGGATCATATGTATATATCCTTTTGGAATTCCCTTTGATCATTGAGCAGATATCCTTGGAGAGTTATCTAAGTTGTATTGTGTATCAACAGTTCCTTTTTGATGCATCACGGTTTCTTTAATCATTTACCCTTTGAAAGACATCTGAGTTATTTCCGGTTTTTGGCTGTTGTGAATAAAACTGCTATGAACATTTGTGTACAGGTTTTTGTGTGAACATAAGTTTTCTCTGGGCTACATGCCCAAGAGTACAATTGCTGGTAGTTGCATATTTAGTTTTATAAAAACCATCAAACTGTTTTCCAGAGCTGTTCTACCTACATTTCCACCAGCAATGGATCAGTGTTCCAGTTTCACTGTATCCTTGCCAGCATTTGCTGTTTTTATTTTTGATATTCTTTATAGGTGTGTAGTGATAGGTCATTACGGTTTTAATGTGTATTTCCCTAATGGCTAGTGATGTTGAACATTTTTTATTTACTTTTTTTATTTTTATTTTTATTTTTATTTTTTTGAGACAGAGTTTTGCTCTTGTTGCCCAGGCCTAGAGTGCAATGGCGCAATCTTGGCTCACTGCAACCTCCGACTCTCAGGATTAGGTGATTTTCCTGCCTCCGCCTCCCGAGTAGCTGGGATTACAGGCACCCGCCACTGCGCCTACCTAATATTTGTATTTCTAGTAGAGAGGAGGTTTCGCCATGTTGGCCAGGCTGGCTCGAACTCCTGACCTCAGGTGATCGCCTGCCTCGGCCTTCCAAAGTGCTGGGATTTACAGGCGTGAGCCACTGTGCCCGGCCTGAACATCTTTCATGTTTTTATTTTCCATCTGTATATCATCTTTGGTAAAATGCCTGTTCATGTCTTTTGCACATTTTTTAGTTGGATTTTTTTTTTTTTTACTGTTCAGTTTTGAGATTTCTTTATATTTTCTAGATTTTAGTCCTTGTTAGGTATGTGGTTGGAAGTATTTTCTCCTGCTCTATAACTTTCAATGATTTTAACAGCCTTTTGCAGAGCAAAGGTTTTTAATTTGTTGTGGTCCAATGTATTAATTTTTATTTTATGGATCTTGATGTGAAGTATAAAAACATGTTGCCTGGCCCTAGATCCCTAAGGTTTATTTTCTTTTTCTAAAAGTTTTGTAGTTTTATATTCAAGTTTTATATCAGGTGTGAGGTTGAAATTGAGCTTTGTTTTTGCCATAGATGTTCAACTGCTCCACCATTATTTGTTGTAAAGGTCATTTTTCCTCCACTGAATTGCTTTTGAATCTGTTAAAAAATAGTTGTGTATATATTTGTAGGGGTTTATTTCTGGGTTCTCTATTCTGTTTGATTTGTCTACATGCTTATTCGTCCACTAGTATCACACTATCTTGATTACTGTCATTATATAGTAGGTGTTGTTTGAAATGCTTGTTTCCCGGTGCCATAAAGAAATAGCACTTGAACATAAATTTAATTTCCTTAGCAAGGCCATTTTTATACTTTCTGCAGAAAGGATACGCTTGCTAGCAGTTTTGCCACGAGAGTACACCCACCGAACAAAGGAGACAGAGTCATTTATAACCTGACACGTCGACCCTACTGCTGTGTCCAGTTTCCATTGGCTGGAACAGGACTTCACATTTTGTATTTGTCCCAATTGGCTAGCAGCTTAGAACTTTTTAAAAGAGGCAAAGGCAGAGGAGAACAAAGGAAGGAGGACGTAACTTGTGGAATGTTGAGAAAGGTAAAAACACCTTTAAATAAGGAAGAGGAACAGGCTATGTCCTAATGCTTGCTTGGACCAGTATAAACGTGCCAGGACAAATAGGCTAACTTGTGGGAGCTAAGAACATAAAGCACATTGATTTATTTATTACGGCTAGCAGATATTTAAGAATGTTAGCGCAGGTCTTTGAATAAATTTTGCTTCTAAGAGAAGTTACTATTTATTCTTAATTAGATGGGGAGGAAAGTCTTTGAAGAGGAACCTCTAGTTTTTACAGCTTTAATACCAGGTGTAGTGATTCTCACCACTTTATTCCTCTTTGTCAAGGTCGATTTAGCTATTCTGAGGTCTCTGCCTTCTCATATAGATTTTAGAGTAAGTTTGTCTATGTCTACATAAAAGCTTGCTGGGGTTTTGAGGCCGGGTACGGTGGCTCACGCCTTTAATCCCAGCACTTTGGGAGGCTGAGGCAGGTGGATTACTTAGGGTCAGGAGTTTGAGACCAGCCTGGCTAACATAGTGAAACCCTGTCTCTACTAAAGAGAGCAATACAAAATTGGCGGACATGGTGGCTCCCCACAAATCCCAGCTTGTAGCTTGCTTTGGGAGGCAGTGGGTGGATCAACTGAGGTCAGGAGTTTGAGCAGCCTGGACAATATAAGGTGAAACGCATCTCTACTAAAAGAAATACAAAAGGTGGCTAGAGTGGTGGCATGCTGTAGTCCCAGCACTTGGGAAGGCTGAGGGCAGGAGAATGCAGAAGCGGATCTGGGGAGGCAGAGAGGTTGGAGTGAGCTGAGATCAGCCACACTCCAGCCTGGGTATTGGGAGACCGTCTCAAAAAAAACAAAACAAAAAACAAAAAAAAGTAGCGGGCGTGGTGGTGCCCATGATCCTAGCAGAGGAGGACTGAACAGGAGAATTGGTTTGTGCCCAGACCTGGGCGAGGAGGGATTTTTGCAGTGGAAGAGATCGCCCTGCACTCCACTTCCAACCTAGGCGACAAGAGACCTCTATCTCAAAATCAAAACAAAACAAAAAAACCTAGGCTTTGATAGGAATTGCATTATATCAACGTGGACATATACTTAAAAATATATATGTATATATAAAATATATATATATTATATTATATATATAATGTATATATATTTTTTGCTGTACTAAGCCTTCCAATTCATGAACATGAGTTGTCTCTTTGTTTACTTAGGTCTTCTTTGATTTGTTCCATGAGCATTTGTTTATACCTGTGTATTTTCATTTTCTTTTGAGCAATTGCAAATGATGATGCATTTTAAATGTAAATTTCCAGGTCTTTATTGTTAGTATGTAAATTTTCGTGTGTTGATTTTGTATCCCGCAACCCGAGTGAATTGATTTGTTGTGGGAGTTTTTTTTTTTTTTTTTTGAGATGGAATCTTGCTCTGTTGCCCAGGCTGGAGTGCAGTGGTGTGACCTTGGCTCACTGCAAGCTCCACCTTCCAGGTTCACGCCATTCTCCTGCCTCAGCCTCCCGAGTAGCTGGGACTACAGGTGCCCGCCATCATGCCCGGCTAGTTTTTGTATTTTTTGTTGAGATGGGGTTTCACCATGTTGACCAGGCTGGTCTCGAACTCCTGACCTCTGGTGATCCGCTCACCTTGGCCTCCCAAAGTGCTGGGATGAGCCACCCAGCCCAGCAATTTTTATTTTTTTAGGAACCAACTTTTTGTTTTATTGATTTCTTTTTTTTTATTCTACTGTTCTCCTGGTTTCAATTTTGTTGATTTCTTCTCTGATTTTTACTATTTCCTTCTTTCTGCTTGCTTTGGGTTTATTTGCTCTTTATGTTTTCTAGTTTCTTGAGCTTGGAACTTGGATTATTAATTTGAATCATTTCGTTTTCTCTGATGTAACAATTTGGTGCTTTAAATTTACATTTCAGCACTACTTTAGCTGTGTCTCACATACTTTTGTATTTGTATTTTCATTTTGATTCAGTTCTATGCTTTTTAAAATTTCTTCTTTGATCCATGGAGTAGTAGTGCGGTGTTAAGTTTCTAAGTATTTGGAGGGTTTTCTGTTGTCTTTCTATTATTGCTTGCATTTTTTTTTCTGTGTTTCTCATTCATCTGCTTTTTCTTACCTTCTTACGGGTTATCTTAATATATTTTAGGATTCCATCTTGATTTTTAATGTTTTTGAATATATTTCTTTATAGATTTCTTAGTGGTTGCTCTGGATATTGCAGTATTCATATGTAACTTACCCGTGTCTACTGGTATTGGTGTTCTACCATTTTCAGTTAAGCACAGAAACTTTGTTTCCATTTAGGTCCTTTTGCCCTCTTTACTTTAAAATAAATTTTCTTAAGTGTACTTACATTCTCTACATACATTGAACAACACATCAGATGGTGTGATAAATTTTGCTTCAACCAGCAAATATGATTTAAGAACTCTTCCTTAGTAAGCAGAACTAAAAAAAGATAAAAAGAAAAACTCATGCGTAGTATGATAGTCTGTTATATTTACTCCTATTTTACCTATTCCACAGTTCCTTTTTTCCCTGAAGTTTCAGCATTCTTTCATTATCATTTCTTTTTCTTTTTTTTTTTTTTCAGAAAGCTTCTTTAGCCGTTCTTTCAGGGTAGGTTTGCTAGCAAGAAATTCTTAGTTTTTCTGAGACTGTCTTACTTTCCTTCATTCCTGAAGTATATTTTTGCTGTATATAGAATTCATAGTGGGCAGTTATTTTCTTTCAGTACTTGACAAGTGTTGTGCTGTTTTTTTCTGTTCTTTACGGTTTGAGATGAGAAATTTGCTGTCATTTGAATTGGTGTTCCCCTATAAAATAATGTATCATTTCTCTCTGGCTGCTTTCAAGATTGTTTTGTCTTTAGTTTTCAGAAGTTTAATTGTGATGTATTGATGTGAATGTCTTTTTTATTTGGGATTTGCTCACCTTTTTGTATCTTTGTTTAGCGTGTTTCACCAAATTTGGGAAGTTTTCAGCCATTATGTCTTTGAATACTTTACAGTCCTATTTTCTCTCATCTTCTGGGACTCTGAGAGGAATCTTAGCCTTTTCGATTTTGTCCATAGGTCTCAGAGGCTTTGTTCTTTTTTTTTTTTTTTTCAGTCTGTTTTCTCTCTTGTTTAGATTGACTTAATTCTACTGATCTATTCACTGACTCTGTCATCTATCATTTCCACTCTTTTGTTGAGCTCATTCAAAGAGTTTTTATTTTAGGTTTTTTTGTTTTGTTTTATAATTTCCATTTGGTTCTTTTAAAATAACATTTGCTGAGATTTGCTTATTTGTTTTAAGAGCAGTTGCAATTGCTTGTTGAAGCATTTTGTTGACTGCTTTAAAATCTTTATTTTTGTCGGGTAATTAAAAAATCTGATTTACTTCAGTATTGTGTCTGTTGATTGTTTCTCCTCATTCATATTATGCTTTCCTGGTTTTTGGTATGGCATGTGATTTTCAGTTGTACCCTGGACAATTTGGATATCATACATATTTTGAGAAGTGTGCATCTTATTCTTTTTTTTTTTTTTAAGAGACAAGGTCTTGCTCAGTCATCCAGACTGGAGTGCAGTGATGTGATCATAGCTTGCTGTAACCTCAAACTCCTGGACTCAAGTGATTCTCCCACCTTGGCCTCCTGAGTAACTAGGACAACAGGTGTGTACCACCATGCCTGGCTAATTTTGTTTTCTTTTTTTGAGATAGGGTCTTGCTCTGTTGCCCAGGTTGGTCTTGAACTCTAGGACTCAAGTAATCCTCCTGCTTCAGCCTCTTGAGTAGCTGGAGTCACAGGTGTGCACCATGGCACCTGGCCTATTCGCACTGTAGAAAGATCGGAAGGAGACGGAGTCTCGCGCTGTGGCCCAGGCTGGAGTGCAGTGGCGCGATCTTGGCTCACTGCAAGCTCCGCCTCCTGGGTTCACGCCATTCTCCTGCCTCAGCCTCCTGAGTAGCTGGGACTACAGGCGCCCACCACCGCGCCCGGCTAATTTTTTGTATTTTTAGTAGAGATGGGGTTTCACTGTGGTCTCGATCTCCTGACCTTGTGATCCGCCCGCCTCGGCCTCCCAAAGTGCTGGGATTACAGGCGTGAGCCACCGCGCCCGGCCCTATTCTTTTTTATAGTAGGCAGTCCCCCTGTTGAGGTGTAGTGCAAGGGCTAGGTGGGTGTGTTCATTCAGCTTCTTGCTGGGTCCTGCTGACAATTACTGTGGAAAAAGTGGGGCACTAAGTCATATTGCTTTAATACAGACTGGTGGGATGAAAGTTCAATTCTTTCCTTACTCTCACATCTTCCTGACAAAAGTTGGGCACCGTTTTATGCCACCTTGTTGCCTGTGAGTAGTGGGTATAAGATGAACTTTCTGATGTAGTGGGTATAAGATGAACTTTCTGATGGGCCATGCTGCCTTAGCAAGAGAGAAGTAGGGAGGCTAACTCACACTGCACTGATGCTGCAGGGTGAAGAAAAAGCTCCTTACCTCATACCACTTCCCCTAGTTGATGCCAGGTGGGGAATGGAAGCTCAGCCCCCTCTGGGTACCACTGGCGTTTGAGAATAGCTGAAATGGTTGTCAGCTACTCTGTTTTACACTGCTTCATTTAGCCTTGATACTGGGTGAATGTGGAGGTTCAGCTCTTCACTGGTTACCACTGACACCAGGGGTTGGGGCGGGGAGTAGAAAGCTGACTGACTCTAACTCACATCTCGTTGTTCAGTCTTGTTGATGGATGGGTTCAGGTTCTTGCTGGGTCCTGTGGACACCAGGCCTGTGTGTGCAGGAGGGAGGTGGAAGTGGAGTGATGGTGAAAGGTAGTGGTGACTAACTGCCTCACACACCTTTATTAAGCCTCCTTGCTAATGGGTGGTGGTGGAAGCCTAACTTGCCCACAGACCCCACTGGCACTATCTTAAATGGGTGAGTCTGAACACCACTTGCTTTACTGGGTGGAGTATGGAAGATCAGCTCCTCTTTTAGCCTTGCCACTAACCCAACAGGGGAAATGGAAGATCAATTCCCTGTTTTGTCCTGCCAGCACAACCCTGGTAGGGGCTCCAGTCCCACAGCCTGCTTTTGCTGGGTGGAGGATGTAAGAGCACTTATCCATTCTGCCCTTCCAGTACCACCTGGTGCAAAGCACCACCTGCTTCTTCTGCTTGGTGGTGGGGGGTGTATGTTAGATTAGCTGTATGCTTGGCTCCACTGAAACTGCGGAGGGAGGGGGAAGGAGGGTGTGTGTGTGTGTGTGTTTGTTTTCCGTTGGTATTTAGCTTGAGTAAGATGGGTTTTGCCAGAAAGGTTTCTTTGGTAAGCTTACCCTTTTACCTGCTTCTTCTGCTTTGTGGTGGGGGGTGCATGTGTTTAGATTAGTTGTATGCTTGGCTCCACTGAAACTGTGGAGGGAGGGGGAGGAAGGGAGGGGGTGTGTGCGTGTGTGTGTGTGTGTGCGCGCGTGCGTGTGTGTGTGTTTTCCATTGGTATTTAGCTTGAGTAAGATGGATTTTGCCAGAAAGGTTTCTTTTGGTAAGCTTACTCTTTTACCTGCTTCTGCTTTGTGGTGGGGTGTGTGTGTGTGTTAGATTAGCTATATCCCCGGCTCCACTGAAACTGTGGAGGGTGTATGTGTGTTTTCTTTTGGTACTTAGCTGGAATAGGATGGGTTTTGCCAGAAGGGTTTCCTTTGTTAAGCTTACCCTTTTCACAGCCCTTTGACTAGGAGGAACAGGCTTTTCTTGGAATTTTTTTTTTCTCTGTGACAGCTGGTGATACTGTATTGGGGTCTTCGGAAGCAGCATCCTGTCTTGGAAATATGGGTGGCAATACAAAAACCCAGGGATCTCATTGCCTTATTACTCCTCAAATTATGAAGTCTTTAGGAAATCTGCTCCTTTCTTTCCACTTTTCAGATACTTTCTGTGCTTGTTTGTTGTATTATGTTCAAGGTTTTTTAGTTGTAAGAGGGAGGACCTGGGAAGAATGAAGCTATGGTACTCCATTTTGGTGGAACTGGAAGTCTTACAGTAATTCCAGTTTGAATTATGAAAGTTTTATCTAAAGATATTATGTCATGTGAACAAAGTAAGTCTTAAAAATCAAATTTAGGAGAATCTTAACTTGTGACAAAATCACAGCATATGATCCTCATTTTAAAGCTGTTTCCATTAGGGCTTGACCCATAACTGTTATTTCGGGGATATGGTTTAAATAACTACAAGGCTTACTTTTGAATATCAAATGCTTCCTGTTATATTCTTTAAAGGAAGTACATATTTACATGCAAAGAAAGAAACTGAAAGATAAACTGGATTATAGCAGAATGTCACTGTTATGGTTTGCCATCAAACAGCAGTTACTCTTTAGTTTCCTATGCCAAATGTACCAGTATAACATAACATTCTGCTCCTTTCTACATATTAAGGCCAGCCAAACAAAATTTTTTTCCCCAAAATTCCTAAAACACTTAAAATAGACAAAGTGATTCAGAAGTTTTTAGGAGTCTGAAGGAGAGGTGGTACATACAGATACGTGTCTGTATGAATTTCAGATGAATAAGCAAGGGAAAACTTAATGGGTAGGAGTCATTAGTCTTCCTTAGGCAGGGAATAATAATTATTTCAGCAATGTACATGTAGTAAAGTTCTACAATTTTAATTCATTCTAGCTCTAAAAATTCTATGATTTTATCCTTTTTTCTGTTCTTTTAAACTTGTTACTGTACAATTTGTAGAGACTTTTTTTTTCTGAGAAAAATCTTCCTGGAAAAAAGATTGTTAGGCTCTTTAATAATAGGGAGTTTCTCTTAAAATAAGTTTAGTCGGTCTGTTATTTAAGAAATGAGTTGGCCGGGCGTGGTGGCTCACGCTTGTAATCCTAGCACTTTGGGAATTCGAGGCGGTCGGATCACGAGGTCAGGAGTTTGAGACCAGCCTGGCCAACACAGTGAAACCCCGTCTACTAAAAATACAAAAATTAGCTGGGCGTGGTGGCAGGCGCCTGTAATCCCAGCTACTCGGGAGGCTGAGGCAGGAGAATCACCTGAACCTGGGAGGTGGAGATCGCTCTACTGTATTCCAGCCTGAGCGACAGAGCTAGACTCCGTCTCAAAAAAAAAAAAAAAAAAAAAAAAAATGAGTTATTTATTTTCTGTGTAATATGTTGTATCATGTTGTGGAGTGGTTTAGTATTCTGCATTTTTCTTTGATCCATTAGTTATTTTGGAGTGTTTAAAGCTTTTCATATATTTGTGAATTTCCCCAATTTGTTCCTGTTACTGATTTCTAATTTCACTACATTTTGGTCAGAGAGCATAGCTTTTAAAATTTTAATTCTTTTAAAATTATGGGGACGGCCGGGTGCAGTGGCTTACGCCTGTATTCCCAGCTCTTTGGGAGGCCATGGCGGGCAGATCACTTGAGGGTCAGGAGTTTGAGACCAGCTTGGCCAACATGGTGAAACCCCATTTCTACTAAAATACAAAAATTAGCCAGACATAGTGGCAGGCACCTGTAATCCCGGCTACTCGGGAGGCTGAGGCAGGAAAATTGCTTGAACCTGGGAGGCAGAGGTTGCAGTGAGCTGAGGTGACAGAGTGAGACTCCATCTCAAAAAAAAAAAAAAAGTTATGGGGACTTGTTTTAGTAACCTAACATGGTTTGTCCCGGATTGTGTTCCATGTAGACTTGAGTAGAATGTGTATTCTGCTATTGTTGCAGGGAGTGTTCTATAGGTGGCTATTAAGTCTTGTTTTATAGAGCTCTTGGAGTCTTCTATTTTCTTGTGATCTGCTGTCTGATTATTGAAAGTTAAGTGTTGAAGTCTCCAACTAATGTTGAATTGTCTGTTTTTCATCAATTCAGCTTTTACTTGTATTTTGAGTTCTGTTATGTTTATGTCTTTACCTGTTAACATATTCTTGATAAATTGATCCTTTCATCATTATAGAATATTCTGTTTCCCTAGTAACAATTTTTTTCTCAAAGTGTATTTTAAAAATTAATAATTTCTGTGACTACATAGTATATGTATATTCAAAGTTCATTTTGTATGATATTAGTATAGCTACCCAGCTCTATTTTGGTTATTGTTTGCATGGTACATATGTTCTACATCCTTTTTTAGTTTCAACCTATTTTTGTCCTTAAATCTAAAGTATGTCCTTTTTAGAAAGCAAGTAGTTGTGTTATGCCTTTAAAAAAATTCAGGCTGGGTGTGATGGCTCATGCCTGTAATCCCAGCATTTTGGGAGGCCGAGGCGGGCGGATCACCTGAGGTCAGGAGTTCAAGACCAGCCTGGCCAACGTGGCGAAACCCCCTTCTCTACTAAAAA
This sequence comes from Papio anubis, assembly GCF_008728515.1. Lineage (NCBI taxonomy): Eukaryota > Metazoa > Chordata > Mammalia > Primates > Cercopithecidae > Papio > Papio anubis. The sequence goes on along the minus strand of NC_044996.1, from coordinate 100,545,250 downwards.
TACAAAAATTAGTCGGGTGTGGTGGCGCACACATGTAGTCCCAGCTACTACTTGGGAGGCTGAGGCAGGAGAATTGCTTGAACCTGAGAGGCGGAGATTGCAGTGGCCGAAATTGCATCACTGCACTCCAGCCTGGGCAACGGAGTGAGACTCCATCTCAAAAAAACAAAATAAATTTCATTCTGTCAATCTTTTGTCTTTTAATTGTAAGAGTGTTTAATTCATTTGCATTTTATGTGATGACTGATAAAGTAGGATTTAAATCTACCATTTTACTGTTTGTTTTCATCATATCATCATCTATTGTTCTTGTTCTGTATTCTTCCATTTCTACCTTTTTTATTGAGACAAAGTCTTGCTCTGTTGCGCAGGCTGGAGTGCGGTGGCATGATCTCAGCTCACTGCAACCTCCGCCTTCCAGGTTCAAGTGATTATCTTGCCTCAGCCTCCAGAGTAGCTGGGATTACAGGTGCACGCCACCACGCCCTGCTAATTTTTGTATTTTTAGTAGAGATGGGGTTTCACCATGTTGGTCAGGCTGGTCTCGAATTCCTGACCTCAGGTGATCCACCCGCCTCGGCCTCCCGAAGTGCTGGGTTTACAGGCGTGAGCCACCAGGCCTGGCCTCCATTTCTACCTTTTTTTGTGTTGTTTTTCAGTGTACCATTTTAATTCTGCTTTTGCTTAGTTCATTATATGTTTTTTATTTTTTGAGTGGTTGCTCTGGAAATTACAGTTGGCAACCTACAACAATCCTGTTGTGATTAATGGCAACTTTCTTTCATTAGTATACAAAAACTTTGCCCCTGTATAGCTCTCTTCACTTTCCCCTGCTTTGCAAGGGTATTGTCATATAAATTACATCTTTATGCATTATGTTCCCATCAACACAGGCACATAATGACTGCCTTATAGAGTTTCTTTTAAATCACATAGTAGATAAGTTCAACAAACAAAAAATGCGTTTACACTGTCTTTTTTTTTTGAGAGGTAGTCTCGCTGTGTCTCCCAGACTGGAGCGTAGTGACGCGATCTCGGCTCACTGCAGCCTTCACCTCCTGGGTTCAAGCAATTCTCCTGCCTCAGTCTCCCAAGTAGCTGGGATTACAGGTGTGTGCCACCACGCCTGGTTAATTTTTGTGTTTAGTGCAGATGGGATTTCACTATGTTGGCCAGGCTGGTCTCAAACTCCTGACCTCAGGTGATCCGCCTGTCAACCTCCCAAAGTACTGGGATTATAGGTGTGAGCCACCATGCCTGGCCCATTTACACTATCTTTTATATTTACCTGGTGTCTCAGTCAATTTGTTCTGCTATGACAGAATACCACAGATTGGATAATTTATAAATACTAGAATTTTATTTCTCACCGTTCTGGAGATTGGGAAGTCCAAGATCAACTGGAGATTGGGAAGTCCAAGATCAAGGCACTCCCAGATTTAGTGTCTAGTGAAGGCTAGCTTTCTGTCTCCAAGATTGCTGCATCTTTATGTGACAAAAAGCAGAAAGGGGAAGGGATGAATAGCTTTCTCAGACCTCTTTTAGGTTATTAATCCCATTCATGAGGGCTTTGCTTTCATAACTTAATCGCCTCATGAAGGCCTTACCTCTTAATACTATCACATTGGCGATTAAGTTTCAATATATGAATCTTGTAGGGACACAGTAAGATCATTGCACCTGAAAATTACTTTTACTGGTACTCTTTGTTTTTTCTTGTGAATTTTAGTTATTGTCTAGTGCCCTTTCAACCTGAATGACTGCCTTTTGTATTTTCCTAGTGATAAATTCAGTTTTTGTTTATATAGTAATGTCTTAATTCCCCCTCCATAATTAAGGATAGTTTTGCTGAATCTAGAATTCTTGGTTGACTGTTTTTTCCTTTTAACACTTTTACCACGTCGTCCCATTGCCTTCTGGCCTCCATGGTGTTTGATGAGGATCCCTTGTATGTGATGAGTCACTTCTTTCTTGTTTTCAAGATTCTGTCTTTGTCTTTTGACAGTTTGACTATAATGTGTCTCAGTGTAGAAGTCTGAGTTTAATCTATTTGGAATTCATTGAGCTTTTTGAACATGAGATTATTATTTTTTTTATTACATTTGGAAAGCTTTCAGCATTATTTCTTTAAATGTTCTTTCCCCTCTCCTTTTTCTGTGACTTCAATTTTGCATGTTTTGGTAAACTTCATGGTGTTGCACAGGTTTCTGAGGCTCTGTTCATTTTTCTTTCTTATTTTCCTTTCTGTTCCTAGACTGGATAATCCCACTTATCTCTCTTCAGGTTCCCTGATACTTCCTGCCTGCTTAAATATTCACTAGAATATTTGAGGCTGTCGAGCGTCTTTAGTGAATTCTTTATTTCAGCTATATTTTCTATTTTGTCCTATTAAAATATAATTTCTCTTTGTTGATAGTCTCTATTCTTTGATACATTGACCTTATGCTTTAGTTCTTGAGATGTATTTTACTTTTTGTAAAGATGTTTTTCATATTTTTGTTTACTTGAGGTCATGTTTATAATAGCTGACTTTTAAAGTTTTGTCTAGTAATATCATCTGAGCTTTCCCTGGGATGGTTTCTGTTGATTGCTTTTTGTTCTATGACTGGATTGTTGCATGTCTCACAATTTTTGGTTGAAAACTGGACGTTTTATTGTAATGTAGAAACTGAGAGCAGAAGGTTCCCCTTATGCAACATTGGCTTTTGTTTGTTGTAGTTGTTACTTTGTTTAGTGACTTCTCTGAATTAATTTTGTAAAGTCTGTATTCTTTGTTATGTATTACCACTGAATTCTCTCCTTGTTTATTTTAGTGAGTGACTTCCTCAATTGTCTAGGACCATTAAGTCTCCCAGTCTTTGCTGAAGGGTGTTCTGTGCAGTCAGTTGACAACATTGCCATAGCCATTATTTTGGTTGTGCAGATCCTCATGGTAAAGCAGAGGTGAGCACCTGGGACTTCTCAGATCTTTCCAGACATGCACACAGCCCCTTATCTGTGCTTGGCTTTCTTGATTCTTAGGTTTTACATATTTTTGTTGGAGCTTTTAAAACCCTTACAGACATCTCAGTCTCTTGCTTTTCCTTCTGAAGTTTTTGGTTAGTCTATTGTTTGCGTCTATTGTTATCCACTGCTTCAGCCAGCCTCTAAGCTAAACAATTGCCTGGAATTCTTTTCAACAAATGGCCTTCAAGTAAAGGGATTTCACACTGGTGAACTCTATTTGTGTGAAATACCTAGCTTTGCAAGAGGGATCTTCCAGGGAACCATTATGCAGGTGAATTTTCTGGGAATGAGGGTTTGAAGGAGCTTCAGCCTCATTGTACTCCCTCTGCTGGCTTTTCAGGCTGCTGGATTTTACCAGAAATCTATCATGCTGTTTGTTTTCAAGTCTGCTGCAGAGCTGTATGGAGAAAATGGGACTAGGGCAAATTAAAAAGCCACAAAGCTTTCTGTTTTTACTAAGATTTGGCCATTTTTCTTCACTAAACACTTCCAAGATTGCTGCAAGCCTTTGATTCGTTTCCAGAGTTATTATAAAGTTAATTCTGAAATATTTGCTCATTTTCTCATGGGAGAGGAATTGTTAGAGGTTCTTAAGCCAACATTTTTGCTGATGTCATGTTTCATTTCTTTCTAAAGGTTTTAAAATTATGATTTCACACAGATCTTTCAGTTCAAATTCATGACTACAATGTGTTGTTATCAATTTTAAATATGTCTTTTCTTCTATGTTGAAAATTTTGATTCTCAAAGACAACATAATGACTCAGTGGCTTTATCACATACTACATACATTAACAGTGTTGGAATAACAATACCAACACTAACATGAACTACAGTCATCTGCCATATAACGGTATTTTGGTCAATGATGGTAAGGTTGGTTCCGTAAGATTATAATACCATATTTTTACTGTACCTTTTCTATGTTTAGATATATGTAGACACAAATATTTACCACTATGTTACATTGGTCTGTTGTATTCAGTACAGTAACATGCTGTGCCAGATTTGTAGCCTAGGTGTGTAGTAGGATATGCCATCTAGGTTTGTGTAAGTATACTCTATTGTGTTTGCAGAGGGATGAAATTGCCTAACGTTTCATTTATTAGGATATATCCTGGTCTTAAGAGATGCATGACTATACGTGGTTTCGAATTGTAGTTTGAGGATTTTTTGTAGTTCTTTTATTTTTGTCCCTAAGATATTTTCCACTGGGACTATTTGGTTAAATTGCTGTTTTAAAGTTCTTTGAAATAATTGTTCTATGTCTGGTTATGTTATCAGCTGGCTACATAGTAAGGCTTGTTTGTTTCATTTTGCTTTAAATGGCTTTATGAAGATTGCTTTTTTTAAACTGTAATTTTATTTATAGTGTAACATTTAAAATACATACATGGTTGTAAACTATTTACATTGTTCCAGGACCAAATCTACCATCATATTCCCTCCTCAGCCATTTAAAAATAAGTTTATAACTTTTTGTTTTAAAAATTAAAGGCAAATATATATATGCACACTTGTGCCTGTGTATGTGGCTATAATTTTTTTTCCTTTCTCTTTTGCTTTGCTCAGGTAGTACAGTAGCTAACACTTCTTGGGTTTGGTCTCTACAGAGAGTCATTATTTGTACTTACCTCAGTGATAAATTTTTGCTCAAAAAGCTTTCTTGCCAAAGAAAAGTAAAATTTGATGTCCCTCAACATTTGGGCCTCCATGTAACTTTTAAACCCCATCCTCAATACTTCTCCATCTTTCTTTTTTTGGACACGGTCTCTCTCTGTAGCCCAGGCTGGAGTGCAGTGATGCGGTCATGGCTGACTGCAGCCACACTCTCCCCAGATTAAGCTATCTTCCTGCCTCAGCCTCCTGAGTAGCTGAGACTACAGGCACGCACCACGCCTGGCTAATTTTAAAAAAATTTTTAGTAAAAATGAGGTCTCAGTGTGTTGCCCAAGCTGGTCTTGAACTCCTGAGCTCAAGTAATGCTCCCACCTCAGCCTCCCAAATTGCTGAGATTATAGGTATGAGATACTGTGTATGGCCCTCCATCTTTTCTTCTTAGTTTTATTTGAAGACCTTTAAATGGCTTCCTGTTTCTTTATGAAGCTTTCCCTTAATCGTGTAGAAGTGGAACCAATTATTCTTTGTGCTTCCAGAATAATAATAATAAAAAATTCATCTTTTGCTTTTTAATTTTAGTTTTAAATATTGTGCATGTGTATATATATGTAGAGAGACTGTGTGTGTGTATACACATATATGTGTGTATATATGTGTATATACACACACATACACACACATATGTGTGTATATATGTGTATATACACACATATACACACACATATGTGTATACACACACACACACACACACACACACACAGAGAGGGAGAGAGAGAGATGGGGTTTTGCTGTGTTGCTCAGGCTGGTCTTCAACTCCTGTCCTCAAGTGAGCCCACCTCGGCCTCCCAGTATTGGGATTACCGGCGTGAGCTACTGTGGTGCTGGGCCCATCTTTTCTTGTTAGGGGCAGCATTATTGATACATACTTTGCATAAAGTACACAGTCCTAGTTTTACTTTTTAACTTCTCTTTCCACTTCCCATTCTTTAACGCTTTCTTCTCTTACTTATCATCACATTTCACGTTGCCAATGCTGACATTTCTTCATTTTTCTATTTTAGACATTTTTCTATTATGGAAGGTAACTTTTCCCCACCCATCCTCTTCTCCATACGTCCCTGCATTTCCCTCCTTGTCCATAGTGTTGTATCTTTGTGTTAAATCAACATTTAGATTATTAAGACTACGTAAATAAGTGCTGTTCACTGTGGTTACTTTTCCTTTCTATGTACTTTTTTTGAGGCATTAATTGGCTTTTTGTTACTGTTTTAATTTTCTGTGTTTTCTCTCATATGTATGTAGACCCAATATGGTCAGACACATCAGGTAATTTATCAGTTTCTTTTTTTTTTTTTGAGACAGAGCTTCGCTCTTATTGCCCAGGCTGGAGTGCAGTGGCACCATCTCGGCTCACTGCAACCTCCGCCTCCCAGGTTCAAGCAATTCTCCTGCCTCAGCCTCCCAAGTAGCTGGGATTACAGGTGTGTGCCACCATGCCCGGCTAATTATGTGTGTGTGTGTGTATATATATATATATTTTTTGAAACTGGTTCTGTCGCCCAGGCTGGAATGCAGTGGCGCAATCCCAGCTCACTGCAACCTCCTCTTCTTGCGTTCAAATGATTCTCCTGCCTCAGCTTCTTGAGTAGCATGTATTTTTTTTAGTAGAGATGAGGTTTTACCATGTTGATCAGGCTGGTCTTGAACTCCTGACCTCAAGTGATCACCCGCCTTGGCCTCCCAAAGTGCTGGGATTACAGGTGTGGGCCACTGATCCCGGCCTCCATTTATTATTATTATTATTATTATTATTATTATTATTTTTTTTTAAAATTACCTGTATCCTTCAAGGGTTACTGTTGTTGTATAGGTCACTGGGCCTGTTGGACAGCTGGCATTCTGGGACTTTCACTCTCATCCTGGGGCTGCAAGAAGCATAAGCCTGGCAGCTAGTGTTTTGATAGCCAAACTGTGGAAGTAGACTTGGGCCATTTTGCACCCTGCTCAGTGTTTCTGTTTTAATTTAACATCTCTCTCTAGAGTTAAATGTTTAATTTTTTATTGGGGTAGGGGAAAAAGTAATAGAGGAGGGACAGTTCCCTGGTAGTGTTTTCTGGAGGAGCAGGTCTAGAGGTCTAATTAGTTCTTATTCAGTTTTTTTTTCATCAGTCTTCACTTCCTGCCATCATTTCTTTCCAGGATTCTGCTGCTTGAAAGGGCTTTTGACTTGGTGGCTGAAATCTAAGACACTTGGCATTTCATGCACTTTTTGTCTTTCATAATTTATGGACCTGCTTTGTCTGTTGTTGTCTTCACTCCCTTTCTGGTCTGGTTATCTTGTTGCATAAGAAACCACCACCAATGCCACCATTTTATTATGTTCACAGGATTTGTGGGTCAGGAATTTGGAAAGGGTACAGCAGGGATGTCTTCTTTTTACTCTACATGTTTGGGGCCTCAGCTATGATGACTCGTGGCAGAGAGAGACTGAAGGATGGTTTCATCACATGTGTGGCACCTTGGCAAGGATGTCTAGAAGGGTGGGCTCAGTCAGCTGTGTTGTCAACCCAAGGGCCTGCATATGGCCTTCCCAGCATGGCTCGTTTAAGGTAGTTATATAGAAGCTCAGGGATGCAAGAGTGAGTGTGTAAGAGGACCAAGTAGAAAGCTGCATTTTCTTTTAAGTGACCCATCTTCAGAAGTCACAGTGTCATTTTTGCCTTAACCTGTTGGTCAAAGGCTACCCAGATTCTAGGAGAGGGGACAGAAACCCCATCTCTTGATGTGGGAGAGGCAAGACCACACTGCAGAAAAAGGATGTGACATGGGGGATATTGTGGCCATTTTTGGGAAGTATTGGCTATGCTTTTAGGGTTGCTGTCTTTTAATTCCTTCACTTTCATTTCAGAGATGTTGGAAGGGAACAGAGATAAACTCCATTGTTCAAATTGTCATGTTTAACCAGAAGTCCTTTGTGTGATGATTTTTGTTTTTAAGGAAACTTGAAGTGTAACATGAACACAGTTGAGTTCATATATCACAAGTGTGCTGTTCAGTGAATTATCACATAGTAAACACGTTTTGTAAATGCTACCTCAAATCAGGAAGTGGAACAGTAGTAGCACTTTGAAGCACCTCTTGCCCCTTCATAGTTATTACCTTTATCTTCCTCCTCAAGGGTAACCATTATATCAACTTCTATCATCATAGATTAATTTTGCTTATTTTTGAATTTTATATAATGGAACTGTATAATAGGTACTCTTGTGTTTGGCTGCATTTGCTCAACAATACATTTGAGATTCATCCTTCTTATTCATCCTTGTGTTTGCAAAAACAGAAACATCATTTATTTTTATTGCTAAATAGTATTCCGTCGTGCAAATACATGAATTTATGCCTTTTGCTGTTGATGTCTCCTCTAGTGGTTAAAGGTCTCTGTAGATCTTCACTCTTATTTGTATTGTTTACTTGCATGGTGGGCACTTCAATAACTTTCATTTAATAGCTTATCTTTGACTTTGCTGCCACCCTTCACCCCCCCCCACCCAAATGATTATATTTTGATTATGTCATCTATACTATATGGAGGATTATAGAGGACCTTTATTTACCTTTCTCTATTTTGAAATGTATAGTCACCTATAGATGACTATACATTTCAAAATACTAATACTGTATAGTATTAGTTATCTATACATTTCTGTAAGGTACTGTGAAATAAGAAGACAAAAAGGAAAGGTCTTTAAGCCAAAATGTATCTCACAGTCCAGTTACTGAGTTTATTTTTATTTCAGATGCTAGTCTAATAAAGGTGGCTGCTTATTTGGTTTCCTTTTCCATAGAAGATTAGAACATGTGGATTAGGAGAGAAGTTGTTGCATGCTAGTATACTGATGTCAGGTAGTATAGTAGTGAAAAAAATTAGGTGACTGTGTGAAAAGAATAAAGGAGATAAAAGCATGGCAATTTGTGGCTGTTAGGATAAATTCTTAATGGTCTTGTTTTTATTAAAATAACACAGTATAATAACCTTTTTTTTCTTAATGATTATTTCATTAAATTACACCCTTAATTTAAATCCGCAAATGGTTCAGTTGTATTTCTATACCTGTTTAAGAAGACGAGAAAACGTAAGTAGAGGTCATATTCGGGATGGTTTTAAAGTAGCCATAATGGGTCGGGCGCCGTGGCCTGCCTGTAATCCCACATTGAGTCACGAGGTCAGAGATCGAGACCATCCTGAGCGATGAAACCCCGGCCTACCAGTACAAAAATGGGCTGGCAAGGCAGGAGCGGGAGCGCCGGTCCCAGTTATTTCTTTGAGAGGAGGCAGACGAGCTGGAGTGCGCTTGCAGTGAGTTGAGACTGATTGCATCTGTGCCCATGAGATAAACCGGTTTCAAAAAAAAAAAAAAATAAAGTAGCTATAATGGAAGTTTTCAAATATCTTTTTAAGTCTACCTAATTAGAATGTCTCATTCTCTGATACAGGAATGAAGGTTACTGGCTTTTTCATAGTTCTTTTTGAGACGGAGTCTCGCTCCTGTTGCCCAGGCTGGAGTGCATTGGCGTGATCTTGGCTCACTGCAACCTCTGCCTCCCGGGTTCAGGCAATTCTCCTGCCTCAGCCTCCGAGTAGCTGGGACTGCAGGCGTGTGCCACCACGCCTGGCTAATTTTTTTGTATTTTTAGTGGAGGCAGGGTTTCGCCACGTTGGCCAGGCTGGTCTGGAACTCCTGACCTCAAATGATCCACCCGACTTGGCCTCATTTTTTTAATAAACTTTTTTTTGTTTTGTTTCGTTTCGTTTTGAGATGGAGCCTCGCTCTTGTTGCCCAGGCTGGAGTGCAATGGCGAGATCTCAGCTCACTGCAACCTCGCCTCCCGGGTTGAAGTGATTCTGCTGCCTCAGCCTCCCGAGTAGCTAGGACTACAGGCTGTGCCACCACGCCCGGTCAGTTTTTTTTGTATTTTTAGTAGACACAGGGTTTCTCCATGCTGGTCAGACTGGTCTTGAACTCCCGACCTCAGGTGATCTGCCCACCTCAGCCTCCCAAATTGCTGGGACTACAGGCATGAGCTACTGCTCCCGGCCTTTTCATAAACTTTTAAACAGTGTTTATTAGAATTTTCTTTTCCAATCATGACAGTAGGAAGAAATGCATTTTATATCATGATCCACTACACAATATATGTGTGTTTTATAGTTGGAAATCCTTTTTCCATAAAACACTACTTGGGAAAAACAGTGCTTCAGAGTGCCAAGGTAAATCTCTGTTCACTTGGATTATCTAGAATTGCATGTCATTGGAATCTAAATTAATGACCTACTGAACAGAGAGGGTTGAGCAAGACATTTGTGGAAAGGACTGTTCAGAAGAATATTTATATTAGGTCCAAAGGCCCTCAGTGAACCTGAGAGAGAATCAGCTTATTTTCCTTTTAAAATAGGTACTAAAATGTCAAGAGCAGTTGTCTTTCCTAATAGCTTCGTCTGCTTCTGATTGTCACACTGTCTCTGCACCCCTGCATATTGATTATTATATTGTAACATTTTTGCCACCTGGAGGTGAATTAATACATGATTGTGGTAAGAATAAATATACCATGTGTTATACCCAAAGCTTGCAACGTTATCTGCCGTCATTGCTTTTAAGTAAGCCTTTTAACTCTCTACACCTTACTTTTCTTATCTGTAAAATAAGGATAATAGTACAGTTGATCTTTGGACAACAAGGGTTTGAACTGCGTGGGCCCACTTATATGTAGATTTTTTTCCACATATGCCACCCCTGTAAACAGGAAAAGTAACTTCTCTTTCTGCTCTTCCTCCTCCTCCTCTTCAAAATGAAGATGATGATGATGAAGGCCTTTATGATGATCCACTTCTACTTAAGAATAGAAAATGTATTTTATCTTGCTTACGATTTTCTTAATAGTGTTTTATTTTCTCTAGCTTATTGTAAGAATACAGTATATAATACATATACCAAATATGTGTTAACTTTTTTTTTTTTTTTTTTTGAAATAGAGTTTTGCTGTTTGTTGCCCAGGCTGGAGTGCAGTGGTGTGATCTTGGCTCACTGCAACCTTCGCCTCCCGGGTTCAAGCGATTCTCCTGTCTCAGCCTCCCGAGTAGCTGGGATTATAGGCACCTGCTACCACGCCTGGCTAATTTTTTGTATTTTTGGTAGAGACAGGGTTTCACCATGTTGGCCAGGCTGGTCTTGGAACTCCTGACCTCAGGTGATCCGCCTGCCTTGGCCTCCAAAAGTTCTTCAAAGATTATAAAAAGTCACAATTTCTTAGTATAAGATTGCTATCTACTATTTGTGTGTGTGTGTGTGTGTATGTGTGTGTGTATATATATATTTATTCCATGTCAGCTGTCCTAGCTTACTCTGGCATGCCTGGACAGAACAAGGCAAGCCCCAGCCCATAGTGCATGCCATTCCTTATTTGAAGATGCTTCCTTAACTATCCCTGGGTAACTTCCTTTTCTTTCTTTGTTTTGTTCCCCTTACCCAATTAAAAAAGTTTTAAACTAGTAGCCAATCGGGTAAAGTGTAAAATGTGAGGTCCTATTTCAGCCAGTGGAAACTGGACACAGCAGTAGGGTAGATGCGTCAGGTTATAAATAACTCAGTCTCCTTTGTTCGGTGTACTCTCGTGGCTCGTGGCTGGACAGCTATTGAGTAGCACCCTTTCTGCAGAAAGTAAAGCTCGCCTTTCTGAGAGATCATTTGTTCCCGCATTAATTCTTTTTTTTGCGACACCAAAAACTTTATTCCTAACAGTAGTTATGTTTTGGGGGAGTCAAAAGTTACATGTGAATTTTCAGCTGTGCTGGGGGGGTCAGCACCCCATCCGTCTCGTTATTTAAGGATCATCTGTACTTACCTCATAGGTTTGTGTGAATTAAATGAGCTAAGGCATGTAAAGTGCACCATACTTAGCAGTCAGTAAATGTTAATAATTAACAATTCTGATAATCTACTTGGTGAACAAGAATAGGATATGTTAGAATGTTAATGCAGAAGTTTTTTATGTCTCAGGTAAGTTTTTTAGTAGATAAAGGAAATGAAGGATATGATTCCAGGAAGAGCACTGTGTCAGGAGTGAATCATAAGAAAGATGTTACTATTAGGTTGTGGATTCTAGGTGTTCTTTGGGATGTTTCTTTTTCCTATGTTCCCCAACCCTATCCCTAGACTTTGCCCCTTACTAGCTGTGAGACTGTAGATAGGCTAAACTACTCACCAAAGTACCAGTTTTTGTAAGTTATTTACTTTTAGAAAAGAACCAGATGTAATTCAAAGTTTTCTCTGTAATACCACCCTTCTTAGTTTACATCTAGTATACTTTCTTGAGTGGTTGGACAAAGTGGGTGGCATTAGCAAAGCTACCTTGGAATTGAACATAATACTGGATAGTCTTGTGAGAGTATGTCTGAAGTGAGAGCATTCGTGGCCAAAAAGTCATACAGCCACTGTCTTACACTATTTTCTTGGGTTAATTTTTGACCCATAGTGGTAAACCTAGTTATGATAGTCTGTTCTGCTACATTTACATTCTGTGTTGGTAGAAACATTTGGAACTGGCTAGGCTTGTCTAGAATCTAGACAACTGCTTTAGTCAGTTGTACATTGTGGATGTTTCCTAAGCATTGACCCTAGCTCTAAGGTTTTTTTTCTTGCCATTAGTCATCTGCTTAGTAGGAAAATTCTGTGAGTGGTGATAATACGGTGGATATGTAGAAAAATGGCTATTTATTTTAACCTTTTTTAATGTTGCTGGTCATAAGTTTATGTTGCTACTTCTCTTTAAATGAACAAGAACAGCACAAACTTTAGTTTTGGAAAATGTGGGTATTGTAGCTAAAAATGACATCCCTCTGTTCCAATGCTAGAAAAAGTGGCATTTCTCCAATTCTGAGACCTAGCCCAATTTATTGCTTGTGTTCATCACCCTCTGGTATTGTACACCAGTGGCTGGCCTTGGATCCGTATTCTCACTGTTGGAGATAAGAAATATCTGCTGTCATGAAAAAACCTTTTATCGTAGAAGAGCGGTATAGCTAATCTGCTTTGTAACAGAGTAGTACCCTCTTATCCACGGTTTCACTTTGTGTGGTTTCAGTTGACCTGTTGTTAACTGCAGTCAAAAAATATTAAATGGAAAGTTCCAGAAACTCGTAAGTTTTAGATTGCACTCTTTTCCGAGTAGCATGATGAAATCTCGCACCGTCCTGTCTAGGAGGTGAATTATCTCTTTGTTCAGCATATCTACACTGTTTACACTGCCCACCGTTAGTCTACTTAGTAGCCGTCTGAGTTATCAGATTGGCCGTGGTGGTATCAAAGTGCTTGTGTTCAAGTAACCCTTATTTGACTTAATAATGACCCCAAAACACAAGAGAAGTGATGCTGTCAATTTGGATATGACAAAGAGAAGCCATAAAGTGCTTCCTTTAAATGAATAGGAGAAAGTTCTTAATAAGGAAAGAAAAAAATCATATACTGAAGTTCATCACAAGAAGAAGGGTGAGTACAGTGCAGTGCAATATTTAGAGAGAAAGACCACATTGATACAACTTTTATCATAGTTTATTATTATAATCATTCTATTTTATTAGTTACTGTTAATCTGTTGTGCCTAGTTTGTAAGTTAAATGTTACAGGCATGTCTGTATAGGAAAAAACATAATATATATAGGGTTCTGTGCTATCTAAGGCTTTAGGCATTCACTGAGGTCTTGGAACATTTCCTCTGTGAATAAGGGGGACTGCTGTATTTTTTGATGCCCTTTTTCCCATAAAGGACTGGGGCATCTTTCATAAACATATACTTAATGTTCATTGTTGACCAGACAGGCTAGAAATACTAAGTATTCTTCTGTGGGGAGGAATACTTGTGCCCTTATGACTGCACTCTGTCAAAAGGATAGATTTCATAGTAATGTTTGAGGGAAGAAAGGAAGGAAGGAAGGAAAGAAGGATCTGTAGCAATTTACTTATCAACACTGAACTAACTTTTTGAATTAAATTTCCCCCAATGCTTTGGCTGCCTTTAGTCTTTAAAAGAGGAAAGAATGAGAAAGTTAAAGAAAAATGCAACTTTTTTCTTGCTAATGTGTGTTTCCTTAGACTGCCCATCCCTCACTGCTATATACTTTAGTAGTATACCATATTTTCTCTGTAGTGTCATGCATTTTTCTATTTTTTAAAAAATTATTTATTCTTTTATTTAGAGACAGGGTCTCACTGTCACCCAGGCTGCAGTGCAGTGGCGTGATCATGGCTCACTGCAGGCTCGACCTCCTAGGCTCAAGCAATCTTCCCACCTCAGCCTTCCTAGTAGCAGAGAATACAGGTGCACACCACCACACCTAACTAATTTTTACATTTTTTGTAGGGGCAGGGTTCCACTGTGTTGCCCAGGCTGATCTTGAACTCCTGAGCTCAAGTGATCCTCTTGCTTCAGCCTCCCCAAAGTGTTGGGATTACAGGCTCATGAGCTACAGTGCCCAGCCCATCTTTCCATTTTAAAATTTTATCTTTCCTGTATGATTGCTCTTTCTGTAAGGACACGGTCTGTCTATATACTCACTTTTTTTTTTAGACGGAGTCATGCTCTGTTGCCAGGCTAGAGTGCAATGGCCCGATCTTGGCTCACTGCAACCTCCGCCTCCCAGGTTCAAGTGATTCTCCTGCTTCAGCCTCCCGAGTAGCTGGGACTACAGGCGTGTGCCACCATGCCCAGCTAATTTTTGGATTTTTAGTAGAGATGGGGTTTCACCATGTTGGCCTGGATGGTCTCGATCTCTTGACCTCGTGATCTGTGCACCTCAGCCTCCCAAAGTGCTGGGATTACAGGCGTGAGCACTGCACTCGGCCTATACTCACTTTTGAATCTGGCATACCTACCTAGCACAATGTCTTCCACAAAATAGGTACCCAGCAAGGAACTATTGTATTGCTTGTAACTTGTATTTGAATTGTACTTTACATCTTTAAAGGAGTTTGACTCCCTAGTTGGTTAGGTATTTATGGTTTTTATGGTTCTACATTTTTTTTTTCCTCTTTTGTTATTTTTTTTTTTTGAGAGACGGAGTCTTGCTCTGTTGCGCCCAGGCTGGAGTACAGTGGCACAATCTCAGCTCACTGCAATGGCCGCCTCCCAGGTTCAAGCAGTTCTCCTGCCTCAGCCTCCCTAGTAGCTGGAATTACAGGCACACGCCACCATGCCCGGCTAATATTTGTATTTTTAGTAGAGAGAGGGTTTCACCATGTTTGCCAGGCTGGTGTCGAACCCCTGACCTCGACTGATCTGCCTGCCTTGGCCTCCCAAAGTGCTGGGACTACAGGCGTGAGCCACTGAGCCCAGCCATATTTTCTTGAGCATATTTGTGCTTTAGCACAGTAGAATTGTCTCTTTAAGTGTCACCACCCCGCAACACACACATAGTTGAGAGAGCATGAATCTTTTATCCCTTTCTGTATTTCCTCAGTCTGTCATAATATCAGATATGTTATATCTTTGTAGTAAATGTTCAAACATAGGTTAAATTCTTTTTCATTTAAAAATGATGACAAGATTGTTATATTTTGGTCTTTTTCTGATGTGAGCTGTTTGTATGAGTTGACCTTTTCTGTCCAGAAGGAATAGAAAACATTCTGGCATTATTCCTCCTGTGCTTCCTTATGTGAGATAGGCAGAAGAAATAGTATGGTATTCTTGTTTTACGTATGAAGAAACTAAGGTTCAGAGAGTGTTAAGTGGCTTTACTAAGATCTCACAGTTATCAGATGGTGGAGCTGGAACTTTAACCGAGGTTTGTTAAGTTTTATTTTTAATCTGAGTTTTAAAGCTGTTATTGGGGTTTTATTTTTAATCTGAGTTTTAAAGCTTTTAGTTTAGTTAATGTCTAGTTAAGTAAAAGTATTGTATTCTTGCAATTCTTAAAATTAAAGTTTGTTTTTAAAATTACATGTAAAGTTACATTTAAAGTTAAAGATCTTAAAGTGTGAAACCTAAAGCACAGCTGGACATATTCTTGAGTGAATGTAATGGCTTTTCTTTGTGACTTTACAGTGTCTTATACCAAGAGAAATGTAATGGTAAAAAGATTTCTTCCAGAAACTATGTTGGCTTGTTCAAACATCTCTGAATAAATTCCTTATGTGTATTTTTTCTACTACTAGAAAACAGATTTATAAATGTAATTTATAAATTAAATATAAACTGAACTAAAGCCAGTGCAAAAATTGAAAGTAACATTAATATGATGGATGATATTTCATCATAATAAATCACTTGATTAATGTTAGAGTTATGACAGCTACAAGTTTCTTTTGGCATGCCTTTACTACTATGTGCTACTTCATTCACCTATAGATTTTTTTCCATTGTAGCTCATATGAAACTCTCTTCTATTTTGCATATTATCTCTTTTGGGGAATGAACAATTTGCTACTAAAAGTGGCTTTGCTCAGGATCAGTATGGTTGTGAAGGTAAATATGGGCGTTAGTGTTGCTTGTCAGTATTTGGATATAGGGTTATCAAAATATGAGGAGAATGAGAATGCTTTATCAGGCATTTCTAAATTATAGAAATTTAAAAATTAAAAAATTTTCCGAAAATTAAAAAATTCTAGGAGAATACATGTGGACTCCAGTTTTAAAGACAGTGCTGTATATAAATCAAATCTCATTTTGAGTATATTAGTATAACAATACAGTTTTTGTGTAGTTGAAGAATTATCAGTTTGAACTAATAAACCAGAATAATTTGTAAGGAAATCAGTTGAAAGGTATCTCAGATTCCTGATTTAGCCATTTAAATGTTATTTGCATACTAGGAAACAGGCTGTATATTTAGGTGAAAGTGGGAGAGGAAATGGCCGTTTACAGGTTTATATTTTTCATGTTTACAAGTTTTACATGTTTACAAGTTTACAGTTTACATGTGTGGTTCATGATCTTTGCCATGTTGTAACTCTTAAAAACATTAAAGAGGTATGTCATGAACAGTACAAATATATGTTCTGACAGATCATAAAAAGGAAGGGAGGATTGAAGTTTTCCTAGGTGTAGTATAATTTTTAAAATAGACTTTACTTTTGCAACAGTTTCAGATTTATAGAAAAATTGAAGACAGAGCGTTCCTGCACCCAGTTTACCTTATTATCAGCATCTTATATTAGTATGATATATTTGTTACTATTAATGAACCAATATAGATACTTTATTATTAGCTTAAAGTCCATAGTTTATTTAGGTTTCCTTAGTTTTTACTGTTCCAAGATCTCATCCAGGATACTACATTACATTGAATTGTCATATCTCTAGGCTCTTCTTGGCTGACATTTTCTCAGACTTTTCCTTGTTTTCCTTAGTTTTGAGGAATACTGGTCAGGTGTATTAGATGCTCCTCTATTGGTATAGGTCTGATGTTCTGATGATGATTAGACTGGGGTTGCGTGTTTTTTGAAGGAAGATCATAGAAGTCAGGTAACAGTTTCATGTCATCAAAAATTATACTCACCCTCCTTGAGGGCTAGAATAATATTTACATTATTTGAGAGTCTTCTGAACGGTAGATTTGTCTTTTTTTCCATTTATTAAAGCACTCCTTAGCTTCATTCACAGATTTTGCTATGTTGTGTTTTCATTTACATTCATTTCAATATGTATCTTTTTTTTTTTTTTTTTTTTTTTTTTTTTTTTTGAGATGGGGTCCCGCTCTGTCGCCCAGGCTGGAGTGCAGTGGCACAATCTTGGCTCACTGCAACCTCCAGCTCCCAGGTTCAAGCAGTTCTCCTGCGTGCACCACCACACCCAACTAATTTATGTATTTTCGATAGAGATGGGGTTTCACCATGTTGACCAGGCCGGTCTCGAACTCCTGACCTCAAGTGATCCACCCACCTGGGCCTCCCAAAGTGCTGGGATTACAGGCATGAGCCACCATGCCTGGCCTAATTTGCCTTTTGATTTCTGCATTGACTGGTGGGTTTTTTTAGAAGTACGTTAGGGGATTAGTATCCAGATATTTGAGGGGATTTCCAAAATAATGTTATTCAGGGAACATACTTTGTATGATTTGAATCTTTTCAAAAACTTAAAAAAGTTGCTTTATGGTCTAGCATATGGTCTACGTTGGTGAGTATTTTCTGTGCACCTGAAAAGAATGTATATTGTCCTGCAAAAATAGCAGTTAGTTCAACTTTGGTTGATTGTATTTCTCAAGTCTTCTCTAACCTACCGATGATATATCTGCTTCTAGTCTTTAGTGCTGTCAGTTTTTGCTTAATGTATTTTCAAACTCGTTTATTAGGTAGATTGGTGTTTAGGATTATTATATCCTCTTGATGGATTGATTCATTTATAATTATAAAATGAACCTCTTTATCTCTGGTTATATTTTTTGCTCTGAAATTCACTGTAATATTAATACAGCTTCTCTAGTTTTTATTAATGCTAGCATAATGTATCTTTTTACTTTTAACATTTTTGTGTCTTTATATTTAAAGAGAATTTCTTGTAGGGAGCAAGCATATAGTTAGGTCTTGCTTTCATGTCGAAACTGATGAACTGTGCCTTTTGCTTTTTAATTTTTTTTTTTCTCTTTTTTCTTTTTTGTTTTGAGACGGAGTCTCACTCTGTCGCCAGGCTGGAGTGCAGTGGTGTGATTCAGCTCACTGTAACCTCCGCCTCCTGGTTCAAGCAATTCTTTTGCCTCAGCCTCCCCAGTAGCTGGGACTACAGGCACCCACCACCATGCTCAGCTAATTTTTGTGTTTTTAGTAGAGACAGGGTTTTGCCATGTTGGCCAGGCTGTTGTCGAACTCCTGACCTCGTGGTCCGACCGCCTCGACTTCCCAAAATGCTAGGATTACTTACAGCGTGAGCCACTGCGCCCGGCTGCTTTTTAATTTTTTCAAAAACTCTTTTATTTTGAAATAGTTGTAGCTTCATAGGAAGTTGTGAAGAAATGGACAGGGAGGTCTTGTACACTCTTTACCCAACCTTTCCCAATGTTAGCATCTTGCTTAACTACCGTACAGTATCAAGATAAGGATATTGACATTGGTAAACTTATTTAGATTTCACCCGGTATGTATGTACTTATTTGTGCGTGTTTGTATGGCTCTGTGCAATTTTATCAGGTGTAGTTTTGTGTAACTACAACTACAATCAAGATATTGAGCTGTACCATCACAAGATTCCTTTGTAATGTCCCTTTATAGCTACACCAACCCCCACAATCATCTCCCCCACCCCGTACCTAACCTCTGGGAACCACCAGTCTGATGGAATCATGTAGCATGTATTTTCTGATAGTGGCATAATCTCCTTGTTGTTCATCCAAATTACCTTGTGTATTAGTAGTCTGCTCTTATTGCTGAATTATATTCTATGGTTATGGATATACCACATTTTGTTTAACTCCTCATCCATTGAAGGACATTGGATAGCTTCCAATATTTGGCTCTTATAAACAAACTGCTCTGAATTTTCACATGGAAGTTTCTGCTTGAAAATTTTTATTTCTCTGGAATGAAGGTTAACCCAGAATCTAATTGCTGGGTTGTATGGTGAGTCCATTTTTAGTTTTGGAAGGAACCACCAAACGATCTTCCCCATTTTATATTCCTACCAGCAATGTATGAGTGACCCAGTTTCCTTGTATACTTACTGGCATTTGTTATTATCACTGTTTTTTTAATTTTAGTCATTCTGATAAGTGTATGATGATAATTCATTGTGTGTGTGTGTGTGTGTTTTTTTGAGACAGAGCCTGTTGCCCAGGCTGGAGTGCAGTGGCACAATCTTGGCTCACTGCACCTCTGCCTCCCAGGTTTAAGCAATTCTCCTGCCTCAGCCTCCTCCCCTAGTAGCTGGGATTACAAGTGTGCACCACCATGCTCGGCTAATTTTTGTGTTTTTAGTAGAGACGGGGTTTCGCTATGTTGGCCAGGCTGGTCTCGAACTCCTGACCTCAGGTGATCTACCTGCTTCAGCCTCCCAAAGTACTGGGATTATAGATGTGAGCCACCGCACCTGGCCTCATGGTGATTTTAATTTGCGCTTCTCTAATAGTGGATGAAGTTGGACGTCTTTTCTTGTGCTTATTTGCCATCTGTATATTTTCTTCAGTAAAATGTCTGTTGATGTCTTTTGTCCATTTTCTAATTTGAATTTTTTTTTTGTTTGAAACAGAGTGTTACTCTGTTTCAAACAGGCTGGAGTGCGGTGGCGTGATCTCGGCTCACTGCAACCTGTGCCTCCTGGGTTCAAGCGATTCTAATGCCTTAGCCTCCCGAGTAGCTGAGATTGCAGGCACCTGCCACCTCCTCGCCTGGCTAATTTTTGTATTTTTAGTGGAGACAGGGATTTGCCATGTTGGACAGGCTGGTCTCAAATTCCTGGCCTCAGGTGATCCACCTGCCTCAGCCTCCCAAAGTGCTGGGATTACAGGCATGAGCCACCGTGCCCAGCCTAATCTGCTCTTTATTTCATCAGTATGTTTTTTACCTCAAGATATTGTAATTTTTGTTTAGGCTGTTTTATATTTTCCCTGTCTTTAACATGTTTATGTTTTTCTTTATTTTCTTGAGCATATGAAATACAGTTTGACTAATGCTGCTATTTGTATCATTTGTGATTAATTTTCTATTGGTTGATTTTTCTCATTGTGGGTTATAGTTTCTTGATTGTTCTCATGTCTGGTAACTTTTGTCTTTGATTCCTGGTACACACTCCTATTAATCGCACCTATGTTCAGTATTCAGTATTCTGGCCGCATGCAGTGAATTTTACCTCATTGCTTTCTGTATACTATTATTTCATTTTGAGTATTTTTGAACTCTGTTCTGGGATGCAATTAAGTCACTTGGAAATAGTTTGATGCTTTTGAGGCTTGCTTTTAATTATACAAGCCTCTGGGAATAGAGCAGCCTTTAGTCTTGGGCTAATGTTGCCCAGTATGGAGGCAATATCCTTGTTAGGATTGTTTGGGATGCTACTTGTATTACAAGATTTTCCACTTTGACTTGTGGGAGCACAACTATCTTTGGTACTGTTTGAGCCATATGGATACTTCCAGTGTTTGTTTCAGGTGGTCCTGGGTGTGTGTGTGTGTGTGTGTGTGTGTGTATGTATGTATATATTTATTTATTTATTGAAACAGGGTCTTTCCCTGTTGTCTGGGCTGGAGTGTAGTGGCACGATCATGTCTCATTATAGCCTTTACCTTCCAAGCTCAAACTATCCTCCCACTTTGGCCTCCCGAATAGCTGGGACCACAGGTGTGTACCACCATGCCTGGCTGAATTTTAAAGTTTTTGTAGCTATGGGGTCTCCCTATGTTGTCCAGGCTGATCTTGAACTCTTGGCCTCAAGCGATCCTGCTGCCTTGGCCTCCCAAAGTGTTAGGATTACAGGCGTGAGCCACTGTGCCCAGCCAATAATTTATTTTAAGAATATTTTAAAATTTTTATGGGTACATAGTAGGTGTATATATGAGATACATGAGATGCTTTGATACAGGCCTACAATGTGTAATCATATCAGGGTTCTAGGGTAATTTGTTTATCTCTGCGTACTCATTGTTATTTATTTGATAATTCAAGAGCGAGCCTGTGTAGAATCTCCAGAGTGCTCTCTCTGAAGCCCCCTTCTCTCTCACTTTCTGCCTAGTGAACTCTAACTGCCTTGGCCTACCCAAATTCCCAGTTCATTTTTGCCTCTGGGAAACAGCACTTCTGCCTGCATTCCCCTACCTTTGCCTTTGTGTCGGAACTCTCTCCAGGGAGTAAGCTGGAATAGTAGTAGGGGTAACCTCATTTGTTTCTCCTCTCTAAGAGATCAGTGCCTTGTATTACTTGTATCTACTGTCTGAAAATGTTGTTTCACATATTTTGCTTGGTTTAATTTTTTTTTTTGAAACGGAATCTCGCTCTGTCGCCCAGGCTGGAGTGCAGTGGCCGGATCTCAGCTCACTGCAAGCTCCGCCTCCCGGGTTTACGCCATTCTCCTGCCTCAGCCTCCCGAGTAGCTGGGACTACAGGCGCCTGCCACCTCGCCCGGCTAGCTTTTTGTATTTTTAGTAGAGACAGGGTTTCACCGTGTTAGCCAGGATAGTCTTGATCTCCTGACCTCGTGATCCGCCCGTCTCGGCCTCCCAAAGTGCTGGGATTACAGGCTTGAGCCACCGCGCCCGGCCTGCTTGGTTTATTGGTTAATGTAACTGGGTAAATCTAGTTCCCCTTTGGCCAGAAGCAGAAAGCCTGGATGCATTTTTAGTTTTGATTTTGTGTTTATTTAAAATCTGCTTATGCAGAGTACTTCTTACAAAATAACAATTCGTAATTCATCTTTACGGTAAGAATGTCCTGTTTGCTTAAATTTGGATAGTATGTGACATAAAGTGTAATATACCATGAAAGGGAGTAAGGGATGGTATAGGAGTGAAAGGATCAAGTGCCACATAGAATAAGTGTCCCAATGCAAACACACATATTTCTAGTTTTGAGGCCACAGATTTAATTGTGGTTAATGCCTGCTTTCATTCTGGCTTTCCACCTACATTCCATGGAACACTGTTGTCCCACTATATTTTAATTGGGTTTTATAATAAACAGGGTTTCGTGGACCATATGTATTTAGGACATTTCAGAGTAAAGAAAATTAACTTTCGATTGCAGCGCTTTTCAAAATTAGTAATGTACTAATAATGAATTCTGTGAATCACCAGTGAAACAATGTAGACTTATCCAATCACTGGACTTCAGTGATCCTATTCTGAAAATTCTTTAGAGGTAGGTTGTTATTAAGTGTTTAAGGATCTCTTCCTTCCTTTCCCTTTCCCTTTCCGTTTCCCTTTCCGTTTCCCTTTCCCTTTCCCTTTCCCTTTCCCTTTCCCTTTCCCTTTTCCTTTTTTCCTTTCCTTTCCTTTCCTTTCCTTTCCTTTCCTTTCCTTTCCTTTCGTTTCCTTTCGTTTCCTTTCGTTTCCTTTCCTTCTTTTGAGGTAGGTTATTAAGTGTTTAAGGATCTTTCTTTCTTTCTTTTCTTTCTTTCTTTAGAGGTAGGTTGTTATTAAGTGTTTAAGGACCTTCCTTCCTTCCTTCCCTTCCCTTTCCTTTTCCTTTTCTTCCCTTTCCCTTTCCCTTTTCCTTTCCTTTCTTGCGACAGAGTCTCCCTCTGTTGCCCAGGCTGGAGTGCAGTGGCATGATCCCAGCTCACTGCAGCCTCCACCTCCCGGGTTCAAGCGATTCTTGTGCCTCAGTCTCCCAAGTAGCTAGGACTACAGGCTCGCATGCTACCATGCCTGGCTAATTTTTGTGTTTTTAGTAGAGACAGGGTTTGATCATGTTGGCCAAGCTGGTCTTGAACTCCTGGCTTCAAGTGATATGTTCTCCTCGACTTCTAGTATTAGTGCTGGGATTGCAGGTGTGAGCCACCACTCCCGGCCAAGGATGTTTTAATACTGTTTAAATAAGATGTATTTAATTATCATGGGTTACTTACCTAAGCAGATTCAAGAGTTCATATATTTAGTAAGCCTGCTGATTCCTCTTGATGGCTGTTTAGGCTCCTTTGAATCTTCTGTTAGTATAATCTTACATGTTATTTTATAGAATGCATACATTTATATGTAGGATGAATTCTTAGAATTGCTTGATTAAAGGAGGATGATATGTGTATCATATATATGCATGCATTTGTGTTTTTGATATTGACATTTTTTTCTCCATTGAAATGATGTCAGTTTGTAGTTATACCCCTTTGAAAGCCTCAGTTTAGAGACATATTCTCTAGTTGCCTTCTAGTATTATTCATTTGTTCTCCTACCACCTGTGTTTGAGTGTCTGCTTACCGTTCCTACCAAACTGTTTATTTCCATTTCTGCCTAGTACGTTTTGAGGCAGTTTAGAATAGTAATGGAACGTGGACTCTGGAGTTGTCTTTTTCTAATCCTTACTTGGCCAGTAATTGTGTCTCAGTTTCCCAATCTGTAAAATGAGAGAATAAATAGTTATGTTGGGCAAGGGCTGTTGTAATTAAATGAATTAATACCTATGTAGCACTTAGTGTCTAGCTTATAATAGATGCCATGTAAGTATTGTCTATTATCATTGCATTTTAAAATTCATTTACAGGGCTGCCTTCCCCACCGCCCCATATTTACTGGCCAGTAATGTTTCTTTTTCTGTGAGTTGCAGTTAGTCTTTTCTTTAAATGTTAGCAAAGTAGTACATGCCTATAGTTTAGAGTCAAAACAATCCCATAAAGCTTATAAAAAGGGAACCCTTATCTCCCTTCAGTAGAGACGCAACCTTCCTTTTTTATTTCCTGAATATTTTCAATATGTAGTTGGTTGAGTCCTTGGATGCAAAACCCATTGATATGGAGGGACAACTATATGTTAAACAATAGCAATCTGAACATCAAATGACTGAAGAACAATATAGCTGCCTGAAGTTGCAATGTTGGCAGGGGCAATCATAAAACTAGCAGGAGATTTTACTGGGTAATCTGGAGAATGAAATAGCTATAGTAGACCTTGATAAGCTCCCACATATTCATGGGTGTCTGGAGAGCTGCACATGCTCAGGAGAGAGCAGAGAGGCTTCCAGCTGTCTATTCACCTGGCTCAATGTGCGGCCTTGCTCAAGCAGAAAGTAGGAGTCAGAACTGGTTCATAAGCCACCTGAACTTTGAATGGGGTCCCAGCCAACACAGAGGGAGATGCTTTGGTAAAGGCCTTACTGGCACAATATGTTTAAACATAACCTCTTATTTATCATTAACCGGTCACCAAACTATACTGACTTAGGAGTGACTTCTAGAAAGTCAAGCTTAAAAATAAAAATTGAGGAAAAAATAAAAAACAGAAGACAACCAGAGACATAAGTAGTCATACACTATTGAGAAGACTATAGAAATAGTCCAGGCAAGTCTGTAAACAAACAGCAACCACTATAGTCTGGGAGGTGTCAGGGGTCAGAATCTCGAGTTGTTATATTATTGAAAATGTACAATTTAAATAAAAGTTTTCGAGCCATGCAAAGAAACAGACTTGAAAAAAAGGCTAGGGGACTATAAAGGAGACTAAAGTGACAAGACAATACAATGCAAAACATAATTCCTAAAATGATTCTGTATTTAAAATACAACAGCTATAAAGAACACTATGGGAGGCTGGGCGTGGTGGCTCATGTCTGTAATCCCAGCACTTTGGGAGGCTGAGGCAGGCGGATCACGAGGTCAGGAGATCGAGACCATCTTGGCAAACACGGTGAAACCTCGTCTCTACTAAAAATACAAAAAATTAGCCAGGCGTGGTAGTGGGTGCCTGTAGTCCCACCTACTTGGGAGGCTGAGGCAGGAGAATGGCATGAACCCAGGAGGCGGAGCTTGCAGTGAGCGGAGATCGAGATCCCGCCACTGCACTCCAGTCTGGGCGACAGAGCCGAGACTCTCTGTCTCAAAAAAAAAAAACAAACAAAAAACAAAAAAACAAAAACCTAAAGAACACTATGGGAGAATGAAGAAATTTTAATATAGGCTACATATTAGATAACAGTATAGTCAATGTTAAATTTCTGAAAAGTGATAACTACATTGTGGTTATTTTAGACAATGCCCTTGTTCTTAGGAAATGCGTGCTGGAGTATGTAGGTAACTTTCAAGTGAATTAGTAAAACGGAGAGAGAGAGGGAGTGTATGTACACTTGTGGCAAAATGTTAACAATTGGTGAATCTAGTGTATTACAGTTCCTTGTACTATCTTTTCAACTTTTCTGATGGCTTGATATTTTTCAGAATACAAAATTTAACTTAACAGAGATTGATAATAATGAGACGGGGGAAAGCTTTTGTTTTTTTGTTTCACATTATAGCTTTCTTCACTATTTGAGTTTTCGACGCATACGCTGCCTATTTTTTTTTTTTATGTCAGCAGCAGTTATCTGGGTGGTAGTTGGGGGGCATTTTTTGTTTACTAAGAGAAAATTAAGAAAAAGGAAGAGTGGTTAAAGGAAATTCAGCAAACCTCAAATGCACTTCTTAGTGAATACTTTCAAATACTTGTTCTGTGCTTTCAGTACTATAACTTTCAAAGTAATTTTACTATTATTATTATTATTTGAAACAGAGTGTCACTTTGTCACCCGGCTGGAGTACAGTGGCGCGAACTCGGCTCATTACAATGTCCGCCTTCCGGGTTCGAGTGATTCTCCTGCCTCAGCATCCCTAGTAGCTGGGACTACAGGCACGTGCCACCACACCCAGCTAATTTTTTGTATTTTTAGTAGAGACAGGGTTTTACCATGTTAGCCAGGATGGTCTCAATCTCTTGACCTTGTAGATCTACCCGCCTCGGCCTCCTGAAGTGCTGGGATAAGTCATTTTACTATGTTTTAAAAAGAAATGTCTAAGGGACATTTTTTTTTCTTTGAAAGGGGTTTGGGGAGATATTGTCATTGTTTTTAGTTCCTCTGTTTTGGAATTTGCTTCTCTCCGCGATTCTCAAGCAACCCCTGATTGGCTTTCTGTCACGTTAGATTAGTTTGCATTTTCTGAAGTGTTATTTAAATGGAATCATACAGTATGTATTCTTTTTGTCTGGCTTATTTCAGCATAATTTATGAGATTCAGGCATGTTGTGTGCATCAATAATTTATTCCCCTTTATTGCTAAGTAGTAATTGAGCGTATGGATATACCACGGATTATTCAGTTATTGATAGGTTGTTTTCAGTTTTTGGCTATTAAAAGAAAGCTGCTATGAACATTCTTGTATGAGTCTTTGTATGGACACGTATTTGCTTTTCTTTGGGTAAATACCTAGGAGTGGAGTGGTTGGATTGTATGGTGGGTGTATGTTTAACTGAATAAACTCCCAAACTACTTTCTAAAGTGGTTATACCATTTTAAATGCATTTCTACCAGCAGTGTATGAGAGTTCCAATTCTTCTATATTCTTACCAACATTTGGTATGATTACTTTTTTTTAGACACTTTTTTTTTTTTTTTAACCTTTTAAGCTCAGGGATACATGTACAGGATGTGTAGGTTTGTTACATGTGTCATTGGGGCTGGTTGTACAGATTATTTCATTACCCAGGTATTAACGCCTAGTATCCATTAGTTATTTTTTCTGCTTCCCTCCCTCCAATTTTAGACATCCTAATGTGTGGCATAGTAGTATCTCATCCTCATTTTGGTTTTAATTTGCATTTCCCCATGATGATGAGTGGTTTTTCATGTGTTTATCTGTCATTTGTATATCTTCTTTGGTGAGTGCCTATTCAAATATTCTGCTTACTTTATCCCCTATTTTGAGAGTTCTTTATACATTCTGGATACAAGTGCTTGATCAGATAGATGCTTTGCAAATACTTTCTTCAGTTTGTGGCTTCGCTTTCATTCTCTTAACAGTATAACTTTTTAATTTTGATAAAGTCTAATTTATCATTTTTTCTCTGATGTATTGTGCTTTTGTGTTGAAACAGAATATTAGTTTTTGTTTAGAATTCTATTTTTATAAATGTAATACTTTATTCTAAACCTCCGGTAGATGAAATATACCATTTCACAAGTGAGACAGGTAATAGGCTTCTCTAAGTAGCTATATTCAGGATTTCACTATAGGAGCTCTACCTTTTTACATATTCTATAAATTTTGGTTCATTGTCTGAAAAGGGTTGCTCTATTCAAGATATACTCTTATTAAAATGTTTTGGTTCTGTATTTGTCACAGTGCAGTTTACTACATGGTATTTTATAATTTACTCTTATTTGGAATTACATAAAATGATTTTCAGGGGTATGAAATAGTGTTAATTAAAGCGATTTTTAAAGTATTTTGGTTAAGTTGAAAGATACACACTTTTAAAAATACATATGGCTGTAGGTGTTCATCTTTTGAAGTAATCTGAAAAATTATGGATCATTATCTCTTATGTACCTGGAATTAAAACAAATGCCACAGACAAGCATGTTTAATAGATGTAATACTAAACAGAAAAGTTTCTATCCCCATACCCCCAATCTGAATAATATATGCCACCTTTACATTTGAATTTTTAATACTTTATTTTCTTATCTGAGGACTGCCCTCTCACCCCCCAACCCCTTTCATGTTTTAGCCCTTTGCCTTATAAGCAGAAGACATTTAAAAAATTTATCTTATCCAACAACCCCACTTCTGTGAATATGTTCAAAAGAATTCAAAGCAGGATCTCTATTCCACCTTTTTTCTCTTTTTTTTGGAGACAGAGTCTCACTCACTCTGTCACCCAGGCTGTTGGAGTGCAAGGCTCACTGCAACCTCCGTCTCCCGGGTCAAAGAGATTCTCCTGCCTCAGCCTCCTGAGTAGCTGGGACTACAGGCACGCACCACCACGTCTGGCTAATTTTTTGTATCTTTTTTTAGTAGAGACGGGGTTTCACCATGTTGGCCAGGCTGGTCTCAAACTCCTGACTTCAGGTGATCCGCCTGCCTCGGCCTCCCAAGGTGAGGTGCTGGGATTCCTGGCGTGAACTACGCACCCGGCCTCCAAAGCAGGATCTCAAAGAGGTATTAATGTACCTATGTCATTGTGACATTATTCAAAACAACCAAGAGATGGAAACATCCCAAATGAGCATCAACAGATGTGAAGGGATAAAGAAAACGTGGCATATATATACAATGAAATATTATGCAGCCCTTATAAGGAAATCCTGTCACGTGCTACAGCATGGATGAACCTTGAGTACAATATCCTAGATGAAATATGCCAGTCATAAAAGGATAAATACTGTATGGTTCTACTCATATGAAGCATCTAAAGTAGTCAAAAATCATAGAAACAGGAAGTAGAAAGGTAGTTGTCAAGGGCTGGTGGGAGTTGTAAGAGGGATTGGTGTTCAATGTGTATAGAATTTTACTTTTTCAAGTTGAAGTTCTAGAGATCTGTTGCATAACAATGAATATACTTACACTGCTGAATTGCACACTTAAAAATGGTTAAGATTGTAAATTTAATGTTATGGGTTTTTAAAAATCACAATTAAATGATACAATGTGTCTGAGAATCCTATTTTAAAAAAATCATCGTACTTGGTGTTTAGTTGGGGAACCTTGTAACCGAGAAATGGATGCCTGCTTGAACCTGCTGATTTGTCTTGAACTGAAGAACTTGCTTGAATATTCCTGTGATCTTTTAGATCATTGTGTTTTAGCTAGATTGCTGGTCCTGGTTGCTCTAGGTAGCTTTTTTTTTTTTTTAAAGATGGAGTCTCGCTCTGTCTTCCAGGCTAGCGTGCAGTGGTGCGATCTTGGCTCACTGTGACCTCCACCTCCCAGGTTCAAGCAATCCTCTTGCCTCAATCTCCCAAGTAGCTAAGACTACAGGAGTGTCCCACCACACCTGGCTAATTTTTGTATTTTTCGTAGAGATGGTGGGGGGTCTCACCATGTTGGCCGGGCCGGTCTTCAACTCCTGACCTCAGGTGATCTGCCCGCCTGGGGCTCCCAGAGTGCTGGGATTACAGGTTTGAGCCACCACGCCTGGCCATCTACGTAGCCTTTTGCTATTATTATTTGTGTTCCAATGATATTTAGGCATGTGGCAGGTTGCTTATATTTTTCTTATATCTTACTTGACTTTTAAGCAACATAATTCATGATAGACTATGCTTGCATTCTTTAAAAACTTTTTTCTCTTTTCAGTTTCTTTGACATACCAAGGTCTCTTGATTTTTCACTTATTTAACTGCCCTTTCTTTTTCTACCTACTTATTTCACTTAGTCCCACAGCTCTCCCCCCATTTAATTGTAAATCTTTATTAAGCCCCTTATTCACATGTCTTATCTATGTATTGTTTTTCCTAATTTTTTTTAAATTAAGAAAATGCAGGTACAGAATTTAAAAAACAAACCTGGAGTGGTTCTATGAGACTTATCGTGAAAAACAACAGTTTTTCATAGTCTAGGAGGTGCTGCCTTCAATGCATAGCTGTTACTTTTGGTATTTGCCTCCATATTTTTTTTTTTTTGAGATGGAGTTTTGCTCTTGTTGCCCAGGCCGGAGTGTAATGGTGCGATCTCAGCTCACTGCAACCTCTGCCTCCCAGGTTCAAGTGATTCTCCTGCCTTAGCCTCCCGAGTAGCTGGGATTACAGACATGCACCACCACGCCCGGCTTATTTTTGTATTTTTAGTAGAGATGGGGCTTCACCATGTTGGCCAGGCTGGTCTTGAAATCCTGACCCCATGATCTGCCCACCTCTGCCTCCCAAAGTGCTGGGATTACAGGCGTGAGCCACTGCGCCCTGCCTTGCCTCCATATATCTAGATAATGTGCTTATAATGCTGTTTCTGTGTCCTTCTCTTCCCTCGCAGTTTATGTTGCTTTTTTTGTTTGTTTGTTTTTTTGGAGACGAAGTCCGCTCTGTCGCCCAGGCTGGAGTGCAGTGGCGCGATCTCGGCTCACTGCAACTTCCGCCTCCCGGGTTTAAGCGATTCTCCTTCCTCAGCCTCCCAAGTAGCTGGGACTGACTACAGACACCTGCCACCACGCCCGGCTAATTTTTTTTTGTATTTTTAGTGAAGACAGGGTTATGCTATGTTAGGCAGACTGGTTTTGAACTTCCGACCTCATGATCTGCTCGCCTTAGCCTCCCAAAGTGCTGGATTTACAGGCGTGAGCCACTGTGCCTGGCCGATGTTTTTGTTTGTTTTTGAGACGAAGTATTGCTCTGTTGCCCAGGCTGGAGTCTAGTGATGCAGTCTCGGCTCACTGCAACCTCTGCCTTCCGGATTCAAGTGATTCTCGTGCCTCAGCCTCCCAAGTAGTTGGTACTACAGGTGCGCATCACCATGCCTGGCTAATTTTGGTAGTTTTAGTAGAGATGGGGTTTCACCATGTTTGCCAGGCTGGTCTTGAGCTCCTGGCTTCAAGTGATCCGCCCGCCTCTGCCTTCTAAAGTACTGGGATTACAGGGGTGAGCCACCGTGCCTGGCCTTTATTTTCTGTTATAAGGGATTATGTTGATATTTTAAAATCATATTTTCCTATTTCTGTATCTTTTCAGTAAAACAGCTTTAGTTAAATAATGTTTTTACCATGTTATTGATGTTTCTAGTTAGTAAGCCAAGAAATATATTAAGATGCCTGTTTACTTTAAATAATTTTCCTAATGCTAATCACCTTTTATCATTTTATTAAGTTTTCTGTAGGTTCCTATCACAAATTCTTGCCAAACAACTGTAAGAGTGCTTCTGGATATTTTTCCTTACTTTTGAAATATATAATCTATCAGTTCTGGTGAACTTCCTCTTAATCCTTCCAGGTTCCCTCTTTGCTTTATATTTGGCATGCCATCATCTTTGGGGGAATGGGGCTTCACTGTTGACTAGTGTAGAGCTCTGTTTCTTGGATGCTTTGTTTTTCTGTGTTCTTCTACCCTCTTGATTGAGAGTTTGTCTGGTTGGAAATCATTTTCCTTCAAAATTTTCAAATTACTTCTTCGTCTTCTGTGTTTGGGGTGGGCCATTTTGTATGTAATAAAGTTTTTTTTTTTTTTTTTTTTTAAACTTTCTTCCTCCTTCAGCTTTTAGGATTGTATCTATACCTGGTATTCTGAAAAATCGTGGTAATGTGCCTTGGTCTGTCTGGAAACTTTCGTTCCTCCAGGCTGGGAAATGCATGTTGGATTAAGCTTTTCATTATTTGGTGTTAACTTCATGGAAAAAAATTAGATTCTACTCTTTATTACCTATATCTGTTTGGTGAAATTACCAGTGGATAGCCTATGCCCATTAGAGGAATTTCTGATGATTTAGAATGGCAACCCTGCATGTGACTTGGGGATAGATATATGAATGAGAATTAGAGAGAGGGGGAGGTGATAGAGGCACACATGTTAGGGGTGGTGGTGTGATATGAAGCAAGTGATTATGTATATGTTAGAGTTCTAGACAAGAGTAGATCCTATATAGATGAGTCAGGAAAAGAGAATCATTTTGGCATACTAGGCTTTATAAACGTGGAGCTAAGAAAAAATGGTATGTCTAGGGAACTGTTAAAGGGAAAGCAAGGATTTTGTAAGGGTGTTTGGTAGTGTTATATCATGGAGGTCCTTGGCATTTTCTATTATTGTGGTGCAGGCCAGTAGTTTTCCATTGTTTTCCCCCGCCTCTATTAGAATATATGCAGTACTTACTTGGCCTTTTCTGGGATTATGCACAATCCTGGAAAGCCAGGTCTTTCATTTAATAAAACATTCAAGAGGGTGATGTTATAGTGAATACATACATACGTACACCTTAGTCAAAGTGATTTGTGGTATAGCATTTAAAATGTGTTCATAAAGAAATCTGAAAATTGGTTTTAGAAAGAGCTAAATACACATACTTCTAGTAAGGCTTAGGGAGCGGGCAAAAGGGGAGCATAAATGTAAAATACCAAGAATGAGAAAGGGATATATACACAGTTATAAATAGAATATTATGTACAGCCAAACTGTAATTAATTTCAGAGTCTTGGTGAAACGGGTGGGTTGTGACAACAACACAAATTGTGAATTGTGATTCATAAAATTCACAGTGGCTATGGGTACAAGTTTTCAAAAATTCTGAAAAAATCTTAAATTGTGGTATTTATTCCTTTAATTCTTCCAATAATCCTTTAGGGTAGTTGCTATAAAATCTTCCTGTTTTATAGAGCACAAAGAGATTAAGTGACTTGCTCAAGGCCAAACAACACGAAGCTAAAATTCAAAACCTAGCCAGTCAGGTTTCAGAGTCTATCCACTACACTTAGCTCTCATGGCATTAAAAAAGGCAAAGCATTTGGATACTTTGGCACTATAAATATCATTAGTAACTGCAGTTGTCCACTGGGGAACTCTGGGCTCAATAGTCATTCAGACAGGTAAGACCTGATCAGGTCGCGTTTGGCATCAGATTGACATAGAAGAATATTGCATAGGAAACAGCATGCCAGCAGAGCAATGCCTTGCTCTTGCAGGATTCCTGGGGCTTGTGTTTGGTCCATGAGTGACAGCTCAGGTATGTGAGAATGAGACTCACAAAGGTGGTTGCAGAGCTACTCTGGTGTATTAGTTTCCTGTGGCTTCTGTAACAGATAACTATAAACTGGGTGATTGAAAACACAGAAATTTATTCTTTCACAGTTGTAAAGGCTAGAAGTTCGAAATAAATGTGTTGGCAGGGCCATATTCCTGGAGGCTCAAGTGGAAAATCAGTTCCTTGCCTTTTTCCACCTTCTAGTGGCAGGTCTTAACATCACTGTCTACTTTGTGTGCCTGAAAACTCCCGCTATCTTATAAAAGGACACATACGATTGCATTTGGGGCCCACCCAGATAATGCAGGACAAGAGCCTCCTTTCAGGATCCTTATCTCAATCCCATCTTTTTACCAGATAAGGTAATATTTTTTTTTTCCGGCCTATCATACTTGGTTTAGAAACACCCTCCCTTGCCCCATCACCTCCAAATAGGAACCAGTATCTTTTTTAACAGTATTGTGGTCATACTTTCCATGTTTTCTCTGTAGAGATATGCTCAGTTAAATAGTATTCTGAGGAAATCCCAAAGCTGTGGCATCCTAGCAGATATTTATAGTTCATTTGCAGTTCTCTGACTCTGGATTTATTTCATTAATCAGGGATAATTTTCACCATAATCAGTGTTACTACTACAGGTTGAGTATCCCTTATTCGAAATGCTTGGGACCAAAAGTGTTTCGGATTTTGGAATATTTGCATATGCACAAAGAGAGATCTTGGGGATGGAACGTTAAGTCTAAACATGAAATTCATTTATGTTTTACATGCACTTTATATACATAGCCTGCAGGTAATTTTATATAAGATTTTAAATAATTTTGTTAAATGAAATTTTGGCAGTGATCCGTCATGAGGCCAGGCGTGGAATTTTCCACTTGTGGCATCATGTCATTGCTCAAAACATTTTGGACTTAGCAGCATTTTGGATTTAGGATTAGGGATGCTCAGCCTGTAACACAACTGACATACAGCCTTTATCAGGCTTTAGAAGTAAAGGATGTCAAGGACAAATTTGTCCATAGAAGAGAAGGGTTTTGTTAACCCTTCGCAAATTATTTAGGATACACTATGATTACTATAGATTGTGTTAGAACTTTTCATGATTTACTGATCCTATCCTAGGCATTGGGAGTAGTAGTGAGTTTGATGATACACTGACTTTTTTTTTTTTTTTTTAAGTGAGGGTGTGGCATTATAAAATTTATGTTTTAGATTTTGTAGATACTGAAATGATACTATAACCCTGAATAGTAGGGAGGAGATGTTTTCAATGGATTGGAGAAACATAAATTTTAAGATTTTTGGTTTGGAGCAAGTGGATTAACATGAAAGAAGGAACAGGAGAGTTATGGGCATACCTTGCTTTATTGTGCTTTGCATATATGTATATATGTAAACAAATGGAAGGTATGTGGCAGTCCTGTGTATCGCAAATCTGTTGGAACCATTTTTCCAACATCATGTGCTCACTCTGACTCTGAGTCACATTTTGGTAATTCTCACACTATTTCAAGCTTTTTCATTATTGTTATATCTATTATGATGATCTTTTATCAGTGACCTTTGATGTTACTATTGTAATTGTTTTGGGGCACCATGAACCGTGCTCATGTGCAACAGTAAACTTAATTAATAAATATGTATGTGTTCTGACTGCTCTACTGACTGGCCATTCCCTGGTCTCTCTCCCTCTCCTCTCCTATTCCCTGAGACACAGTATTGAAATTAGGCCAATGAATAACCCTGTGGTGGCCTCTGAGTATTCAAGTGAAAGAAAGAGTTGAACATTTCTCACTTTGAGATCAAAGCTAGAAATGATTAAGCTTAGTGAGGAAGGCCAAGATAGAAGCCAAGATAGGCTGAAAGCTAGGCCTCTTACACCAAACAGCCGAGTTGTGAATGCAGAGGAAACTTTGTTTGTTTTTAAAGAGACAGGGTCTCACTTTGTTGCCCAGGCTGGAGTGCAGTGGCATGATATGGTGTAAGCTGGGCCTCTTATACCAAACAGCCAAGTTGTGAATGCAAAGGAAACTTTGTTTTTGAAGAGACAGGGTCTCACTTTATTGCCCAGACTGGAGTGCAGTGGCATGATCTTGGCTCACTGCAGCCTCAAGCTCCTGGGCTCAAGCCATCTTCCTACCTCAGTCTCTCAAGTTCCAGGGATGACAGGTACCCAGCTATTTTCATTTTTGTGGAGATGGGGTCTTGCTATGTTGTCTAGGCTGGTTTCAAACTCCTGACCTCAAGCCATCCCTTTGCCTTGGCCTCACAAAGTGTTGGGATTACAGGCATGAACCACCGCACCTGACTGAAAACATTCTTGAAGGGAATTAAAAGTGCCACTCCAGTGAACACATGAAAGATAAGGAAGCAGAACAGCCTCACTGCTGACATAGTGAAGTTTGAGTGGTTTGGTGGAAAATCGAACCAGCCACAGCATTCCCTTAAGCCAAAGTCAAACCCAGAGCAAGGCTCTTAGTTCTCTTTAATTCTGTGAAGTCTGAGAGAGGTGAGGAAGCTGCAGAAGAAAAGATTGAAACTAGCAGAGGTTGGTTCATGAGGTTTAAGGAAAGAAGCTATCTCCATAATATAAAAGTGCAAGGTGAGGTAGCAAGTGCTAATGGAGAAGTATAGCAAGTTATCCAGAAGATTTAGCTAAGATCATTCATCAATGATCTACACTGCGCTAAACAGATTTTCCATCTATATGAAACAGCCTTCTATTGGAAGAAGATGCCATGTAGGACTTTGATAGCTAGAGGAAAAGTGAAGGCTTAGCTTCAAAACTTAAAGGGACAGCCTGACTCTTTTGTTAGGAGCTAATGCCGCTGGTGATTTTAGGTTGAAGCAATTGCTCATTTACCATTCAGAAAATCCTAGGGACCTTTTTGAATTATCTACTCTACCTATACTTTATAAGTGAAACAGCAAAGCCTAGATTACCGCACATCTGTTTACAGCATAGTTTACTGAATATTAGTCCACTGTTGATACCTACTGCTCAGAAAAATTCTTTTCAAAATATTACTGCTTATTGACAATGCACTTGTTTCCCAAGAGCTCTGGTGGAGTTACATAAGGAGATGAATGTTGTTTTCATGCCTGCTAGCACACCATCCATTATGCAACCCATAGATCAAGGACTAATTTTGACTTTCAAGTCTTATTATGTAAGTGATACATTTTGTAAGGCTATATGACTGCCATAGATAGTGATTCCGCTCATGGATCAGGGCAAAGTAAATAAAAAACCTTCTGGGAAGGATTCACCATTCTCAATGCCATTGAGAACACTTGTGATTCATGGGATGAGATTAAAATACCCCCATTAGCAGGAGTTTGGGAGAAGTTGATTTCAACCCTCATGGATGACTTTGA
This sequence comes from Papio anubis, assembly GCF_008728515.1. NCBI lineage: Eukaryota > Metazoa > Chordata > Mammalia > Primates > Cercopithecidae > Papio > Papio anubis. The sequence goes on along the minus strand of NC_044996.1, from coordinate 100,509,154 downwards.
AGAGTTCTAGACTTGAGCAGAAGTAGTAAATGCAGATGTGGTAGAAATAGCAAAAGAATCAAAATTATAAGTGAAGCCTGAAGATGTGATTGAATTGCTGCCATCTCATGATAAAACTTGAATGGAGGAGTTGCTTCTTATGGATGAGCAAAGAAGGTGGTTTCTTGAGGTAGAACTCACTCCTGGTGAAGATGCTGTGAACATTGTGGAAATGACAACAAAGGGTTTAGGATATTATGTAAACTTAGTTAACAGATTAGTGGCAGGGTTTGAGAGAACTGACTCCAGTTTTGAAAGAAGTTCTACCATGAGTAATATGCTTTCAAACAGCATCACATGCTACCAAGAAACCTTTCATGAAAGGAGGAGTCAATCCATGAGGCAAACTTCATTGTTGTCCTAAGAAACTGCTACAGCCACCCTGACCTTCAGCAACCATGATCAGTTAGCAGCCACCGATATTGAGTCAGGACCCTCCATCAGCAAAAAAGATTACAACTTGCTGAAGGCTCAGATGATTTTTAAATTAGGTATATGCGTTTTCTTTGACTAAATGCTATTGCATGTGTAATAGACTGTTGAGTATTGTTAACATAACTTTTGTATGCACTGGGAAACCAGAAAATTCATGTGACTCGCTTTGTTGTGATAATTCTATTGGGGTGGTCTCCAGTTATCCCCAAAGTATGCCTATACTATCAGTTATTACTGATGTCAACAAAATTTTTTTGTTTGTTTGTTTTGAGATGGAGTCTCACTCTGTTGCCCAGGCTGGAGGGCAGTGGCATGATCTCAGCTCACTGCAAGCTCTGCTTCCTGGGTTCAAGCAATTCTAGTGCCTCAGCCTCCCTGGTAGCTGGGATTACAGGTGTGCACCACCATGCCCGGCCAATTTTTGTATTTTAAGTAGAGACGAGATTTTCACCATGTTGGCCAGGCTGATCTTGAACTCCTGACCTCAAGTGGTTCGTCCGCCTCAGCCTCCCAAAGTGCTGAGATTACAGGCATGAGCCACCATGCCTGGCTGATGTCAACACAATTATACATTATCAAAAAATTACATTCATTGATATCACCACCAATCTCATCAGAAAAAACTTTAAGTTTTGGGAAGCTGTCAAGCTCACAGTAGTGGTTGGTTGAAGTTTTCCAAAATTCTGATTTTTGCTTCATATCTCTAATTTGATCATTGGCAGTAAATATTATTTGCTTTTCTTTAAGTGATAGGCTCATTACACCCATTTTTGAGAATATATCTTCTAACTACCCAAATCTGGATAGACGTATTTTGTCATTCTTTCGAGTCAAAATGATGCTCCATGAAAAAAGAGGCCAGCTCACTTAATTAACTAATCATTGCACAAAAATGCTTTTAAGTTCCCATTCTGTTACACAGCTTATTAATACAACATGTACTCGGCAAGGTACGGTGGCTCATGGCTGTAATCCCAGCACTTTGGGAGGCCGAGGTGGGCGGATCACCTGAGGTCAGGAGTTGGAGACCAGCCTGACCAACATGGAGAAACCCCGTCTCTACTAAAAATACAAAAATTAGCCAGGCGTGGTGGCATATGCCTGTAATCCCGGCTACTCGGGAGGCTGGGGGAGGAGAATCGCTTGAATCCGGGAGGCGGAGAGGTTGCGGTAAGCTGAGATTATGCTGCTGCACTCCAGCCTGGGCAATAAGAGTGAGACTCTGTCTCAAATAAAAAAAAAATAAACAACATGTACTCAAGGGTACTCAACATGTACTCAAGACTTCATTTAATAAAATAACTTTTTTACTGTTTTGTTGAGGATATTCTTAAATGAAACTGGCATTTTCTTTAAAAAAAAAAATGAGTGGTGGTGAAGAATATCATGATTACTGTAGTGTTTAGCTCTGTTTGATTTTTGCTGAGATGCCAGCAGTTTTGCTCACCATTGCTTTTGTATCAGTTCAAATAACATCTTAATATTAATGAAAATAGTTTTGACCTAGCAGACCTCTTGAAAGGGTTTTGGAGACCCCAGTTGTCTGTGAATCATACTTTGAGAACAGCTGCCTTAGGGATTACAGCATGTATTTTTGGCTTATCAAAGTCTAGTTGGTACTTCTGCCCTTTTCCTAGGCAATACAAGATTCTTAGAGCCTTTACCCCTCCCCTCTTCCATCATTGTTGTATATATGAATTCTGTACCAGGTTTTTTTTTTTTTTTTAGACAGTCTCACTCTGTTGCCCAGGCTGGAGTGCAGTGGCACGATCTCTTGGCTCACTGCAAGCTCCGCCTCCCGGGTTCACGCCATTCTCCTGCCCCAGCCTCCTGAGTAGCTGGGACTACAGATGCCTGCCACCATGCCCAGCTAATTGTTTTTGTATTTTTAGTAGAGACGGGGTTTCACCGTGTTAGCCAGGATGATCGCCACCTCCTGACCTTGTGATCCGCCCGCCTCGGCCTCAAGTGCTGGGATTACAGGCGTGAGCCACTGTGCCTGGCAATTCTGTACCAGTTTTAAACACAAGTTATCTTTAATGTTGTTACCCATGTATTTAACACACCCCCCATCCCCGCTTTTTGCTTGCCGTTTCTTCCTGTATCACTGACCTTTTGAGATACGTCTTTTCTGCATGTGAGTCTGCTGTGTTTATATATCTGAAAATATATTCTTTTTGAGACGGAGTCTCGCTCTGGCCCAGGCTGGAGTGCAGTGGCGTGATCTCGGCTCACTGCAAGCTCCGGCTCACTGCAAGCTCCGCCTCCCTGCAAGCTCCGCCTCCCGGGTTCACGCCATTTTCCTGCCTCAGCCTCCCGAGTAGCTGGGATTGCAGGCGTGCGACACCACGCCCGGCTAATTTTTGTATTTTTAGTAGAGACGAGGTTTCACCATGTTGGCCAGGATGGTGTCCATCTCTTGACCTCGTGATGCACCTGCATTGGCCTCCCAAAGTGCTGGGATTTCAGGTGTGAGCCATCGTGCCTGGCCTTTTTTTTTTTTTTTTTTTTTTTTTAAAGAAATTGTCTTTGCACATTGTCAAAAACCAGTTGGCTGTATTTCTGAGGGTCAGTTTCTGGGTTCTCTGTCTTCTGTTGATCTGTATCTTCTGTTGATCTGTATGTTTGTCTTTTCACGAATACCATACTGCCTTGATTGTTATAGCTTACTGTATTAAGTCTTGAAATTGGGTAATATATATTCTCTGGCTTTGTTCTTTTTCATAATTGTTTTGGCTATTCTAGTTCCTTTGCCTTTCTGCTTGCTGATATATACAAAAAGGCTCACTGAGATTTTGATTATGATAGCCTTTATATGTCTCTATAAGAACATATACATAAAAATTAGGGGGGATTGATATTAACAATGAGTTTTCCACATGTAGATCCTGCACATATTTTGCTAGATTTATACCTAAGTACTCCTTTCTTCCGAGGGTCGGGGCAGATGTTACTGTAAATTTTTTTTTTTTTAATTTCAAATTCCAATTGTTCATTACTAGTATATTGGAATATAACTGACTATTGTATATTCACCATGAATATTATACTTCTCAGTTCTAGTATTTTCTTTAATTTCAACTTTTAACTTGCCACAGTCTATCTTCAAATAATATTTATACTATGTCATGTGTGGAATGGACCTTACAAGAGTATACTTCATTTCTCTCATTGTGGTCTTTTGTGTTGTCATACGTTTTACATCGGTGTGTGTTGTAAACCTCATAACACATTGTTACTATTTTTTTTACTTTAAACAGTCTCCTTTTAAAAAATAAAACACTTTCTAGTGTATAATTTACATACACCGGCATACCTTGGAGATATTGGGAGTTTGGTTTGGTTCCAGACCACTAAGAAAGCAAATATCGCAGTAAAGTGAGTCATACAATTTTTTTGATCTCTTGGTGCATATAAAAGTTATGTTTACACTATACTGTAGTCTCTTAAGTGTGTAATAACATATCTAAAAAAATGTGTATACCTTAATTGAAAAATAGTATTTTGTTGCTTAAAAATGCTGACACGTTTTTTAGCAATAAAATATTGTTAAGCACATGCTATTGGAAAACTGGCGCTGATAGACTTGCCACAAACCTTCAATTTGCAAAAATTTGCAGTAAAGTGAAATGCAGTAAAATGAGGGATGCCTGTGTGTAATTTCACTCATTTTATGTATTTGATGTGTTTAGACAAATGCATATACTATGTGATCTTTTGAGACTGGCTTCATTCACTCAGCATAATGTGTTGGAGATTGACCCATGTGTTACGTCAGTAGTTCATTCCTTTTTGTTGTTAAATAGTATTCCATCGTATGGATGTACCACAGTTTGTTTATCCATTTATTCATTGAAGGATTATTTGGGTTATTTCCAGTTTTCAGTGATTATGAATAAAACTGCTATAAATATTTATAGGTTTTGGTATGAGCATAACTTTTAACTTCTCTAGGTTATATATTTAGGAGTGGGATTACTGAGTCATGTGGTAAATGTATGTTTAACTTTCTATTTAACTGCCAATCTGTGTTCTGGAGTGATTGTAATATTTTGCATTCTCACCAGCAGTGTATAAGAGTTCCACTTGTTCTGCATCCTCATTAACACTTGGTATTGTCACTTTTTGAAAATTTTAACTATTCATATAGATAATGTAGTGGTACCTCTTTATGGTTTTAATTGATTTTTGTAGCTTTACAATAGGTCTTAAAGTTAGGACATGTGGACCAGGCACAGTGGCTCACACCTGTAATCCCAGCGCTTTGAGAGGCAGAGACAGGTGCATCACTTGAGGTCAGGAGTTCGAGACCAGCCTGGCCAACATGGTGAAACCCCATTTCTTCTAAAAATACAAAAATTAGCCAGGCGTGGTGGTGGGCGCCTGTAATTCCAGCTACTCGGGAGGCTAAGGCAGGAGGATCGGTTGAACCCCAGAGGCGGAGGTTGCAGTGAGCCGAAGTTGCACCACTACACTCCAGCCTGGGCAACCAAGCGAAACTCTGTTAGGACATGTGAATTCTCTAACCCTATCATTTTTCAAAATTGTTTTGCTTATTCTAGTTTCTTTGCTTTTCCATATACATTTTACAGTCTTCTGTATCTACAAAAAAATCCTGCGGAATTTTGATTGAAATTTCATTAAATCTGTACATCACTTGGGATACTTCTTATCTTAATGCTATTGGGTCTCCCAATTTCATGAACCACAGTATCTCTCTGCACTTATTTAGGACTATTTAGGACTTCTTTGACTCTTTTCACCAGGGCTTTGTAGTTCTTCTAGCATATACAGATTCTGCTGTACATATTTTGTTATATATTTCATATTTTTGGAGTTATTGTAAGTGATAAAAAATTTTGCTTCCAGTTGTTCATTGTTAGTTTATAGAAATGTAATTTATCTTTGTATGTTGACTTTGTAGCATATGTCCTTGCTAAACTCAGTTACTAGTTACAGGAGGGTATTTGGGGATAGATTTCTTGGGTCAGTTGTGTTTTAAGGAGATTTTAAAAATTGAGAAAAATGTCTTATAATTAATTACCCATGAGCTACTATTTCAGGTACTCTTTATTTTGTTGTATAGATCAAGATTTCCATGTGGTATAATTTTCTTTCTGCCTGAGAATTTCTTTTAACATTTCTTAGACTAGGTTTTCTGGTGATTAATTCTTTAAGCTTTTGTATATCTGAAAAAGTATACTTTCATCTTTATTTATGGAAGATATTTTTGCTGGGTATAGAATTGTAGGTTGTATGGTGCCAGTTGACATTTAGAAAAAAAAAAAATAGGATTGTAGGTTGATAGAGCCGCCTTCCCCTCCCATTTATTAACTATAAGGGTATTGTTCCATTTTATTTCAGCTTGTATTGATTTCTCCAAGAAGTTTTCCCATACATGTGCTATATAGCCTGAAAAGTTTCTTTAGGCAGTAAGCTTGGGGTAATTTTAGAGCTCACATTCATTATTTTCTGTTTACTGTCATGTGTTCTGATATTCAGTGTCTAAAATTCTTTGTTTAGTTATTTAATTGTTATATTCAGGAGTAAATTTGGTCCCTTTTACTGCATCTTGGCCTGAAGCAGAAGTCCAAAGACTTAAGAGTTTTTAATCTTATAATGCCTTATAGAGTGGAAGATTGAGATGCCAAGAATATCACTTCAGTAATTCAAATGTATGCCTTGTGTGGAGAATGTTGGGTTTAAGGTTTCTTCTGACGCTAGTGGGTTGGTATTTATTTCACTGGTTTAAAATAAAAAATTTGAATACGAGCTTAGAGATTCAAGCTACGTTGAAATGGTATTTTGGATGGTCAAATTTCATATTTTATATGAAAGTCTTTGAGTATTTAGTGTTACAAATTATGAGTAGTTATGACAGTTTTCCTTTAAATTCGGATTTTTGGCAATATATGATTTTAGAACTGGTTTTTCAGATGAGCTTTTTCAAGTTAGTGGAGCACATTGTTAAAACAGCCACTAATAATGAGAGATACTTAAATTTGCCCACTACTTTATTACCTTTACCCTTTCACTTCCTAAAGGAAAAACCTTCCTAGTCATATTGGAAAAATTTATAGCTGTGATAGACTGGAGCAGGGCTACCACCTAGTGGTTTAAATAGACATGGGCCCTTATGGAGTATCTGAATGTGTAATGCAACTATTTGTCCTTTGATCTTTTATTAATCAGTGAAGCATTTGTGTTTTGCTTTGTTATTCATTCTTGCTATTTGTGGATCACAGTGGCAGATCAGATTTTCTTTTCTTTCTTTTGAGATGAAGTCTTGCTCTGTTGCCCAGGCTGGAGTGCAGTGGCGCGATCTTGGCTCATTGCAACCTCTGCCTCCCAAGTGATTATCCTGCCTCAGTCTCCCGAGTAGCTGGGATTACAGGTGCACACCACCATGCCTGGCTAATTTTTGTATTTTTAGTAGAGATAGGGTTTCACCATGTTGACCAGGCTGGTCTTGAATTCCTGACCTCAAGTGAACTGCCCGCCTCAGTCTCCCAGAGTGTTGGGATTACAGGTTTGAGCCACTGCACCTGGCCCAGATTTTCCTCATTAGTATTTTTAGAAACAAATTTGATTTTTAGGAGTTCTTTATATATTCTAAATATGAATCCTTTGTCGCTACACGTGTTGAAAGTATATTTTCTCAGTCGTGGCTTGCCTTTATACTTATTTTTTTTTTATAAACATAAGTTCTGAGCATTGACGTAGTTGAATTAATCTATCAGCCTTTTTTTAATGACTTGTACTTTTTGTCTAATTTTAAAGAAATCCCATGCTATCCTGATGTCAGAGCCATTTTTCTGTGTTTTCTTCTTAAGGATTTATATAGTTTCACGTTAGGGCCTTTAATAGGTTTTTTTATATGTAGATACAGGAGTCCACTTTATTTTTTGTGTTTTTTTTTCTCCTGTTAGAAATAACTTGCAGGCTTGCCACCACTTTTTTGTTAGGTTATTGTTTGCCAGTTGCGTTACGATTTTCCACACATGCAAGTTCTGTTTCTGAGCGCTCTATTGCTAAATATATGTATTCATGCACCAGCTTTCTTGATTTCTGTATCTATATTGTGACTCATGGTATCTGGTACAATGCTAACTTTCTTTTATGTTTGTAGTATTTTTCTGTCTTTTTTCTTTAAATCTTTCTATGTTATATTTTAGGTGTGTCTAAATTGCATAGATCTGGATTTAAAAATTTTGTTGAAAGTCTTTTTCTTAGCATATTTGTTGTGATTAAAATATTGCATTAAATAATATTCATTTAAATATATCTACATATGGATTACCTTCTTTGCTCTGCCCTTACCCTCCATCTCCCCACCAGGTATAGTGAGCTTTTGAATATAAAGACTTTTTTTGGGGGGCGGGGGGAACTGTAGGATTTCTTTTAGGCCAGGAATGTGATAGTACTGTGTTTGATTTTGGCCTATACTTTGGATTGTTATTAGTTGAAGACTATCTATAGTTAAATTGTAATCTTTTTTTTTTTTTTTTTTTTTTTTTGAGACGGAGTCTCGCTCTGTCGCCCAGGCTGGAGTGCAGTGGCCGGATCTCAGCTCACTGCAAGCTCCGCCTCCTGGGTTCACACCATTCTCCCGCCTCAGCCTCCCGAGTAGCTGGGACCACAGGCGCCCGCCACCTCGCCCGGCTAATTTTTTGTATTTTTTAGTAGAGACGGGGTTTCACCGTGTTAGCCAGCATGGTCTCGATCTCCTGACTTCGTGATCCGCCCATCTCGGCCTCCCAAAGTGCTGGGATTACAGGCTTGAGCCACCGCGCCCGGCCAGTTAAATTGTAATCTGAAGTTTGTGTTCTACCCAGGTCAGATGAATTCAGGCTTATGGTTGTAAATCCTCAGATTATCTTTCTCTCTCTCTCTCTTTTTTTTTTTTTGATGAGTTTCGCTCTGTCGCCCGGGCTGGAGTGCAGTGGCATGATGTTGGCTCACTGCAAGCTCCACCTCCGGGGTTCACGCCGTTCTCCTGCCTCAGCCGCCTGAGTAGCTGGGGTTACAGGCGCGGGCCACCATGTCTGGTTAATTTTTTGTATTTTTAGTAGAGACGGGGTTTCACCGTGTTAACCAGGATGGTCTCGATCTCCTGACCTCATGATCCGCCCACCCCGGCCTCCTAAAGTGCTGGGATTACAGGCGTGAGCCACCGCGCCCGGCCAATACTCAGATTTTCTTTTCCACTGATTGCCATCATGGATTGGCAGTTTTCTTTGTCCTTTAAGAACAGTTTTAAAATAACATTTAAAAATTGTTTTATCATTGCATTTTAGTTTTTACTTAGATTGAATGTGTTCGCTCATTGAGGCGCTCAGTGTTCTGAGGGGGTGTCTTATTTGACTCTTAGGTGGCTTTCAGTCCTTGTGTTCTGTCCCCCAAATGAGGCCCCTAAACCCAACACTAAGATTCAACAGGCTTTCAGAATGTCATACAAAAAGTCACATTGATATTCTGTCTCCAGTTCTCTTAGTTCTGGTTCCCCTGACCGCCCCCAAAGTCCATTCTTTGTAGGACTTAAGAACTTTGAACTTAAGAACTTTGTGTTGGTTGCCTGCCATTGTGTTTTATCTGACATCTTTAGTTTTCAGCACAAGGTTTCAGTGGTTGTCCTGAAGTGGAAACCCTTTCCGACTCTTCATTTTATGGCTTACATGGAAAATTGATAGTACCAATTACTGAGAGAATTTCTTGAGGGCTCTTAAGATTGGTACGTATACAAGGGCTCTGTTTGAAAGACTTTGGCTGCCCTGGTATCCTGGCTGTTTTATGCCAGCCAATGCTCTAGTGGTTAAAAGCTCTCCCTGTCTTGCCACTCCTATTACCCATTACCAGTATATTTGTTGAAGAACTTTGGTTGTAGAATATAAATTCCAGAAACAGAGCTGTGTGTGCATGGTTAAGTTTTTTAGTTCATGAGAGAAGGGGGAAATTAAAGATCTTGACTCATACCTGGCCAGTACAACATTGCACAGGGAAGAAAAATGCAATTAGGTGCTTATTTTACAGTAGAAGAAAATATTGGTAAGTGTTTACATCGGGTCAGGTTCTGGGATTTTCTAATTCTGAACTGAACCTATGTACTGTAAAGGAAATGGTGGGTGATTTTGAGAAAATAGGGAAACTTTTACATCAAAAACTCTGTAAAGAAGTCAAAGGTAAATGCAATCTGGGAAAAAATATTCTGTAACATTATATATAGAAATCCTTCATATATAAATGGCACCTGACAGATCATTTAGGAAAAGAACTATGATGTAGTATACCGAGAACTGTGCACGATGTATGGACAAGCTGATAATTCATTAAAGAAGTAATAAACTTAGCTGGTAAATATTAGGGAAAAAGTAATGAAAAAAACTTGAAATAAGCACTGCTAGTGGAAGGTTATATTGGTTCAGCTTTGCTGGTTGGCTTATCAGAAGCTTAAATTGTGCTTTTAATTTGACTGCGAGGAACTTACCCTAATAATAGCAAAAACTTGGTTAACAGTCAGATACTCTTCAATAGAAACAAATTATAGTTTAACTGTTCAGTAAAATGCTATGCAGATGTTAATTTTGAGATCTATGTGTTTTGACATGATAAACAATATATTGAATCAAATACAAATTTTATAAAACTTTATAAAATTGCATGTAAAGATTTGTACTAGGCTGGGTGCGGTGGCTCACTTCTGTAATCCTAGCACTGTGGCAGGCCGAGGCAGCTAGATCACTTGAGTTCGGGAGTTTGGGAGACCAGCTTGTTCAACGTGGCGAAACCTTGTCTCTACAAAAAAATACAAAAATTGGCCGGGCGTGGTGGTGTGTGCCTGTAGTTCCAGCTACTTGGGTGGCTGAGGCAGTAGGATCGCTTGAGCCTGGGAGGTCCAGGCTGCAGTGAACATGATGGCGCACCTCTGCACCCTAGCCTCAGTGACAAAGTGAGACCTTTCAAAAGAGATTTTTACTCTTTGCATACATGCATAGTGAAAAGTCTGAAAGGGTATATTTGGGCCTATTAAAAAGCTTTTTTTAATTTTTTATTTTAAGGCACTTATTTTGGGGGAGGATCCTTTATCATGTTGCAGTTTCTCTAGATTTAAGGTTTTTCATATGTTCAAGAAATAAATCTAAGTGCCTACATATTAGAAGTTGTGGAATTCAAGGCATATTTTCGGTGGAGCTCATGCTCATAAACTCTATCTCTTCCACCTTTTCATGCAATCTGAAGTACTGGCTGCTTCCTTTTTATGTGCATTTATTTAAAAATGTGCGTAAGGCAAAGGAATGCATACTTTGCTACCAAAGATATTAATTTGAACTACATATTTGACCAGGGTACAGCAAGCAGAATAATGTAGTCTTTTACTTTCATAAAGATATGGTCTACATAATTTTGCTCCAGGCAGGCTTTCTTTATACATGTATCTTTGGAATTCTGAGTTAAATGTGTACAGCTTAAATGACAGGCATAATGATTACTGTAAGACTGTTTCTGTCAATCTCTAGGTAAATAATAGACCAAACCTCTAGGTAAATAATAGACCCCGTGGGAGTAGCACAAGCAAATTAAATTTAAAAATAAAGGGTTATAATGCCAACCTTTTTTTTTTATTTTGAGACGGAGTCTTGCTCTGTCACCTAGGCTGGAGTGCAGTGGTGCATCTCGCTGCAAGCTCCGCCTCCCAGGTTCAAGCGATTCTTCTGCCTCTGCCTTCGAGTAGCTGGGACTACAGGCGCGTGCCACCACGCCCTGCTAATTTTTGTATTTTTGGTAGAGACGGGGTTTCACCATATTGGCCAGGCTGGTCTCGAACTCCTGACATCGTGATCCACCTGCCTCGGCCTCCCAAAGTGCTGGGATTACAGGCGTGAGCCACCGTGCCCGGCCTCGCTAACTTTTTTATATGGAAAATCACAGGATCATTCTGAACTGAAATTATCTCTCATACTGTCCTTGGCCCCCAATTTTAAAATATACAGTTTTTTAAAGATCATTTAAGGCTTAATTTGTATTCTTAATTTGAGTAAGGAGACTTTATAATGTACTTGAATATATTCCATCTTTACAATGTTACATTTAGGATGCTACAAAAATACTTGGAAAATAACTTAGCTGTTGTGTCAATACAGCTTCTTTTTATTTAATGTATACCCTGGGTGTGAGTGTGTGTTTGTGTGTGTGTGTCTGTGTGTGTGAATATAGAATCCATTAATTCATGTGGTTGCATGCATCTAAGATAAAAGTTTTGGAGTTAGTAGTAAACCAGCAACTTGTTGACTGTTGAGACAGTACAGCTTAGTTTGCTTTGTTGCAGCTGTATTTGTCATTTCTTCGGAATATGATGAAGTTTCTCTCCAAATAATCTGATCAGTCTTTTATTCTTTAATTCATAGTACCCTCCCTTCCCCTTTTTTCCTTTTTCTCCTTTTTTTTTTCCTTTTTGCCTTTGTTAGATGCCCCGGCACTCCACAGCACCAGGTGTTATCAGTACCAGCTCACATTCCTTTCCTTATTCGGAAAGAGGACTTTCTAGCTCATTACAGACACCCCTTCCCCTTTCCTCTCCACTTTCTTTTACGTGCCCACCTTATCTAAAAAAATTCAAATGTTTAGCTAACTGGGATTAGTTTAGATTGTACAATCTGACCCCGGCCAGTGAGGAAAGGGTACAGGGGCAGGACTTGCATCAGGAATAAAGACTCTCTTGCCCCTTTGTTCAGGTGTGCTCTCATGGCGTCTGGCCAGGGAGGCACCCCTCTGTGCAGAAGTAAAATTGCTTTGCTAAGAATCCTTTGTTCGAGTGTTCAATTTCCTTAGGATTTTGAGCGTTATTCCTAACATTTGCCAAAAATATTAAAGAGAGAAAAATCAACAACACAAGGTAAACTAAGGAGTTGTCATTCCGAAGCTGCAAAAAAGTAGGATAAAGCTGTTTATCATTTTCCAGATACACACCACACTTAGTCTGAACTGGTATATTATTTTATACATATACATATGTATATCTGTAGTAGTGTTTTATTTTTCTGTCACAGGTGTCTTTTGAATATGGGAACTTAGTTTTTTTTTGGTTGGGTTACTTTTGGATGTGTTTATGTCTGGTTTTTTTTTATTTTTTGTAATAGTGATTATTGCTTTTTATAATGATTTAAAATAAAGAGGGGTGAGAACTGAGGCTAAGTCTTGGAATGGTTTCTGAGAGCTGGGAGTTGAAATTTTATATGTTGCTTTTCTGCTTGGTGTGGAGTTGGTGGGGAGGAGGAGCTAGTGTGTAGGACAGAAAGCTGATTATGGAGAGGGTCGTTTTTGCACTTGACTTTAGGTCCCTGGGCATGACCTGAGTCAACTACCTTACTGCTCAGAGGCTGTGAAGCCATACTGTTTGAATCCACCCTTTGCTAATTTGTAGCTTTGTGACCATGAACACAGGATTTACTTGGGCCTCAGTTTTCCTGTCAGTGAAGTAGGGATAATTACTGTAATAGGCCCCATTTCATAGTGATTGTGAGGATTAAAGAATAAGTATATGTAAGTTGCTTAGAATAGTGCTTGGTACATATCAAGAGCTCAAATATTAGCTATCAGCACTTTACTAAGTTGTCTAGTTTGATTTCAGTAGTGTAATTCTTGGAGAGTATTTTGCGATAGCAAAGTGTTTTAAATAGTTTATTTGAAAAAGAATGATTCTTCAGGTGCCAGTGATGGTTTCTTGAATGTGGAATGATGCTTGTTTACTCATTAGCATTCACCACATCCCATGAATGCAGAGGAGTAGGTCCAAAGAGACTGAAAAATCTAGGATTGAGACTGGCATCTGTAACTTTTATTCTACCGACTCTTTTTTTTTCTGAGACGGAGTTTTACTCTCATTGCCCAGGCTGGAGTGCAGTGGCGTGATCTCTGCTCACTGCAACCTCCGCCTCCCAGGTTCAAGCGAGTCTCCTGCCTCAGCCTCCTGAGTAGCTGGAATTACAGGTGCCCGCCACCACGCCCAGCTAATGTTTTGTATTTTTAGTAGAGGCAGGTTTTCATCATGTTGGCCTGGTTGGTCTCACCTCAGTCTCCCAAAGTGCTGGGATTATAGGCGCGAGCCACCACGCCTGGCCCCTCTACTGACTCTTTTGACAAAAGATGTGTATTAATTGAAAGTAGGAAAGAGAGAGACAGCGTAGAGTGACAAATGTATAAGTTCCTTTATCATCTCTAAAATGTTAGATATGGATGACGATTAACTGGTTTTCTTTTTTTCTTCCCTCCATCCTTTTTGTGTGTGTTAATGATTATTTCATTAGGCAGTTGTTTTGTTGTTGTTGTTGTTGGTTTTGTTTTGAGACAGGGTCTCACTCTGTTACCCAGGCTGCAGTGGCATGATCACAGCTCACCGCAGCCACCACCTCCTGGGCTCAAGTGATCCTACCACTTCAGCCTCCTGAGTAGCTGGGACCACAGATGTGTACCATCATGCCAGCATAATTTTTAAAAATGTTTTTGTAGAGTTGGGAGTCTCCCTATGTTGCCCAGGCTGGTCTCCAGTAATCCCCCCACCTCAACCTCCCAAAGTGCTGGGATTATAGGTGTGAGCCATTGCAGCCAGCTTTGTTTTTTTTTGTTTGTTTGTTTTTGTTCTTAAGCGAGGAAAGAGGGTTACACACACATCTGTCTCTTAAAGAATTCTCAACAGTCAGTCAGTTCTGGGCTGCACTGGAACTCTACTGTTCCAGGAACATGGGCTTCCATTTCCTACTCTGCCGTTCTCAGCTATGGCATCTACCTCTTAGTCCAGGAGAGTTACTGAAGTTCTTGCCATCTGGGTGATTCTACCCAAGTAGGCAGAGGAGGGGTTGAAGTGGAGCCTGTCTTTCCCTTATATTCCATTGGTCAGAATTTAATCACCAAGCCACACCTGCAAGGATGACTGGGAATCTCAGCCTTCAGTCTGTGTAAAAATGTGCCTAATTAAATTTAGGGGTTCTATTAACAAAGGGGAGGAGAAAGGATATCTGAGACACCTAGAATCTGAAGCAAGTTACAAAACAGTGTTTATAAAAATATTAGTAAGGTAGGGAAAGTATATGTGCTTACATCTGCACGATATAATCTCTCTTTTTTTTTTCTTTACAATATAATCTTGAATATGTTAGAAATTTTAAACCTTTGTTGCTCCTGGGAAAGGGAACTGGGTGGCTGGGGTCAGGACTAGGAGAGAGACTTTTTGCTATATGTGCCTTTTTGAAGTGGTGATAAATAAATTTTCAAAAATAGTAAATGAAATTAAAAAGAAAAAGTCTGCGTTTGATATATAAGTTCAGGAGTAGGTATGTCATTAAGAATCAGTAATACTTTATGCCTGTAATCCCAGCACTTTGGGAGGCCAAGGCAGGTGGATCATTTGAGACCAGCCTGGCCAGCATGGTGAAACCCCGTCTCTACAAAAAGTCCAAAAATTAGCCAGGCATAGTGGCGTGTGCATGTAGTCCCAGCCACCTGAGGGGTTTGAAGTGGGAGGATCACCTAAGCCTGGGAGATCAAGGCTGCAGTGAGCTGTGATTGTGCCACTACACTCCAGCCTGGGTGACAGAGTGAGACCTTGCCTTAAAAAAAAAAAAAAAAAAAACCACACACAGAAAAAAAAAAACCCAACAACTTAAGATTATTTTAATTGTAACTCTTCTCTCATAAAAAAAAAAAAAAGTATAATGTGTTGACGTTTCAAAAATGGTTTAGGTTCAGGTAGTTTCAATCCTTTTAAATTCCTAAGCATATTTATGGTGTTTTAAAAGCAGCCAGGCAAAGGCATTGCCCAATACCCACAAACAGGAAGAATTTCCTTCTGATTTACGACACATCTTTCTGGAAAGGATATCAAGTTTAATGATGCATACACTTTTAGGGATTTGTTGGGAACAGGTCAGAAGAATAGTAATATTATACATTAGATATTATGTCTCTTTATACATAATGTAGAGTAAGAAAACACTCTAATAACTAAGCGGGTGGTGGTGATGGTACTGGTGCAGTAGAGAAACACCTTTTCTTGATATTGTCTGGATTGCTGCAACAAATTCTTTTACTGATCTGTGTCAGAGGGAGCAGGGGTGATCTGCTGTAGTTACATAGTTTGCCACCTCTTTAGGGTGTCTGAATAACAAGCTGTTAAAAATGTAGGAAGTTAGTGGGATGAGAGTTTGATGTGGGGTTGGAGTAGAGTGGGCTTTGTGTTGGGGAACAGGGAAAGAAAAAATATGGATGTGTAGGCTGGGACTGGAGCCAAGTACTCACTGTTATAGGCAGTAGGAAATAATTGGAAGTTTAAAAGCTGGGAAGCATGACAATAAATAGCATTGCTGTAAGAGTGGGTTTTGTTTGTTTAGGGTATGAGTTCGGCTGTAGAAACAGACCAGTAAAGGAGCAACAAGTGGCAGTAATGGTGTAGTACGGGCATTCATTGGAATTTGGGGAAATAATAGGTAAAAAGAAAAAGGGGAATGGTTATGGGAGAAGTGTTAGGGAAGACTTAGCAGTAATCAATTAGATGTGTAGGCATAAAGAAGTGATTTGACTAGGTGCTGTTAATGAAAAGGAAACTTAAAGAGAGAATTTTTGAACAGTGCAAGAAACTTAATTTTCATTTGGCAAATTTAAGATGATGTTGGGATGTCCAAGTGGAAAAAGTCTGGTATGTTGTTTAGAGTTAAAAGATTTCTTCTTCCATGTCTTTCTTCTTATTCCCTTCCCCGCCACCCCCTTCTCTTGTGTAAACAGAAGTTTATAGGGCACAAAGGTGACTCTTGGGAAAGTATCTTTAGTTAAGGACCAAGATAGTAAGGTGGAGCCAAGGAAGAAAGAGGACTGAGGAAGGCAGATGGGTTAGAAAAGAGGATTGAGGAGAAAAAAATGATATAGAGGAAAATAAAGGAGACAGGAACCAGTTTACCTTCACTTTGGATACCTAGCAGCCAATAAAAGTGACCAGGATGGAGTAGGTGCTCATTGATGAGTGACTGGTATAATACTAAGTGTTTTAAATTATTCACAGGTATTATCTAGTTTAGTACCTTAAAAAAAAAAAAAAAAAAAAAAAACTAGTGCAAAATATACATAACATGCAATTTGCCATTGTAAGTAACCTTTTCAAAGGTACTGTTCAGTAGTGTTAGTCTCCGGAACTCTTTTCATCTTGTAAAACTGAAACTATACCCATTAAACAACTGGTAATATTTCAGTGATTTTAATAAAAATGTTTGAAATATTTATTCCCATTAGGTTAATATAGGGGTTTTTCTTTTTCCCTAAAATAGTCTTATTTTAAAGCTGTGTTGTCTTGAGTGGTCTTTTATTGAGAAAGTTGTAAGCTTCTAAAAACCATAATTCTTTTTTAATTTTTAATTTTCTTATTTTTTATTGTATAAATTTTACAGGGTTATACTTAGAATTATAGAGTCCAAGGATTAAAAAAAAATGCAAATCAGAATTGTATCTAAAATATGGTATCTCCTTTCTAACCCCCACTAAAATAGCTTAGTAATATATGCTTTAATTCTTTGCATTGATATGAGCCAGTGATGGCCCGTTTAATTTTTGGTGTGTTTAATTTTTCCTACTTTCTGAATGAACTGAATTAAACTTGCTTATAAATTATACTCATTCATTGGCACTACCCAGAGTGCAATTAATCTTCTCTTCTAAGTGACTGCTTTTTAAATATTTAAGTAAAGCTTCAATCCCGTTTGATTCTCCTCAGTTAAACTTAGTTAAGATAGTTTTCTTATGACAGTTTCCACATCCTTTATCAAACTTGTAGCCCTCTTTACGTTATCACCTGTTGAAATGTGGTATTCAGAACTGATAATGCTGGAGATCTGATCAGACTAGACCTTGGTGAGCTGATTATTCCTGTTGATGTGTATAATATACTTTATTAATTTGGGCCATGAATACTTTTAAAATTTCTTTCTTTTTCCTTTTCCTTTTCCTCTTCCTTTTCCTTTTCCTTCGACAGGGTCTTGCTCTGTCGTCCAGGCTGGAATGTAGTGGCGCAATCATGGCTCACTGTAGCCTCAACTTCCCAGACCCAAGTCATCTTCCCGCCTCAAGCTTCCCACGTAGCTGGGATCATAGGCATGCACCACACCATGCCTGGCTAATTTTTTTAAATTTTTATAGAGACGAGGCCTCGCTATGTTGCCCAGGCTGGTCTCAAACTCCTGGGCTCATGGACTCCTCCTGCCTTGTGCTGGGATTATAGGCGTGCTGGGATTATAGGCGTGAGCCATCATGCCTGACCAAATAACCATATTTCACGGATGATACATTGACCTGTTGTCTGCTTAAATCCCTTAATCTGTTTTAAGGAGTCTGCTGGTTGCTGGATGCTCAACCACTGTGTATGTGTATGGTTGACTTTTAAAAATTATGGGCAGGGTCGGGCGTGGTGGCTCACACCTGTAATCCCACTACTTAAGGAGGCCAAAGTGGGCGGACCACCTGAGGTCAGGAGTTCAAGACCAGCCTGGCCAACATGGTGAAACCCCATCTCTACTAAAAATGCAAAAATTAGCCGGGCATGGTGGTGGGTGCCTATTATTCCAGCTACCTGGGAGGCTGAGGCAGGAGAATTGCTTGAACGCAGGAGGCTGAGGTTGCAGTGAGCTGAGACCACGCCATTGCATTCTAGCCTGGGCAACAAGAGCGAAACTCCATCCCAAAAAATTAAAAATTAAAATTATGGGCAGGACTGCATATTTGTTTTTATTATATTCAGCCTAAAAATTTCACTTCATTTAAAACCATTGGGGTATTAAAATCTATATTTTCTCTATCATTTGTAGTCACTCAGCTACTGTAGTTAATCTTTTAAATTGGAAAAAAAAAGTTTAAATGTTGCATATATTTAACAATTCTAAAATATTGACAGTGTCCTATTTTAGCAAGGCACTGACCAAGTTCATCATAAAAGATTAATACTGCACATTAAAAAAATTAAATTAGTTACATGTCTGTGTTCACAAGCTCAAAACTTCATCTGTCAAGGTTTAGAAATAACAGGGTAATGGTAACGTTACTTTTCTGGGATAGCTGGTTTTTAAAATAATAACAGTGAAGCAGATACCACGCACAAGTTATATTGAATGTTGTGGAATATGGCACTATGATGGAAATAAAAAACACACCCAAGCTTTCTACGTAGCTGGGAGGATCTTAGTTTATTTATTTACCTTTTCAGTGTTTTTTTTTTTTTTTTTTTCCTAGTAAGGTGGTAAGGATTATGGATGTGCAATCCACCAGCGATAAACAATTAGAGGATGTAACAGTGATTTTTGTGGAGGGTATTGCTTTTATCCTCCTTGCTGCAATTTTATTATTTTTATAGGCTTTTCATTTATAAACATAAGAAATTTTGCTTTCCTAATATTTAGTATATGGATTGAATATTAAGTTGTTTTTAGGCTTTAAGAATTATCGAGGTCTATACTGTCCAGTATGGTAGCCATTAGCCACATGTTTATTTAAATTTAAATATTAAAATGAAACAATTTAAAAATTGACTTGTCCACTTGCCCTAACCATGTTTCAAAGTGCTCAGTAACCACATGTGTCTAGTGACTACTGTATTGGACAGCACAGATCATAGGGTATTTGTATCATTGCAGAAATTGCTCTGTTGATTGCTGATGCAACCACAAATGATTTTCTTTCAAATTTCTGACTATCCTTACACTAAAGGTATGGGATGAGTCCCGGGGGAAAGTGTAATCATTCTTTAATGATTTTTTTTTTGTTTGTTTGTTTGGAGACTGAGTCTAGCTCTGTCGCCCATGGTTGGAGTGCAGTGGTGCGATCTCACCTCACTGCAACCTCTGCCTCCCAGGTTCAAGCAATTCTCTTGCCTCAGCCTCCTGAGTAGCTGGGACTACAGGCGCCCACCACCATGCCCGGCTTATTTTTTTGTGTTTTTAGTAGAGACAGGGTTTCACCGTGATAGCCAGGATGGTCTCGATCTCCTGACCTCGTGATCCGCCTGCCTCAGCCTCCCAAAGTGCTGGGATTACAGGCGTAAGCCACCGCGCCTGGTCCTTTTAATGATTTTTATAAGAATAGAAATAATATAGGTTAATTATGAAAAAATCTCAAAAATATAGAAAAGTAAAATGAACAAAATACAAGGAAGATTCTGTGTGGGACAACTATATAGACTTTTTTTTGCTGTGACACAGCCCTCAGGAGATCCTGAGAACATGTGTCCCTAGACTTTCTTTTTTTAGCACCTGTTTTATATTCCAGTCCTCCTTCTCTGCAGTTGTGTATGAAGATACTGTACAGGGATGATTTTATTTGTATACATTTAAAATTTAAAAAGCAAGAAATAAAAATAATCCTATTGACTGGAGATATTTTTGCTTTATGGAAGTTTATCTGAACATCGTTCTGAATCTAAACAGTAATTATATATCTTCTGTTATCGTTAGCCTTTTGGGTAAAAATATAAAAATTTCTGTGTTTTATTCTAGATTATTGTATGAGTTAGGAGTATTGGAAATTATCTCAAGTTGTTTATTTTCCTTTAAATGTTCTTTAAAAAGTGTGTTAGATATTTGGCTATATCTGATATTAGAATTACCTCAGATACTTCGAATAAATTCATAAAGTTTCACTATGAAGTGGTAATACAGAGTTCTTGGCAACTTTCTTCTGCCTTTTTGCTCATTTTCATCTCATTTGATGTTTGGCTCTGTCAGCATCGTTGACCACCAACGTTAGTTTGGTAGGTGCATGGCAGCTTTATGGGGAAATTAAGAATTTGTGATTACCCTGAGTATATGAGTACCTGAATTTAAAATCAACCATTCTGGGTTTTACCTGATTTTATATTTCATGATGATCAGCATTATGTATAATATTAATTTTGGTGTGTTCCTTAGTTTTATGACAAGTAGAAGATAGGCAATTGATGATCAAGGCAGTGGCATGAAGGGTGATAAGAGGAAGTAAACAGTGTTGGCATCTTTTTTGTTTATATCATTAAAGACAATTTGTGTTTATATCTTGAATCCTTTTTACCATGAAAATATAGTTGCTTATAAATTTAATGTTAATCAGCCATATGAAGGTCTCAGAGGAGTAGGAAAGGTTTATAAATAACCTAAGAGTTTTAAAAAATCATACGCTCACTATTATCATGAGAACTTTATTTACAATATTCTTATTCATTTAATGTAAAATTAAGAATTCCATTGTATCCCAGTAATGTTATGTATTTCTCTGATATTATAAAGCACTATAATAAATTGTATTTTTATACTCTAACCATCTGCTAGATAAGAATTATATATGACTTAAGTAAAAAGGATTTTGAAATTTCATACCTTCAGATTATAGTAATTTCTGAGACTTCAGTGTAGCGTTCAGACTTTTTTAGTTATAGGGAAGCAGAAAGATTAGTTTTCAGTGATTATGATTTGGTACACATAGCTAAGAGCAGAATAGGAATTGAAGACAAGTTCTTTTATAAACCCTTAGGCTTTAAGGATAGTAGACTCAGCCTAGAATTCGCCTTGTTTAGAATGGATTATCCAAACTTGTTGAATATTTATTTATGTGCTTAGGATAGGTAAATGTTAGGATATAAATTTTTAAACTCTATATTAAAGGCTCTGTATTTTACAGGAGAGGAAAAATGAAGGCATTCGAAGTGAGTACTCTGTCCCACATCACATTTTCTTATCTCAACAAAGTTCTTGAAGTGGTAGTGAAAGTTTTTTATTGTGATAGAAGCTAAGCAAGTTTCTTTCTTTGTGTGTACCAAACTTGAAAGTGTTCCTGGGAGTATATCAGAGATTTGAGAATTGACACACATTCCTTACTTTAATGACTCTGGGACACATTATTAACAGAGCAATGTTATGGAGCACTGAATTGTTAATGGGAGAAATTTTGACAAAAGTATTGGGAACCTTGAGAGAATTAGAGCTTTGTTATTACCTGTGATGGTAAAGAAACAAGTACCTATTGTGTGCCGAACACTGAGATAAAGCCTTACAGAAGTTTTCTACTTTTAATCCTTTTATCAGCTCTTTGAGTGTTACTAAAATAGAGAGGATAAATTCCCCAGAATCTCCTGTAGCAAATGACAACTGGAATTTGTAGTCAGGCTCTACAACTGGGTTCTTTCCGTTGTTCATTTTCTCCTGCAGTTGTCCTGTGTTATAAAAACTAATTGATACTGTTAAAATAATGTTATTTTTTTCTTTGGGGGAGGAAATGTGAGAAGGAGAGCATATGCTTGTTTTGGAGTTAGGAAGTAAGATCAAAAATAGAGTTGGTGTGTTTGGGCAGTATATGGTAGTTTAAAACTGGTAGACGTTCTGGCAAAAAGTCAGTAAAAGCAGTTCAGTGTAAATTTTAGGTATTTTTATTACTGTAGAGTTTCTATGAGATCTCACATAATTCAATAAAGTTCTTCCCACCTGTGGGAAAGATGTATATTATTTATATTTGAGAGCATTTTTGTTTATATCAACAGGGACCACAGTAATAATTTAGACTTTCAACTTATGAATAAAATTATCAAAGTGCTCCTACATTATCTTATTTGGCAAGTATTGTTTCCATGTATAAATGGGAAAAGTACTTATGCCATAACTAGTGGCTCTTTTAATAAATACATAGGGAAGCTGTTCCTTCTATAGAATGCTGTATTGAATATGTCTAAGATAGAAGTGAAATTTTCAATATTGACTTCTTAGGTGATTGAATGGAGGCTATATGCATTATCTTGGGGAGGAAAGGTTTTTAGGGCTTTATTTTTTGCTTACATATTTGTATTTTTTTATTTCTAGGCTGTTCGCTGCTATGAATCTCTAATCTTAAAAGCTGAAGGAAAAGTGGAGTCTGATTTCTTTTGTCAATTAGGTCACTTCAACCTCTTATTGGAAGATTATCCAAAAGGTAATTTTTTTCTTGTTCATTATTGTTTGATTTATACATGTGTTGGATTGTAATTATTTGTGCTTTATCAAGAGGACTTTCCTAAGAAATTGTAAGTGCATGAGCACACTAAACAATGAGAAAGAAAAGTAGAGTAGATGGAAATGGAAAAATGTCATATGACTCCATCTAAATCATCAATAAGTTGGCTATTCAGTAAAAGTGAAAACCACCTGCATGTGCAGTGCAGTTTTGTTCTGCCTTGTGAAAATCCTTGCCCTTGAAAGGCCTTGCCATAGTAGAAAGTGACCTAGTTTGATATAGACATTTGTACATTGATGGATACTTTGGAAAGGTAAGAAAAACTCAGCATTTTTCTTTATCCTATTTAAAACATTTCCATTTTAGCTAAAAAATACTTGAACGAAAATCTGATCGTTAACTAGCCATGTTATTGTAAACATAAGTAATACAGAGAGATGATCACAGATGAGCCTTGGATAAAACTAGCTTTTAAAATTTACTTGAAATGTTTTTCCTTTAAGAAACAAGTGAGTTAAATAACTGAAAGTAGTCAGCCCCCTAAGATTTGCCCTTTTTATGATATCAAGCTGCCAACTCAGACCATTACTCAGGAAGTTAAAAGCACCCCCAAACCCTGCCCTTCCAATACCAAAGAAAAAATCCACATTAAAAGAAAATTATTATTATAGCCAAGAACATTTTAACCTTTTGATGATAGTGAACATTTTGATGTGGAGTGGATGAATGTGTTACTCCTGTTTTCAACAAGTGTGTTTAGAGGGCAAAACACCTGGCAGATAGTTTCAGGGCTAAAGCGAAGGATTGTTAGTATTTCATATTGATGTTTTATTATGCGACTTTTATGTTAGGTCAAGTGAATGTTTTCCTAATGAAAATGCAATTTTAGTCTGAGACAGGCATATTCTGTGAGGTTTTAACTTAGGCTTTTTTCTCAGCTCAGCTCTGTTATATACAACTGCATTACCTTTAAAAGATTATATATAAACATCGCTGAGTATCTGTTGTCTAATCTGTAAAAGGGGGAACGAAGTGATGGATGACACCTCATGGATTTTCAGATTATGTGACACTGGTTAGTACTTAGCGAAATGGTTTCAGTCCAACAGGGTAATGGGTGTTAATAATTACTTAATACTCCGTTAGATATTTTATCTTTCATTAAAACTGGAAACTTACTTAAAGGAAACTATTGTACCAAAAAATAGATAGAGGCATACCTGGGAGATATTGCAGGTTTGGCTTCAGACCACTGCAATTTGTTGCGAATACTGTAATAAAACCAGTCAAACAAAAATTTTTTTGTTTCCTATTACATATAAAAGTTATGTTTGCACTGTAAGTGTGCAGTAGCATTATGTCTAAAAAATGTACATACTTTAGTTAAAAAATACTTCCTTGCTAAAAAGTGCTAACAATCAACTGAACTTTCAGCAAGTTGTAATCTTTTTGCTGATGGAGGGTCTTGCTTCGTTGTTGATATCTGCTGAATGATCAGGGTGGTGGTTGCTGCAGGTTAGGGTGGCTGTGGCAGTTTGTTAAAATAAGAAAACATTGAACTTTGTTGCATCAGTGGACTCTTCCTTTTATGAAAGGTTTCTCTGTGGCATGTGATGCTGTTTGAAAGCATTTTACTCACAGTAGAGCTTCTTTCAAAACTGGAGTCAGTCCTCTCAAACCCTGCCACTGCTCTGTTAACTAAGTTTACGTAGTATTCTAAATTCGTTGTTATCATTTCCACAATGTTCACAGCACCTTTATTAGGAGTAGATTCCATTTCAAGAAACTCCTTTTGGCCAGGCACAGTGGCTCATGCCTGTAATTCCAGCATTTTGGGAGGCCAAGGCAGGAGGATTACTTGAGCCCAGGAGTTCAAGACCAGCCTGGACAACATAGTGAGACCCCGTATCTTAAAAAAAAAAAAAAAAAAATTAGCTGAGTATGATGGCATGCAACTACCCTGGAGGCTGAAGTGGGAGGAACACTTGAACCTGGGAGGTTGAGGCAATGGTGAGCTGGGATCATATCACTGCACTCCAGCCAGGGTGACAAGGTCCTCTCTCTCTCTCTCTCTCTCTCTTTCTCTCTCTCTCTCTCTCTGTCTTTCTCTTTTTTAAAGAAACTACTTTCTTTGCTCATCTATAAGAAGCAGTTTCTTATCCATTCAGGCTGCACTTCTAATTCTATTTCTTTTGCTGTTTTCCAGCACATCTGCAGTTACTTCCTCCATTGAAATCTTGAACCCCTCAAAGTCATCTATGGGGAGGGATGGGAATCAGCTTCTTCCAAACTCCTGTTAATGTCGGTATCTTGACCTCAAATGTTCTTTTTTTTTCTTTTCTTTTTTTTGAGACGGAGTTTCACTCTTCTTGCCCAGGCTGGAGTGCAATGGCGTGATCTCAGCTCACTGCAACCTCCGCCTCCTGGGTTCAAGCGATTCTCCTGCCTCAGCCTCCCAAGTAGCTGGGATTACAGGCATGCGCCACCACGCCCGGTTTTTTTTTGTATTTTTAGTAGAGATGGGGCTTCACCATGTTGGCCAGGCTGGTCTTGAAATCCTGACCTCGTGATATGCCCACCTCTGCCTCCCAAAGTGCTGGGATTACAGGTGTGAGCCACTGCGCCCAACCTTTTGACCTCAAATGTTCTTAATGGCATCAAGAATGATGAATCTGTGCCAGAAGGCTTTGAATTTACTCTACCTAGATCCATGAGATTAGTCACTATTTATGGCAGCTATATAGCCTTACAAAATATATTACTTTAATAAGACTTGAGGCCGAGTGCGGTGGCTCACGCCTGTAATCCCAGCTCTTTGGGAGGCCTAGGTAGGTGGATTACCTGAGGTCAAGAGTCGAGACCCATCTGGCTAACATGGCGAAACCCTGTTTCTAATAAAAATACAAAAATTCGCCAGATGCGGTGGCGCACGCCTGTAGTCCCAGCTACTCAGGAGGCTGAGGCAGGAGAATCACTTGAACCCAGGAAGGGGAGGTTGCAGTGAGCTGAGATCGCGCCATTGCACTCCAGCCTGGGTGACAGAGTGAGACTCCGTTTCAAAAAGTAAATAAATTTTAAAAAAAGACTTGAAAGTCAAAATTACTCCTTGATGTAGGCTGCAGAATGGATGTTGTGTTAGCAGGCATGAAAACAACATTAATCTGCTTGTACCTCTCCATCAGAGCTCTTGGGTAACTAGGTGCATTGTCAGTGAGCAATAATATTTTGAAAGGAATCCTTTTTTCTGAACAATAGTTCTCAATAATGGGCTGAAAATATTCAATCAACTGTGCTGTGAACAGATGTGCTGTCATTCAGACTTTGTTGTTCTATTTATAGAGCATAGACAGTAGATTTAGCATAATTCTTAAGGTCCCTAGGATTTTTTGAATGGTAAATGAGCAATTGCTTCAACTTAAAGGCGGCACCACCAGCATTAGTTCCTAACAACCACTGTGTTAGACTATGACTATAGCTTTATTTTTCATATATATATATATATTTATATTTATTTTATTTTATTTTGAGACAGGGTCTTGCTTTGTCACCCAGGCTGGAGTGCAGTGGCAGAAACATGGTTCACTGCAGCCCCAAACTCCTGGGCTCAAGTGATTCTCCTGCCTCAGCCTCCTGAGTAGCTGGAACTAGAGGTGTGCGCCACCACGCCTAGCTAATTTTTGTACTTTTTGTAGAGACAGAGATCTTGCTTTGTTGCCCAGGCTAGTCTTGAACTCCTGGGCTCCAGCAATCCTCCTGCCTCAGCCTCCCAAGTGTTGAGATTACAGGTGTGAGCCACCATGCGTGGCTACTTATAAAAATTTTGGTTATGAAGGTAATGAATCCAGGGAGATTCATCTTGGATATGTGTTTTCTTTTTTGGAAGGGAGGGCATGTGGCAACTAGACTGTGTTAGCAAACTAGCTGGTGTGAGTAATCTAGTAAGGTGAGAGAAGGATAATCTAAGGATTTAAGTCCTTGAAAACATGTGCTTCGTTTTGTGTTGTGTAGATGACCTGGACATAATGTGTAGGAGAAAATGGGTGCAGGGGTATGCAAATGTATTCAGTATATTTTAACATTTCAAGCTGGTGGTTTTCTGTTTCCTAGATGTGTTTTGGTATTTTTTAAAATCCTTTTTGAGGCTTTTTAAGGCATGTTTCCACTTAAAATGAATTCTTTATCTGTTTTCTTCATCGTCTTTCTGCAAGTCCAAAACTAGAATCGGTCTCTAGTAGCCCTCTCCCTTCCTCTCCAACACATACTCATACCCTCAAGATTACCTGTTTATAGAGACATTTGTTACCTTTGGCTGCTTCCTCCTCCTCTCTTTGGAACTAGTACAGGATTAGAGAACTACTAACCCTGGGCAAATAGACATTTCTTTTTAGAGAACACGTTATAAACCATAACTTCCTGGGAGTAAACCATATAGTAAACATGTAATTCTGTGAGTGAACTGCTCAGGTATATGTACATAGGAGACTTATTGGCCTTGTTTTTCTGAAGACAGCCCTGTAATTCTTTGCCCTGATTCATAGTCATCTTTTCTGTGTAAAGTTTTCTGAGCTTGTCATTTCTCTTGAGTTTAGTTCCTTTAAAAAAAAAAAAGGCTTCTATTTCTATAGTAGAAAATGGTAGAACCTCTTTTGTGTGTGTTTTGGGCTGTGGTTTTTCTTACCCTTAGTTGTCATTTTGCTCTCATCTACTTTCTGTCTTACAAGAATTCCAAAAAATAATTTTGGTCTGAAGATGGTATAATTTGGTAATCATTTATCTTTTCTGTCATTCCAGATGAATTTGATGCAGAAGGAAAAAAAGGCTTTGTAAAATATTTTCTTAGCCTTTCTGGCTGGTGATATGAATGAATAGTTTAAAAAAATATGCTGTCACTTTATTTGGTCACTTTGTTTGTAGGAATTTATTTTAAGTCTTAAAATAGTAATTAGATAGGGGATTGTGGGAAAATGGAGGCTCAATGCAGTCAGCCTATTGTTGTTATATTCCTCAGTAAGGAGTTTCCTTTATGTTCAACAGCTTGGGAAGGTGGAGGATAGAACCAGTATTGGACAGAAGGAGAAATTAAGCTGTGACAACCTTTACTAACTTCCTGGGAAGCTCTGGAGCCAGAATGGCCCTTGAGAGCTATACCAAGTTGGGCCAAGATAGCCAGGCCTTTATACTCCAATTATTCCATATTGAACATGGGCCAGCCTGAGAAGAATTGTGACCAGGGACAAGTTGGCTCTCTGCAACTCAGGCAGCTTCTGTAGAATCTCACAGATAGAGGCTTTCAGCAAGCAGGATTCCCAGCAGTTCTTTCTTGAAATGGGATGTGAGTGCTTCTTTACAGTGTCTACTATACCTCCTTTCTACTCCTAACTCTGAAACTAACCTATGAACCTCCTAAGCCAAATTGGCTGATGGGGCTCTCAGACAGTTTATAAGCCTTAAACCATGGAGATGATGCAGTGATTTCACTTCTTCGGGTTGGAGGACAACCTGAGAGATACAGAACCCTGGGCTGAAGCACAAGCGTATATATTTAGATGAATATATGTGATGGATCTTAGGAGCAGTTAATAGAAAATATGTGTAAATGTCTTTAAATATGTGGTAAATTGTAGGCGAAGAGAGTCACTGAGTTAAATGAGTTGATTAGAAAATCAGGTAGCAGCTGGGCACAATGGCTCACGCCTGTAATCCCAGCACTTTGGGAGGCCAAGGCGGGCAGATCACCTGAGGTCGGGAACTCTAGACCAGCCTGACCAACATGGAGAAATACCGTCTCTACTAAAAATACAAAATTAACAGGGCGTGGTGGTGCATGCCTGTAATCCCTGCTACTCGGGAGGCTAAGGCAGGAGAATCGCTTGAACACAGTAGGCAGAGGTTGTGGTGAGCTGAGATCGCGCCATTGCCCTCCAGCCTGGATAGTAAGAGCGAAACTCCGTCTCAAAAAATCAGGTAGCAGATTACTTCAAAGTATACAGCAAAATTATAAACAGATAGAAATTATGAGGCGAGAGACTTAAAGGATAGACAGTAAGAACTTCAGAAGTAAAAAATTAGAGGAGTGTAATAATCATTCCTGACATTAATATGAAAACCTTGAAACTCTTAAAAATTGTTTCTTTGTATTTTTTAGCTGGAAGTTTTCCCCATTATAAGTTCCCTGAAATTCTAGCCAGTGGTAGATTTTTCTTCCATTCTTCCTTCCCTCAAGTAATTGGTCATTTGTTGCATTTCTGTCACTTGGGCAAAATATGCTTTGGTTGTTTCAATTCTTAAGCAGTTACAAATGGCCAGGGCAAGTTACATGCCAAGAGCTGCCAATGTGGAGAAGCCTTAAGTTAGAGCTTTGAGAGTTTTCTTTCTCGTTTTGTCTTTTGTGGGTCGAATGACAGTACTCTATCCTGGAATATTTATAGTATAAGAACATGAAACATGTGTTTTCCAATCATAGATTTTGTTTGGCTTCTCCAGAATTGTCAAATTTTTAATCCATTTTCTGTAAGCATTCTAAAACAGGTTTTAAGCATTATATGAGGATGTCCAAATAAATGATTTCCCTCATTCTGTATTAAGGACTTTAGAAAATTCTAGTTACAGTAGACTAGGAATTTTTTTTATGGATAACCACGTTAAAGATTTCTAATCTAACGTTAGATTAGATTAGAAATCTTTAACGTGGTTGTGCTTTGGTCAAAAGAATTTTGCTAGAGAGTAAAATTTTACTAGAGAGTAGGATTGTGCTTTGGTCAAAAGGATTTTACTAGAGAGACTCTGGTGAGGTGATGGGTACTTGTATACTGCATCTTTAGAGTTTTAATGATTTTTTTTCTGATTAAGAAACAGCGTGTTAAGATTTTTCTTAAAATAAGATGCTAAGCATAATGAGGGTAGAGTATAATTGTTGATAAAATGTGTACACGAGTAGAAAGATCGCTCATGGAAAAAATGGAACAAATGCTCATGGAAGAAATGGCTGAGTTACAAATCTGTTCCTGCCATTTAGAGTATTAACTTTGTGACTTTGAATTTGAGCATTCATATTTATTTCTCAGTTCACCATGTTTTTGTATGGATGCCATGTTTCTCCCAACTGATAATTACATGGACTTCTTTTTAAAATTTTTTTGTTTTTTCTCTTTAATTTTTTATTTCTTTGGGGTTTTTTTGGTAACATCTTTTCACATCACGTGGAGTTCTTATACTTCAGTTTTATTTGCTTCAAAAGACATCATACTATCTTTTTAAAGGTTCCCTAATCCTGAAAGATAATTTTATGAAGCCAGATGATATATATAATTAATCAAATTATTGACAGTATGCCCTCCAAATTTGTGGAAATTCTGTAATATCGTTAAAAGGGCAATCTCCGGGTTTGATATGGTGACTGCACAAAATTGTCAGGGACCAAGTCTTCTGTTCAGAATGTTTTTAGGCACAAGTATTAAATACATGATTCTAGCATAAACAGTAAGGACATTTATTACCTCACATAATAGGAAGTTCATAGGTGAATTTTTCTCCAGGCATGGTTTAAAGTCTAGAAGGATCCAGTTACTTTTCAGTCTGTTCTTCTGTGGGCTTCATCCCAAGATAGTTCCCTTGTGGTGGCAGTTGGTAATATATGCTTCCTTGTTCACATGCATTAGTAGAAAGAACCTTTTTCACGTCTGCCATCTATAAATCAGTGGTGATTGGGCTGCCTGAACTCATGTGCCCATTTCTGGACTAAAACAATCACTGAGATTGCCAGGAAACCAATAACCTTTTCAAATCAATAATGGGGATTGAGAGTGTGGTTAGAAATGAATGTGAAAATATCAGCCACACCATTGACTACACAAACTCTTGCTTGACTATTTTTTTTTCTACAGCTAGTTTGATAGTTTAGTTTGTTTTTCTTTTTAGAAGATCATTAATTAATGACCTCATGCATGAAGAACTAGGAAATGGGGGATGGCTTAAAAACCAGTTCTTCACCACAACTGGCAAAATTTCTCATAGCCTAACGTCCTTCCAATGATAGGTTGGTTGACATCATCTTTATGCAAAAAAGATGAGCATTATTCATATGTAAAAGTTACTTTTTCAAATACGTGATGATGTTTTTGGGTAATGTTTCTGTAATTTGAATATATTCAGAATGTTCTTTATATGATACATATATTTTGGTGATTTACAATAAAATGAAAACATTTCATATAGAATTTTAGTAAACATTAACTTCCATTTTTGGTATATCTTCTTTTATTCAGCATCTCATATACTGTAAGGTCAGCCGAGAGAAAGGAAGAATAGACCCAAAGTCAGGCGAGTAAGTTTATTGAACCTGCCGGCTGCTCCAGCACAGACAGAGGAGGCAGCCCTGAGCTTACAAAATGAGGGGTTTATATGGGGGAGAGAGACCCTGGGGTCGTTAGTTGGTTAACTTTGCCATATATCAGCTTGTGACGTTTATGGGAACAGCTAGATGAAGGAACTTACAGGAGGGTATAGGTAAAGTTTGTTTATGCTTCTCATGACCTCCCCCTGTGTGGTCCTGGATGGTTTGTAATTGGGGTTTGCTTATTGCAGCAAGGTTTGATAAGGGAAGTCCGCTGGCTCCACTGCGGCACCTGGATAAGGGCTTAGAAATGTAAAGAGGCTTGGGGGAAGGGTGAATGGCGCAGAGAAGAGTTGCATTAAGGGGAGGGGTGGGCAGTATGGAGGAGTTTGGGGGGAGTGTCGACAGTACCAAGAAGCTTTTTTGGGGCGGTTTGTCCCCAACGTGTATAATCAGAAGATAATGTTTTATTTACTGCTTTGTTGAAGAAACAACTTGGTCACTAGTGAAGGGTAACATGCAGTATGTTGCAAAATGTTTTTTTGCTAGTTTCCGATCCTTAAATTGAGCAGTGTATTATACTTAAGTAGAATGTCTAAAAACCTATATATGGTTTAAAGACTATTAAAATTGACACCTGTCTTCCTACTCTAGAAGTTAAGAAATAGAATGGTACTGCTACCACCAGCTTGTGTTCTCTCCAATTGCATCCTCTTCCCTTCCTTTGTAGGTGTAACCTATGCCTGGCTGTGACGTTCAGTGTTCTCTTGCTTTTCTTTTTTTCTTTTCTTTTCTTTTTTCTTTTCTCTCTTTCTCTTTCTTTCTCTTTCTTCCCTTCCCTTCCTCTCTCTCTCTCTCTCTCTCTCTCTCTCTCTCTTTCTTTCTTTCTTCACTGATAAAAGTATCCCTGAACAAGGTATTGTTTATCTTTGGAAAGCTGAATAACAGGCACGAATATAGCTATGTAAGGAAGGGGCCATATTGTCACTATTAGAGGAGGCTCTTAGGAGAAGTAAAACTAAACAAGAGACTCTAGTGTTAATAGTGTGGCTTCTGGTTCCTCAACAGTTTACAAGAGCCACTTTTGGGGAAGGCAGTGTGCTGGGGCATGTGTGACTCTTGGCAAACATAATACCCATAATTAGGACATGTGACATGACCAATATGAACCAGGAAAATCTAGTCAGAAATATGATCAGAGAGAGTGGGTTATTCAGAAGTAAGTCAAATCAGGCCGGGCCTGGTGGCTCACGCCTGTAATCCCAACACTTTGGGATGCTGAGGCGGGCGGATCACTTGAGGTCAGGAGTTCAAGACCAGCCTGGCTAACATGGGGAAACCTCGCCTCTACTAAAATACAAAAATTAGCCGGGCATGGTGGCAAGCGCCTGTAATCCCAGCTGCTCAGGAGGCTGAGGCAGGAGAATTGCTTGAACCTGGGAGGCGGAGGTTGCAGTGAGCCAAGATCACGCCAGCCTGGGTAACAGAGTGAGACCCCATCTCAAAAAAAAAAAAAAAAAAAAAAAAGTAAATCAAAGCAGAACACTTAACACTTCTGGGAGCCTTCACATCATCTATTTTGTAGAACATAGAGGGGAGAATATATAAACTTTATCAGAACATGGTCAAGAAAAAGCCAAACCCAGTTAAGAATCTGGGCCAGGTTTATCTGGATACTTGGTCCTCAGGTTGAGAAGAGGTTACAATAATTTTAATGATAAGCCTCAGTGACTTGGATCTGGGGCATAGCTGCTGTCCTGGGATCACCCTTTTTCTTCATCTTGGGTATTCCCATGGCCTCTTGTATCTGTTGTGTCTCCTGCTTTCAGTAGACCATATCTTCTTCTTTCTTGGTATATACTCTCCTTTAAGGGGAGCATATTTATCAGATTTTTCTTCAGGAAAGGTATTTGGGAGATAATTTTCTTTGGAGACTTTGCGTATCTGAAAATACCTTTATTCTACCCTCTTAATAGATCATTTGACTGGATATATAATTTTAGGTTGGAAATAATTTTCCTTCAGAATTTTGAAAACATTGTTCTATTGCCTTATTTTTAGAATTATACATCTGTTGTAGGACCCTTCAAACTACCAACTCATAGCCTTCTTTTCTGGGAATTTTTTTGGAATTATTTCCTGAATTTTCTTTTTTCCTTTTATTCTTTCTTTTTGGGACTCTATTATTGATATGTTAGACCTCCAGGACACAATTTTTCTAATTTTCCGTTTTTGTCCTTTTTGTTTATTTTTTTGAGAAATTTCTTCAAATTTCATTTTAATCTTTTTATTGAATTATGCATTTCTCCTATCATACTTTAATTTACTGAATTTAATTTTTTTCTATAGCATCCTGTTTGTTCTCCTGCACACACCCCCTTTCCAACTCTCCACCTCCCTCAATGAAAACAATATTTTCGCTTATCTAAGACTAGTAAGAATTTTTTGAAATATATTTTCTCCTGCATAGTAGTCACTATTTTTTGTTTTAGGTTGTCTTTTTTTGTGTTTGTGTTAGTTTCTTCTTGGTTAGAGGCTTTCTTTAGATGTCTGATAATTCTTAGCTGTCCATATTTCATGATTGGAATAATTGAGAACTGGAGGCTCTGAGCATGTGATTGCGGATCTCTGAATATGATTTCCATGGCCTTTTGATGGAGAATCTCTGTATTTTTTCGGTCAGATTGCCTAAACAACATCAAGTGTTGAGTGAGAGAGTTGAGGGAGCCAGTTGCTTCTCAAATAGTTTTTATCCTGGTCTTCCATATCTTAGATTGTGAATTGTAAACCACAAGTTAAAAAATCCTTTTGTAGCTGATCAGAAAAATATTATTCCCCACGTTTTCATCTGGTAGTTTTATGGGCTTCTTTTTTAATCTAACTCTTTAATGTATTATTTGAATTATTTTAGTATATGATTTGAGTTACAAATTTTACTTTTTTGCTTACTTATAAATACTTGGGTGCTGGTTACATTATTAACACCCCACTGATTGAAAATGCCACCTGTTTACTGTGCTAATTCCTACATGTATCAAGTTCTCATTTGGGGCTTTCAGTTCTTTTCTATTCCATTTCTTACAACTTTATGGTAATTCCAATATCCAATTGAGCAAGTTCTCTTCATTATGTCTAATTTTTTTCTGAACTCTCTTTGCCTCTTTAATTTTATGAAAGAGTTTCTCGTAATGTTTGCAATTTGCTTCTATTGTACCATGTCTAAAATGTATAAATTGGTTCATCTCTAAACATCCCCAGCATATTAGAATGTATCTGAGCTGCTGTCACTTTTTAAGCCTGCTTCAGTGTCCATTTTACTGCCTTTGTCTTTAGGGTGTCCCTCAGTCATACCTGTACTTGTAGGATCAAATAAGTGCTTAGCCTCCTGCCCTAAGAGATTCTGATTTAATTGGTATGGGATGGGGTTTATTCGTCAGTGTTTTGTGTTTTAAGAAGGGCACTCTCTACCAATTGTAATGTACGTAATTTTCACTTTACTTTTTTATGTTCACTTCACTGAATTTTGAGGTTGACAAGAACTACTTTTAAGTTTTTCAGAACCTTTTATGCCTAAAGATGGTTTTGGTGGGTGGGTTGTCCTATTTTGTAATGTCCTATTTTGTAATTGAGGTTGAGAAAGGTAATTAGGGGGTAAGTTTTTTGTTGATTGCAGGAAAGGAAGCATCACAGAAGAAATAGTTCTTTTGCTCTTTGAGGTGGTCGAGTTGTTAGCCATTCTTGGAAGTGAGGTCTCTTGTGAGAACAAATGATCTAGCACATTCTGGAGTCGCCTTGGAAAATCTTAATCCTTTACCATTTGATTTTGATCTTTGAGGAAGGTCAAGTTGATCTAAGGGTTTAGCCTAGATGCTGTTCAACTGCAGATATGAGATTTGACCATGGTTTTACGTTCTTGAACTCCTGAGGGGGGCCCAGAATTTTAAGTTGTTTGGTTTGAACTATCACTGTCTACTGGGAGGTGGGTGTGGTGGGAATCTTGTTATAATGCTTGTTAAGTATATTATTGACTTTAAAGTGAGACATAATTATGACTCAAAATTATTTTCCTTCTTTCAGCATTATCTGCATACCAGAGGTACTACAGTTTACAGTCTGACTACTGGAAGGTTAGTGCATATTTGCATGCTGATTTCATGTTTGTGTTTTGGGCAGATTATTGCCAGTTATATTCAAAATAAATTGAACTCTTGCCTTTTTTGGTTAATTACTTAAAATATTGCTTCTAGGGGAAAGGTATTGGAAAAGGGTTGAGAGTATTATTTATGTTTGTGCCGTCTTATGTGAATCTCCTTGTATTTTATTAAGAATTAGAGGCCGGGCGCAGTGGCTCACGCCTGTAATCCCAGCACTTTGGGAGGCTGAGGCGGGTGGATCACGAGGTCAAGAGATCGAGACCATCCTGGCTGACATGGTGAAACCCCGTCTCTACTAAAAATACAAAAAAATTAGCCGGGCGTGGTGGCTGGCGCCTGTAGTCCCAGCTACTCGGGAGGCTGAGGCAGTATCAGGGCGTGAACCCGGGAGGCGGAGCTTGCAGTGAGCTGAGATCCGGCCACTGCACTCCAGCCTGGGCGACAGAGCAAGACAACGTCTCAGAAAAAAAAAAAAAAAAGAATTAGATACCTCTGACACATTTTACTGGTCAAATATAATGGAATTGTGATAAGTAAAAATCAAGCAAAACTAAACAAATAACAATAACAAAATGATTCCTTGGTTTTCTTTTCTAAAGTTGGTACCTGGGAGTAAAAGAAGGCTGAAGATGTGTATATCAAGCTAAAATGGGAAGGTGTAATGGGAAAATTATGATAAACTCTTTCTTGGTGTATTCTGTTTATAATTGGAGCTTTGAGGAGAGCTGAACCTAACTTTTTTTAGAAGACCTACCTAAATGAAAGACTGTGCATAGCAGTGAAACAATGAATCATACGCTTACTTATCTTAATTTAAGCAGTGATTAAATTAAGCATTATCTTCTACATCATGTTTACTTTTAAGTTTATTGAGCAGTGAGTTTGTTTGTTTGTTTTTTTTTTTTTAATCTGAATTGCCATTTCAGATTTTTTGTGGATTTTATTTTTCTATTGGTTAGTTTATCTTTCTTTTTGAAGTAGGTACTTATTCCAGTCTTATATAGACTGGCTTTGTCTGGGAAAGCCCTTCGATAGTCAGCCTATACAGAGATTTTGAGAACACTATGTAGAGATTTTAGATATCTATATCTATATCTATAATTTTTTTTTCCTAAGTCTTTTGAAAATATCTTCTCTAATCTCTGGCTTATGTTTTTTTAAAGCTTTATCAAAGTATAATTCACATGCTATAAAATTTGGCTGTTTTAACTATACAAATCAGTGATTTTTGGTAAATTTTCAGAGCTGTGCAGCTGATAGAGGGAGGAGGCAGACAAAGGTCTCAACAGATAGGGAAGGGTCCCTGGAGAATCACTGATCCACCCAGCCCACAAGTGTTTACACCAGATGTTTTCTGCAGATAAGGGAACCTGCACAGGGGACTTTCCTGGGCATGCCTGCAGTGGACTGGAGGTCCCCATGCACTGGGGGAACAGGGTGGAGCCACCAAGAATTTGCACCTTATACAGGGGAGGATCCTGGCCTCTTCAGCTCGCGTGCTGGGGCCCTGGTATTCAGTTTGTGAGGTGGAAACCTACTGGCAGGACCCCCTTTCTTTGCTGATAGCTTTCCTTTTGCTTAATAAATTTTGTCTTCCTCACCCTTCAGTGTGTTTGCATGCCTCATTCTTCCTGGTTGTGAGACAAAAACCCAGATTAGCTCAGCTAAGGGGCAAAAAATCCTGCGTCACAGCCATCATCACAGTCTTATTTATCTCCCTGGAATGGAACCTCATGTATATCCCCAGCCCTGGCAACCATCAGTCTACTTTCTGTCTTTTATATATTTGTCTTTTCTGGATATTTCATGTAAATGGAATCATATAATATATGGTCTTTTGTGGCTGGCTTCTTTAACTTAGCATATGTTGTCAAGGTTCATATATGTTGTAGCATGAATATTTTATTCTTTATTTCCTGATAATATAGTCACCCCTCAGTATCTGTGGGGGATTGGTTTCAGGACCCCTCATGGATACCAACATCCATGGATGCTCAAGTTCCTTATATTAAATGATAAAGTATTTGTGTATCACCTCTATGCATCATCCCGTATACTTTAAATCATTTCTAGATTACTTAAAATACCTAATAAAATGTGAATGCTGTGTAATTGATTGCTATACTGTATTGCTTTTTAGTTTGTATTATTTTTTATTATTGTATTGTTATATTTTTCCTGAATACTTTTGATCCGCAGATGCGGAACCCATGGATACAAAGGGCTCACTGTATTCCGTTGAATCAGTATACCACAGTTTGTTTATCCTTTCATCAATTGATGGGCATTTGGGTTGTTTCCACTTTTTGGCTATTGTGAATAATACTGTTGTGAACATTTGTGTACAGGTTTTTGTGTGACATAATATTTTCAGTTTTCTTGGGTAGGTACTCAGAAATGGAATTGTTGGATTATAGGGTAAATCTATGTTAAGCATTTTGAGAAATTGCCAGAACTTTTTTTCCCTATGTCTGTACCATTTTACATCCCTGCCAGTAATGGTGTGAGGGTTCCAGTTTCTCTGTATCCTACTCAACACTTGTAATTACCTACTTTTTGAGTGTACTAGTTTTTTAGTGTGCCTAGTGGGGTAGAAAATAAAGTTTTAAACTTTGATGAAGTCCAATTTATCGACTTTATAACAACTTTTTATTTCTTGTGTTTTTACTGTTGTACGTAAGAAATCTTTGCCTAACTCAAGGTCATGAAGACTTACTCCATAGTTTATTTAATCAGGTGCTTCAGTGCTTTGCTTTTACAGAGTGCTGCAGTAAATAGTCTAGTAAAAGTGTCTCTTTCTCCATATATAGTTTTTTAGAGATAAGGTCTTGCTCTGTTGCACAGGGTGGAGTGCAGTGGTGCAATCAGAGCTCACTGCGGCCTTGAATTCCTGGACTCAAATGAATCCTCCTGCCTCAGCCTCTCGAGGAGCTGGGACTGCAGGTGCACACCACCATGCTCAGCTAATTTTTAAATTTTTTTTTGCAGAGATAGAATCTCAGTATATTACCCAGGCTGGTCTCAAACTCAATTACTGGCCTCAACTAATTCTCCCACCTCAGCCTCCCAAAGTGTTGGGATTACAGGTGTGAGCCACTGCACTTGGCCTGTCTTTTAATAGTTTTGTTAGTGATTCTTTAGTATAGATTCCTTTAAAAGTGGGATCGTTGTGTTGAAGGGTATTTACTCCTTTGGGATTGAACCATTTGCATTTATTTCAACAATGTATGCAAGTGTTTGTTTCTTCTTGATCTTAGTCAAGAACCTTTTTGTCAGCAGACTTGCCAGTTTGATAGGTGAGAAATGGTATTTTATTATAATTTAAATTTACATTTTCTTAGTTGTTAGTGATATTGAACTTTTTAAAAATTGAAGTGTAAAGACTATTTGAATTTCTTTTTCTTTGAAATATTTGTTCATGTCTGTCGCCCATTTTTTTTTAGGTCATTGTTTTACTGTTTTACGTATCTATATTATATATATTAGGCATATTTATCCTTTATCTGTAATATTAGTTGAAGCTACTATTGCCCAGTTTGAGATTTGTTGTTTTGCTTTGCTTTTGTGTGTTTGTTTTTGTCTGTGCAGAAGTTTTCTATTTCTATGTAGTCAGATTGATCAGTTTTCTACATTGCCCTTATGTTTTGAATCATAGGATGGGTTTTTTTCCTCATTCCCAGGTGTTAGAGAAATTCACCCACATTTTCTTTCAGTACTTGAATGGTTTAATATTTGACATTTAAATTTCTGATCCATTTGGATTTTATCCTTGACTTATAGTGTGAACAATATTTAAGATTATCTTTTATCTTATGGCTAGTTATCCCAAAGATAAATTTTTTAAAAATTCATTTTTTCCTCTACTGATTTGAGGTGTTGCCTTAATTGTATACTAAATATTCATATGCAGTTTTGTCTGTGAATTTTGTGGCATGTTTTGTTCATGAACTAATACAAAAGTATTTTACTTAGAGAGATTTTATAATATGTTTTAATGTATGGTAGTGCTAGGGCACCCTTTCCCTACTGTTCTTGCTTCTAGGATTTTCCTGGCTGTCCTTGGTGGCTTGTTTTTTCAAATAAACTTTCTAATTAACTTGTCTAGCTTCACAAAAAATACCTGATAATTTATTTTCTGTAGCTTTTTTGAGATAAAATTTAACATTGTTTTAAGCATTTTTTGAGATATGATTTACATTATTTGAGATTTGACAACTTAAATAGTTGTATAACCATTACCATAATCAAGATACAAAACATTTCCATTATCCAAAGTGTTTCCTTGTGCCATTTTCCTACTCTTGATCTCTGGTCCCAGGCAACCACTTACCTGCTTTCATCCCTCTAGTTTTGTCTGTTCTGGAATATCATGTAATGGGGTTTAAACAGCATATATTCTTTTTGTTTTTGATAACTTTCATTTGGCATGCTTTTATTGAGATTCATCCATGTTGTATCAGTAGTGTGTTGTTTTTCATTGTTAAGTAGGATTTCATAGAATGGATATGCCACAGTTTTTCTGTTTATCAGTTGATTGGATTGTTTTCAGCTTTTGGTTATTATGAATAAAGTTCTGTGAATATTATTTGTCTTTGTGTGGACATAGGATTTCATTTGTCTTGGTATATATGATTTAGGAATGCTGAATTGCTTTGCAGTTTTAGGTGTAACTGTCAATCCTTTTCAAAGTGGTTATACCATTTCATATTCTAACCAGCAATGAATGAGATTTCAAATGTTCCAAATCTTCGTTAGCACTTGGTATTGTCAGTCTTTTTAACTTTAGCCCATCTGCCCATTCTTGTTTTTTCTTCTTTCTTATTTTCTTTCTTTCCTCCTCAGTCTTTTTAACTTTACCGTCTACCTATTCTCCTTCCCTCCCTCCCTCCCTTCCTCCTCCCTTCTTTCTTTCTTTTCTTTCTTTCTCTTCTTGCTTTCCTTCCTGTTGTTCTTCCTCATCTTCTTCTTCTTTGAGTTTTATGGGTTCTTTATATACTCTGAATAAACGCCCTTTGTCTGATACTTGTTTTGGAATTGTTAGTCTCTGGTTGTCTTTTCATTTTCTTACTAGTGTCTTTTGAAGAGCAAATGTTTATTGTTTCAATGAGGTCCATTTAATTACTTTTTTTTTTTTTTCTTTTACAGCTTGTGCTTTTTGTGCTAGGAAATCTTTGTGTATCCCAAGATCATAAAAGATTTCTCACCTTTTAAATTCTGTTTCGGCCTGCGATACATTTCAAGCTGTTTATGATGTGAGATAGTATCAGTGGTCCTCCCCTTCCCCCAAATAGCTACCCAGTTTTTCCAGCGTTATTTGTTGAAAAGACTACACTTTCAAAATCTACCATTTCCTCTTTCCTGTCCTCTTTTCTTTCCTTTTTTTTTTTTTTTTTTGAGATGGAGTCTCTCTCTGTCACCCAGGCTGGAGTGCAGTGGCACGATCTTGGCTCACTGCAACCTCAGCCTCCCCAGTAGCTGGAACTACAGGCCTGCGCCACCACGCCCGGCTAATTTTTTGTATTTTAGTAGAGACAGGGTTTCACCGTGTTGGCCAGGATGGTCTCGATCTCCTGACATCGTGATCCGCCTGCCTCTGCCTCCCAGAGTGTTGGGATTATAGGCATGAACCACTGCCCGTGCCCGGCCCCCAATTCCCTGTATTCTTTTTCAAAATTGCTTTGGTTTTTCTAGGTCTTTTGCCTTTCCATATAAAGTGCAGAAACAGTATAATCCAGTATAATTCTGCTAGGATTATATTGGAACTACATGTGCTAAGTTAGGAAGAATTTGTCTTCAGTAATATTGTATTTGCTTGTTCGTGAATATGGCGTATTTCGCCCTCTATTTAGCCTTCTTTAAGACCCTACAGCAATACTTCATAGTGTTTATCACATATGTTTTGAGGTTTTTTTTTTTTTGATGCTATTGTGATTGGAGTGGTTGTAAAATTTTATTTCCAATTGTTTTATTGCGATTATGTAGGAACATTTTTATTATTGCATACTGATCTAGTATCCTACT
This sequence comes from Papio anubis, assembly GCF_008728515.1. NCBI lineage: Eukaryota > Metazoa > Chordata > Mammalia > Primates > Cercopithecidae > Papio > Papio anubis. Next base: position 100,468,198 of record NC_044996.1, on the reverse strand, counting down.
GTCTTACTAAATTATATTGTTTTAGTCGTGTTGCTCAAGATAGGATTTTCTAGATACATTATGCTGTCTGCAAATAAAGAAAATTTTATTTTTTGTTTTCTTATTTGTGGATGCCGATTAGTCTTTTTCTTGCCTTGTTGTACTGGCAAGGAATGGAAGGGGACATCCTTGTTTTGTTTCTTTGGGGGGAAAACATTAAATTTTTACTGTTGAATGTGATATTAGCTGTAGGGTTTTTGTAGACTAATATCGAAGATGTTCCCTTCTGTTGCTAGTTTACTTCGAGGGCTCTTCCCTCTTCCCCCTACTTCATGTTTTAATGAATGGTCTGAGGATATAGGAAAAAACTCAGTTCCTCCTATACTCTCACAACACAGAACATTTCTGTAACAAAATGTGTGTGGCTTTTCCCCTGCATACCTGGCAAGCCATCAGTTCTGCAGTGGCTGCCAGTGTCCTCTAATTCAGTTCAATTGTGACATTATCTACCTGGAGATAGTTTCAGATCCCACAGATTGAGTGCTAAGTCCCAAGTCTCACAAGACTATCCCCACTTCAGATGCCAGTGTAGGCCTCCGGAACTTTTGACTGACTGGCTATATAAATCAGGGTTCCCATGACCCACTCCTTGTTTCCATTAATTTGCCAGAGTGGCACAGACCTCAGCAAACAGTTGGGTTTACTGTTTTATTGTAACGGGTACAGATGAAGAGATGCATAAGATGAGGTCATGTGGGAAGTGGCATGGAGCCTCCATGCCCTCTCTGGGCATGCCACCCTCTAGGGACTTCTGCTTGTGCAGCTATCCAGAAGCTCTCCAAATCCTGTCCTTTTGGGTTTTTATGGAGGCATTATTACGTAGGCATGACTGATTAAATCATTGGCCACTGGTGATCAGCTTAACCTTCAATCCCTTTCCTCTACCCAGAGATTGGAGAATGGGGCTGAAAAGTCCCCACGCTCTAAACATGCTTTGCCTCTTTGCTGTGACCAGCCCTCATCTTGAAGCTACGTAGGGGGCTGCCTGCCCTGAGTTATCTCATTACATCCCCCATCCTAAAGCTACAAAGGAGGCTGCCTGCCTTGAGTTATCTTGTTAGCATACAAGAGACACTGAGGGCTGGGCATGGTAGCTCACCCAGTAATAATCCCAGCACTTTGGGAGGTATCCCAGCACTTTGGGAGTGTAATCCCCACACTTTGGAAGGCCGAGGTGGGCAGATCACCTGAGGTCAGGAGTTTGAGACCAGCCTGGCCAACGTGATGAAACCCCATCTCTACTAAAAATACAAAAATTAGTTCATCATGGTAGTGCTTGCTTGTAATCCCAGCTACTGGGGAGGCTGAGGCAGAGAATCGCTTGAACCCGGGAGGCAGAGGTTGCAGTGAGCTGAGATCATGCCACTGCACTCCAGCCTGGGCTACAGAGTCTAAAGTAAATAAAGAAACAAAACTGACCTTTTTCTTATTTTTTTTTCTACTTTAAGAAAAGAAAGAAAAGGCTTTGAATTCTGGAAGCAATGCCTATCTGAATAGAACTATTGATTAAACATTATGGTAACATGGAAGGATGGAGAACAGAGTTTCAGTTTGAAAAACTAATTGGTCTGTTGTAAGATATGCAGGATGTGTGTTTTTTTTTTTTTGTATATTGATTGATTAAAGTATTTGTGGGTACAGTTTTTAAAAATAGTGATCATTATTTTTTCATAACCCTAATTTTATAAAGGGTTTGATAGAGTTGTGCTAAAATTTAGTTTGGGACACCAAAAAAAATTGATTATTAAATTTAACATACATATTATCTATATGAATGTAAATATCAGAGGGCTTTATAATACTGCTGAAGAACATCACATAGTATTAGGTTGACGCAAAAGTGATTATGGTTTTTGCCATTACTGCAGTTACTTTTGCACCTAATATTTCAGTTTGTTGAAGAGATTAATTCACATTTTTTTGTATGCTAATTATAGATAATTCTTTTCCTTAAAACAGTTTCACTAAAAAGGTCTAAATAATACTATTTTACTGCCTGATTCAGCATATGCTTGAAAATTGTATTGTATTTCTTACCAGCCCTGAATTTGTGCTGGCCTTATTTTCCTAATTGGGCCTGATTGGTAAGGTTTTCTTCTGTATGGTCTTATTTTTTTCATAAGTATTGTACTGGTGTGGGATTATGCGTTAATGTCAGGTAGGAGAGATATGTTGAAGAGAGAATTTTTGTAATGGGAGAACTCAAGGTTCTTCTAATTCCGATTGGTTTTTTGAATTCAGAAATATATTCAGTATTTAAATATATCAGTCTGGAAGTGCTTCATAATATGAAAATATTTAGAACTTGTAGGGAAGACGGAACTCTAATTAATATTTCAACAAGTTTATTGCTTAACCTGAATTTTTTTAAAAAGCCTAAAAAACTTTTTTGCTTAGAGGAGACCAAGAGAGTGAGATCTTTTAAAGAAAAGTTAAAAATCAGTATATTTTGGAATAAGGATTAGATTCTTTGGAAATTTTACAAGTTTAGAAGCAGAACACATCTTAGAAATTATTATCTAATTCCTTTACTTTATGGACTATACATCATGCATCCCGGTGATTAAGGAAGCCCCCAAGTCAGCACAAATAGGTGGTGGATAAACTAGTGGAATCTGTGCTCATTTTCTGACTTTCCAGTGGCTTTTTCTGTTACACAGTTTAGGGTAGTCCGGCTTTTACATTTGTTGACAGGGCCTCTTTTGACAATACAGATATGAGTAAGCTAGCTCCTGCTCTCCCATGTTTCTGTGAGGAGGATACACGTAAACATAATAAGTTGTTGGTAAGTAATATATTGGAGGTGTTGAGGGCTGTGCCGGAGGCAGAAGTGCACATGCTTTGTTTAAGGGGTATGGGAAAGTCTGAGTGGGAATTAGGAAAGACTTCACAGAAAAGATGAAACTTCAGGGAAGGATTAATGGGAGTTTCCAAGATACAAGACCTGGTCAAGTTTTCCAAGAAGAGAAATGAGAGAGCAGTACATAGCAGTACGATAGGTGTTTTGGAAACTCCCACGTTCTTGGTCTAGAGCAGAGGTCCACAAACTGTTTTTTACAGGGCAAAATAGTAAATATTTTAGGCTTTATGGACCAAGAGGCAAAATCAGGTAATATATAGGTACTTAGATAATCTTTTATATAAAAATCATTTTTAGCTCCCAGGCCTTTAAAAAAGGATTCGGCTGGCAATAGTTTATAGACCACTGTCTTAGAGCCTGCCATGATTGTTGGGCGTTATAGGACTCAAACTGGGGAAAAGGAAGGCAAAGGCCAGATCATAAATGCATTTGCAACAGTTATCACTGTTTTGAAATCTTAGATTTGTCAGTATCTTGTAAAATACTGTAGTGCTGGAGATCAGATAAAGTTAAATAAAACACAATTATTTTTTAGGGGTTGGATTGGGATTGCATTGACTTTGTATTTTAAAAACAAACTGTTGCCGGGTGCAGTGGCTCATGCCTGTAATCCCAGTGCTTTGGGATGCCGAGGTGGGTGGATCACCTGAGGTCAGGAGTTCAAGACCCGCCTGGTTAACATGGTGAAACCCCGTTTCTACTAAAAATACAAAAAATTACCCCGGCGTGGTGGTGCGCTTGTAATACCAGCTACTCAGGAGACTGAGGGAGGCTGAGGCAGGAGAATTGCTTGAACCCTGGAGGCGGATGTTGCAGTGGGCCGAGATTGTGCCATTGCACTCCAGCTTGGGCAACAAGAGCGAAACTCTGTCTCAAAAAAATATATAAAATAAAAATAACAAACTGTCATCTTTTCTCAGTAAAGTTTTATAACTTCCTCACGAAGTTCTTGTGCATCTTATAAATAATGTATTTTACATCTTACACTTACATTGCTATTATACATGCCATTTTAATTTTATGTTTTATCTCTACTGGTATATAGAACTGCAGTTGACTTTTATGTGTTAAACTTACCAAGCAACTTCACTAACTTTCACTAACTTGGGTAATTTGACTATGTAACTTTGGATTTTCTCTGTAGACTGTCCTCTCTTTGTAATTAATGACAATTTTGTTTCTTCTGTTATCAATATTGTAAACATTTCAATAAAAGTGTTTGGAATGTTCTCATCTTGTATTTTCTGAAATAGCTAGATATAATCTTGTAAAAGTATTTTCCTGCATATTTGGTAAAACCAACCTGTTAAACTCTTTGGGATTAGTATATGTCTTTGTGGGAGGATTTTATACTACTGGTTTTATTATTTATCAGTTACTTTTTTAGGTTGCAAATTTCTGCTACATTTGTTTATGGTCACATATACCTATAGTTAGGTCCTTAACTAATTTCTGGAACTTAGTTGTGCCTTCTGTTTTCTTCCTTGCTTCAATCAAAGGTTTGTAAATTTTAATAGTGATTTCAAATAATACAATTTTGACATTGTTGATCATCTCTAGTTTTTTTCCTTCTTTCTTTGGGCTTATTCTCTTTTTTCTTTACACACACACACGCGCGCGCACACACACGTGCGGACACGCACACACGCTCTCACTCTCACTCTCTTTGTCTCTCTCACCTAATTTACTCTGTAATGCCTCGTACAGTCTTTTTGTCCAGACCACTGTCTAGTCCAGGACCATAGATTAAAACTGAGTATGTCCCTTAGCTGTCTTTTTTAGCATTGTCTTCCCTCCACTCTCATCCCTTTTGTGTTTTTGTTTTTGTCTCTGGCTTAAAGAGACCAGCTCAGTTGTCTTATAGTGTCCCATTTTCTGGCTTTGTTTTATTGCTTTCTTTTGGTATTGTTTAGCTCATTTCACTATCTTCTGTATTTCTTTTAATTAAGTTGATAGTTAACCATCAACTATTTGCTTTTTTGTTGTTGTTGTTGTTGTTGTTGTTTTGAGACGGAGTTTCGCTCTTGTTGCCCAGGCTGGAGTGCAGTGGCGCAATCACAGCTCACTGCAACCTGCACCTCCCGGGTTCAAGCGATTCTCCTGCCTCAGCCTGGGATTACAGGTGTGCACCACTACACCCAACGAATTTTTTCTATTTTTAGTAGAGATAGGGTTTCACCATGGCCAGGCTGGTCTTGAACTCCTGACCTCAGGTGATCTGCCCACCTCGGCCTCTCAGAGTGTTGGGAATACAGGCGTGAGCTACCGCGCCTGGCCTGGTTAGTGGTTTTTAATGCCCCATCAGGGCTTATAAAAAAAAATTTCCCCCATATATATGTATTTTCCTTCCTGGGTATATTTTAGAGTAAATTACAGATAACATGACATTTCAATCCTTAATATTCTAAATGCCTTTCTACAAAATAAGAATGTTTCGTTAAAAAGCTGTCAGATCTTTACCACGTAACAAAATTTAGCAATACTGTCTGTTTTTTTTGAGATGGAGTTTCGCTCTTGTTGCCCAGGCTGGAGTGCAATGGTGCGATCTGGGCTTACCACAACCTCTGCCTTCTGGGTTCAAGCAAGTCTCCTGCCTCAGCCTCCCAAGTAGCTGGGATTACAGGCATGCGCCACCACGCCTGGCTAATTTTGTATTTTTAGTAGAGATGGGGTTTCTCCATGTTGGTGAGACTGGTCCTGAACTCCCGACCTCAGATGATCTGCCTGCCTTGGCCTCCCAAAATGCTGAGGTTACAGGCGTGAGCCAACGCTCCTGGCCAGCAATACTGCTTTTTATTCCTTCAAAGATGCACTTTTTCTTTTTTTGAATTTAATTTATGGAATCTCGCTCTGTTTCCCAGGCTGGAGTACAGTGACTTAATCTTGGCTCACTGCAACCTCTGCCTCCCGGGTTCAAGTGATTCTCCTGCTTCAGCCTCCTGAGTAGCTGGGATTACAGGCACATGGCACCACGCCCGGCTCTTTTTTTTTTTTTTTTTTTTTTTTTTGGTAGAGATGGGGTTTCACCATGTTGGCCAGAATGGTGTCAATCTCTTGACCTTCTGATCCACCCACCTTGGCCTTCCAAAGTGCTGGGATTACAGGCATGAACCACCATGCCCGGCCCACCCTTTTTGTTTAAATCTTTGGAGCCAGGTATCTAATAATATTTTAAGTCTTCATTGGCTGAGTGGTAGTCATGATACATAGTTGTCAATGTGTATGCATACTCATCTTTGTTGTTTTTCCTCCTGGCATGATTAGATAGCTGTAGCCTATTGTTTCAGTAGAAAAGTCATTTATGGACCATCTGAGGAAAGAATGTGAGTTTTGATTGCTGACTAAAAACTTTTCATTGACAATTTCTGGTAAGGTCAAAAAAGTGATGTCTTAACTTGCAGAAATGGGGTTTGTAGATAACAGTGGAAGAATCTTCTAAGAAATGCTGTGTCACCACCATTTTTGATGTCCCAGTAGTTGATATTGTGTGGAAAAATGTGGACGAGAGTATGGTTAACAGAATTATAAAATGATTCAGAATTGGACACTAAGGATATCTTAATGAATTTTTTTCACTTAAATTTTCCTTTATGTGTGAAAAAAAAGAATGTGATAAAAATTTATCTTTACCATTAAAAATAATTGAAAATAATTTTAATTGCTTTTTTTTTTTTTTTTTTTTTTTTTTTTGGAGACAAGGTCTTACTATATTGCTCAGGCTGGTCTCGAACTCCTGGGCTCAAGTGGTCTGCCCACTTCTGCCTGCCAAAGTGCTAGGATTACAGGTGTGAGCCACTGCACCCAGCTTCTTACTGATTTTTCACTGACTCCTAGTTTTCCTGGTTAGTTTTAAAAAGTTGTTAGTGTTGTTGTAGCTCTTTTGATGCTGTTTTGAAGCTGTTTTATAGCTCTTTTAATGTCTTAAAAGCTCTCCTTGTGGATCACGAGGTCAAGAGATCGAGACCATCCGGACCAACATGGTGAAACCCCGTCTGTACTAGAAATACAAAAATTAGCTGGGCATGATGGTGCTCGCCTGTAGTCCCAGCTATTTAGGAGGCTGAGGCAGGAGAATCACTTGAACCCAGGAGGCAGAGGTTTCAGTGAGCCAAGATCACGCCACTACACTCCAGCCTGGTGACAGAGCGAGACTCCGTCTTGAAAAAAAAAAAAGAGCTCTCCTCTTTTTCTTTTGCACCTTCCCTTTGTGCATAGGATTTTTCTTCCTTTATTCATCTTTCTGCATCTGGGGATTATTGCCTTCAGCACTAGAACATTTTCAGCCACTACATCTTCAAATATTGCCTGTGTCCCATTTTATTTTTTGACTCCTTCTACAACTGATTTTAGAGATATGATAGATTTTCCACATACCCATAACCTCACTTACTTGTTCTTGGTGAATATTTGAAATATACTCTCATCAATTTGAAATATATGTGATTATTAACTGTAGTTAACCATGCTCTGCAATTGATCACTAGAACTTACTGTCTAGGTGAAACTTTGTACCCTTTGAATAGCATCTCCCCAATTCCCTTTCCCCACCCTCCCCCAGCCTCTGGTAACCACTGTTGTTCTCTTTACTTCTATGAGATAGATATTCTTTGAGTTTGACTTTTTTAGATTCCACATGTAAGTGAGGCCATGCCGTTTTGTCTTTCTGTGTCTGGCATATTTTGCTTAGCACAAGGTCCTCCAGTTTCATCTATGTTGTCACAAATGGCAGAATTTCCTTCTTTTAAAGACTGAATAGTATTTCAAGGTGTATATATACCATGTTTTATTAATCAATGTATCCTTCGATGGATACTTAGGTTGATTCTGTATCTTATCTATTATGAATAAGGCTGAAATGAATATGGGAGTATAGATGTCATAAATAAAGTTTCAGTGCTGCAAAAAAAAAAAGCACTCGAATACAAAGTTTTTAATTCTCAACAAGACAAGGTACTTCTATAGAAGGGTGCACCCTTACAGATGGAGCAATGATGAGCGCACACTTGGACAAGGGAGGGGAAAGGGTTCTTCCCTGACACACCTGGCCCCTGCTGCTGTGTCGTTCCCCTATTGGCTAGGGTTAGACTGCACAGGCTAAACTAATTCTGAGTGGCTAATTTAAAGAGAGTGACGGAGTGAGTGGTTTGGCAGGAAAAATGGTTATGACAGAGCAGGCAATTGGAATGAGTCAGGGTGGAACAGATAATCGAGAAATGTTGCTTTACGAGGAAGTGAAGTTTAAAAGTAGAAGGCAAAGAATTGAACATACTGACGTACTAATTCTTTGAAAAGAAATTTAGAACTCATATATAGATATCTCTTTGAAATTTTGATTTGTTTCTATGATTTATAGCTAGTAGTGGGACTGTTGAATCAAATGGTAGTTCTATTGTTAGTTTTTTGAGGAAATTCCAACATTTTACTAAGAAAGAATCCCCAGGGATTCAGATTTATGTGAGAAATCTTGGCTACAACTCTGTGTGGTACCTAATTTGTTTCCTAAGTCTCGGGGTATTTTATTGGCTTTCAGTGTTTGCTTACCTTTCTGTATTCTCCTTTTTTTTCAGCCTTTTTCCTTTTGCCCCCAGCTCAGCCATTCATTTATAAAGATGCTTTTAAAATATGTCATCTAATATTTTAAATAATTAATTTTGTATTAGGAGGGTTTTTCAATATGTGTACTGCTTGCCGTTGGCCTTATTTTTGGAAATTGTACTATAATTTAAGGAAATGTAAATGAAATTGTTGGGATACTAGTTAGTTATCTATTTATTTATTTGAGACGAAGTCTTGCTCAGTCTCGCCCAGGCTGGAATGCAGTGGTGTGATCTTGGCTTACTGCATCCTTTGCCTCCCATGTTCAAGCGATTTTCCTGTCTCAGCCTCCCGAGTAGCTGGTACTAAGGCCACCACCCCTGGCTAATTTTGTATTTATTTTTTAATAGCGACTGAGTTTCACCATGTTGGCCAGGGTGGTCTCGAACTCCTGACCTCAGGTGATCCACCTGCCTCAGTCTCCCAAAGTGTTGGGATTATAGCCGCGAGCCACCAGGCCTGGCCTGGCCTGTTGGGATACTTTTAAATAGTCCTTGGTGCTTTAATTATAATTGCTTCTGTTTTTGAACCAGTCATGTATCATCTCATTTAATTCCTCAAACAACCCTTTGAAATAGGTACTGCTTTCACCGTTTTACAAAGATGAAGACATTGAGGTCAGCTAACTTGTCTCATGAGTCTTTCTGAAATTTTGTTTTATTTTTATTTTTTATTTTTATTTAGAGATAGGGTCTTGCTCTGTAGCCCAGGCTGGTATGCAGTGGTACAATTGTAGCTCACTGCAGCTTTGAACTCCTGGACTCAAGCAGTCCTTTTTAGCCTCCCAAGTAGGTAGGACTACAGGCATGCCCCACCATGCTCAACTAAGTTTTAAGTTTTTTTGTAGAGAATGAGAGTCTCACTATGTTGCCCAGGCTGGTCTCAAACTCCTGGTCTCAAGCAATCCTCTCACATTGGCCTCCCAAAGCAGTGGGATTACAGGTGTGAGCCACTGTGCTCGGCCTTTCACGAATCTCATAACTAGTAAGTGACAAGGCTGTGATTCTGACTTAGGTCTCTACAGTCTTGGATCAGAATCACAGCCTTGTCACTTACTAGTTTTGAAATGACTTCTATAGTCTGATTTCATTATTGCTGTACAATACTACACATACACTTTGGAAGCAGAACTTCTGCTTCAGCGTGTTGACTTTGGGCATGATGCATATAATAAACTTTGGCCAACCTCTTCTGCTATATTATCTTAACTGTTAACGTTCTTTTAATTGTCCAGAAGGTAATTCAGATTATTATAAGGAAATGATTCTGCATAAATTGAATCAGCAAAGTATCATTCTTCTATGAAAAATGTGTAACAGTTTATTAAAGACTGTAAGATACTGATTTACTCAGCGGCAAGACTTTCTTAAATAACTTATATATGCTGGTTACTTTGCTATAGGGATCAAAGCACGACTTGGGTTCATTCTCTACCATGTATAGGCTCATATTCTAGTGGAGGAGATAAATGACATAATAGGTGTGAGTATTCATTTGGAAGTGAAATGGGAGAGGTTTCCTTGCCCCCCCTCACAGGGCGTGTGATAGAGGTGTGGCTCACTTCTTCAGTGCCCCACTGCTCAGACCTCTAGGGGAGCATACAGACTGGCAGGCTGTGGGGCTCCCACTCCACGGCAGTGTCTAGGGGTGAATGTTTACAGCTGAAGCGCCAGTGGGCATGTGTTACAGGGTGCTCTTTTAAGTTTGCTGTCTGTAGGCAGCTTGTGTTAACCAGCTCAGTTAGACCCTGTACCTTGTTGTAAGGACAGAGGGTTTCCTGTATCCCAGGTTCTTGCCTCCGTGTACTAGAAGAATTGGATCACATGTGGGCTTGGAGAATGAGTGTAAAGTTTTATTGAGTGGAAGTAGCTTTCAGCCTATGGGGTAGCCAGAGGGAGATGGCCACTTGGCGGTCCTAGCTCTTCTCCAACTGCCCTGGCCAAACTCTGCCTAGTCCCGCTGGTCAATGGCCTGCCGGTGTTCCAGCGTCTGTGTGCTCTTCCGCCTGCAGGCTCCCCTCGATGTCTTCCACCGATGTGTTCATCTCGCCATCTAGCAGTTTCTGTCTCTGCCTTGCTAGGGTCTTGGGTTTTTATAGGCCCAGGATGGGGGCGTGGTAGGAAGGCAGAGTGCCTGTCCTTACCTAGGTCTGAGGAGGTAGAGCCCTAGCCAGGGACCACATCCTCCTCTACCCAGCACTTCACTTCCCCCATTCTGTATCATTTAAAGGGACCACACTCTTCCCTTCCCAGCACTCCCATATCAGAAGCACGTATTAGAAACTATAACTCACTGTGGGTTTTTGGGAATATGTCAAATAATACTTCTGGAAGGAAGAGGTGAATGTTGCTTTTTAAAGGATAGATAGGAATTTGCCCGATTAAGGAGTGAGTCGAGGGGAAGATGGCAATGGCTTTTTTAGGCAGAGGAAGCAAACATTGTTAAAATCATAGAAATGTTTAAGGTTGTATTTTATTCACAGATCTGCATGTTATTTGTCCTGACTGAAGTGGTGGTTATGAGATTGGGAACATTTCAGCAAGAGTCATAAAATGAAGGCCCTTATAAATCAAGCTAGATTGTGGGGACTTTTCAGAGGAGTTTAAAATAGAAAGTGCATGTTTTGCACTTCCATGTTTGAGTTTTTGAAAGCTCATTGGCAGTGGTGTGGAGGTTTGAAAGAGACTGAAAGAGGAGGAAATGGAGAGAGAGCCTACAGTTTGGGGGACAAGTTAGAAAACTGTTGAAATAGGCCAAGTATGTAAAGTTGAGGTCCTAACTAACCTGGAGAAATATAGTAGGAATGGAGAAGGGGTGGATTCAAAGACTTTTAGATTGTAAAATGAACTCTGTGAATAGAAGGAACATGGTTTATTGGTGGGAAAGAGGTAAGAGAGGAAATGTAGGACTACTTTTTGGCTTGGTCAACTTGCGAGATTGTTACCACTATCTAAAATCTGCAGTACCATTAGAATTTCTTGTTCAGTGTTAAGATTCATGTACTTTCAGATATTCATGGTATATGTAACGATGGCGGTAATTATAAAGAAAGTATCTGGAAATTCATGCCTTTATAACCTTCATTTCTATACCCACCTTCCCCCTTTTTTTATTCCCCAGTAGGTTTTGTTTTGTATTTTATTTTATTTATTTTATCTATTGTATTGTATTGTATTGTATTGTATTGTATTGTATTGTATTGTATTGTATTGTATTGTATTGTATTGTATTGTATTGTATTTTTCTTTCCCAGATCCGGTAGACAGAGGTATCCAGAGGGTTAATAGCAGATTTTTTCCCCAACTGTGTATCACTGGGTTTGTGAATTATAGTCATAATACAGTAAGATTAAGACATTTGATGTTTTTGTAACATTTTGGCATGGTTTTATTTGTTAATATCCTAGCATAAAAATATAATAGTCTTCAAAGATGATTACTGGGGTATGGGATGCTTGGTGGTGGCTACAATCAAATTCTTATTCCAACCCCAAATTGGCAACATTATAACAACATAGAATGTTATTATTTAGAACCTAATTACTGTTGTTCCCCTTACCTATGAGGGATACGTTCCAAGACCCGCAGTGGATGCCTGAAACTGCAGGTAGAACTGAACCTTATTATATACATGTTTTTGTCAACAAAAAGAGTCAAACTCTGTAAAATATTTTAGCTGGGAGTGGTGGCTCATGCCTGTAATTCCAGTACTTTGGGAGGCTGACGCGGGTAGATCACATGAAGCCAGGAGTTCGAGGCCAGTCTGGCCAACATGATGAAACCCCATGTCTATTAAAAATACAAAAATTAGCCGGGCATTGTTATATATAAAGTTTCGGTGCCACAAAAGAAATAGCACCTGAATATAAAATTTTCTTTTTAATTCTCAGCAAGGCAAAGTACTTCTCTAGAAGGGTGCACCCTTACAGATAGAGCAATGGTGAGCGCACACTTGGAAAAGGGAGGGGAAGGGATTCTTATCCCTGATGCACGTGGCCGCTGCTGCTGCTGTGTCATTCCTCTATTGGCTAGGGTTAGACCACACAGGCTGAATTAATCCCGATTGGCTAAAGACAGTGATGGGGTGAGTGGTTTGGCAGGAAAAATGGTTATGACAGAGCAGGCAATGAGTCAGGGTGGAGTAGGTAATCAGAATGAGTCAGGGTAGAGCAGGTAATCGAAAAAGGTTGCTTTATGAGGAAGTTTAAAAGTAGAAGGTAAAGAATTGAACAGAAATTTAGAACTCATATCTAACAACCCCTCCCCATGTATTTCCTTACAGTTTTCTTTTTAAACTTTTTTTTTTTTTTTTAACATGTCTTGGCTTAGTTGTTTGGCTTGATTTTCCAAAAGAAGATGCTTCTCTGGATAAGGTGGAGGATAGTTAAGGGAGATTTTAATAAGTGCCGTTTTTATGAGCCTCTGCATCAACCTACAGATGCATGGTATGACACAACACCCAACAAGAATAAGTACACCCATTATGGCTGCGAGGGAAGTAAGAATTGAGGCTATTATTCCTTTCCATTTACTGAACTACTTTTCTAGCCATCCTGTAAAGGGGTCATTTACCCCTGAGTTGTTGGCTAACTCATTGGACAGAGCAGTCAGACCTTGCAGTGCCTTTGTTATACTTCCATCAGGGGTGGTGGTGTTTGTGATGAAGGTACAACGTTGAGTTTTAATCATGACACAAACTCCTCCTTTCTGCTAATATCATGTCTAAGGCTATCCTGTTTTCCCAAGCCATCTGGCTAGTTGCCCCTAATTGTTCAGCTATTCCTTTAACAGTATCTCTAATGTAGTTAATCACTGTTGGTTGTAGTAGATGTAGTTTATCCAATCTACATTTTTATTAATTGTCACCTACCAAAATATTGACTTAAATCCTGCAGCTATTTGATTTCGGGTTTTAAATTGATCTGGTATTCCCCGTGGGACTCCAATTGCATCTAAATAGACGTGAGAGTCCAAAGACCCATAAGGGGCTTCTCTCACTTTATGATGTCTTATTTTTCCTTCCTCTGGTTGATGAAGTGCCAGGGTGAAAAGGATAGCCAGTTGAAGCATAAGTGCCACTCCAGTTATTTGGCAGAGTGTCCAGTAAAGGTCCACCACAATACCACCACACATCTGCTCGGGGATGAACAAGGACTGACTGATTGATAAGCTCTTGAAAATTGAAAAGCTCTTGAAGGGATTCACTGCATCCCTTCAGGTCTCCAAGGAACGCTAAATTTCTTCCTTGTCGTGAGACACACGAAGTGAACTTAGTGTTGGGAGACAGAAGCTGGATGACCCTCGGGGGCTGACCCGCAGGGTGCTGGACTTCGGGATATAGCAGAGAGAGCTTGGCACGACTTATTACTCCAGGCTGTAGAATCCTGGAAAAGAGCTACCATGCAGCCCACACCCGGTCGACTGGAGGACCACCTTAGTGGAAAGGGGACAATCTGGGCCTCTGGCCTGTCATGCGCACAAGCACAACAGTTGCTTTTGTTTAATGTTTGGATTGAATATTTGATCCATTCTAACCAGGTATTTGCATCTTGATATCCTGTCTTAATTGCCAAAGTTCATTTTAAGTCTTTAAGTTTTATGATAGCTATCTTGGTCTGTCTAGAGGGAGGAGGAGCAATTGTTCCGTTGTGAGAGGTTTTGCAAGAAGGCTTAGAGGAAGGTGCAGGCAGTGGGGTGCTGAGAGCAGCTCGGTTGGGGAGACCCTAACCCAGCGGCGCTAGAGGAATTAAAGACACACACAGAAATATAGAGGTGTGAAGTGGGAAATCAGGGGTCTCACAGCCTTCAGAGCTGAGAGCCCCGAACAGAGATTTATCCACATATTTATTAACAGCAAACCAGTCATTAGCATTGTTTCTATAGATATTAAATTAACTAAAAGTATCCCTTATGGGAAACGAAGGGATGGGCCGAATTAAAGGAATAGGTTGGGCTAGTTAACTGCAGCAGGAGCATGGGAGCATGTCCTTAAGGCACAGATCGCTCATGCAATTGTTTGTGGCTTAAGAATGCCTTTAAGCGGGTTTCTGCCCTGGGCAGGCCAGGTGTTCCTTGCCCTCATTCCGGTAAACCCACAACCTTCCAGCGTGGGCCTTAGAGCCATTATGAACATGTTACAGTGCTGCAGAGATTTTGTTTATGGCCAGTTTTGGGGCTAGTTTATGGGCAGATTTTGGGGGGCTTGCTCCCAACAGTGGGGGATCAAAGAAATGCATTTTAAAGAATCTAATAGGGTTTGTCCCTGAAACTTCAGCCCCCATACCATAAAACCGGCTTAAAGAAGGGAGCCGGCTTAGAAAAGGGGAAGAACTTTGAGGGTTTGAGATAATAACCTGTATAGAATTACACTGATTTAGCTGACAGTTACGGGGGAGGGCTGTCCTTCTAGTAAAATGTACGGTTTTAGGAAGTTACAAAAACCTGTTGGGGCAGTCCATTCTTGTTCTTTAGTGGTCCACAGAAAGTTGGACTAACTACAGCATAAAAGCTCTACATTGGGGAACAAGACTCCTGGTTGACACTGGGGTCTTTATTGAAATCTCCCTGGATTAAATGGTCCCAATTTACTAAGGCCCAGTCTGAGGAAAGTCAGGAAGGACAGAGGTACTTTTCTGAAGTAGAGAGCTGTTTCTGACTTGGCAAGCCCCCACAGGGTATATAACAAGGCAAACATCAAATGCAGTGGTTTGAGGGGAAATTGACTTGGTTATGTTACAACTGGATGGTCAGCAATAGAGCGAGGAAAGAAGAAAGAGTAATAGAATAGATGAAAGAGAGTTAAATTTTTCTTAGCTGTGGTTCGATAGGGTTTTCCCCTGAGACTATGGCCCATGACTCTGGAGGGGGTGGTGCTTTCTTGCCTCGGGTGTGATGAGTCCATCTCCTTTCCGCTGTATGAACAGCAGTCTCGAACAGCAGTCTCGGTGGTTAGCCGCACAAGGTAGGGTCCTTCGCAGGCTGGCTTGAGTTTTCCTTCTTTTCCACCCTTTGATGAGAACGTGATCCTAAGGCTGGTGCTGCTTTACCGGAAATTCTAGGGGTGGTACCTGTGCAAAAAGACTTCTAGTTTTGAGGGAAAGGAAAGTGGAAGATAAACCAAGTATATAATTTCTTTTTTTTTTTTTTTTTTTTTTTGTGAGACGGAGTCTCGCTCTGTCCCCTAGGCTGGAGTGCAGTGGCGCGATCTCGGCTCACTGCAAGCTCTGTCTCCCGGGTTCACGCCATTCTCCTGCCTCAGCATCCGGACTAGCTGGGACTACAGGTGCCCGCCACAGCGCCTGGTTAATTTTTTGTATGTTTAGTAGAGACGGGGTTTCACCGTGGTCTCGATCTCCTGACCTTGTGATCCGCCCACCTCGGCCTCCCAAAGTGCTGGGATTACAGGCGTGAGCCACCGCGCCCGGCATAATTTCTAAGAAATTGATCTTTTGTTTTAAATGGGGACATCAGCAGTGGACTTTATAGTCCTTGGTGCCTTCTTACTGAGAAATTTACCTTAGCACGTATTTTTATTAGTTTTTAGACCAAAGAAAGCCAAACACCGTTTTATATTTGACAGTGCTTCCTGTATGATTTTTATACCAGATAGGCTAAATTTCACCTTTATATTAGTGTGTTATTAGTGTTAAACTCAATTTTAATAAAACCTTGTAGACATATTTATCCAATTTTAACGTTTGACCATAAGGTAAGATTTTTATAGACTCTTTTTAACCTTTTATAATTTTTGTTAAAGAGTAGGTTAGTGCTTTAAGAAAAACCTGTTGTGCTTTTATTTTAATGTCTGGTTCACAGAAAGACTGGATGATACCCCTTTAACTTTAGCCAATATGTTTACACACAGAATTTCCTTTACAATTAACATTTTAAAAATTGCTCAGACCTTTAAAACAAACTATATTTTCTTAACCTTTTAATGTAGGTAAAAATCCACATTCTTATGCCTCCTTTTAATCTTTTTACCAAAGGTATATTTTACTTTCCTTACACACCTTGCACATAAACTGTTTCTTCAGTAGTTTTACATTCAGGAGGCCTAATTACTTTTAAATTATATAACATTTCTTGCATAAATTCCCTTTTATAACCTTTTTTTTTCCCACGACTTTCACAGACAATTCTTCGACATGCCTCAACTTTCTGACTTGTTGCAAACATCCCTTTCTTTAAACAACCAGTTAATTTGTTTTAGGACAAGAATTTACCATATAAAATTCTTTTTATGTACATTCTTGCCCTCCCCCATCCCCCCTTTTTTTTTTCATTCTTCTCCAAAGTGAACTTCCTTTATGTCTGTAGACTAAACTGCCTAAGGCCACAAGATTAGAAGTTAGGATAATATATGTTACACTGTTAACTTTTAGCAAACTTGACTTTTGTTGAAAACCTTGTTAAGTTTGGGATTTCAGTTATCCTTTGCTATTAATAAGACCTTGTTTAGTCCAAATTAACTTAGAATTGGTATAGATGGTTCCTTCCTGGTTCTGTAAGTACTGTAAGGCTTGGCTGAATGCAAACAGCTCCCACATTTGAGCAGACTAATTATTAGGCAATTTTCCTAATTTTGCTTCTACAAGAGTTGCCCTATCAATTACTGAATACCCATTGTGTCTTTTTCCCATAGTCACCTAGGAGGAGGGAGGAGCCATCTGTCATCTGTCCTGAAGGGAGTTCCTCCGACGTCTGGTCGGACCTTTGTATAGTAATTAAGATTTAGATCCCGTGTTAGGAAACCTGCTGGGTTAAGGGAATTAGTAGTGGTTAATGTTGAATTATCCTTTCTTTTTTTCCTTTTTTTTTTTTTTTTTTTAACAGAATAGCCTCATACTTTCTTGTGTTAGCAAAGCAGTTGTCCCTACAGATTGAATGTATTTGGGCCATCCGCCGGTTACTGGGTTAAGGATTTTTGATAGGAAGGCTACAAGTTGTCTGTGGCCCCAGTGCTTTCTGGCTGCACCCTTGTTTACACTGACAGCAAGGTGGTATTGGAGTGTTACAGTGTCACGAAGAAGAAGAAATCCTTCAGTGATCAATTATAGGTTTTAAATTTACCCTGGCTTTTAAAGGAATAGGGTACACTGTTTTTTCCTTTACTACTTTTATCTCTCTCTCTCTCTCTTTCTCTCTTTGACTTTCTGTCGCTTTGACTCCCTCTTTGTCTCTTCCTCTCTCTCTTTGACTCCCTCTTTGTCTCTCTCTCTCTTCCTTTCTCTCCCTGCCTCTCTTTTTTTCTCTCTTTTCCCCCACCTCTCTCTTTCCTCTCTCTGTCTCCCGCCACCCCCCTCTCTTTCCTCTCTGCTGGTCTTTCCCTGCCTCTGCCAGCTGCTTATGCTGCTGTTCTCCCCTCTCCTTCCCCTTTTACCCTGGAGACTAAAAGTTCCTCTGAGGGGAAGACAACATTAGACTGGGGGAACAAACAGAGGAGCAAGCAGCTTCTGAATAGACTAAAAAGGTGTGATAAGCTCATGTTTAGGTCCCACCTCCATATTTATCGAGGGCTCCTGGTGAGACTCAAGATAAAAGAGACAGAGCCCCTGACCTCCCTATTCTTCCTCGAAAGTCATGAGCTGGAAGGGCTTCTTTCTCTTTTCTTAGTTCAGGACATCCTGTCTTGAAATGGCCTGTTCTTCCATATCTGTAGCACCTGTCTTGTCCTTCCTCCTTAATCCTGCTCCACCATACTCTTTAGGGGGCCTGGTAGATGAGGACCTTGGTCCTCCAGATGGAGACTGGGGTCCTTTAAAAGAGGGTTCAGACCCTTTATAGTTTCTGGTTCCCTGGAAACTCTGTCTAGAAGTACCTGGGTTTGGAGCCATCCATTGGAAGGTGGAAAACGTAAGTTTTGTCTTTTGTTTCTGTTTTTCTTTGTCTCTTTTCACTTATAGTTTCTGAGCTTCTCTGAGAAGCTCACTTAGGGGACTGTCTTCTCAATTGTCTATGTTTTGTAAGTTTTTGAAATGTCTGGCCAACTTGTAGTGACAAATTGGAGTTTCAACATTCCTTGCCCAAGGGGATCATCCAAATTGAGGCCTGCATAGTTCCTCATTTGCTCCCTTAGTCTGTCTAGGAATCTCATAGGCCTTTCATCCTTTTCCTGTTGTATATCAAATGCTTTAGAAAGATTTCGGGTTTGGGGTACTGACTCCTGAATTCCTTTTATTATTATCTCTCTTAGGTCCTGCATATTTTCCCAGCGATCTGCGTTGTTATTGTCCCACGGGGGGTCTCAGACGGGGAATGGGAACGTTTTCACCGGGAGGGTGCTCACGTTCCCAAACTACCATAGCAGCCCTACGAATCATACTGCTTTCTTCCCCTGAAAAGAGGATGCCCAAGATGGACATTAACTCTACCCAAGTGTATAACTGAGGTCCTAAGAATTGGTCAATTTGATCTGCCACTCCATAAGGGTTAGCTAGTAGTGGTTTAAGCTCCTTTTTAAAATTCTGGACTTCTGAACTCGTTAAGGGAGCATTTACAAAGCCAATGGCTCCCCTCTTTATGATACCTCTTTCAAAGGGAAGAGGGTTTGGGCTGACCTCTTAGGTATGGAGGGAAATGGGAAATTCTGAGTATCTTTTTTACATTGTTCTACCTCATGCTGGAGTCCTTTTAGAGAAGGGTCTTTAGGTTGGGAGGGAACGGGCTGGTGGGACGGTAATTCCCAAGAGTCACGGTTATAAGGAGGAGGGATAACGTGAGTAGAGAGGGAATTTGGAATGGGGGTCTGAGGCGGCAGTGGCTGGCTGAGGGGAAAGATTGGGGACACTGAGTGGGGGAAGATAGTCTAGGGGATCCCATGTGCTGGAGTCTTTAGGCATGAGAGCTGGCTCCTCTGACTTTTCATTTTGAGGTGGCAGATTGGGTTCTTCCCTATTTGTTTTTAAGGGAAAAAGGAGGGCAGGTCCATGCCTCCAACAAAGGGCATTCCTAGTTCTTCTGAGACACTGGACTTTTATCATTAACATATTGGATTAGAAACTGACACATTACATACTCATTCGACCTAAACTTTGGCCAGAAGATTGAGGGTTTGAGGATGGGTCTTTGAGTCTAAATAAAACAGCAATATTTCATCATTTGTTGCTTTTTCCTATCTTTAGTCCTTTCATTATCCTTCCAATGTTTTAGCATGAGACCTAGGGGGCTATCTGGGGAGGTAACTTTGTTACCATGTTTATCCCCCTTGCTCCCTGTCTTGCTTGGGGTATTTCTTATCTTGATGGTTTTGGGGTAAGGTTCAAGGTTCAATTTCCCTTACTGGAAATTTATCACCTTTTAGGGTGAGGCTCAATTTTCCCCACTGGAAATTTCTTGCCTTTTGGGGTGAGGCTTAATTTCCCCCACTGGATATTTCTCACCTTTTCTACTACTGGAGGTTCGTGTGAGGTTCAGTCCCCTCCAATGGGGATGTGTCGCCTCTTTTTAACCTCTAAGCCACCCCAACCAAGGAGTACTTCACCACCCCCAAGGAAATACTTTAGCAGCTTTCATGGCTTCTCCTTCCTTGGTCTGTGCACAGAGTCATCACTGTGGTATGTGAGGATCCTTTAAGCTAGGTTACTGGCCAGTCATGTCGTCCCCCCCGCCCCCACCCCCAGCCCGGGTTGCCGAGAGCTTGGATTATTCCTTGCACTGGGTGGGTTCTGATTTCTCACCCTTGAGGCCACCACAAGGGGCAGGGCGTACCTCCTCTTGAGAGAGAACCAGAGACTGTCCGGAGGGGAATGTAAGGGAATGTAATCACAGGCGAGCCCCCCAAATTGTTATACATAAAGTTTCGGTGCCACGAAAGAAATAGCACTGGAATGTAAAATGTTCTTTTTAATTCTCAGCAAGGCAAGGTACTTCTATAGAAGGGTGCGCCCTTACAGATGGAGCAATGGTGAGCGCAGACTTGGACCAGGGAGGGGAAGGGGGTTCTTATCCCTGAGGCAGGTAGCCCCTACTGCTGCGTCGTTCTCCTGTTGGCTAGGATAAACTAATTCTGATTGGCTAATTTGAAGAGCGTGCCAGGGTGAGTGGTTTGGCGGGGGAAAATGGTTATGACAGAGCAGGTAATGAGTCAGGGTGGAGCAGGTGATTGGAATGAGCCGGAGTGGAACAGGTGATTGAAATGAGTCAGGGTGGAGCAGCTAATCGAAAAAGGTTGCTTTATGAGGAAGTTAAGTTTAAAAGTAGAAGGTAAAGAATTGAACATACTGACATTGATTCTTTGAAAAGAAATTTAGAACTCGTATCTAACAGCATGGTGGCACGCACCTGTAGTCCCAGCTACTTGGGAGACTGAGGCAGGAGAATTGCTTGAACCCCAGAGGCGAAGGTTACAGTGAGCGGAGATGCACCACTGCACTCCAGCCTGGGTGACAAAGCAAGACACCCCCCCACCACAAAAAAAAAAAAAAGATCCTGAGCATTTCTTCAAAGGATTGTAACAGGAGGTGAAACTTGGCTTTGCCAGTATGATCTTAATGGCAAAGCACAATCAAAGCAGTGGCTACCAAGAGGTAGAAATTGATCCAGTCATAGTGAAAGTGGACCGATCAAGAGCACAGATCATGACAACAGTTTTTTGGGATTCTCAAGGCATTTTGCTTGTTGACTTTCCGGAGAGTCAAAGAATGATAATAATCTCTGCTTATTATGCCTATGTTCTAAGAACGCCAAAGCTTTAGCGGAAAAATGCCCAGGAATGCCTCACCATGGCAGTGCCTCTACTCAGTCCTCTCATCAAAGAAGGGCAATATTTTGAGAGTTTTCATGGGAAATGATTAGGCAGGCACCCACCTTACAGTCCTGATTTGGCTCCTTCTGGCTTCTTTTTGTTTCCTATTTTAAAAAATCTTTAAAGGACACCTTTTTTCTTCAGTAAATAATGTAAAAAAGACTGCATTGACATGGCTACATTCCCAGGACCCCTCAGTTGTTTAGGACTGGACTAAATGGTTGGTATCATTGCTTACAAACGTGTCTTGAACTTAATGGAGCTTATGTTGATAAATAATGTTTATATTTTTATTTTTTAATTTGTTTTTTTTTTTTTTTTTCCATGAACTTTTTGAAGTACCCTTGTACTGGGTGATTCGATTAGTAAATCTTCGGGCATCTACTCTATGGAAGTGCACCCTGTGCTAGGTGATAACAAGGAATACAGGCAGTGATCACTCCTGCCTTTATGGCATTTTTCTTTGATTGGATGGAGTTTAGTCAACACATAAATAACAAATATATGGTATAATAGTTAAGAGTGAGCTCTGGAGACTGACTTAGCTTCAGTTCCTATGTCTGTTACTTGGTACCTGTTTCCTTGAGTAAATTGCTTATTCTCTGATTCAGTTTCTTCATTCTATAAATGAAGCCCTCTACCACCTCACAGGGTTTTTTAGAACCTTTTGAAAGAGTTGATGTTAGATATTGCATAAAACTAAGTTTTTACTGTTACATAATAATGTCAGATGATAGAGACGTTGCAGTAAGACCAAATTTAGAGGTTGGAAAAATCACCTCTAGTTTGAGGTGGGACAGGAAGCAAAGCTTTCATGGAGAAGGTGGCATTTAAATGGATCTTGAATGATTGACAGAATTTATAGAGTGGTAGGGATTGAGTAAAATTTCCTAGAGGGAGAAGAATGAAGTTGGAAGAATGTACGGTATGTCCTGAAATCAGAAATGCTCCTTAATAAACTCATATTTCCATTCTACCCTCACCCCACCCTCTCCAGGCAGTTGCCTAAATAGATGTTAAGATGTTGCTCCCTTTCCTTTCACAACCACCCCCACCCCCACACCCCCATTGTCTTTCAAATACCGACTTTTTAGGTAGAACACTAAAAGACTCTGGATTAACTATTACCACATTTACCACATTCTGAATATCCATGCCTCCTCTCCCCCACCCTCTAGATTGCATACTTCTTGAGAGCAGGGGAAGTATATTTTATTCAGATTTGTTTGTTTAGCCCTTGAGTATTGTCCCTGGCACCTAGTAAATGCTCAGATTATTTCAGGGGGTGGGATAGTAGATGAATGATCCTGATTAAAAACAGTTTCCACTAAATTTAAAATTTAAAATTTAAACAGGAACTTTAAAAATGGATGCTGTCTGAGACCTTTGTGACTCCTGGAATTGGTGAATACTTCTGTAACATAATTTCCTCATTCAGAAAATTGGGGGTAATGAGGACTTAATGAAATTACCATATTTTTATATTTGACAATGTATTTAAGAAACAGTGTTTCTAGAAAGATACTTAGAATTCAAAGGAAATGCATGATATAATTTTAGGACAAACTTTAGCATATTTAAAAAGCAAGAAAAGTCACTCAGCTTGTTACTGGAACAGGGTCCTGATCCAAACCCCAGATTGGATCTCACGCAAGAAAGAATTTGAGGATAATCCAGAGTAAAGTGAAAGCAAGTTTATTAAGAAAGTAAAGGAATACCTGCTCAACTGACAATACTTAGTTATTTCTTGATTGTATGCTAAACAGGGGGTGAATTATTAATGAGTTTTCCAGGAAAGCAGTGGGCAATTCCGGGAACTGAGGGTTCCTCCCCTTTTTAGACCTTACAGGGCTCTGAGGTTGTCTTGGCGCTGCTAGGAGTGTCTTTTAGCATACTAATGCATTATAATTAGTGTATAATGAGCAGTGAGGATGACCAGAGGTCACTTTCGTTGCCATCTTGGTTTCGGTGGCTTTTGGCTGGCTTCTTTACTGCAACCTGTTTTTATCAGCAAGGTCTTTGTGACCTGTATCTTGTGCCAACCTCCAGTCTCATCCTGTGACTAAGAATGCCTGACTCCTGGGAATGCAGCTCAGTAGGTCACAGCCTTACTTTACCAAGCCCCTATTCAAGATGGAATTCTTCTCGTTCAAATGCCTCTGACAAGCTGTTTACATTTTGGGCTTTAAACATCATTGATTCTTTTTCTCAAATAATGAATTACAGAAGTTGTGGTATAATTACCCTAGTTCCTTCATACTTAGGGCAAGATGACTCTGAGAAATGTTCCATACTGTCTCCCAGAGATCTCCAGCAGGCTTGAGTACCAGTTACCTAGAGTCATAATTGGCTCCATAATGCATCCTTCATTGGCATACTTTCCTTTCCTGACTCACTTCTTTACTTCATTAAAGGTATTTCCTCGGATACTTCTCAAATAAACTACTTGTACAAAAAGCTTTATCTCACAGTCTTTCTTGGGAGATGCAACGCAAGGCAGCATGACAATCATTGTAATAATAGTTTAAAAATTTTGAAGTTTTAGAATTCAGAGACATTTGTAATTTGATACTGTCATGCGCGTCCCTGTGAAGAGACCACCAAACAGGCTTTGAGTGAGCAACATGGCTGTTTATTTCACCTGGGTGCAGGCGGGCTGAGTCCGAAAAGAGAGTCAGTGGAGATAAGTGTGGGGCCGTTTTATCGGATTTGGGTAGGTAAAGGAAAATTCCAGTCAAAGGGGGGTTCTCTGGCGGGCAGGAGTGGGGGTCACAAGGTGCTCAGTGGGGGAGCTTTTTGAGCTAGGATGAGCCAGGAAAAGGAATTTCACAAAATAATGTCATCGCTTAAGGCAAGGATCAGCCATTTTCACTTCTTTTGTGGTGGAATGTCATCAGTAGGGCACGGCAGGGCATTTGCACTTCTTTTGTGATTCTTCAATTACTTCAGGCCATCTGGGCATATACGTGCAAGTCGCAGGAGATGGGGTGGCTTGGCTTGGGCTCAGAGGCATGACATTCCTGCCTTATATTAATAAGAAAAATACAATAAAATAGTATTGAAGTGTTTGGGGCAGTGAAAAATTTTTTTGGGGGGTGGTATGGAGAGAGAATGGGCGATGTTTCTCAGGGCTGCTTCAAGCGCCATTAGGGACAGCGTGGGAACCTAGAGTGGGAGAGATTAAGCTGAAGGAAGATTTTGTGGTAAGGGGTGATATTGTGGGGTCGTTAGAAGAAACCTTTGTCGTATTGAATGATTGGTGATGGCCTGGATGCGGTTTTGTTTTTGTATGAATTGAAAAAGTAAACGGAAGACACAAGGTAAGAGAAGGAGAAAAAACAGGTATTGAAGGACTAAGAACTGGGAGGACCTAGGACGTCTAATTAGAGAGTACCCAAGGAGGTTCAGCATAGCCCTGCCAGCAAAGATTATTTACTTTAAGAGGGAATTTAGAGTGGCGGTTTGGGATAGCACTAGGAGATATCAGCTGTGATGGCTTGGAGTAACAGTGTAAACCGGCAGTGTAAACACGAGCCGGGCATTTATGAGTAGTTGAGAACGGTGAATAGGAGTATGACTAGACAGAAGACAGTAGGGATGAAAGTGTTTTGGGGTGCAGTCTAAGTTGGTCTGGTGTCTGGAATGAGACTGGGACCTGATAAAAAGGAGTGTCCACACAGGAGCTCAAATGGGCTGTAACCTGTAGCATTCCGAGGACAGGCCTGAATTCTGAGAAAGGAAAGTGGTAAAAGTATTGTCTAGTCCTTTTTAAGTTGGTGACTGAGCTTGGTGAAGTGTGTTTTTAAAAGACTGTTAGTCTGTTCTACCTTTCCTGAAGATTGAGGACGGTAAAGGATATAAAGGTTTCACTGAATACTAAGAGCCTGAGAAACTGCTTGGGTGATTTGACTAGTAAAGGCCGGTCCGTTATCAGACTGTATAGAGTTAGGAAGGCCAAACCGAGGAATTATGTCTGACAGAAGGGAAGAAATGACCGTGGTGGCCTTGTCAGACCGTGTGGGAAAGGCCTCTACCTATCCAGTGGAAGTGTCTACCCAGACCAAGATGTATTGTAGTTTTCTGACTCGGGGCATGTGAGTAAAGTCAATTTGCCAGTCCTGGCCGGGGCAAATCCCCGAGCTTGATGTGTAGGAAAGGGAGGGGGCCTGAACAATCCCTGAGGGATAGTAGAATAGCAGATGGAACACTGAGAAGTGATCTCCTTGAGGATAGGTATCCAGGATGGAAAGGAAATGAGAGGTTCTAAGAGATAGGCTAGCGGTTTGTAACCTAGATGGAAGAAGTTATGAAATGACGACAGAATAGAATGGGCCTCTGAGGCTGGAAGGAGATATTTTCCTTAGTCTAAGAACCATTTGCCTTGTGTGGGAAGAGATTGATAGGTGGAAGTTTCAGCGGGGGAGTAGGTGGGAGTGGCCGATGTGAAGGAGGAAAACTGCTGTGAGGGATAGAAGTTGGAACGCTAGCTGCTTTTTTAGCTAACTTATCTGCATAAGCATTGTCCTGAGCGATGGTTGGGGGAAGAAAATAGATTTTGGAAGTTACGAGAACTGTAGAGAGTTGAGCGTAGTTTGTGATTTCTAGGGCCTGTAACAGTATTAAAGCAGTGGCAGCTGCTGCGCGCAGACATAGACATGAGGGCTAGGCTAAAACAATAAGGTCAAGTTGTTTGGACAGAAAGGCTACAGGACGCAGTCCCGGCTCTTGTGTAAGAATTCTGTCCGTACTAACCATGCCTAGGAAGGAAAGGAGTTGTTGTTTTGTAGAAGGGATTGGGGTTTAGGAGATTAGCCGGACACGATCAGCAGGGAGAGCACATGTATTTTTATGAGAATTATGCCAAGATAGGTAACAGATGAGGAAAAAATTTGGGCTTGACTGAAGTAATGGGGGCTGTCTGTGAGGCCTTGCAGCAGTACAGCCCAGGTAATTTGCTGAGCCTGATGTGTGTGAGGGTCAGTCTAAGTGAAAGCAAAGAGAGGCTGGGATGAAGGGTGCAGGGGAATCGTGAAAAAAGCATCTTTAAGATCAAGAACGGAATAGTGAGTTGTGGAGGAAGATATTGAGGACAAAAGAGTTGTACGGGTTGGGCACCACAGGATGGATAGGCAAAACAATTCGGTTGATAAGGCGCAGATCTTGAACTAATCTGTAAGACTTGTCTGGTTTTTGGACAGGTAAAATGGGGAAATTGTAAGGAGAGTTTATAGGTTTTAAAAGGCCATGCTGTAGCAGGTGAGTGATAACAGGCTTTAATCCTTTTAAAGCGTGCTGTGGGATGGGATATTGGCATTGAGTGGCGTAAGGGTGATTGAGTTTTAATGGGATAGTAATGGGCATGTGATTGGTTGCCAGGGAAGGAGTAGAGATGTCCCACACTTGTGGGTTAAGGTGGGGGGATACGAGGGGAGGATGTGAAGGAGGCTTTGAACTGGGAGAACAGGTGGCAGTGAGGTGTGGCTGTAGCCTAGGAGTAGTCAGGGAAGCAGATAATTTAGTTAAAATGTCTTGACCTAATAAGGGAGCTGGGCAGGTGAGGATAACTAAAAAAGAATGTTGTCCAAATTGGCACCAGAGTTGGGGAGTTTTAAGAGGTTTAGAAGCCTGGCCATCAATACCCACAACAGTTATGGAGGCAAGGGAAACAGGCCCTTGAAAAGAAGGTAATGTGGAGTGGGTAGCCTCCGTATTGATTAAGAAGGGGACGGACTTACCCCCCACTGTAAGAGTTACCCAAAGCGTCTCTGATGGTCCAGGCGGCTTCCGAGGCGATGGGGCAGCGTCAGTCTTCAGCCGCTAACCCGAGAAGATCTGGGAAGGAGTCAGTCAGAGAGCCTTGGGCCAAAGCTCCAGGGGCTCTGGGAGGGCTGCCAGGCGAGTTGGACTGTCCGATTTCCAGTGGGGTCCCGCACAGATGGGACATGGCTTAGGAGGAATCCCGGGCTGTGGGCATTCCTTGGCCCAGTGGCCAGATTTCCGGCACTTGTAGCAAGCTCCTGGGGGAGGAGGTTCTGGAAGAACCCCTGGCAGCTGCGGTTGAGGCGTTTGGAGTTGTGTGGTGGAGATGTGACTGGGGTTTGTCTCACAGTGGAGGCAAGGAATTGCAACTCAGAAATAAATTGGTACTTGGCTGCCTCTACTCTATTGTTGTACACCTTGAAGGTGAGGTTCATTAAGTCCTGTTGTGGGGTTTGAGGGCCGGAATTTAATTTTTGGAGCTTTATTTAATGTCGGGAGCAGATTAGGTAATAAAATAAAATGCATATTAAGAATAAGACAGCCTTCTGACCTTTCAGGGTCTAGGGCTAAAAGCGTCTCAGGGTTGCAGCCATGAACTGGGCTCGGGTTTTCTTATTTGGTGAAAAAGAGCCTAAACGCTAACTGATTTGGGAGAAGTCGGATAAAGAAAAAGGAACATTAACCTTGACTATGCCTTTAGCCCTAGCCACTTTTTTAAGAGGAAATTGCTGGGCAGGTGGGGGAGGGCTAGTCGCAGAACGAAACTGTAAGCCAGACCGGGTGTGAGGAGGGGAGTGATAAAAGGATTACAGGGTAGGGGAGCGGAGTCTGAGGAAAAATTGGGACCTAGCTCGGCCTGGCGAGGAGGGGAGAGGTCAGATGGGTCTGTAGAAAGGAAGATTAGAAAGACTCAGTGATGCTTGGGGTTGGGACTGAGGGGACAGGCGGGAGGGAAAGAAGGAAGATTTGGGATGAGTTGCATTGGGAACAGAGACTAGGGAGGGACCAATGTGTAAAAGAATGCCTGGACGTCAGGCACCTCAGACCGTTTGCCTATTTTATGACAAGAATTATTTAGATCTTGTAGGATGGAAAAATCGAAAGTGCTGTTTTCTGGCTATTTGGAACTACTGTCGAGTTTGTATTGGGGTTAAGTGGCATTGTAGAAGAAAACAAGGCATTTAGGTTTTAGGTCAGGTGTGAGTTGAAGAGGTTTTCAGTTCTTGAGAACACAGGGTAAGGGAGAAGGAGGAGGAATGGAGGGTGGAAGGTTGCCCATAGTGAAGGAGGCAAGCCCAGAGAAAAGAGAGAGTAGAGACACAGAGAGGAGGAGTTTGGGGGTTCTTGCCCTCCAGAAAAGCGGGAAAGGGTTCGGGGCGCGGAAATAAGAGGTTGGGGCGCAAAAATAAGAGGTCAGGGTTCTTGCTCCTCCCCTAGAAAAGCAGAGAAGGGGTAGAAACAGGGAGAGAAGGGGTCGGGGTGCTTGCCCCTTCCCCAGAAAAGCAGAGAAGGGGTAGAGACAGGGAGAGAAGGGGGTCGGGGTGCTTGCCCCTCCCCCCAGAAAAGCAGAGAAGGGGTAGAGACAGGGAGAGAAGGGGGTCGGGGTGCTTGCCCCTCCCCCCAGAAAAGCAGAGAAAGGGTAGAGACAGGGAGAGAAGGGGGTCGGGGTGCTTGCCCCTCCCCCAGAAAAGTGGGGCTTGTCGCTGAGGCTGAAGGACCAAGGCAGGCGTCCTGCAGCGTGGTCAGACACCTCTGAAACGTGGGTGAGTAATCAGAGAGGTGTGCCTGCAATGATTAAACACCAAGGGAAGGCTGCCTTCCCCAGTCCGTGACCGGCGCCAGCGTTTTCGGTCCACGGACAAAACGTGTCTCCTTTGTCTCTACCAGAAAATGAAAGGAATTGAAATTAAGAGAAGGGAGAGATTGAAGGGTGGCGCCAAGATTGAAAGGAGAAAGAGGTTGAGGGATAGTGAGAGAGGTTGGAGAAGACAGTAAAAAAGGGGCCACTTACCCGATTTAAAATTGGTGAGATGTTCCTTGGGCTGGTTGGTCTGAGGACTAGAGGTCGTAGGTGGATCTTTCTCATGGAGCAAAGAGCAGGAGGACAGGGGATTGATCTCCCAAGGGAGGTGCCCTGATCCGAGTCAAGAATTTAGAAGATGAAATTTGTTCACACAGATCAGTATGAAAGCTTTACCTTCTTTTTTAATAGGGAAGGTTTAGTAAAATAGATTTGCTTGGTTATTGGTAAAACATATACTAGGTACTCAAACCTTTGCTGTTTTTGAAAATGAGTAGGAGCTGGGCATGGTGTCACATTTCCTTTAGTCCCAACTACTTGGGAGGCTGAGGTGGGAGGATTGCTTGAGCTCAGAAGGTTGAGGCTGCAGTGAGCTGTGATCACGGTGTGACAGAGCGAGACCTTGTCTCTTTAAAAAAAAAAAAAAAAGAGAGAGAAAGAGAAAAAAAACAGGGAGTTATATAAATATAAATTATATAAATAGCCAGTTCCTATTTGGAGTTCAGAGGTCAAAGTTAGGATAAGTGTTGACGCATGTCTGTTTCATACTGCAAAAGGAGTCAATGATATTTAAAGCACAAGATGTTCATGCCTAGGTGATGATTGGCATGATACTATTTTTCTTAAATACTAAAATTTGTTTTAGGTTTATCTTGTGCATTTACTTTGAATTATAGCTACCTTCCTGGCAGTACTAAATATAAAATTAAATCCAATTCAAGAAGCAGAAAGAACCAGGGAAAGAACGTAGATACAAGCAAGAGAGAATAGGATAACATAAGCTGAGCATTTTCATATTCCTGAAGAATCGATTTTTAATTTTAGATTTGACCATAGAATTTCTGCTAGTAAATATTCTTATTTCTGGGCTGGAATACCTCTCTAAGTTGATTGGAATTTGTACCATCTGATCACTGTTATTTTGGTATTTTAAAAATATATTGTAAATATATTGTAATTTATGATAGAGTTTTAGGACTTAAAACATCTTGGATACCATATTTTACAGTAATAACGTCATATATGTTAGATACAAGTATTTTTCCTAAAAATCTTTTTCCCTTCCTTTACAGAATGCTGCCTTTTTATATGGTCTTGGTTTGGTCTACTTCCATTATAATGCATTTCAGTGGTAAGTTGACATAAAGCCAGTAATTCAGTTGTTTTCAGTAAATGGCTTGTTTTGTTTTTGCTTGATTTTTTTGTGTGTGTGTGTGTGTGTGTGAGAGATAAATACAAAATTTGCTGTCATTAAACCTACACTTTTCAGTAATCTCTTGAAATGATTAGATTGTTCCTTGAAGGGTATTGACTCACCTTAGATTTTTAGAGTTGTATGTTTTCCTGAAAGAATCTAGTATAAGATTCTGTTGAAGAAGGCTTAGATTAGAAAGCTTTTTGGAATTTCTCAGTCATTCATTATGGACTGGTGTTCCCCAAGTTATTTGAACTGGCAAATCACTATGATCTCAGAAGTCAAGATATGTGGGTAAATGGTCTATGATGGCTAGTTTTCAGACTTCTAGACAAGATTGACCGCTTCTCCCTGCCACATACCAGATAGCACTTTCCAATATCCAGTAACTAGGCACCAACTCATAAACTCTTAGTTCTCTAGAATAGTACCACTTCAGAGTTGGAGATTAAATATAATAGTAACAATATGTAAGATTTTCTAAACTGTAAAGTGTAGTACCCTGTTATGGCCTTTGCCCCATTGTTGTTTTTCTGTTTACCAGACAATAGTATGCGCTAATGGGGGGGGAAAATATATATATATATATATATATATATATAGTTTTAGCTGAAAGATTGGTATTGTGGTCACAGCATTGCCACTTAGTTTGATCTTGAGTTAAATAACTTCTCTAGGTCTGTTTCCTCATTAGTTTATTTATTTTTATTTTATTTTATTTTATTTTATTTATTTTTTGAGACAGGGTCTCACTCTGTTGCCCAGGCGGGAGTGCAGTAGTGTGATTGCTGCTCACTGCAGTCTCAATCTACTGTGTTCAAGCAGTCCTTCCACCTTAGCCTCCCAAGTAGCTAGGACCACACAGGCACATGCCACCATGCCCAGCGAATTTGTTTTTATTTGTAGAGATAGGGCCTCCGCCTATGTTGCCCAGTCTGATCTTGAACTCCTGGCCTCAGGGCATGCTCCCACCTCCGCCTCCCAAAGTGCTGAGATTTACAGGCATGAGCCACCATGCCCGGCCTCCTCATTTGTTTAAAAAACAAAACTACATAGCAGTCACATGCCTTTCCTATAGAGTTTTGATGATCAAATGAGATACAGCACATTTTATGAAATGTAAACCCAATGTAGTTTCTTTTTTTTTTTTTTTTTTTTTGGTAGGGGGAGGGTCAGAGTCTTGCTCTGTCACTGGTATGTAGTGGCACGATCTTGGCTCACTGCAACCTCTACCTCCCGGGTTCAAGCGATTCTCCTGCCTCAGCCTCCCAAGTAGCTGGGATTACAGGTGCCCACCACCATGCCTGGCTAATGTTTTTGTATTTTTAGTAGAGACGGAGTTTTACCATGTTGGCCAGGCTGGTGTCGAACTCCTGACCTCAAGTGATCTGCCTGCCTCAGCCTCCCAAAATGCTAGGATTTACAGGTGTGAGCCACCACACCTGGCGGCATTTTTTTATTGTTAGCGTATCTGACCTTTTCAGAGTCCCTTCAGTGCTCCAGAATTTTAAGCTCCCGGGTGAATTCTGTGGGAGTCCAAAGGAAGGTGATTGAGTGTTTGGCAAAATGTTACAACTCTGTCATATATCTGTTGGGCACCCTGAATACTTATTACAGAACATTTACATATGCATTGACAATGATTTTATATGGTTTCCCTAAAGAGGAGGCTTTATACATGGATGGTTTTTCCTAGTATCTTTTTTCTTAGCTTTTGGTCTTGTTGACTTTTGATCATGTGTTGAAGCACTGCTTTGTTAGAGAATACCTGTGTGTATATAGTGTATTATAATGATTTAGATCACTGGTTTTCTTTGTAAATCTTACAAAGGTATAATTGATTTTTATGAAGAAACTTTGTAATTTTATTCTCTCTTAAACTATCCTAAATAAAGTCTCCTAACTTAATGTTCAGTGTATTGTATTTAAAACCAAAAATAGATTAAGACTTTTAAAATCTTTCCGTTTCTTTAATAGCCTACTTATAGAATTCAGAATTCTAAACTTTTAGAATTAGAAGTGGTCTTAGAGATAATTTAGTTTTTCCCCCTTAATTTTACCTTAATTTTGTAGATGGAGAAAGCAGGGGTGTGTGTGTGTCTGTCAGTCAGTATTACGTAACTGTTGAGTGGCAGAAGCAAGTTTATGCTCATATTCTCCAATCAAATATTTTATTGTACTCTGTCCCCAGGTTTTAAGATTGATAGGTGGTTATTATTTAATCAGTATTTGTCATTGTTCACTTGAGCACAATGATGTAATCTTTATGGCCAACTAGAAATAATTTTAGGTGCAACCTGAGGGGAGGAATTCTTCAGTTCTACCTCATACCAGCCAGTTTTCGCATACCTGTGGCAATTTGTAAGCCTCTCTATGTACTGGGGTTAAGAACATAAAATTAGTAGTGAGGTGAACCTGTCAATAGTTCAAATGTTGATTGCTTTAATAAGCATATGGCCATGTTAAGTTAGCAAGCTTGTAGTTGTGATTCCTTATCTACATATGATTTCTATATTTTTCAGTTGACCTAAGAAATGAAACCGAATGATACAAGGACAATGCAATGTCTATATTAATAAGTGCCCCCTGCTCTGTTGATCGTGTCCTGGTTACCATCATTTTCTCATGTCTTGAGTTTCAATTCTTATAGCTGCTTCCTAAAATGATACGTCTCACACCCTATCTTATGAATTCACTCTGGCTGTGTTTTTCTCTTGTTAATCAAATGTTCTTTCACAAATTGTGCCTCACATTTTTGCTTTAACTTGCTATTTCTTTAACAGCTATAAAATTAGAAAGTATGGAGTAGGTGCTTGGTGATAGTTTTAGAGTACAGCCTTAATTGATTGGAGCTTATTTAGGTTAAAACTATGTTTGTGTTTTATTTGTAGATACTTACTGATTACTGGGATCAGGAATTTTTTGTCACATATCAGGTTCTTTGGGATTTATTGAGAAATATTTCTAGGGATGAATATGGGTTTTTGTTTTGTATTGTCAGTATGAAGAATCTGCCTATGATGTTTCAGAGTATTGTATCTCTGGTACATTTATAATTTAAGTAAAATGTGATATTTGCTAATTGTGTCTGTTGGCATTTGATGAGGTTAAGCATTTTATGATAGTATGTGTGACCAATGTGTGTCTCAGTTGGTGACTTAAAATGTTATTGAGAGCAATTTTAGTAACTATAGTGTTATTGTTAACCTATTGTCATGTTATGCTACCTATTTTTTCTTTCAGAGTTGATTTTATTGGTTAGCCTCTAGATAGTACAATTATTTGGTCGGTTTTTCCAGTATCAGTTGCAGCCTCTTCTTAGACAGAGGAGACCATGCAACTGTTCCATCCTCACTGGACTTATGGTAACAGCTACTTTTACTCAGTAATCTGGGACCAAACTTAAAAGATGTTGAGAAGGATAAAGGAAGACATAGAAGCAGAGTGTAAAATATATGCAGCAGAGTGCTAGAAACCAGTCTTGCCATTCCTTTACATGTGCATGCATGCAAGCCCCTGCATTCACTTGTTCTTATTCATTAAGGTGGCTAATTGCTCGGGGATACCTTGAACTGAGCTTCTTGCCTTTGGAAGGAAACCTATATCCTAGGGTGAGAGTAAGTGAAATACAAAGCAAGGAAAAGTTAGACTAAAAAAAGATAGTTGGGGGAAAAAATAAAGTCAGTACAATAGAAACCATTCTTCCTAATATAGCTTATAGCCATCTCTCTAAATATATCTTCCTAAGAATCTTTATTAACTATCTCTGTCCTGTAACCTTTTTCCTTCTTCCTATTGATCAATATCAGAATGGTCTTATGGCAGCAAATGTAAGAGATACTGTGCTAGAGGCATAGGATTTTGGAAATTAAGCCCCCAAATATAATTGACAGGCTTAATAAGGAAATGTGATAATTATTACTTTGACATCAAAAAGGATTAGGAGAATGAGGTAGAAATGAATTCAGAAAGACAGAAATATTAACAAATTACTAAAGTTTTCTTTTTTCCTTTCTCTTCTTTTCTCTTTTCTTTCTTTTCTTTCCTTTTTTTTCTGAGAGTCTCAGTCTGTCACCCAGGCTGGAGTGTAGTGGCACAATCACGGCCCACTAAAGTCTCAACCTCCTGGGGCTCTAGTGATCCTTCTGCCTCAGCCTCCTGAGTAGCTTGGACTACAGGCTTGAGCCACTATGCCTGGCTAATTATTTTGTATTTTTTGTAGAGACGAGGTCTCACTGTGTTGCCCAGACTGGTCTCGAACCCCTGGGCTCAAGCAATCCTCCTGCCTTGGCCTCCCAAAGTGCTGGGATTATAGGTGTGAGCCACGGAGCCTGGTGTAAAGTTTCTGTAGGATTTATTTTCATAGCACTGTACTAGTCACAAGTGTTCTTAGGGGTGTAGGAATTTCTGCTCTCCTGTATAGTCACTGCTTTGGGTTCAGTAAAGAAAAAGAATAGTGGTTTTAATGATGTTCTTACAGCTTTTTGATGGAATGAAAGAATAATGCAGCATATACCTAATGCATGGTGATACCATTGATTCTGAGGCTTGTCTAGCATGGAGCCTGGCAAACATCTAATTGTATTTTTGAGCTGTCATGATACAAACATGCTGTTATATTTCCATTGAAATTAAGCAGTTGATGTTAACATGTTTTGAGTTTTTTATATATACTTTCATTTTGGAAAATAAGTAGCAGATTTAAGGCAGTTCTGATAAAATTACACTTAAACAGTGATACTTAGATTGCCAGATAAATTTTGGAAGGGCTTTGATTAATTAGGCTTCTGGGAAATTGTGGATAAAAACATAAATCTTGCAATAGGGTAGGGGAAAGAAAATAATCCCACTCCTGAAGTGATGAAGAGGGGCTAGAGAGGGGAAAAGAACCAGGACAGGTGATATATTAGCAATTGTCAGTGCGAATAATCCAGGGTATGATATTTCTAATTTAGCCTCACATTTAAGGTCATTTCTGATTGAACCTCAAATAATCCTTCTAGCCTACTGCTCCCCTAAATATTAATATATTCTTTGTGCCAGTCACACTGTATTAACGTTTTCCTGAAAACGTCTGAAGCATTTTTTTTTACCTGTGTGACTTTTGCCTTCTTCCATCTCCATCTTTTAAAATCTTACCTGTCTCTTGCTTCATCAAATGTTTCTAATTATTTAGAGACAACTTCTAAATTTCCTAATACATATGTATATCTGTGTTGTGTATGTATGTGTTATAACTTAATTAGAGCTAAAATATTCTTTTGTTAGTATGAAAATTTGTGGAATTAGTTGATTTATCCCTTCATACATCTCTGTGAGAAATCTCCGGTTCAGCTTATTAGCCTCAGAGAACTTAAAGTTTTAATTTATTTATTTATTTATTTATTTATTTGAGACTGAGTCTCACTCTATCGCCAGGCTGGAGTTCAGTGGTGCAGTCACAGCTCACTGCAACCTCTGCCTCCTGGGTTCAAGCTATTCTTCCGCCTCAACCTCCCGAGTAGCTGGGACTACAGGCACGCGCCACCACGCCCAGCTAATTTTTGTAGTTTTAGTAGAGATGGGGTTTTACCACGTTGGCCAGGATGGTCTCGATTTCTTGACCTCGCGATCCACCCACCTCTGCTTCCCAAAGTGCTGGGATTACGGGTGTGAGCCACCACGCCCAGCCAACTTAAAGTTTTATTATGTGTCTTTCCAAATGTACTGAAACTGTGCTAAGAATATTAAGACTATTATTTTTACTGTAGTTTTAGAGGAGGCTTTAAAAAATGACTTTGTAGAAATCTTATTAAAAATGACCATTGTGAAATATATTCAGCACATGTGTATGTTTTTTGCAAGTAGTGTTATTGAGGTTTTAGCTTTGTATCATTTTCTTTTTAAAATGGTTGACAGTGGCAAACATTAAATGATAAACACCTTGAAACTGAAAATCTATAGAAATTATTTTGATGATATAAAACTGTATTTTTCAGATTTTAAGAAAAATACCAATGATACCATGCAGAACAATGTGCATTTCTTTTGTTTCATTAGAGAATATGCTTTAAGGATTTGAAAACTGTAAACCTTTCCAGGGATTGTATCATAAACATATTTATGGTTTCTGGTAGCTATTTCTCATGTTCTAAAATTCTCTGTCAGAATTCTGAGGTTAGCATAAATTGAATGTGTTGATGATTTAGTCTAGTTTGTGCCATAGAGATCATGTTCTGGCCACCTGCATTTTGGTGAAATATGAATGCGGTAAGCTGATGACCAAAATTAGAATGTAGTCTGAGTGTTACTTATTTTCTCTACTCCCCCACTCCCTCAACTCTAACTCCGAACTCTTAACTCCAAATCCACCTTCCCTTCAACTTCCTTCTCCCCCTCCCCCAGTGTTTTTATTTCTTATTTATTTACTTATTTGTTTTTCTTGGGATGGAGAAACCTGAAGATGCACAGAGGAGAGGAGCATGGGTAAAAGTGTAGAAAAGGAAATGAATTTACATGTTCGAATAATGTGTTTTGTATTAGATGAGAAGAACTGATCAGTAAAGAAGTCCCATCAATTAACTGTAAACGTGATGGTACAAGTAAACATCTATTACATTTGAACCCTCTGCTGTATTATTTTAGGATATTAAACATAGAAGAGAAATACAGGCCTCAAGGAATACACTTGGAAAAACTGGAGACAGCACACTGATAGGTAGTGAATGAAATGATTTGATTGTAAAGTGGACCTAACTGCTGCTTTACCCTAAGCAAAAATCGTTGTTGACCAGTTTGGGTAGTGTGTCTTGACAATAATAGTGGGTTTAGAGGGGAGCAGAAGAATCAAAATATTATAGATCAGGAGAATTAGTAAGGAAAAGCAGTGAAGTCAAGAGAACCAGTATTTAAGAATTCCTGAGATAAGCCAGTTCATATCTTAGGAGGAGCAATAATAGGGCATAAGAGGAAATGGAGTTGAATAGGTACTGCTCACACATCTTGAGTGCAACATGGAGATTTTATTTATAGTATCATAATTGTTAGGCAATCACAGGAGCCACATGTTTGAGGGAATATGTACAAGCCAGAGCAGAGCAAGGGAAGTCCTTAAGGAGACTATTTCAGTAATCTAGTAATGAGATACAGAAGCAGAAGATTGGGTCTATAAGGTTTTCGATTAGAGATAAACTTTGAAAGGTCAACGAGGAGAACTTTGATTTTATATTTATAGGTTGCACCTTGTCCTGGGCACTTAATAGTCCTTAAAGAGTAAACGTAGACCCAGACGACTGTTATTTGGAACATGTGTTTTTGCTTATAGATTAATAGTGTGTGTGTTTTTTTAACCTCAGTTTGTTAACAGACATAGAGAACATGTTAAACTCATATTTCTTTGCACCTGTGTGACATTGTGAACTAAATGGAAAAGATGTCTGTGCTAAAGGCACCCATGGAGTAAGACACATCCACAAATACTATGTTTAGGGAAAAGGCTAGAAATAGAAACTGAGAGTAGGAAATATTGCACCTGAGGGCTGTTTTTGTACTGTGTTCCTTCTCCTTCTCTTGCTCACATACCCTTTGTTATACCTTTTTCGTTTCCTGAATTCTTTATTATTTCTTTCTTCTTTTCCACTTTCATTTTTTTCTTTCATATCTTTGACTCAGGCCTGCCTGGGTTTTTTATTGGCATGTGTGGACATTGTTTAGTTCTGACCCATTCCTTTAGAGAGTTTTCTGGTCATATCATAAGGTAAGGTTAAGAAGCATTATACATAATTTTATTATTATAAAATATAACATACCTATGGAAAAATGCATAAATCATCAGTGTATATCTTAACATGTTGTTATAAAATAAACATTCATGTAATCACCACCTGGGTCAAGAAATAAAATACTGCTGTCACCCCAGAAGCTTCTAAAAGCCTTTGTATACCCTTTCCCAGTCACACCATATGTTTTAATTGGCACCATTTATTGCTGCAGTTGTTCTCGTCCTAACCCTTTTGATGCCTTTTCCAAACATATGACTTGCCCCAACCCCTAAGTGTACATTGATTGCGATAAGTAGGAAGCTGCCTTTAAATGAGAATGGTGATTTACCAGTTTTTGCCTGTCAGTCCTTTAATTCGCCTCTCCTGCCTCAAAGCCTATATACATCAGATAATAAAACACACACATACCCCACCTACTTAAAAAAAATCCACTTAACAGATGGATACCCAGCTCCCCTTCAGAAGAAAGTTAAGTACTGTCATAATCAGGGTAAAGGTGTCTGATGCCAGACCTGTGTTCCACCCCTCACTGCCATCTGCAATAAACACTACCTTTTAGGACTCTTAATTTTATAGTAAACATGTACATAACCATTCACATATTTTTTGGGAAGTAAATAATGTATGAATCCATCAAAGTAAAGTTACTAAAGACATGAAGTATTATTTTGCCCTATT
This sequence comes from Papio anubis, assembly GCF_008728515.1. Taxonomy (NCBI): domain Eukaryota; kingdom Metazoa; phylum Chordata; class Mammalia; order Primates; family Cercopithecidae; genus Papio; species Papio anubis. The sequence continues at coordinate 100,429,547 of NC_044996.1, read as the reverse complement.
TTGTGGCTATGATGTTTTGATCTATTTTATACAAAAGATTGTTTTGTTTTGAAAGCATCTAAGATTCTAAATAGCCACTTTAAGGTCTGTAGGGCTAGAGATAATTGATTAAAAGTTTTGCAAAGAATATATTAGCTTGTGCTTGGAAGAAGCTTTAAATCATGTAGAAGAACCTAAAATGATACTGAATATACTGTTATATCTGATATAATGTTCAAAATTCAAAGTAGACATTTTTCTTTGTCATTATTTTAGTATTTATTTTTGAGTCGGTAATACATTCACATGGTCAAATTAAACAATATAAAAATGTATTCAATGAAAAGTGTTTCTTTCCCCAATCCCTGAACTTGTTCTATTAGTAATCAAAACCTTTTATAAAAGATACACTGTGAATTTGGGGCAAAGATGAAACTGATAGATGAAGAAAAGTGGAATGGAATAGAGAAGTAGACCTACACAAATATGGATATTTGATTTAGAACAAAGTAGCAACATAGAGTTTTGGAGTAAGGATGATCATTTCTACAAATGGTGCAGGTACTATTGGATATCAGTTTGGAAAATATGAAGACTGTCTCTTAACCTCACATAGTATAAAAGATAAGGTACAGGTGGTTTGTATGCCTAAATATGGAAGACAAAAGTGTAAAATTTTAGAAAGAAGACTTATTTTTACAGAGTAGACTAGAAACAAGATTAATCCATATCCTTAAAAACTTTCCTGTCTGCCCCACCCTGTTTTCCCCTAGGAAATTTCAGAAACAATGAAATCAGTTATTTATACTGATAATTTGATTAAACCATGAAGTACTGTCTGTTTGAATAATTTAGAGTAAATTCAACTGATCTTCCTTCCCCTTTATATCAAATTAGATTATATACATTTAATTATATAAAAGGTCCATATGCCCCTTTTCAATTTTACTTTTTTAGTATTTATTAACATCATTTTTATAAAACCGACATGTCCTTTAAAACAATATTGCATAAAACAGAAGTTTCAATGTACTACCAAGCAAGAATTCATGCACGTGTTAAAAAGTTAAGATATCTTATGTCTATATTCTTTCAGGGCAATTAAAGCATTTCAGGAGGTGCTTTATGTTGATCCCAGCTTTTGTCGAGCCAAGGAAATTCATTTACGACTTGGGCTTATGTTCAAAGTGAACACAGACTATGAGTCTAGTTTAAAGGTAGGTTGTTGGGTTTTTTCAAGATACAATGTTTAATTTTGTGGGGTTTTTTTGTTTTTGTTGTTCTTAAATATCAGAGCATTGAGAAATGTTGGAATTTATATTGGCACTTTAAAAGAAAATTTGAAAATTCAGGTGACAGAACTGTTTATCAACTGTGAAGTAAAGTTTCAAGGTACAAAGTAGTTATGCTAAGACTTCCATGGTAACATTATACAATTACACTTTTAAAAAAATAGTTTTAAACTAAGATCTGTCATCAGGAAAGGGTGAAGGTTTCAATCTGTTTGGATATGTAAATAACTCCTCTAGAAATGATTTGCCACTGTAGAGTTCAGAACCAGCTGAATGGTTCTGAATGGTTGTTTATCTGTGACCCAATCATTGACTATCTGTTTCCATGGGTCTCAGTACTTCTACCAGCAGAAGCACATCTTGTATTTAAATTAGAAAAAAGAATGTTCTCTGTAAGGCGTTTGGACTGTTGGTTTGTGAGCATAAACATTGTTGGGAAAAGATGATATGTTGTTGATTAACTTCCTATCCATGGAAATTTGATATTTCTCCAGTTTTTCATTTTTCATTGAGTTTTTTGTGCTATCTGAACCATCAATTTAGGTGTTGCTGGGCTTTTTCTGAAAATAGTGCTTTCCTGCCCAACAGAGGAATTATGTTTTGAAAGGAGTAGCAGTTCTAGGAAAAAGTTTAAGTTTTTGTGAATTTATGATTATTGTTTATAATGGTTGTTGTATTCTGAATCTCCATTGCAGACTATCTTGATTCTAATGGAGGGGTGGTTGGGGAGATAAAGAATGACATTCAAGTAGATTGTAATTTGAGCTCACTAATAAGGAACTACTGAAGGTTAAAAATAAAAAAAACTGTACTCAAGAGTGTCTAATTGTTCTAGATTTTTAAAGTAGAAAACTATTCAAGTACTGTTTCTACCTTACATGAGTTAAAAGACAATGCTTGGTGATGTGAAAGAGAGAGGGAGATACAACCAAAAACACTAAGAACAGTAGATTGCGAAGAATTTAGATCACACAGTGGTTGAAGGTAAGTGCAGTCTAGGAATAGGCTCCAGGGTAAGTGCAAGTAGTGTGGAGAAAGAGGGATGCCTGGAAGTTACCACTTTTCCTCAAGCTTAGAGTAGTAGCATTTTTGACACCATACTGTCGGACGTCAGTGGATATGAACTGGAAAATAAGTTTGTAAAGCTGTCTCACATTTTTTTGCAGTTTCTATTAGCTATCAGAGACTCTTAAAATGTCTTATAGTACAGAATAAACATTTAAGTATTTCACAATATTGTTACAACATGCTTATTATGTTGCAGAAGTGTTTTTGGTAGCAGTTTGGTAAATGTTACTTAGGAAATAGATTTGAAGGGAAAAGCAGTCAGATGTGTCCCAAATTATGGAATGTGACTATCCATGTATCAGTACAGTGATACCTTAAGTAATTCTCAAGATGCAAAATTCCATTTAAATGAAGGTGGCCATATTTAAAATCTCCTTTAATCAAGGGAAACAGTGTTTCATGGCTGATTAAAAGTGTTCTACTTATGCTTGGTGGGAACATTCCTGCATACCACTTTTATTTGTCCAGGTAGAAAGTCTAAAAAGTCAAGTCATGGTGTTTTTAGCAAAATTGCCTTAAGTGAGGGCAGCCTTCTTTTAGGGGGACTTTTACCTTTAACGAGTCCATGATATTTCTCATCCCTAGAGTGTGAAGGTTTCGTTTGATTTTTATCTCATCCTGACGTTGACTTTTTCAGCCCTCTCTCTAGTATTCCTTACCTATTTTAAGAAGAATTTGGGCATGAACATTTTTAGTCAAAGAGAAAGAGGTATTTTAGTTTATTACTAAAGTGCTTAGCATTCAGAATAAGTGAAGGTAGGAAATAGAAGGAATGATATCCCCCTTTAGGTGGTTTTCCATTTTTCTAATACTTCACCTTCATCTGGATAAATGTGGAACCTCTGATGACTTTTTCACAACATTAAGCTGTTTTCTAGCACAGTGTGTTGGTATAGATGCTTTTTAGGCTGTAACCTCAGGAACTCCAACTCAAATTTGTTAAAATAATTAAAAATATGCTCGTATGTGAAGTCTAGCCTTCAGGATTGGTTGATTCAACTGATACAAGGTTTCATCAAGGATTCATTTTCTTCTCAGTTTTGTATTGGCTTTTTCTAAAGGCTGGTTGCTCTCTTTGATATAAGATGGTTGCCAGGTGCAATCAAAGTGAAATGCATCCGTTTTCATATCTCATATAAAAAGATGTTATAGGGCAGTGGCTTAGGTGCTTAGTGTAATGCTGGCATGTAAGTGCATAGTAAACGATGATGATCATTTCATGTAGGAGAAAGATCCTGGTTGCCTATTGATCTCTTCAAAAATACTTCACCTTGCATCTTATTGCCCAGAAATAGGCCACATGGCCATTCCTAATTGATTTCTTATCAAAGGAGATGTGGTTGCTCTTAGACCAGTTATGCCTAGTCTTTGAGCAGTGTTCAAATCTGTAAGTAGTTGTTATCCAATGGAGGGACAGGTTGGGTAAAAAGGATATTTTGGTATGGGGAGTGGTGTGAACAATCTGTCCGTTACAGATCAGATCTTCTCTACCCCATTTCCTTTCCCTCCGCCCAAGTATGTATAATACTTTTTGAATGGTAAACTAGTTAAATACAGCGTATTTTCATAATAGATTCCTTTTTTTTCACCCACACATGAAATAAATTGTAGGGCCTCCTGTTTTGTTTCTGTCACTGGTGATAACTTTCTCACAAAATGTGTCTCTGAAATTCTGTGTTGGTGCCGTGTAAACAGCTCTCAGAGCAAACAAACTTGGTTTTCAAAACTTTGACCCTGCCACATATCTTTGTGACCTTGGGTAAATTTCTGACTCTTGATTTTCTCTGTGTTTGAAGAACTAGAATAATTATAGCCACCCACATGATTGATATAAAGATGAATATATGTGTGTATTTGTTTTTATTTTCATATCACTAGTTTTGGGGGAACAGGTGGTGTTTGGTTGCATGGTAAAGTTCTTTAGTGGTAATTTCTGTGACTTTGGTGCACCCATCACCTGAGCCGTGTGTACTGTACCCAATGTGCAGTCTTTTATCCCTCACCCTCTTGCCCCTCTTTCCCCTCTTCCCCCTGAGTCCCCAAAGTCCATTATCTCATTCCACGCCTTTGCATTGTCATAGTTTAGCTCCCACTTCTAAGTGAGAACATGTGATGTTTGGTTTTCCATTCCTGAGTTACTTCACTTAGAGTAATGGTCTCCAACTTCATCCAGATTGCTGCGAATGCCATTATTTCCTTCCTTTTTGGCTGAGTAGTGTTCCATGGTATATATCCACTCAGTGGTTTATGGGCATTTGGGCTGGTTCCATATTTTTGCAATTGCAAATTGTGCTGCTATAAACGTGTGTGCAAGTGTCTTCTTTATATAATAACTTCTTTTCCTCTGGATAGATATCCAGTAGTGGGATTTCTGGGTCAAATGGTAGTTCTGCTTTTAGTTCTTTAAGGAACCACCACACTGTTTTTCATAGTGGTTGTACTAGTTTACATTCCCACCAGCAGTGTAAAAGTGTTCCCTTTTCACCACATCCATGCCAACATCTGTTATGTTTTGATTTTTAAATCATGGCCATTCTTGCAGGAGTAAGGTGGTATCGCATTGTGGTTTTGATTTGCATTTCCCTGATCATTAGGGCTGTTGAGCATTTTTTCCTGTTTGTTGGCCATTTGTATATCTTCTTTTGAGAATTCTCAATTCATATCCTTTGCCCACTTTTTGATGGGATTATTTGTTTTTTTTTTTTTCTTTCTGATTTGTTTGAGTTCCTTGTAGATTCTGAATATTAGTCCTTTGTCGGATGCCTAGTTTGCGAACATTTTCTCCCACTCTATTGGTTATCTGATTACTCTGCTGATTATTTCTTTTTCGTGCAGAAGCTCTTTAGTTTAATTAGGTCCCATCTACTTACCTTTGTTTTTGTTGCATTTGCTTTTGGATTCTTGGTCATGAACTCTTTGCCTAATGTCTGGAAGAGTTTTTCTGATGTTATCTTCTAGAATTTATATCTTACAAATGAATTGTTTCAGCCCTTCTTTAGTCTCAGTTATCTATCATGTAAAACAACCGTAATTTGGGGCCAGCAGAGATACTGTTGGAGAAATAAATTTTCCTGTCTTAGAACTTAATCCTTGTATTTTTGTCCCTCTGCCCATCCTCAGAAATGCGAAGCTAATGCCCAGCAAACTTTATACTCATATGGCGTTATTTTTACGTTAAATTGACCAATAAAGATTTTATGTGTTTAGTGAGCAGTAGAGGTACCAATTCTTAATTTGTGAACTAGTTTAATATTATCTAAACCAGAGTCCATTTCAGGGTGACAGGTATTTTGTTGTTTTTCTTCTCTGCTTCAGCTAATATCCCCCCAAGCTGGGTTTGGTTGCCTAGTTAATGCCATACAGTTAATTCAGGGTTTGTTTTGTTTTTGTTTTTGTTTTTGTTTTGTTTTTGAGACAGAGTCTCACTCTGTTGCCCAGGCTGGAGTACTGTGGTGTGATCTTGGCTCACTGCAACCTCCGCCTCCCAGATTCAAGCAATTCTTCAGTCTCAGCCTCCCGAGTAGCTGGGACTACTGGCATGCACCACCATGCCCAGCTAATTTTTGTATTTTTAATAGAGACGGGATTTCACCATATTGGTCAGGCTGGTCTTGAACCTCTGACCTCAGGTAATCCGCCTGCCTCAGCCTCCCAAAGTGCTGGGATTACAGGTACAAGCCACCATGCCCAGCCTAATTCAGGATTTTTATTTCATTATCCTTTAATGATATTATTGACAGTTACTTATTTTCAGTATATATTTGAAGCAGTGTGCTACCATAACTTCAACAAAAGGATATTACTGTTGATAAATAGTTATATATAATGCCCCTAATTATATAATGCCCCTAATTTTCACATCCTGGCAGACTATTAAAATTATTTCCTTCATGTGAAGCGTAAGATACAATGACACCCTTATTCTTCAGTCATTAAATACATTTCGTTAAATACATCTATTTCATGAAGCTTATATAGGAAATTTCCCTAATGTTTACATGTTTAAATATTCCTAAAATATGTCAACTTAGAACTTTTTTGAGATTTTAAAGGTAGGCAACTAAAGAGGGTGCCTTTTTTATGGAAACCTGTAGATCATTGGCTGAGATACCAATATAAGTCCCCTTTTATAATTTGGTATTTGGGTATGGTAAGTGCTGATTGAAGGAGTTAATGTGAAAGGGATGGGAAGATGAGAATTATGAAAACAGTAAATGTTTCAAAGGAAATGGGTTGAACTCAAATGAGACTTGTGTGTTAGCTTGCCATTTTACCGGGTGTTGGTGTTTGTTAAATGAGTAGATAAATAAAATGGAAGAGGCTATAAAATGAGAAAATGCCTACTTATAGAACAGGCTGAAAAATCTGAAGAAAAGAAAAAAAGCTGGTTTGATTCATCATCACTTAACAGAATTTTTTTCTATACAGACACTGCAGTTTTTTCCAGATGGCTCAGTTCACCAATTCATTCAGTATGTTTCCCATCTTATTATACTCGACATGAAACTTCTGAGTGAAGTAGCAGTTCCACTGTCTTTGTACCATACTCTTCTTTAGGAACTACTTCATTTCCAGGTGTCTTATTTGATCTTCTACCCTGTATAAACTCAGGAATTTTACTGTAATTTTTTTGATGCCAAGATATTTAGGCAGAAGGAATACATGAAGACATGATCATCTATATGTACCTCCTTTTAGAAACCACTTTTGAAATCTGAAATGCCTCCTGTCTTTTATTATTTTATTCATGTAGAATGCACAGATCATTTGTTTCATATAATTAAAATATTGTGGGCTGGGCACAGTGGCTCACGTCTGTAATCCCAGCACTTTGAGAGGCCGAGGCGGGTGGGTCACCTGAGGTCAGGAGTTGGTGAACAGCCTGACCAATATGGAGAAACCCTGTCTCTACTGAAAGAAGAAAAAAAAAAAAAATTTAGCCGGGCGTGGTGGTGCGCCTGTAGTCTATGGGCAACATAGTGAGACATACATACACACACACACACACACACACACACGCAACATAGTGTGAGACACACACACACACACACCTGCACCATCTCTTAAAGAAAAAAGAAAGTTGCTATTATTTCTCCGTACTTGCTCTGCCCTATTTCCTTTATGATGCTCAATAGCTCTCACCTCTTTCAACTGGCATTTTGAAAATTTTAATCTTGAGTGGTTTGATTTGAGAGAAAGAATGGAGGAAGGCATCTCACTCATATGACTCAGTTTTCTTAGGGGATTAGAAAAGTCCTATCCTCTCCCCACCCCCTAACAGCTTGGAATAATTGGTGGTAGTTATAAAACTGTAAGATTTGGTGTTTATCCTGAGATTTGGCTTAGAACATGGGACCAGGAAGGGAAAGAAATTCTTCAAGAAAGGATCTGCATAGTGTTGGCTTAATCATGGAAGCTGCATTTGTAGAATCTTCATAGATTTCATAGGAATTGGTTGGGATATAAAAATGGTGAGGCCTAATCATTATTTTTTGGTACTTTTTTGGTACTTTTTTTTTTTTTGAGACGGAGTTCACTCTTGTTGCCCAGGCTGGAGTGCAATGGTACGATCTCAGCTCACTGCAACCTCTGCCTCCCGGGTTCAAGCGATTCTCCTCTCTCAGCCTCCTGAGTAGCTGGGATTACAGGAGCATGCCACTACAGCCGGCTGATTTTTGTATTTTTAGTAGAGACGGGGTTTCATCGTATTGGTCAGGCTGGTCTTGAACTCCTGATCTCAGGTGATCCGCCTGCCTTGGCCTCCCAAAGTGCTGATTGCGCCCCCGCCCAAAGTGCTGGGATTACAGGCGTGAGCCACCACGCCTGGCCTGTACTTTTTATTTAATGGTTTTCTTACTGGAGTAACAGCAACAGCAACATCACTAAGTTTGGAGCCAAATCCACAAATTAATATCATTTTTCTTTGCTACCATATTTAACATTTAAAATGCTTCACTGAAGCAATTCTTAATACATACTGTTTTTGGATAAACCACCAGGCAGATACCAAAAAATATTAGCATACTATTCTGGTTGTCTTAAGAAAAGAAGAACATTCTTTTTTAGTATTAGTTACACTGTGTATTTCTTCCTTCGGTATAACTGTTGGTTCTTTATACATAAAATTCATATAGTCAGATTTTGCTTGGCTTTTTATGGTTAGCAGTAGATTGGATTATGATTGAGGAAACTGCAAGCCAGTTTATTTTCTTTGATTTAAATCTTCCTTTTCCTTTTAGTCATTGACAGTACAACTCAGTTTCACCTGAGTGTAACATCACTGTTCCTTTTGGCAGAGGATGGTCATTGCTGTTTATTTTGTTTTCTATTTTTTCTCACTTGTAGAAAAAAATCATTCTTTCCCTGTTCTTTTCTCTTTCTACTACTCATCAGCTTGTACTTTACCAATTTCCTAGATAATAGTTTCTGATATGAGGCAACCTCCTAATTTATTTTTCTGGCCACTTAATAATGCTTTCTCTATTTCTGTCTGCCTGCCCAATTTTGTTTTTCTGTTTGATATTATTTCTGCCCTGAGTTCTATAGCATGCCTTCAAGTGTGAATTAGTAAAAGCAGCCAAAATACTTCAATACCTGCAAAATACTTGTTTGAAAAATACATGACTGCTCATATATGTGCAGTAGCACCATTCTTTCTCTTTGAAACTGAGGAGTTAAGGTGATTCCAGGTTCCCTGTGTTACAATTTTCTCTCTTCTAGTATATTTTTAACTACAGAAGTCATTTCTAATTAAAAAGCGATTTCTAGTGCTATCTTATAACAACTTAAGGGCGTTACAGATATTTGGTCTTCAAAGGCAGCTTTGTGTAGCAGTCACTGTATTGTCACATTTAAAAAAAGGTTGTTTGGCTGGGCACAGTGGCTCATGCCTGTAATCCCAGCACTTTGGGAGGCCAAGGCGGGTGGATCGCCTGAGTTCAGCAGTTTGAGACTTGCTTGGCCAACATGATGAAACCCCATCTCTACTAAAAATATAAAAAATTAGCCAGCATGGTGGCGGGTGTCTGTAATCCCAGCTACTTGGGAGGCTGAGGCAGGAGAAATCGCTTGACTTGGGAGGCGGAGGTTAAAGTGAGCCAAGATCGAGCCATTGCCCTCAGCCTGGGCAACAAGAGCAAAACTCCATCTAATAAATAAATACATACATACATATATAATTTAGCCGAGCGTGCTGACGTGTGTTGGTTTTCCCAGCTACTCTGGAGGCAGAGACACGAGTCACTTGAACTGGGGAGGTCGAGGTTGCGCCACTGCACTGCAGCCTGGGCGAGAGAGTGAGATTGTCTCAAAAAAAAAAAAAAAAAAGGTTGTGTTTTAAAAGGATATTCTGCAGTGCAAATTTTTGCAATATCCCCCTTTATAAACTATGTATCATGTTCACCTTGTATTAGTAATTTGTGTACATACAGTCTCACTCTAATATGAATACAAATTGCTTACTGGATAGAAATACCTTGGAAATTAAGTTGGCTTATATTCTGATCATTTGGTGTACATAGATTAGATGCAAACTAGGACCAGTTTTTAAAAATTTCTAGTCAGTTGCATACCTATACTTTTATAAAGTATGATAGAAATGAAGAGTTGGAAGACTAGGTAGGATACAGCTGCAGGAAGAAAGATGAGCAAGAGCTGTAAGATAAATGGTTGCTCTTAGGATGGATGGGGGCAAGGTAATCAATGTATCCTAGAGATCTTAAAGAGATTTATTAACTGACTTGATGTGGGAAGAGATTCCCCATTTACGGGCTCAGACCACTTTACTGTGTTAAAAAGTAGGGGATAAATAAAGTAGCAGCCGGTTTTGGGTTTAGGAGGTGAAAAGGCGCTGAATGGAGATAAGTCATTTGGGAGTAAATTGATTTGGAGGTACCTGAGGAGTATCAGATATTCATGTACACAGATAGAAATCTGGAGCCAAAAAGAAGAGCTGGAACTAAGATTTTGAACATCTTCAGTATGCAGTGTGTATTGTCTTGCTTTTTTGTTGTTGTTGTTGTTAAATTTTTAGAAGAGACCGGCTGGTAAACTTCAAAAAAGAAGCCTCTTTTTTGAGTGAAGATCGTTAGGATTTGTTAGCTATTAGCAAGTTATTGGTATGCAGTAGATTCCCTCCTGGAAACAGTTGTAATAACCTTGTATTACAAAGAAAATCAGAACTGAGTTTTGAGGGCTTTGGGAGAATCTCAGTCAGATCATCTTGACCAGGAACATGGCTCACAAGCCCCACCAAAACTTAACCATTTTCAGTTCTGTATCTCATTTTAGAGACCACATTTTTAAACTAAGTACCATGACATCCTAAGGCATTTCCCTATTCTTACCCATAGACTATTCATTTTAGGAATCAAGTTTGTTGGTTTCAAATTATACTTTTATTTTATTTTGTAATATTAATTTTATTTTTTTGAGATGAAATCTCACTGTGTTGCCCATGCTGGAGTGCAGTGGCGCGATCTTGGGTCACTGCAACCTTGGCTTCCTGGTTCAAGCGATTCTCATGCCTCAGCCACCTGGGGTGTGTGCCACCACACTCTGCTAATTTTTGTATTTTTAGTAGAGACTGGGTTTTGCCATGTTGGCCTGGCTGGTCTCAAACTTTTGGCCTCAAGTGATCTGCCCGCCTTGGCCTCCTGAAGTGCTGAGATTATAGGTGTGAGCCACCATGCCCCACCCTAAATTCATAATTTTAGAAATGTGGCAATCTGTAACAATGAATAAGAAAAAAATGATTTATCTTTGACATGCAACAGTACCTGGCACACCTTTCCTTTTCTCACTTAAATGGTCATTATAACCCTGTTTTATAATGCTCTGTAAAAATAACTTCAGTGGTTTCCTCAGCCTGAAGCAACTCATTTCTTACTTTCCTCCTCTATATCTTGTTGGATTCTCTTATGGAGTTGTCTTTTCTGTGTATTCTCAGAGCAGGTTAAAATTTTAAAAATCCTATTAAGGCATTAATTTCAGTGAACATTGTATTCTGTAGGTGAATAGCCATAGAGGCATGCCTGGCATAAGATAAAAGCTGGTAAAAGCTGGTTGCCAGCGTGTCAGTCCTAAAATGCCATGTGTCTACCTTAATTGGAAATAGACAGCAGTATCAACTATACATACCTTGTTTATGTAGTCTGAAATAAAGGTTTCTGGGGCAAGCACATAATTTAAAAACTTCAAAATAGAGTAGTGTGGTTTAACTCTGTATATTAGAATAACTTGTATAAGCTTTTTTCTGGTTTGCAGGTTGTTGCCAACAACCCACTGAATCAGAACATTCTAGATTGGTACTGGAATCCAAACATTGCTCCAAATTAATTACTTATAACTAAATACATAATTTGTCAATTGCAAAAAGTTATCCCGTTGCTTGTTTTCGGGATTGGGAATACAGTTGAAGGGTTCTACAAGTGAAAAGATTCATGAGATAACCAGACTATATACACCTAGAAATAAAACAATTTAAAGGGAAATAAAGTCTTGAAACTCAAGTTTTATGTGTTAATTACATGAATATAGATTTCTCCCCCCCAATAGAAATAAAGTTCGTTGGCTGTATTAGGCAAAATACTCTAACATTATTTTGAAATATTGAACACGTTGAAGGCTTTTAAAACAAAAGGTGACTTTGGTGATAAAGATGTCAACAGAAATGGTAATGAATCAAACCTTGCGTTAAATTGGACCAGAAGTGCTCCATAAAAAGGAAATCTCTATAACATTAAAAAAAAAAAAAAAGTCATAAGTAAATCTTCTTGCTTGGAAACTAATTTTCTGTAGACTGCTTTCCGCCTTCAGGTTTGTATATAGTCTTTGAACTGCAGAGGCCTCTTCTGCATAATAATTATTTCACACAGCAGTAGCCAGTTTCAGCACTGCAGTGTTTCAGTGAGAGGCACAGATGTTTCCTAGCTGCCTCTGTTGGTTGCAGGGAAGGGTGCTGGATATTTTACCATGATATTTTCAGGTTTGTGGGCTGGTTATCATAATTGATAGTCCTTTATACTGGTGTATATGTTAATAGGTACATTTATTTTGCATCTGGTTTAGGTCCTGGAAATGAGGCTTTGTGGTCATGTTATCCCCACCCCGGTTCTTCATCTCTCTTAAGAGTGCTGAATGGTGTATCAGTGTTTTTCTTTATGTAGAATGGTGTTAGTTTCTTATGAACACTTAGTAATTATTCTGTAAGTTCTTTCATTCTCATAGTGGATGTTTTTGAATGTGTATTCATTTGTGGGGTTTTTTTGTTTTTGTTTTTTGAAACAGATTCTCGTTTTTTCCCCCACAGGCGCCCGCCACTATGCCGGCTAATTTTTGTATTTTTAGTAGAGATGGGGTTTTACCATGTTGGCCAGGCTGGTCTCGAACTCCTAACCTTAGGTGATCTGCCTGCCTCGGCCTCCCAAAGTGCTGGGATTACAAGCGTGAGCTACTGTGCCCAACCAATGTGTATTCTCTTGCTGAGTAATTTTCCTATGTTTGGAAATGTTTGGTATTTCATAGTGTTGTGAGTTTGAAATAGTGCATCAGTAACTTAATTGCTGATTTTAAGATTGTTTAATAATTACACAAAGCATGGTCAAGAAATACTCCTGCCAGGTTTCATTGCAGAATCTTGAATTACTGATAGATGAAATGTAGGCTAGGCTATTTGAATTCTACATCTCTATTCTTCCTTGTGGGGTTTCAGCGAAATAGTAAAACTAAAATATTGCCATATTGAGGCTGTTTCTTCTCATTTCAGTTTGTATCCTTTGATGGCTCAGTTAGGAATCTATCTAAATATTAATTTATGCTTACAGGACAAGTTAGACTTAGAGATGTAGTACAGTCTGAAAATGTGTGACTACTCTTCTGCTCTTTTTGTCTAGAGGAAGGCAATTGATTATAAAGCATGCTTTGCTTTCATAGTACTCAAACGTTTTAAAATAGTCTGTTTTCTATTGCTGTGGTAGCACACTAAACGGATGTTTGAAGACGTAGTCTGCTTAGTAGGCCAAGGGAAAATAAAAGCAGTTTTCAAAGTGTTCAAATGTTAGATTTTTTTCATTCAGTCAACCATGGCAAATGATTTTTCACTTTTGTTTTGTTGACCATTGCATCCCTAGTGTCTGCATTGTCCTTAGGGCATTATAGGCTCTTGATAAATACTTGTTAGATAAATTAAACATTTAACATTTAAGGGTCACAGTCATTTGTTAGTAATTTACCCATTCAGAAGATGTAATCAGCTTTAAGTTTTAAGAATACAACAAGTGTTGGCTGGCCTAATTATGCATGCACATCAGAGACTTTTTTTTTTTTTTTTTTGAGATGGAATCTCTGTCGCCCAGGTTGGAGTGGAGTAGCACGCTCTCGGCTCACTGCAATCTCCGCCTCCCGGGTTCAAGGAATTCTCCTGCCTCAGCCTCCTGAGCAGCTGGGACTACAGGCGCTCACCACCATGAACGGCTAATTTTTTATTTTTAGTAGGGATGGGGTTTCAGCATATTGGTCAGGCTGGTCTTGAACTCCTGACCTCAGGTGATCCACCCACCTCGGCCTCCCAAAGTGCTGGGATTACAGGCGTGAGCCACCGTGCCTGGCCAAGAGACATTCTTGAATGAATACATTAATAATAGCCAGTGCTCATACCAAATGATGTTTTCTAATTTTTCCTTCCTTGTGACTTTTGGGTAGCCAACATCAGTAACTCTTTAGATTTTTGGATTGTAGATAGGAATGAATTTATTGTGGTCATTTTTTTAATGCTTTCCACTTTGTTGATTACTTTTAATGCTAAAAATTTGTAGAGGCTCAGAAAATTTGAATATACATTTGTAGAAATGTTATTTAGAAGAGTTTAAAGAGATTTACTCATCTTTAACTTAGATTTTATACCAACTCTGTTACTTGTTTGTCTTAATTTATCTACCTTGTTTAATGTTGATACACTAGATATTAAATGTCACCCAGTGTTCTTGATAATATGCATTCCTAAAAATTAGTGTTATGCATTGATGTTAATGTGCTTATATGATATTATTACAAGTGGATACTATATTAGTGGTTTATTGTTGACTGGAAAATTTTACAAATTCTATACATATATTGTCACATTGTAAAAGGACGGTTATATTTGGTAGATGAACTTGGACACAGGCTATTTTAAAAGGCACTTAAATACAGTGATTATTGAAAGATCAGTAAAGAGGGAAAGTTTTACCCTCTATGACAATTCTCATAGTAATTTTTTTGTTTCAGAAGTCCATGTCTCATTTTGAGATAAGCAGTGGTGTTCTGACAATACCATCAGACTTCTACTTGGATTTTTAAAACTAATGATATGTTCTCTATTTAAACTGTTGTATAACACTTCCTGTTTACTTGATTTAAAACTCTTCACCTTTTTCATATAAATAAAAGTATAGATAGGATAACTTGATAAAATTAATTCTTCTTCAAATTCTCTATTCTCAGCTTTCTCAAGAAAATAACCCCACAGCATGTCAGTTGTCAGCAGTAAATGTTCAAAGTATTTCTAGTTAGTAGGCTAGTGTATTTTATTTGCACAGCATGTATTTATTATTATTTTAGACCTTACATACCTGAAAAGTATCTTAAGATGCTTTTATGTGACTCTAAATTGAGTGCATTAACTTTCTCACTCTCCTCTTGCAGCATTTTCAGTTAGCTTTGGTTGACTGTAATCCCTGCACTTTGTCCAATGCTGAAAGTAAGTATTATTCAGTACTGTAGTTTTCTACATGTATTCAGATCACTTCATGGCAAATAAAAATAATGTTAGTGATAAATTCTGTGCAATTTTTTCTTTTAGAATTGTTTAATGTAACTGTATTGGTTGCCATGGCTACTTACACAAATGGAACCTGCAAGACCAGATATTGTGAACAGCCTGTGTCTAAAATAGATAGGCCAGTGAAGTGAGTTGTTGAATTAAAAGTATCTTCACTAATGAACAAGATTGATTTTTTTCTGTTGTGTATTATATTGTAGATGACTTGGTAGGATTAAAAACAGATTTTGCTGGTCTTTGGGGAAACATCTGAGTATATAAAGATTCTTATCTGATAGCTTACTGATTCCTACTGTGTGGGATAAAAATTACTGGTAATTATGAAGACATTTGTGACTTTTATGATAGTTTTATGTATCATTTAGAAAGTTTGAGTTGACATTTTTCAATTAATTAGAAAAGAATGCATTTATGAAGCATGTTCTAACGAAGTATTTTTTTCTAAACAATTATTTTCTACTTCTATGTAAGTGTCTTTTCAAAAGCAGACTGGGTTGATTATATGTTTATCGATATGCATTTAGGTGTATTTACTTAATATACGCTAGAGTATCCAGTAAAAAGGTTTAAAAATATTCACTGATGCTGAATTTCTTAAAAAACCTCTTACTTGAAAAATAAATTATTATTATTATTATTGTTTTGAGACAGAGTCTCGCTTTGTCGCCCAGGCTGGAGTGCAGTGGCGTGATTTCAGCTCACTGCAAGCTCCAACTCCCCGGGGTTCACACCATTCTCTTGCCTCAGCCTCCCATGTAGCTGGACTACAGGCGCTTGCCACCACACCCAGCGAATTTTTTGTATTTTTAGTAGACACGGGGTTTCACCGTGTTAGCCAGGAGAGTCTCGGTCTCCTGACCTCGTGATCCGCCCACCTCGACCTCCCAAAGTTCTGGGATTACAGGCGTGAGCCACCGCACCCGGCCGAAAAATAAAATTTTTAATTGGTATAAGAAAAATCGAGCAATTAATGACAGTTTCAGTCCTACAAAGGATTCGTGTTTTAAAAAGTCAGTATTTTGCTTTAAGTTACTTTTTTGTTTTTGTTTTTTGTTTCATTTTGAGACGGGGTCTTTCTCTGCCACTTATGCTGGAATGCAGTGGTGCCAGAGTAGCTCAACTGCAGCCACGAACTCCTGCACTCAAGTGATCTTCCTGCCTTAGCCTCCTGTAAATCACTTAAAAGAGTATAGAGAGATATTAGTGAAAAGTAGTCTTAGTCTTTAGAAATGCCCTAGGAATTTGTTGAATCAGCAAAAACCCTGTAGAATTTTCAGTATAACATGGATTTAGAAATAGTATGGATTAAATCATCATTTAAGCCAGATGAATTACGTCATACTTTTACTAAAGGTAATTTCCTGTGAAAATTCAAAGGATTTTTATTTTCTTAAATGAAATTCAGGATCCGATACTGATTAGGGTGTTTGTAGAATAAATGGTAGAAAAATAACATGCAGCAATATTTTATAGTTTCTAAGATAAGGTTCGATTTGAACAAATTGAGTCATTGGTTTAGTAATTTATAAAGTTTCAATTTATACGTTTTTCTTAATTATATATCCAGGTTGTATAAACCATCTAGAATATATAGATGCTTAAAATTCTTTTCAAATTAGTTTATAAGAAAACAACTGATTATCCTTTAATTCATTATGGTCTGGTACCTAAAAGGTAACTTTGGTAAGTCAGTTGAATGATAATTTTTTAGGGATGTCACATAAATATCAAACTAAATATTTTGGTAAATCCTCGTTTTATTCTACTCTGTTTAAATCTCAGTTGTAGATCATTACTCTTGAGAGAAAAATGTCTGCATAGGTAGGATGAGTGCCACATGGCAGAAAACTGCTGAATTTGAAACAGTTTGAACCATCATGAGTGCTACAAGGTGGTTGATCACTCAAATGGGAGAGCATGTTTTCTATTTAGAGACTTTAGGCTATTACAGTTTAGTTGATTTGGATAGTTTACTTTAGACAGTCTACTTGATTACTTGATAACTATGATAATGCCTGATGTCACAATAAATGTAGAGTACCTACTTTGAGCCAGTGTTACTCTTCAACACCAGGCTCCTTATTGTCTTTGTAAAACTTATTTCTCTTTGAATTTTTTATGTCATCACTGATTTGTACTTTGGTTTTAATATTTTTTAATTAAATATTGATTTTACTCTTGTTTGACTTGGGATTCAGGTTTTAAATACTGTGTTTTGAAATGTATAGATTATAAAGGTTTTCTCTATTTGCTTAATGTTGCCATTTTGAACTTTGTAAAACATATTCACTTGCTATAGATTTAATGCTAATTTTAATAATTACATTGACAGAAATTTCATTTGATAATGACCAACAATGAATACATGTGGTTTCTTATCATGATTATGTTCTTTCGTGTGTTTGTTTGTATGGTCTATTTTAGTAAAAGCAAATAAAAGTTATGTTTTTCTATTACTTAAATCTATATAGTGTAGACTGTGATAATGTTTGATGTTTTGTTATTCTTACTTAATTTGCCCCAAATTCTGCTGTACTATTACTGATTTTTTATTTTGCCTCATCCTTTGCAGTTCAATTTCACATTGCCCACTTATATGAAACCCAGGTAAGTATTTTAACTTACTCTATTTAAAACAAAAGCAAACAAAAATCATCACTCCTATCATGCTTTACTGAAATCAGAAATGTACAGATAATTTAATGGAGTTCTGGGCATTACTTCTTAGGTAAATTTTGTATTTTATACTCATTAAATGTGATCAAGATGCTGCTTAGTAAAACAGTTATTCCAAGGAGTGTTTGCTGTGTACAAATAAATTCCATTTAATATTTTCCTTTAAACTTGATCCATTTGCGGCTGGGCGCGGTAGCTCACGCCTGTAATCACACTGCTTCAGGAAGCCGAGGCGGGCAGATCACTTGAGGCCAGGAGTTTGAGACCAGCCTGGCCAACATGATGAAACCTCATCTTTACTAAAAATATAAAAAGTTAGCGGGGCATGGTGGCAAGTGCCAGTAATCCCAGCTACTTGGGAGGCTGAGACACAAGAATTGCTTCAACCTGGGAGATGGAGGTTGCAGCAAGCTGAGATCTTGCCACTGCACTCCAGCCTGGGCAACAGAGTGAGACTCTGTCTCAAGAAAAAAAGAAACAACTGAACTTGATGTAGATCATTTGCAAGCTCAAATGGCTATATTTAAGATTTATCTTATTCTTGATGCCAAATACCTTGCTTTTCAGAATGTTTATAGATGGTTGTTGTAATGCATTGTTTTTTAAAAAAATTCTTTTGCTTTTTCTTAAGACTGAAGTAACTCTTCTATGTGTCATTATTGGAAAAGCATCAAGAGTCACCTCCGGATGTCCTTGCCATTAATTTCAAGGCTCCTTTACTTTAAAAAACTTTTAAATTTTAGAACATCTTGGTTTTGTGTGTGTTGATTAATATACAGTCAAGACTGATACATCTTGATTTTGCTTAGTTGTATGATAAAAGTATAACACATTCGGTGGGGGGTGTTGGAGGCAAGGGGAGGGAGAGCATTAGGACAAACATCTAATGCATGTGGGAAAAACCTAGATGATGGGGTTGATAGGTGTAGCAAAGCACCATGGTACATGTGTGTATACCTATGTAACAAAGCTGCACAGTCTGCACATGTATCCCAGAGCTTAAAGTAAAATAAATAAAAATATAACACATTCATTTTAGGCAGTGGTATGGAAAATCAGGAATAAATTTGTATGAGACTCAAAATTAGGTCATTATAGTTTACATAAATTTTTTTATTTTATTTTTTATTTTTTATTTTTTTGAGACGAAGTCTTGCTCTGTCACCCAGGCTGGAGTGTAGTGGCGTGATCTTGGCTCACTGGAACCTCCACCTCCCAGGTCCAAGCAGTTCTCCTGCCTCAGCCTCCCAAGTATCTGGGATTACAGGCGCCCACCACCACGCCCAGCTAATTTTGTGTATTTTTAGTAGAGACGGGGTTTCACCATGTTGGCCAGGCTGGTCTTGAACTCCCGACCTCAGGTGATCCACCTGCCTCGGCCTCCCAAAGTGCTGGGATTACAGGCGTGAGCCACCGCGCCCAGCCGACATAAATTTTTTACAGCTTTTTAGGAAACAAATACTGTTGTTGTTTTTTTTAATGCCTACATAAATTATAAGGTCTGTTTTGATGTTTTGGCCCAAGTATTACAATAAGGCATATATGTGCCATGCAGAGTTCATACCCACCAGATACAAGATCCTGCTACATCCCATTATTTATATTGTTATAGGATGTAATCAGATAGTTTGAGATCATTTATGTTGGTGGTTCCCAGACCCAGCTCTGTGGCAGAATTATCTGGGAAGCTTTATAAATCAGAGCTGTCATGGGGAGCTTTAAAAAATTAGCATCAGATTTCTGGGTACCTCAACCCCCGCAACCCCCCTTTGCCTCCCCATCCCCCCTCTGCCCCCCATCCCCCCTCTGCCCCATACTCTAGTTTTTCTAGTTCTCTCTGAGATCACTGGTCTGTCGTTAGCTAAAGAAGCAGAAGTTTTTTTAACCTTTATTTTTAACGAGTATTTTTGCTGGAGATGGAATTCTGTTTATCTGACTGCTTTGAAATTCACAATACATTGTCTTTTGGCTCTCATTGTTTCTGATGTGAAGTTGTCTGTTGGTCTTACTGTTTAATCCCGTGAAGGTAGTGTGGGCACAGGGCCCTCCTCCCGTTGATTCATTTGATAAATTTTAATACTGATTCAGATTAAACAAAACAAAAGAATAAACTCATGGCAAACAGTACATAATTGTTAGGTGACAGGAGGATGACACTGTAAACATATGAAAGGATTTAAAAAACCCTACTCCAGTGATTATAATATGAATTTTCATTTTCAAGTGAAAAATTAAGAGAAGCAAGATGGCCTGCTTACCTACATATTAAAAGTTAGTTTTTATATAGTTCCACCAGTTTTTACCAGTGGACCCTATTTATGAATATGGATTTAGGAAATTTAAGTGACATGTATTTAATGGCTACTGCTGGGCAAAAAATAGTTCAAGGGAAGTTTCTCTACTTCTCTACATAGGAAGAAGTCTTCCCCACTAATAAATGAAGAAGTATCATTTCATAATCCCCGAGGGCCCTCTCCCCACATTACCTTCACAGGATTAAATCCTAAGATCATAATTAAGACTAAAGTTATGGAATACCACTTTACCTAGAATTGTGTTAAAGAAATGTTAGCAAGTACAACGGGTTTGTGGTATTGAGCTTATAATGTTTGGAAGCAAAAACGTCTTGGCCGAGTGCAGTGGCTCATGCCTGTAATCCCAGCACTTTGGGAGGTGAAGGTGGGTGGATCACTTGAGCTCAAGAGTTTGAGACCAGTCTGGGCAACATGGTGAAATCCCATCTCTACCAAAAATGCAAAACTTAGTGGGATGTGGTAGTGCACGCCTGTAGTCCCAGCTGCTTGGGAGACTGAGGTGGAAGGATCTCGTGAGCCTGGGAGGTGGAGGTTGCAGTGATCTGAGATCTCACCACTGTGCTCCAGCCTGGGTGACAAAGCGATACCCCATCTCAAACAAAAAGGAAAAACAAAAGAGGTCTTTTGTAGGATTAAAAAAATATATTATTAAATTTAGTAATAGGCATTTGGGTTTAATTTTAATGAGATCTCATCCCCTAACCCTGTATTTTTATCTTTTATGGTCTTATAGACAAGCTGTTAATATTTTATTAGATTAAAAAATAGATTGGCCAGGTGTGGTGGCTCACACCTGTAATCCCAGCGTTTTGGGAGGCCGAGGCAGGTGGATCACTTGAAGCCCAGAGTTCAAGACTAGCCTGGGGAACATGACGAAACCCTGTTTCTACTAAAAATAAAAAATTAGCTGAGTGTGGTAGCATGTGTCTGTAATCCCAGCTACTTGGGTGGCTGAGGCAGGAGAATCGCTTGAACCTGGGGAGGCGGAGGTTGCAGTGAGCCGAGGTGGCACCACTGCACGCCAGCCTGGATGACAGAGTGAGACTGTTTAAAGGAAGAAAAAAAAATGATTCTCATAGGTTTCTATGTATATTGTCATACCATCTATAAATAAAGATAACTTTGCTTCTCTGTACATGTGCCTCACAATGATGTTTTGATTAACAAAGGATCACATATATGATGGTGGTCCCATAGGATTATAATAGTGTATTTTTACTGTACTTTTTCTGTTTTTTTTAACTGTACCTTTTCTATGTTTACATACTTACCATTGTATTGTAATTGTCTTTAGTATTCTGTATTGTAACATGCTGTACAGGTTTGTAGCCAGAAGCAAGAGGCTATACCGTATAGCTTAGATGTGTAGTAGGCAATGCCATCTAGGTTTGTGTAAGTATACTCTGATGTTTGCACAACGATGAAATTGTTAAGTGATGCATGACTGTATAATGTCATATCTCCAAATATATTGTCAATTATTCTTGAACATTTATATTGATGAATTAATTTACCTTCCCTGTTTTATTAGCTGGGACCTCCAGATCATTTTTTTCTACAGTAATAATAGTATTAACTGGGCTTCTTTTCTTTTTCTTGAGTTTAGTGAAATAATTTGAGCAGTTCACCATCTTAATTCTTATAGCCTTTAAAGTTTCAAGATAGAGGATTTCTCCCTTTCCATTCTGTTACTAAAATGTTAGTTATTTTTGAATAGATAATCCAAAATGAAAAGTTTTGAAAGAATACACAGTGAAGTATCCTCTTCCTTCCACTTCCCCAGGCATCTACTCCGCTCCCTAAAGCCATCAGTGTTACCAGTGGTTTTTAAATCCTTCCAGAGAAACTCAGTGTATATATAAGCAAGTCCACATATGTTTGCATGTATATTTCTTGTATTTAATTTTATTCAAATGATAGCCAATAATGTATGTTCTCTTCTGACCTTGCTTTAAATTTTAACTTAATATTGTGTCTTGGAAATCATTCCATATCAGTATGTGTAGAGCTGCATCATATCCCTTTACATATAGATGTACTGTTAACTAATTTACTCCTCTTTGAGGAATAATTACAAATAATGTTGTTTTGAATAACACTGTTTATAATGTTTCATTTTTAACACTTTTCTGTCAAGCATTAATATATTAACAAAACACTATAGACTTATCTTTGTTATTATACTATATAGCAAAATAATATATAGATAAGTGCTATAATACTTATCTATATTAGACGTCTATAATATAGATAAGTATTTTACACGAATCCAAGAACTCTAAATAAAGAAAAAAATTCCAGCTGATACATAGGTATGTGATAAATATGTAGGGTTTATTTCATGAATACATAGGATTTTACCATTTTAACCAATTTTAAGTGTACAACTCACTGGCATTAAGTAAATTTGTATTGTTGTGCAGCTGTCACCACCATTCATCACTAAAACTATTTCATCATCTCAAAGTATCCATTAGGTAATAATTCCCCGTTACCACCTTCACTGGGCTCCTAGCAACCACTATTCTACTTTCTGTCTTTGTGAGTTGACCACTCTAGGTATCTCATAAAAGTGGAATCTGCCAGGTGTGGTGTCTCATGCCTGTAATCCCGACACTTTGTGAGGCCGCGGGGTGGATCATTTGAGGCCACGAGTTCAAGACCAGGCTGGCCAACATGGTGAAACTCCGCTTGTACTAAAAATACAAAAATTAGCCGGGCATGGTGGCAAGCGCCTGTAGTCCCAGCTACTCGGGATACTGAGGCAGGAGAATCGCTTGAACCCAGGAGGTGGAGGTTGCAGTGAGCCAAGATCCCGCCACTGCATTCCAGCCTGGGTGACAGAGCAAGACTGTGTCTCAAGGAAAAAAAAAAAAGTGGAATCATACAATATTTGTGCTTCTGCATCTGACTTATTTCACTTAGCATAATGTCTGTATCGTTTGTATATGTTGTAGCCTGTGTCAGAATTCCATTCCTTTTTAAGACTGAATAATATTCCATTATATGGATACACCACATTTTGTTTATCCATTTCATCTGTTGATGGACACTTGGTTTGCTTCCAGTTTTTGTCTGTTGTGAATAGTGCTGCTTGACTATGGGTGTGTATATAAGTTGTTAGAGTTCTTGCTTTCAGTTTTTTTTGCAATATACCCAGAAGTGGAATTGCTGGATCATGTGGTAATTCTATGTTTAATTTTTTGAGAAACAGTCATACCGTTTTTCCTTTGTGTTTTGAAGCAAGTATTATATCCGAACCTAATAAAAGACAGTATAATAAGAGAATCAATATACAGATTGGTATGATGAATATTGGTGTAAAAATGCTAATACAATATTAGCAAACAATACCTTATCTCATTAAAAAAACAACAATATACTATGACCAAGTGTCATTCATTTCAGGAATGCAAGGTTGACTGAATCTTAGGAAATCTATTGATATTGCAATAATAGAGCTAAAGGTGAAGTCAAATCATTATCACCATAGATTCTGAAAAAATCTTTGATAAATTCAATACCCATTTCTAATAAAAACACTCTTATACATAGGAATTGCAGGTTACTTTCTTATCATGATAAAATACATATGCTTTAGTTTCAAAGTCAGAATTTTACTTAAGGCAAAATTCTAGAGACCTTTTTACTAGAATCAGGAGCAAGGTGAAGATACCTACTATTTCCATTAGTCCTCGGTATTATACTATAGGTATTAGCCAGTGTAGTTAGATAAGAGAGAGCAGTAAGTTATAGGCACAAATTTACATACAGAATTAATAAGCTTCAACAACAGTAGTCAGAACATAACAGGAAAAAATTATATTTAGCGTGTTCAGCAAAGTATATTAAATACTTAGGAATAAACTTAAGAGAGGGACTGTGACTCAGCGGTATAAAGATGTTGATTCTCCTTAGTGTAACAGAAACATCAATACAAAAATACCAACAAACTTTTGTTAGGAGTTAGCTAAGTTGATATGGGAAAACATGCAAAAATTGCTAGGATAAAACAGGGGTGGGAGGATTGTATGGGATATACTAACCCAATAAAACCTGTATAATTAAAAATGTGGTACTGGCATGTGAATAGACAGATCAGCGAAATATCCTAGAAAGCCCAGGAGTAGACCCAAGTACATGTAGAAACTGAGTATATGATAAAGGTATTGTTCTTAAATTCTTAGGGCCTGTAATGTCCATCCCATAAATATAATGTTCTTGACTCTTCCTTTTGTAAATCTATTCTGGCAGTCTCTTTTATTGTTGGTGGTGGTGGTGGTGGTGGTTTGGAGTGTCTAGTTCATTTATACTTAATTTGATTATTGATATGGTTGGATAAAGTTAGCTGTCATCCCTATTGTATCCTTTGTATTGTATTGTTTTGCTCTGGTTGCTTTTAAAAGATCTTTCTCTTTATATTTGGTTTTCAAAAATTTGACTTCAATGTGCTCAGATTTTTTTTCTTTATAATTATACTAATAGTATTTTAAGTCTGGGGTTTGATATATTTTATCAGTTTTGGAAAATTCTCAGCCATTGATTTGTCAAATATTTTTTCTGCTCCACCGTTTTTCTCTTCTTGGACTCCAATTACATGTATGGTAGACTATATGCTATTGCCTCAAACATCTTAGATGCCTTCTTTTTTTTTTTTTTTTTTTTAACTTTTAACTTTTGTATGTATGTGTGTGTGTTTTTTTTTTCCACTTCAGTCTGTATGCTTTCTAGTGACATGTTTTCAAATGCACTGATTTCTTTTTTTTTTTTTAATATACTTTCCAATCTGCTATTCAGTCCATATAGTGATTTTCTTTTTTAAATATCAGATTAACATTTTTTAGTTCTGGAATTTCCTTTTGTTTCTCTTTCTGGAGTATGATTTTTTGTACATTAATTCATTAGGATTATGTTTTTCTTTTTGTCAACATTGTTCAAATATCTGCCTTTTTTTGCGGGGGGGACAGTATCTGGCTCTGTTGCCCAGGCTGGAGTGCAGTGGTATAATTTCGACTCAACACAACCTCTGCCTCCCAGGTTCAAGCGATTCTTGTGCCTCAGCCTTCCGAGTAGCTGGGACTACAGGCACGTGCCACCACACCCAGCCTAAATATCTGCTCTAAAATTATCTACAGGGCTAGGCGCGGTGGCTGTTGCCTGTAATTCCAGCACTTTGAGAGGCCAAGGCTGGCGGATCACCTAAGGTCAGGAGTTCGAGACCAGCCTGGACAACATGGCGAGACCCCCATCTCTACTAAAAATACAAAAAATTAGCCGGACGTGGTGGCACGCCTGTAATCCTAGCTGCTTGGGAGACTGAGGCAGGAGAATTGCTTGAACCCAGGAGGCAGAGATTGCGGTGAGCCAAGATTGTGCCACTGCACTCCAGCCTGGGCGACACAGTGAGAGTGCGTCTCAAAAAAATAAAAATAAAAAACTACAAATTTCACCATCTGAGTAATTTCACAGTTGGTTTTCATTTTCTTTTCTTTTGAATATAGGTAAAATTTTCCTAATCTTCATAAATTTAATATTTTTTATCCTGCATATCATGAATAATACATTGTAGAGATTGACTATATTTTTCTGAAGATTGATATATTTTTGCTTCATTAGCCAGTCAATTCGCACTCTAAACTTTGTCACCTTTGTAATGGCAGCAACTGAAATCTCTTTCTAGTTCTTTTAGGCTGCTCATTATCTGTTCTGTTTATGCATAATTCAGCAGTTAGAGCTTTGGGCAGAGTTTTATGTGTGGAATTTGGTGTTTCCACTCTGTCTCCTGACTGGGATTTCTCCCCTTGCTTCCAACTCTTATGGTAGCCTCAAAATCTGTCCTATGATTCTTCAGGGTAGTAAGTCTGCCATTTCTATTTGAGTTCTAGCCAGCCAAGTACCAGTTGAAGCCTGCCTTCAGGTGAAAATCCAAGAAAAAGGGGGTTACTCATCTAGTGCCATTTCCTTCCTTTAAGTGTGAACTTTTCCTTTGGTTTTGCCTGATTTTGGTTTCTCTCCAGTGCCATCTGGTAGTTGACTTTTATATTTTATCCAGAATGTGAAGCTGTGTGTGGAATGCCACTCCAAATATTGTCAGAGGCAAAACTTCTACTCAACACTATTAAAGATAAATTCATGTTACTTTTTTACACATCATTTATAATTCCTATTTAATGTTCTATAAGCATCCATCATATTTTGTTTCCACTTGTCTAGTGGCGTAAACTTAGATTGCCCCCCAACTTCTCCATATTGCAAGCAGTACTGTTCAGAACATTACCTGTGGAAAGGTTTCCTTGGCATACATATTCCAAGAGTAAGATTGCTGAATTGTAGGATATTTGTATTCCTAATTTTTTGAGTAAATCCCCTTCCACCAA
The DNA here is from genome assembly GCF_008728515.1 of Papio anubis. Classification (NCBI taxonomy): domain Eukaryota; kingdom Metazoa; phylum Chordata; class Mammalia; order Primates; family Cercopithecidae; genus Papio; species Papio anubis. The sequence continues at coordinate 100,403,023 of NC_044996.1, read as the reverse complement.
GACATGAGTGTTCTCCTTTACTCACATCCCTACAATACTTGGAATTACTCAAATTTATGTTTTCCAGTCTTAAAGGTAGAAGATGTTATGTCATTTAAACTTGTATGTTCTGATTTCTAGAGGAGTATAGTTTTTTACATTTTTTTTCACCTTTTATGTGTTGGGTTACTTACGTCCATTGCCTGTTTTTCTGCCTATGCTTTTTGAGTCAGATCTTTGCTCTTCTTTATGATTTGTGTTTTTTTGATCATGTCCAATAAATTATCTCCCATCTCAAGGAAATGTTCTCCTACATTTTCTTCTCTTAACTTTATACTTTTACCTTTCATATTCAGGTCTTTAATGCAGTTGCTGGTTTTAGTTTTATATGGTATGAGGTAGAAATCTAACTTCATATTTCCAAATATGATGCTACCATTTTTTCAAGTATGTCATTGTTTTTATTACAGTGCTGGGAGGTATATTTTAACATTTGTTAAGATAATTCAGGAAGGTGGTTTTCCTAAAATTTACGTCGGATCACATTACTTGAAATCATTCAGTGGTTCTCCATTGTTTTAGGATACAGTCAGTAGTCTTTAAATAGATTAGGGAGGTCTTTGTGAAGTAATCTTTGCATTTTCTGTCCAGCCTGCTAGTACTCTAAACTTAATATGTGCTCGTTTTTCCTCTGAGAAGTATTATAATGTTACAGCACAATATGCTTAATTTGTTTTTTCTGTATATATTTTTCACTACTATGTAGTCTTAGCAGTTCCTGTTATGTATTAGGTGTTTAACAAATATTTATCAGTTGAAGGAATTGAATAACTTGACCCTTATCCTTGGCCTAACTATTTAATTAACTTTTTTAGACCAGATGAGTGTTCGGGGGGAACCAGTTTAGCTGATAAGTAAAAGTTGATTTAATAACTCCGGATTGCTTGGCACGCTGGCTCACACCTGTAATCCCAACACTTTGGGAAGCCAAGGCGGGCGAATCACCTGAGGTTGGGAAACATGGAGAAACCCCGTCTCTACTAAAAATACAAAAGTAGCCGGGCGTGGTGGCGCATGCCTGTAATCCCAGCTACTCGGGAGGCTGAAGCAGGAGAATTCACTTGAACCCGGGAGGCGGAGGTTGCAGTGAGCTCAGATTGTGCCATTGCACTCCAACCTGGGCAGCAAGAGCGACACTCCGTCTCAAAAAAACAAACGGAAAAACCCCTGATCATCTCAATGGACAGTTCTCTCAAATCTTCCTTATGTTAGTGGTGTGTGTGTGTGTGTGTGTGTAGTTCCTTAATTGTTTCCATCATTAGGATAACCCTGTAGGTAGCAAGATTGGATGTTAGCTCTTGTTTTATTGCTTCAGTTGTTTATTGATGTTGATTCATAGTTTAAGTGACTTGCCTGAGGTTCATACAGCTAGTTTTGTATTTCTACCTACTTTTTTAAAAAAAAAAATTTGTTTGCTCAGGCAGTTATATACTGGTAATGATATGAATAAAAGCCACTTCAATCCATTGTTCTGCCAAGTATGTTTTACAGGTAATATTTATGAGCCTTTCTTTTGTTAGTTTTTTCCTTTTGTTTTGGGGGAGTTGTCTTAAGGTTTATAACTGTAGCAATAAACAGTTTTAGTTATATCAGTACTCTTGAGAACTGTGGCTAAATGGTTTCATTTAGACATTTGCCTGTGAAATCCTAAGTCTTGCAAACATTGTTAGGCTGTAACTATCAGAGTTTTGATGTCTTTAAAATTATATTCGTTATAAATATTTTTAAAGGATATTTTATATACACCAGAAACTGTATCTTTAAAACTTAGATTTTTAATTACTTTTGTACTTCTTTAGATTTTGTCTACAGCATTTTTTATATGTGCTTTATTTATTTATTTATTTAGACACGGAGCCTCGCTTTGTTGCCCAGGCTGGAGTGCAGTGGTGCAATCTCTGCTCACCGCAACCTCCGCCTCCCGGGTTCAAGCGATTCTCCTGCCTCAGCTTCCCGAGTAGCTGGGACTGCATGTGCCTGCCACCATGCCTGGGTAATTTTTGTATTTTTAGTAGAGACGTGGTTTCACTATGTTGGCCAGGCTGGTCTTGAACTCCTGACCTCGTGATTCGCCTGCCTAGGCCTCCCAAAGTGTTGGGATTACAGGCGTGAGCCACCGCGCCCGGCCTGACATGTGCTCTATTTATTGAGTTGCTTGGGAGCTCAGTGTTTCTAGGCGGACAGATTATGCACTTGGAGGTAGAATACGTCTCTTGATTCATTAATGTTATTAAATAAAATTGAGACTACTTATGTTATTAAATTTGAGATGATGATATTGGCATTTGGAAAATTCTTAAGTCGTATTTTAGTGATACTTTGTTATAGTGAATGTCAGTTTTACTGGTGTTAGGTACTCTGGAACAAGGCTTATTACTCAGCTGTCTAATGTTAAACATTCAATAATGAAATCACTTTTTTCTTTTAGTTTTTAAAAATATGCTAAAACATCAGTATTGTATAATTCTTAATATATGAAGTAGTTCTTTAAAGATTATGTTAATTTTTCTCCAAATCTCTTTTTCTGCTCTTTAGAGGAAATATCATTCTGCAAAAGAAGCTTATGAACAACTTTTGCAGACAGAGAATCTTTCTGCACAAGTAAAAGCAACTGTCTTACAACAGTTAGGTATGTAATAGTATACATTTAGTGTATTATAAATGCTTCTCTTTATGTTTTTTACATGTTGAGTATGGCAAATATGTGGCTCATATATTCTGTTCTTTTGCTCAGAGTTGATAAAATTATTCTGAACCCAGCATATTTCTATTCTCTGCCTAGCATTGTCCTTCCCACAGTCTGTCTCAGTATAATTCTTTAGTATAGCTGGTCCTTTTAAATTATCAAAATTACTCCCTAGTATTTAACCCAAGGAGGATTCAATACTTTCTTTGTGCCAGATATATGCTTAAGCACTTAATGAAGTTGTGATTTATCTAATGTCACTCAATGGTTGGTGAGCTTGCTTTCATAGCTTTATCAGTTACAATGACTATAAAACAATTTATCTAAAAACTGTAGAGCGTCTAACACTGTGAGCATGCAGTTCTATTCTAATGTGTAACATGAGGGAATCTGTTCGTTTGGATGTCATGTGTAGCTATCACCAAAAAGATAGTGAAAGAACTCCCCAGCCTTTAATTTTGTTGCTTAATTATTGAGTCATGTTTCTTGTTTGTATTTGATATTTGGGTTGTTTTTTCAGTTTTGTTTTTGGTCTGGGAATTCTTAATTTTTAGCCAACATTGTAGCAATATGAATGTTTTCATAATGTAACTTTTTTATATAGTTTTAAAGTCACTTAAGCTTAGATTTTATCATTTATCTTTAGATAATATATATAAAAATTTAATAATTATAAATCACTGAATAAAAACAAATATTTTGACACTTTTATAACTCTTAAAAGTATAGACAACTCGAGTAAAATCCTAATGGATAAAATTACAGACAAAACTCAGGCTTTATTATGAAGGCAATATTTGTTTTTTCATTTATCAAATACTTTATAGTTTGTTTGCTTATTTATTTTAGACAGAGTCTCGCTCTGTCTCCCAGGCTGGAATATAGTGTCGTGATCATAACTCACTGCAGCCTGAAACTCCTCAGGTCAGGTGATCCTCCCACCTCAGCCTCCCGAGTAGCTAGGGCTACAGGCGCATGCCACCACGCCTGGCTGATTTAAAAATTTCTTTTGTAAAGACAAGGTCTCTCTCTGTGTTGCCCAGGGTGGTCTCAAACTCCTGGCATCAAGTGGTCCTTCTGCCTCAGCCTCCCCAAATTCTAGGATTACAGGTGTGAGCCACTGTGCCTGGCTTATAGTTCTTATCTTATATAGGATGTGAATATATGTAGCCAGGGCCAGTGAGGTAGGATTGTGTGTATATTTTTTAATCTGAACTATCATTGATTCTATAGCCTTATATTTATTCCTTGGAAATAAACATTTTGTTAATGGAATGTCTTGAAGATTCTTAATTGGCCCAGTGCTATGGCTCACGCCTGTAATCCCAGCACTTTGGGAGGCCGTGGTGGGTGAATCACATGGTCAGGAGATCAAGACCATCCTGGCCAACATGGTGAAACCCTGTCTCTACTAAAACTACAAAAATTAGCTTAGCGTGGTGGCACGCGCCTATAGTCCCAGCTACTCAGGAGGCTGAGGCAGGAGAATTGCTTGAATCCGGGAGGCGGAGGTTGCAGTGAGCCAAGATCATGCCACTGTACTCTAGCCTGGCAAAAGAGCGAGACTCTGTCTCAAAAAAAAAAAAAAAGCCCATTATTTTTTTTATATGGAATAGTAAATAAGACTTAACATCTTTATATTCTTTGTTTCATAACTTGAAATTTTTTCAGATATCAAAATTAGAAAAGTCTGATTTATAATCTGTTGTATCAGTACTAAAAATTGTTTTAATTTCTCTTGAATGAAAGCTCTTCATAGCTTTTACTACCTTACTGTGAGAAACTGACTTTCTTAACGGCCGGAATTGGCAGTTCTAAATTTTGGAAATATGTACTACAAACTAAATTAATAAATTGACAGAAAAGAATACTTTTTTGGTTTATTTTCTACTTGGTATTCTTAAACATAGAAGAACAATTAAGTCATTTACGTAAATATTTTCAAGTCATTTACGTAAATATTTTTAAATCATTTACTGTAGGTTGGATGCATCACACTGTAGATCTCCTGGGAGATAAAGCCACCAAGGAAAGCTATGCTATTCAGTATCTCCAAAAGTCCTTGGAAGCAGATCCTAATTCTGGCCAGTCCTGGTATTTCCTCGGAAGGTGAGACTTACAAGACATTTATGTTTGCTTTTGTCTATTCCAGCTAAGAGATTTTAATTACAATCTAAAATGTTAGTTTACATATCTAACCTGATCAGTGTATTTTCTCTTCTGAGTACATTATTACCAAGATTCCGGGAAGTTAAACAATAAAATAAAGTTTCCAAATGTGTTTTTTTCATAGCATAATTTTTGGTCTGGCAGGACATTTCTTATTTTGGTTATTGGATTTTTATTTGATTTGAGTTATTGCTAGTTTTAAAAAAGTCTTATCTGATAGTAACTTTTAATGAAGTATTTAAATGCCTTTCCTTCAGATTTCCAGTATTTTTTCTATATGTCTGTTTTATAAAACAGGATTAATTTCTCATCTGCCTGTTGACTATTGGTAGTCAGTGGAACCTTAATAATTTATAATTTTGATTAATATTTACCTTAGAATTGACATAATTATAGTAAATCTCAAATCACAGTTATACTTGAAGTCTTACAGTGAGAAAGTGTATCAGATTTGTTGGAATGGAGAAGTGTCATGTAACGAAAATCGTTTTCTGCAAGTCTATAACCATTTCTCCATACTGTTTATCCATTGAATGTCTGAATTATGCTTAGTGATGATCTGAACTATACCTCATGCATGAGTATCTGATAGATTATAGTTTTAGACTATCATCAGATTGTATTTTGATTCCTAATCACTTTTCGCTTTCATGATATGGTGAAAAGATCATACTAGGAGCCAAGACACTTGGATTCAAGTCCTGATTCAGCTACTGTTTGTGGAATTGTGCATGGTTTAGTTAAACCTCTTAAAGCCTCAATTTTTGTTTAACGTATTAGAGAATTGTATTAGATCGGTGGTCCTCAGGGGCAGGCTGTTTTGCCACTCCTACCCCAGCCAAGGACTTTTCACAACGTTTAGATACATTTATTTCTTTCATCACAGCTGTGGGGTGTGCTACTTTCGTATAGTGGGTAGAGACTAGGGATGCTGCTCAACATCCTACAATGCACAGGACAGTCCTCTACAGCAAAGAACTGGGTGGCCCCAAATGTCAGTAATGCTGTAGTTGAGAAACCCTGGGTTAGATGATCTGTTAGATACCTTCCTGCTTTAAAGGTTCCAATTTTATGACTTCTTTTGAAATTATTGTGTTTTAACTTTAAGTTTTCTGTTACTTTTTACATAGAATACCTAATTGTAAGTAAATTTGCCATATAATCACATTAAATTTTCATTGTATGGCTTCAGTTTTCCTTTAAGGAAAGTATGCTTGTATGAGACAAAGTAATATTAATATGGTTCCTTCTCTAAAAATATTTGATTACTCATACTATGCTTAGAAGAAGGTTAAGGAAAATTTTTTTAAAAAACATTTCATTAATTCATTATTAACATACAATAAGAGTTGACTGGAAAGGTACCTATTTTTTGGTGAGGATTTCCTAATCCCTCCCCAGGCTTGTAAAAGAGCCTAATTTGGGTTGCTTCTAAATAAAGCTGGAGGGTCCAAACTTTTGTGTTTCTCTTCTACAGGAGCAGAAACTGGATTTTATTATTTTTGTATCTTTTTACCTGACAAAGTGGCTATTCGATAAATGGATGAAATGAACTAACTAAACTCCATTTGCTTTTGGAGCTAGCACTATTACTATTAGTGTTGTGGAGTGTGAGGCTTCATGTAGTGATTGTAAAGGAGGTCTGAAACTGGGAAACAGTGGGTGCCTGTCTCTTGTTTTCAGGTTTATGTATGAAAATTTCTTTTAGCGTAGATTAAAAGGAATGTATACTGGAAAGTATTTTCCTTCTGACCTAAGATGGTTTAATATAGTAGTGTAGATGTCTTTTTAGTATAGGTTTTTAAATTTAAATTCTAGTTGTATAAAATTATAATGAGCCATGTGTAGAATTAACTATCATAGTCATGCTGTAATTTTTAACTTCAATGAGCAGTATTTCATCATCAGTATTTCAGTGGGCAGTATTTTATCATTTTTTTTTCCAGTTAACTAATTTTACATTGTAAAACATTACGATGCTTTTAATTTAATCTTTTTGGGTAATTTTTTGGGTAAAATTTTCCAAATATACAATATACTTTTCCTGACTAAATAAATAAAGGATACTTATCACAATTTATCTTGGTTTCGGGTTCAAGGTTATCATTTTAGACATATTATTTTCCATCTGTAATAATAAAATTCTAAATCCTTTAGACTTTTCTTATTCTCTTTTACTGCTTTCTAATGTGTTGTTTCTAATCTGTTTCTTATGAGAAAGATATTATGAATGAATTATGTTTTAGATGTTTTTAAAGTTCCAAATGAAGACCTCAGTTGTCAGTAAGAAATTTTGGGGTTTGATGACCCTAATATTTTTGAGGCTTTCTATTACTTAACCTCTGCCTTCAAGTCTGTGTTGAAGATGGACTTTGCTTGTCATTTGGCACTTGTATATCGAAGTAAAATTGTAATGTGATATTCTGTTATGCTAGCACCAATCATTGACTGTGTTATCACAGAACTGTAGAATATTACAACTGGGAAGGACCAGGGAGGTCACCTGGTTAACCTTGTAAATCCTGTCACTTCAAAGATTTAGAAAGTGGGTTCATAATCACAGATAATTAGTATGATAGCAGGATTAGACCCTAGGTTCACCCTGGGCTTTTTTAATTACACAAGACTGTCTCAGAGGAACCTACTTTTATTAGAGGAAAAGTGGTTGATGGTTGGACATCTGTATCTGGGCACATTGGTTTCCTACTTCGATTTTGTAGGAATGGAATGTTAAAACATTGGTTTTGGGAAGAACTGCTTATTTCTCCCAGCAGTTAGGCAGATTTGTCTATAAATCTGAGATGGCTTTGATTTCACAACAACTATAAAACAGCATGTTTTCTACTATCTGTTAAGCATTCCCTTTCACGCTGGTGTCTGTTCCTGTTTGGCATTACTGCTGATCTCTTCTTATGAATTTTTCCTTCATAAAACAGTTTGTAGATGCTCTCTGAAACTGCCTTCTCAATCATGGACATTTCTTATACCTTTCAAACCACAAGATTAGTGATTCGTTAGGCTTTTACATCTCCCTTGTAGGTGTCCTATGTTTTTACAGCCTCTCTTCCATATGGATGAATTCCAAATCTAGATTTCAACACTTAAAGGTATCTTAAACTCCAGGACTACATCTCCTATTCTTTACTTAACATTTCCCATTTTAATGTCCTCACATCATGTCAAAGTCAGCATATTTCAAACTATATTCACCATATTCTTCCCCAAACCAGCTCCTTCTCCTTTAACTTTTGCCAAAAGATCACCATTTTTTAAAATCAAGGTTAACTACTAAGTTACAACCCCCACCCTGTGAACATCTAATCAATCAATCACAAAGTCTTTACCAATCTGTTGGTTTCTTGTTTCTCTCATCTTTTTTTCTTGCCGCTTTCAGTACTTTAACTCCAATTTTGGCCTGTTCCCAACCAGTGAATGTAGCCACCCTCTATTTTTACTGTCTATAACTTATTTTCCTTTCAGTCTGCCCTCCGTATTGTTAGAAAATTAATATTCCTATAAAGTGCTTTCAATGTACTGCTCTCCTTGTTAGAAAAGCAAACTTTAGGGTAATCTTTGGCTGGATTTAAAATTCTCTACTGTTTTGTGTCTGTGCTTTCTTGTATATACGTTAGGTTTTGCTCATGCTGTTCAAACCCATTTAAAATGCCTTTTCTCATCTTCTCTGCCTGAATCAGTGGTTCCCAGAATTTTAGGTTACATAAATCAGTACAATTTCAAAGAATAATTATGAGAATAGAAATATGGTGTTTGGGCAAGTAAAGACATGGACATTTTTTTTGCAATTTACTGTCAGCCAATAATATCCAAAATAAGAGCATTACAGCATAAATATTAATTCGTTTATTGGAAAAATTATGTATGTATGTGTGTGTTGTCTTTCCAATTTGTTTGCTTGGCAAACGTGCCATATACTGGTTGGCAATTAGGAATCACTAAATAATATGCATCTTTACATATTCAAATCCCTTACTCTTACTCTTCCCTTTTTTGGGGGGGCCTTTCCTGAAACTTGCAGTATATGATGGTCTTTTCTTATCCTAAATTCTCAGGCCAATTATTGCCTATACTGGCCATTTGCTATGGTATCATGACATTTTTAATGTATCTTCAGTCCTCAACTAAATTGTAAGCTTCATGAAAATAGGGACTGGGTTTTTGTTTTTTTCTTTTTCCTTTAGTGCCAAGAATAAGAAGATAATTTCAGTATTTATAATTTCAGCCATTATCCATGTATTCATGTATATTCACATTAAGAAAATGACAGTCCTTGAATCATTAATCTTACCTTGCTTACTTTACTAGTCATAAAATATTATACTTTATATATTATTTTTACTTTTTACTTTATACTATTTTTGATACTTAGTTTGAGATTAACTGTGTCTTACATGTGCATTTTTTTTTATGAATTAAAGAATTATTGCCCTCAGTGTTGTTACTTGGGAAAGGAAAATTGAAATCTGATACAGCAAATCTTACCAACGTATAGTGTTTTTGTTTTTAACTCTGTATTTTGATGGTATAGGGAACTAGAGGTCAGCTATATAAGAAGAGTGGCTTGTGTGTGTGTGTGTGCACGCATGCATGCAGCTCTCAGTATTATAATATTGAAGTGATATGTCCCCTAATCATTGTAATAGAGTTCATTAATGCAGCATGCTTTTTAGTACCTATAAGACAGACTATAATATGGTTTGCTGGAGGGCTAATTATAATATTCATTATAGTTACCAAGTATATATACACACACACACATAAATATATTAGCTTATTAGGGTTTTTAAAAAATTTGCTGTGATATATAGTCTATCCTTTCAGCCGATTAATTTGTTTCAGTATTAATGGAATTCTTTTGATTTTTTTTTTTTCCCCCTCCCTTCTCAGGTGCTATTCAAGTATTGGGAAAGTTCAGGATGCCTTTATATCTTACAGGCAGTCTATTGATAAATCAGAAGCAAGTGCAGATACATGGTGTTCAATAGGGTAAGACTTTGTATAAAAATAGTAGTAATTTAATTGATATACAAAGATGGTTACATCACATATATTATACTTCATAGTTTAAATCATTATAAAACCAAGCAGTTTTCTGAGTTGACTTATTTTTTCTTAATTTCTCTTTCCAGTGTGCTATATCAGCAGCAAAATCAGCCCATGGATGCTTTACAGGCCTATATTTGTGCTGTACAATTGGACCATGGCCATGCTGCAGCCTGGATGGACCTAGGCACTCTGTATGAATCCTGCAACCAGCCTCAGGATGCTATTAAATGCTACTTAAATGCAACTAGAAGCAAAAGTTGTAGTAATACCTCTGCACTTGCAGCACGAATTAAGTATTTACAGGTAAAATTTTTAAATAGCACTTTTTTAAAGCCACATATTTCCCCAGAACACTCAGGCAGAAGGAGGGTGGCTGGAAAGTTTGTCTAGTTGTGTTTTGATGTCTATAATCTGTTTCCATATTTTGTAAACATACCATAGCTTGTAATATTATTTTACTTTTCATTTTAAGTAAGATATGCAGTATTTTAAAAGATGCTCTTTTGCACATTTACTCTGTTGATGCATATTAATTTACATAATTTTTTTCTATGTACTGTCTACATTTTTAAGTTGTCATAGCATTTTAGAGAAAACACAAACAGTCTTTCACTCTTGCTTGGAGTTTCATGAGAAGACAGCTATGAGAACTCTGAAAACAGAGCTCAAGCTTTGTTTTGATTCTCACAAAGGTTTATATTCCGGTTACCCTCTTTATATTTAGTGTCTTCTAAAGCCCCAAATTTAGAATCTATTTTCTTTTAAAAAACAATTAGCTATAGCATTTAGGAAGATTTAGTGGACTTGCTCTTACTCAAGTAGGCTTGTGTTAAATTTGCTTTTTACATAATTTTTCCTAGGCTCAGTTGTGTAACCTTCCACAAGGTAGTCTACAGAATAAAACTAAATTACTTCCTAGTATTGAGGAGGCGTGGAGCCTACCAATTCCCGCAGAGCTTACCTCCAGGCAGGGTGCCATGAACACAGCACAGCAGGTGAGAAGTTGGGTTATGTTCTGCAGGTGCCCAGCTTTAAGGGTTCTTTTCAATTCTCTAGTGGTCAAGCTTAATTTACTAAGCACAGGAGGCTTTTAGTAATGAAAAGCCTTTTGATTTAATTGCAAAGGGAATCTAGATCAAAATAAAATTCCCTCTAATATGGGAAGAGATTTTGGGGTACCAACTTAGAACCTTTGTGCATTTTCATGATTTTGAAGGAGATTTCTTAAAATAATGCTACAGTGGTTTGTTTAATTTTTAAGGCAAGTTTTTGAAAGGAAGGTACACATTATTCCATTGATGAATCATTTAATTTTGATTTTCAATCATTGCAATCAGCGATGTCCACATAGCTTTGAAAAGTATGCAGCTTGTAAAGTTTTATAATTTGAAGGAATGAATTAAGAATATATAGAACCCTATTTTTGTCTTCCTTCTGTGATTCTTAGGCATGTAAACCTCATCATCCAAATACTGAACCTGTATTAGGCCTCAGTCAAACACCAATTTCACAGCAATCCTTGCCACTACACATGATTCCTTCTAGCCAAGTAGATGACCTGTCCAGTCCTGCCAAGAGGAAAAGAACATCTAGTCCAACAAAGGTATATGTTTTAGAGAAATAGAAAATCCCAGTCAAAAAAGAAGCTTCAGCTGCCCTGAAATTGTGCAGTTTGAACATTTCCTGTCCTTTATTTTAAATTTGTGGACATCAAAGAGTGAAAGGTTTGAGTTTTTCCATCCCAAACCCTTAGTATCATATTAAATATAGAAAGTAGGGATAAATTTGCATTCATCAAATCATTTTATTCATCTCCCTGCCGTTAAGATCTCAGCACACTTTTCATCATCACTTTTTACTGACATTGAAATAAATTTAATGTTGGATCTAGTGGACAGTGTGGTATTTAGGCTAGCTGTTTGGGCCATAGTTTGAGGGTGGGCCTTTTTGGGTGGCTTATTAAATAGTCAGTAATTTTTAAATGTATGATTTCTAAGTGTAATATGCATGTAAAATTATTTTTTAAAGAATTTAATGTTATAACATCTTTTTAACATGTAAATATTCCAATTCATAGTCATTTGGCCTCCTCTAACCATTATTATTAACTGTAGATTTAACCAAATATTCTTTAATTTTTTTTAAATCGATTTTCCTCAGAATACTTCTGACAATTGGAGTGGTGGACATGCTGTGTCACATCCTCCAGCACAGCAACAAGCTCATTCATGGTGTTTGACACCACAGAAATTACAGGTATGTAAGATGATTTTGACAAATTGTTTTTTCTATTAAAAAGGAGTTGAGGTAGCAAACTTTAAGTTCTTAAAGTATTATTTTTATTTTTATTTTTATTTTTTTTGAGATAGAGTCTTGCTCTGTTACCCAGACTGGAGTACAGTGGCACGATTCGGCTCACTGCAACCTCCGCGTCCTGTGTTAAAGTCATTCTTGTGCCTCAGCCTCCAGAGTAGCTGGGATTGCAGGCACGCGACATCACACCCAGCTAATTTTTGTATTTTTGGTAGAGACTGGGTTTCGCCATGTTGGCCAGACTGGTCTTAAACTCCTGACCTCAAGTGATCCACCTACCTCAGCCTCCCAAAGTGCTGGGATTACAGGTGTGAGCTACTGCACCCAGCCCTAAGTATTAATTCTTATAAGTTAAATGGCAGTACATTCAATTAATATGCACAAAAGTAAAATGAGCCTGCATTTACCAGAATAATGGAGATCATTCATTCTTGTTTTTAATCTCTTTTTTTTTTTAAAAAACAGGACATGGTTTATACTGCATAAAATATAAATATAGGGTATATAGGGTAAAGTTTTCTTCTAACTTTGGCCCCTACCCACTCAAAATGCAGCTGGTATTACTAATTTCTTATCTGTCATTCCAGAGGTATGTTATTTATGTACAAGGAAATATACATCCCCCTCTTTCTCACATGTATTATTATTTTTCTTCTTTTTTACACAAACGATAGGATTCTTATTTGCTGTTAACAATGTATTTTACAGACTTTTCCATGTCAATATGTGAAGAGCTTCCTTGTTCTTTTATGGTTACATCATATTTCTTTATATAGATGTAACACCTTTATTTAAGCAGATCACTAAATTTTGGACATTCAGATTGTCTTCAGACTTTGCTTATTCCAGACAGCGCTGCTTTTAGCATACTTGTCAATATATTTTTAAGCTTCAAGAGCTTTCTGTTTGAATACCTAAGAATACTGTATGGATGAGTAAAATTTCATGCCCATCTAGTACAAAGAACTCATAGTAAATCTTGTTCATATGAATGCTTAGTTCATTCTTACATTTCTCAAGCTTATTAAAGGACTTCGTCTTGTATGACTGTTGGTCAGAAGACAGTATGTTTGACCAGATAGTGGTTCTGAGTTTAGTCATTTCAGGGAAAGGTTGCTTAGAATAGTGATCTTATTTCCTAAATATATCTTTGACTATATTCTCTTTTTGTTCTTCTTCTAGCACTTGGAACAGCTCCGCGCAAATAGAAATAATTTAAATCCAGCACAGAAACTGATGCTGGAACAGCTGGAAAGTCAGTTTGTCTTAATGCAACAACACCAAGTGTGTATAGCATATTTTTCCCTAAAATTTGTTAGCATTTTGAGTATTTTTATTGACTCTAATGTCATTTTAGAGCATGTTTATGTTCACTTTTACTTTCTACTAGTGTTTGACAGAATTTAGTAATCTCTGTATCTTAAAATACGGGTAATTGACAGAGATTTTTAGACAAAAGCAACTGTAAGTTTAATTTTGAACACAATACTTTGTATTGTATTTATTTACATGATATTTCACATGTATTCTAAGGATTTGTTTACATTATTTAGTACTGAGGCAAGGTTTTTAGGGCTTATTTAGTTTACAGGATCTGGCATGGATGTAACAGAATGAAATTTTGAGATGTCCCCACTTTTGTGATTGAGAGAAGGACCTATAAGTTCTGGGTCGTTTTCTATAATTTTCAGCTGCTTCCTTTTGTCATTACTAATGGGATTTTTTTTTTTTTTTGAAACAGATTTCTGCTTTTTCAAGGAAGTTTATTTTAAAATGAACAAATATAATTTCTTGTTTTTAAAGTATGTGTTTCTCAACTTAGAGAAATTAAGCGTTTGGGTAAAATCACACGTTCCCTAATTATACATCTTCATATTCTGTTCCCTATAGATTCTCTCCCCTATGGATTACACAACCAGCATTTACTTTTCCTTTGTTTTTTGACAGATGAGACCAACAGGAGTTGCACAGGTACGATCTACTGGAATTCCTAACGGGCCAACAGCTGACTCATCACTGCCTACAAACTCAGTCTCTGGCCAGCAGCCACAGCTTGCTCTGACCAGAGTGCCTAGCGTCTCTCAGCCTGGAGTTCGTCCTGCCTGCCCTGGGCAGCCTTTAGCCAATGGACCCTTTTCTGCAGGCCATGTTCCCTGTAGCACATCAAGAACGCTGGGAAGTACAGACACTATTTTGATAGGCAATAATCATATAACAGGAAGTGGAAGTAATGGAAACGTGCCTTACCTGCAGCGAAACGCACTCACTCTACCTCATAACCGCACAAACCTGACCAGCAGCGCAGAGGAGCCGTGGAAAAACCAACTATCTAACTCCACTCAGGTAATAGGAGAACTAGCTTCCTTGTTGGCTTTTCACATAATTGTTTTTACTGGGGTTTGAGAGAAGAAGAAAGAAGTGTTTGGGGAACTGGTTTTATAAGAATTTTGTGGCACTATGATGTTATTACTACATTGTGATTCATATGTACATACATGAGTATATCTTCGTTCCCTTTGTACCGTCTCTACTGACACAGATAACCTAGCAAATTTACAAAGGAAGAAAATAGATCATATAAATCACCCAAAATGCACCGTTAATTTACAGTGGCATCATAAGCACATTTATGTAATATTACTTAGTTCATTTCTGCATAAATTGCCTACTTAAGATCAGGCACTACACTAGGTGTTAGGTATTTGCTTTAGTGGGAGAAAAAGACCAGTGAAGAAGTATTTACCATAATGACTGTGAAGTGTGACTTTGGTGGGAAAGTTCTATCAGAGTACCTAGGAGAGCACATAACCAAGATGTTAGAGTCTTCCAGAAACTAGAGTTTAGGGGAGGAGAGGGCTGGTGAAGTGTGCCTAGAAGATAGGCTATGAAGAGGGGAGGGTGAAATAAGAGGCTGAAGGAGAGGCCAAATTTATCTTGAAGGCAAAGTTGATCCACTAAAGTTTCTGAAACAGAGTAATGAATTGCATGAACATTATTTTTGTCAAGGAAATGGGTCATACTTTATTCAACGTTAGCACATTCGTTAGACATTTAATTTCTAAGTTTTTACTTCTGAATGTTTATGTGCATAGTATTTCCCATATTTTGGATTGTTTCCATGATACAGGTACTTGCTGAGGTGAAACTGAAGGGCAAAAGAGTAAGCTTTAAGAAAATGCTCTCAATACATACAGCCAAATTGCTTGTACTTTTATTAATCTATGAGAAATATTTGACTTAAAAAGGGAAATATTTGGCTGATTGTTGGTTAGTCTTATATTATTGATAAAACTGAAATAAGTTCTTTCTCTAAGATTTTTAAGTTTATTCTTGAAGTAATATCCTTGGTGGGACCCTGATCTAAAGTGATTAGTACTTTATTCATTCTTAGAGAAATACTGAGTACCTACTAGGTTCATGTCATACTCAAGGCTCTGGGAATACATCAGTAAAGAAAATATACTGAGATGTCTTACTTGGTGTAGGTAAATCGACAATAAACAAATAAGCAATACATATATAATGTTAGATGATGGTTGTGATTAGTGCTATGGAAAAAAGCACTAACAGAAAGGGAACAGCAGAACTAGAGATTGGTGGTAGGAGAGTTGCAGTTAGAAGGACAGGGAAGGCTTCTCTGAAAGATAACATTTGGATGAGAGTTACAGGAGTGAGCCTTGAAGCTATTTGTGATAAGATTGTTCCAGGTTTAGGGAGCAGCATGGATCAACGGACCCTAAGATAGGATTGTGATGTACACATTTGAAGAGAATCAAGGTGGCAAGCATGGCAGAACAGGACAGGCAAGGGGTGAGAAGAGAGAGAAATGTGCTCCAGCTGGAAACAGGATGGCTAAATCATGATCAGCCTTGTAAGGATACTGGATTTTATTCTGAGTATCCAGGAAACTGTGGGGGGATTTTGAGCAGAGGAGTGATGTGATCTAACTTTGTTTTTGACTAGGTCCTCTTTGGTACTCTGTGGATAGACTGAAAGAGGCAAAAATAGAAATGGTGTGACCAATTTAGAGATTATAGCTGTAATCCAGGTTAAAAGTTGATGGTGGCTCCCAGAGTGGTAGTAGTAGATTGTGGTCAGCTTCTGGGTATATTTGGAAGGTACAGCAACAGGATTAGCTGATACAGAGTGATGTGTGAGAAAGGAGTCCCAGCTGGCCTGACCAACTAGAAAGATGGATGAAACTGGATAGTATCACCCATCAGTGAGAATAGATTGAGAAAAGAACTCAAGATTGAGCCTTAGGGCATTCCAGTGTGTTAGGCTAGGGAATTGAAGAACTAGCATAGAAGAATGGAAGAGATTGACCTGTGATATAGTAGGAGATCAAAGACAATGCAAGTGATACCCTGGAAGCCAAATGAAGAAAGTCTTTCAAGGAGGAGGACATGATCAAATAATGCTCATAGGTCATATAAAGTGAGGACTGAAAATTGACCATCTGAGATATTTGCTGACATTATTGGAGTAAGGAAACTACAGGTTACAGGCAAAATTTACCCCACAACCTGTGTTTTTTTACAACCCGTGAGCTAAGAATGATTTTTATATTTTTGAAGGGTTGTAAAAAAAGGATAATGTATGATACTGGATGACCCACAAAGCCTAAAATGTTTGCTATCTGATCCTTTACAGAAAAGATATGCTGACCTTTGGATAAGGGCAATTTCAGTGGATTGTTGGGGTGCAAAAGCCTAATTGTAGTTTGCTTCAAGATAATATAAAATCGGCAGAGAAAAACTGAAGTATAGACAGTTCCAGCACACATGCTTATAGTTGTTTGGGCTACACACTGCACAGTGCCAAGGCTTCTATTTCCATATACTGTGACATAAAAGGGTAGAATAACAACCGGGTATAGCTGACAGGGAAAGTGGGATTAGGAGTTGTTGTCTTGTTATTGTTTTAAATTTAAAATGAGAGAATAACAGTAAAAGTCAATGGGAAAGATTCAGTAGAGAGGGAGAAAATGGCAAAGGAGAAAGGGGAATTGTTAGAATAGGTGAGAGGATGGGATTTGGGGGGTTCATTGTCTTTAAATATTAAACAGTTGTTAAAAGGATAACATGAGATTTTTGTTAAAATGCCTATCATAGTTCTAAGGTATAACTGGCAGTTAATAAATGAAAGCCTTTGTTAGGATTATAAAGTATAGTTCTATTTTCTTTTCTCTCACATCTACTACTTTGGCTCACTTAGTTGCTGAAGTTTTCAATAAATACTCTCTTAACCCTATTTTGGAAATGTGATATTCTTTAAAAATGTAATTTGTAATTCTAATAAAAAGAAACTCCTCAGTTGGCAGGCCGCGAGGCCTCTGTAAGTTACCATACTAAGTAGCAGGGAGCCCCAGCCTTTGCTTCACACGCCCTTCAAAGCCATTATCTGTAGGAACTTTACAATTTAAGTAATGAGGTTGAGAAAGTTGTCTAGAAAATGGTGTTGAACTGATTCCAGGTCAAAAGTTTCCCAAATGAAGTTTCTGCATATCACTATAGCTGGGGAGCCTCTGTCTCTGCTATTGATATATGGAATTGATATCATAGACTCTAAATGAAGAGGCCTTTTTGATAACTGTCTTATAAAAACCTATTTGAATAATTTTTGAAATTGTAATGAAAACTAGACAATTGATAGACCTATATGGTATATCTACCTTTTAGCTTTTGATAAGGGAGGAATTTACATTACAGTTTGGAATGGGTTTATTCAGATTGCTTTTGGTAACAAGGGTATAATTTAAGATATGAAAGTAAAATTATATTAAGTGTAGGTGATTATTCAGCAAGTACTCTAAAGAATTTGTAGCTTAAAATACCTTGATTTGCAGATAGAGAAGATGTAATAAAATAGTTACTTTGTCACATGTCTGCATATTGTAATCAGTGTATTTGTTAAATAATTAGCCTCTGAATTAAATATTTTACATTTGATGAAATTTTAACTCACCTACCCAGACTTTGTTGGATAATATTTTAAATATTGATATGATTATAATGTGCAGTATTTTTACTTTATGAGAAATTGTCATGTAACTTACAAATTTCAACCTTCCTTTATTATGATTGAACTTTGTTACTTATTAAATCATTTACAACTAATTGCAGTCCTTTACACACTCATTGGTGTGTATCAACTTTTTTTTTTTATTTTTGAGATGGAGCCTGGCTCTGTCGCCCAGGCTGGAGTGCAATGGTGCGATCTTGGCTCACTACAACCTCCGCCTCCTAGGTTCAAGTGATTCTCCTGCCTCAGCCTCCTGAGTAGCTGGGATTACAGGAGCCCACCACCATGCCCGGCTGATTTTTGTATTTTGGTAGAGACAGGGCTTCACCATTTTGACCAGGCTGGTCTTGAATTCCTGACTTCAGGTGATCTGCCCGCCCTGGCCTCCCGGTGTGCTGGGATTACAGGTGTGAGCCACTGCACCCGGCCAATGTGTATTAACTTTTAATATATCTAGTTTTTTTAGTTAGATAAGCCTATTGAGTAAAAGCATTAGTTTACAATTTTCAGCTTCAGAAACTGATTTTAGGAGCATGCTAGCTGATTTTAACTGTATGATTAAATGTACCTTTTAGTATATAAATACCTTGTCATCAGCTATAGTTTTATTCCTTTATAGCTTATTACTGACAAAATTCTCTAACCTTGTTGCTGAAGTAATCTCAACTCCAAATGTAAACTCTTGTTTTATGATTCCAATGTTACTTTAATCAGTGTTGCTGAAAAATTGGCTGTCTTATTTAATCATTTTGTCAGTAAAATGAAATGAAAATATTCTTCTTAAAGAGATTTCTCTGTGACACCAGAGGCAAATTTCAGGTAAAAATTATACATCTTAGTTCCAGTTGTCATATTTTCATTCTATTAAATGCCCTAAGTGATCTTCCTCTAGTCTTAAAACTTCTGTTAACTGTTAGTATACTGCCCCCTCAGATTGCTTTAACAGTAGCAGTGTATTTTTCTAAGTTTTCAAATTAATGAAAATGAAAATTAATGATGAAAAATGAAGTTTATCTCAAAGTCATTAGTGGAGACTTAAAATATCTTTTTCACCCCTTTTTTAAAAAGAATTAAAGAATGACAAGGTCCTGCTCTGTCACCCAGGCTGGAGTGCAGCTCACTGCTGGCTCAAACTCCTGGGCTCAAGAGATCCTCCCACCTTGGCCTCATGTGTAGCTGGACTACAGGCACACTTGTCAACATACCTAGTTTGTCTGCCTACTTTCCTTCCCCTCTCTCCCCTCTCTCCCCTCTCTCTCTCCTCTCTCCTCTCTCTCCTCTCTCCTCTCTCCTCTCTCCTCTCTCTTCTCTCCTCTTTTTCTTTTTCTTTTTCTTTTTGTTTTTATTTTGTGGAGAGGGAGTCTCATTGTGTTGCCCAGCCTGGTCTTGAACTCCTGGCCTCAAGCGATCCTCCTGCCTCGGCCTTCCAAAGTGCTGGGATTACAGACATAAGCCACTGCACCAAGCCTATCTAGTCTTCTAAATATGTGTGGATGGATAGATGGGGAAACTTTAGGTATTTTTTGAAATATTTTCATAGATTTAATAGTTCTCCCTTAATTTTGAGGATAGCTACTTTAACAGTAGAATTTGAATTACAGAAGATTATATTTTTAATGATAATTTTAAAAACTTCATGAACTCACTTTCTATATTAATCTTTTAACAGATCACAGACCAGCGAGAATTGGTTTATGTTGATCCATGGTCATGGCTTTTCGTTATTAATAATGATATATGTCTATCCATGTCTGATTTAGATGAAAATATGTATATTGGAACTTAAAATTTGTAATGCTTCATCTGAAGTAGTTTATTCTACACTAATAATGGAGTCATTTTAGATAGGAAGGAAAATTTCTCTAAAGATGTTAAATACTGACTAGCTAAGTTACAGATACTTTTTGATAACTTTAGGACTTGGGTCAAATTATCTTATATAGTTAGATATTTATTTTTAGTGGCTTTTCTCTTTAATGTTTTAAATTCTGTACATTCTCAATTTGCTTAATATTAGATTTAAACTATTTTTCTTTCTTTTTAGGGGCTTCACAAAGGTCAGAGTTCACATTCGGCAGGTCCTAATGGTGAACGACCTCTCTCTTCCACTGGGCCTTCCCAGCATCTCCAGGCAGCTGGCTCTGGTATTCAGAATCAGAATGGACATCCCACCCTGCCTAGCAATTCAGTAACACAGGGGGCTGCTCTCAATCACCTCTCCTCTCACACTGCTACCTCAGGTGGACAACAAGGCATTACCTTAACCAAAGAGAGCAAGCCTTCAGGAAACATATTGACGGTGCCTGAAACAAGCAGGCACGCTGGAGAGACACCTAACAGCACTGCCAGTGTCGAGGGACTTCCTAATCATGTCCATCAGATGACGGCAGATGCTGTTTGCAGTCCTAGCCATGGAGATTCTAAGTCACCAGGTTTACTAAGTTCAGACAATCCTCAGCTCTCTGCCTTGTTGATGGGAAAAGCCAATAACAATGTGGGTACTGGAACCTGTGACAAAGTCAATAACATCCACCCAGCTGTTCATACAAAGACTGATAACTCTGTTGCCTCTTCACCATCTTCAGCCATTTCCACAGCAACACCTTCTCCAAAATCCACTGAGCAGACAACCACAAATAGTGTTACCAGCCTTAACAGCCCTCACAGTGGGCTACACACAATTAATGGAGAAGGGATGGAAGAATCTCAGAGCCCCATGAAAACAGATCTGCTTCTGGTTAACCACAAACCTAGTCCACAGATCATACCATCAATGTCTGTGTCCATATACCCCAGCTCAGCAGAAGTTCTGAAGGCATGCAGGTTAGTGTGGGAAAGTTCATCAAAGTGAAAATGTTTGACTACTAGCATGATCAGAATGCTGAAATTTGGATCTTTTAAGATATAGGAAGTAAGCAAAAGATGGGGTAGTCATTCATCTGAAATAAGAGTTTGACAGAAGCTTTGTTATGCTTAGATGTTGTGGTCAAATCAGATGGGAGAAGTATTCCTGTAAATTGCTTATTCTGAGTGGGTGTGTCTGGTTGTGCTATTACTGCCCTCTACCGGTTACTAGGGTTGTCAGCTTCAAGGTGATTGACTTCACTTTGGGGATTTAAACAAGAGAATGGGTTAAATTTTATTTGGTCAAATACAGCAAGGCTGGAAAATCCTTTTTTTTTTTTTTTTTTTTTTTTTTTGATCAGAGCCTATTAAATGTTAGGCTAGGAATGGACCCCGTCAGTTATCAAGGCTAGTCTTTGCTTACAATTGAGAAAACTGGACTGTTTCATTTGAATCTAGAAGAGGTTATAAAATAGGCAGAAGAGGAAGGAAGAGGTCAGGGGCAATGGGCAATGGAGAGACACGACAGACCGTCAGCCATTCTGGAAGGAGCCAGACATATTCTGCTAGTCTAGGAAGGGCAGGGCCTCAGAAATTTACGAAGAAATGAACCTCTTCTGTCCCACAAAAGAAGAATCAAAGGATCAGGCAGCACCATCTTTCTCTGATATTTGGAGGACATATAGATTCTTACTGGCTTTTTCATTGTATATAGCACATACATAATTTTTCTTATTTACTTGTAATTGTTGTCCTCTATAAGTGACTAAATCTTGAATGAAACTTAGTTAACATACCTGGAACAAACAAGAAATAATTCTGTAATATTTTCTGATACATTAAATTTTAAGTTTGAGCAGGCATATAGTAGATTTTAAAAAGATCTTTTTTTGGTTCTAGATTGTCATGATATATAGAAAATAACCATTCTATAAATAGAAAATATAAACATTAGCTCTAGTTTGGCTGCATTGACCATTTAATATAGCTTTTACATTTTAAAGTTCAAAACAATTCTTATTTATAGCCATATAAACCTCTTCCTGCAGGTGCTAGTGCTTATATGTCTTATTTATTGTTATCTAAAAGTGTGATTATCTTTTCTGTTGTTCAGATTATTTTATTAGAAGGTATCCTGGGTCTACCGTTAAATGTCACTCACAAGTGATTGAGGTGAAATTAAATTTTATTATTTATATGTAAGTTTGTTGCTTGGGAGGGATATAGGGTAGGAGCAGTGGAGTATGGGGAAAAAATTTCAATTAATTAATTTAAATTTATCACTTTAATTGTGACGCTAGAACTTTACTGTAAATTACACTCTAGTTATTTTTCTTTAAAGAGTTCGAGCATTTAAAATACCTTTTGGTCTGTGTTTTCTTTTCTTCCCTTTTTTTTTTTTTTTAAAGACAGAGTTTCGCTCTTGTTGCCCAGGCTGGAGTGCAGTGGCACGATTTCGACTTACCGCACCCTCTGCCTCCCGAGTTCAAATGATTCTCCGGCCTCAACCTCCTGAGTAGCTGGGTCGGATTATAGGCGTGCACCACGACACCTGGCTAATTTTGTATTTTTTAGTAGAGACGGGGTTTCTTCATGTTGGTCAGGCTGGTCTGGAACTCCTGACCTCAGGTGTTCCACCTGCCTCTGCCTCCCAGAGTGCTGGGATTACAGGTGTGAGCCACCACGTCCGGCTGGTCTGTGTTTTATTTTCCATTAGTTTCTATTTCTGTTAGTTTCTATTTTATTATTTCTATTTTATTATTTATTATTTATTATTTCTATTTTATTATTTCCTGTCAAACTTTAACTATTTAGCTGTTATTCTGACATAGACTAGAGCAGAAATTACATCCTTTTTTATATATTTTTTTTTCTTTATTGGGTACACATTGTTGGCAGCATTTTCCTTAGTGACCTACAACATGGTGATTACTGTAATTAATCTTAACTGTGTTACACGATTTTTTAATGTCAGTAACTTAAAAGTGCATTGGATGATCTCTAAATGAAATTATTCTAAAGCATGTAGTGAGGTTCTTGAGTTCCTAAAATTTGTTTCTTTAGAAATTTTTATATTGTAGGTTTTTATATTAGTGTTTTTTAGAAGTTACGCTATCATTCACTTCAACTCTGGGCCTACACAAAATAGGGAGTGTTCAGATTAAATGCTAAACTTGGCTCTCCTTAGACACAGTGCCTTGATTCACTGCCAGTTTGGCTGTCTTCTACCTGCTCCTCACTCATCTGCTGGGGCCTCTGTCCTGTTTCCTAGGTACTGCTGCTCTCACTACTGGAGCAGGGGCTTTCTCTCTCATCCACTCTCTGTAGACTCAGGACAGTTCCTAGAAAATGGGAAAGATTTGGAGGTCCAAAACTAACATCATGAACTGTATGGGACCTAAGGAGGAATATTGTCAGAAAGAGTTCCACGGAGCTATGTTCTGTTCCCCAAGTTACAAACTGTGTATAGTAGCAGTTTTCATAAGTTGTGTATTAATAAAGCTTTGTGCTATAGGTGCTTAGTTGATCGTGTTTCTTTTTTTTTTTTTTCTCACTCTGTCACCCAGGCTGGAGTACGGTGGCACAGTCTCAGCTCACTGCAAGCTCCTCCTCCCGGTTTCACGCCATTCTCCTCCCTCAGCCTCCCAAGTATCTGGGACTACAGGCGTGTGCCACCACACCCAACTAATTTTTTTGAATTTTTTTAGTAGAGATGGGGTTTCACCGTGTTAGCCAGGATGGTCTTCATCTCCTGACCTTGTGATCCACCTGCCTCAAAGTGCAGGGATTACAGGTGTGAGCCACTGCGCCCAGTTGATTGTGTTTCTTAATGTATTAAAGATTATAATCTTCCATCTCATTTTCCAGGCATATACGAACATTTATTTCAGGGTATTTAAGTACTTTTTTTAGTTTTATTTTCAGCTTTTAACTCGAAAAGGCAATTTTGCCTTATTATGGAGACTTAATTTTATATATATATATATATATCTTGTAAACAGCTAGATTCATCAAAACACTGTAGATCCCTGAGGTTACTGGGTTATTCCAGTAAATCCAGGACTCAATTACTGAAGAGACAAAAAAGTGCTCTGATAAGTTGGAGATAAAAATCTTTTGAGGCATAGAGAAAAAGGTAAGATGGCAAATGATAGGTGTCATGTTGTTTGCCATTTCTGTGTTCTCTTGATGGTGGCCTGTGCTGGGCAGGAGTCCAGAACTCAAG
Source organism: Papio anubis (assembly GCF_008728515.1). Classification (NCBI taxonomy): domain Eukaryota; kingdom Metazoa; phylum Chordata; class Mammalia; order Primates; family Cercopithecidae; genus Papio; species Papio anubis. The sequence continues at coordinate 100,378,658 of NC_044996.1, read as the reverse complement.
GGGAAAGTAACACAGATACAAGAGACTTGACGTCTCTGGTCTAGGAGCTTCCTAACAAAGGATAACTAAAGTGTAGATGGGTTTATCACAGAGCACATTTTCACCATTTCTCTACCTACCAAATGATATGGGTAAATTTGATAAGTTTAAGCCAATATTTTAAATAATTGGGCAACAATTAATATCCCCCTACTCTGACTTTTCTCAGAGAGATTTTAAAAACTGAAAGAAAAGGATTTAAGATGGGATAATCTCTAAATCCATTGCAAAACCTGCTTTTTATTATTATTATTATTTTATTATTATTATACTTTAAGTTCTAGGGTACATGTGCACAGCATGCAGGCTTGTTACATAATATACATGTGCCATGTTGGTTTGCTGCACCCATCAACCTGTCATTTGCATTAGGTATTTCTCCCAATGCTTTCCCTCCCCCTGCTCCCCACCCCACAACAGGTTCCAGTGTGTAGTGTTCCCCACCCTGTGTCCAAGTGTTCTCATTGTTCAATTCCCAGCGATCCCATTACTGGGAGTATACCCAAAGGATTATAAATCATGCTATTATAAAGACACATGCACACGTATGCTTATTGCGGCACTATTCACCATAGCAAGACTTGGAACCAACCCAAATGTCCATCAATGATAGACTGGATTAAGAAAATGTGGCACATATACACCATGGAATACTATGCAGCCATAAAAAGGATGAGTTCATGTCCTTTGTAGGGACATGGATGCAGCTGGAAACCATCATTCTCAGTACCATGCTGTTTTGGTCCAAAATCTGCTTCTTTCTTCAACTCCTTTCTCCACTTTGGATTTTTATATGGAAGTTTTATTACTTGGCTTGAGGTGTTCTAAACAGTGTTGGACATTTACACATTCAGAAGATAAAGTCTATTCCTGTTATCCACAGCCCTGCCCTTTGCATTGGGATTGGTCAATATATTTTAAGTGGAAATAGCTTATATTTACTATGCAGAGCACTATATATGTCATCAGTTCCTTCAGGGAAATTCCTGTGTGTTTGAAACTTGACCTTAATAGGCAGGTAGTCAGCGTTTCAAACACAGTAAGAAATGTCTAGGTATGACTTGTATGCACTATTGGGTACCCCTTTATTTCCGTATGTGTAGTTAGTTTTTAAAGTGCTGGTTATTTTTTAATCTGATTCTTGTTTAGTTTATCTTAATGTTGCAGTGGTCAGTGGTATACATTAAAAGGCAGTTATAATACTTTTTCTTCTTGCATGTCTAAAATTGTAATTGCAACATTCAATTGATTGAATTATCAGCTCCCTGAAAGTACTAGTCATGCCCCGCTTTTTTCTTTTCTATTTTAAAATATTGGCAACAACATTTTCCATTGTTTTACTTTCTCGTTTCTCTTTTTTGTTACGGAACTATAGAAATGATAGAGACAGAATTCTACTAATCTGTCAAACCTTGTTTTCTAGTCTCATCTCTGAGTGTCCAGTATGTTGTAGAAGCTTACATTTTGGTGCCACATTTAATTAGTTTGAGACGCTCTTTGATAGCACAGTTTTAATACGTGGTTCATATATTTCAATTTCTTCAAAATAGTAACCATTTACTATACAGTAGTATATCCATCTCCTTTCCTAAAAGACAGATTTTCTGTATTCTGAGTCATATTTTGCTTATATTCGATAGAGTGGCAGATATACAATTCAGCATGAAAACTATTATTTATGTAGATATTGCAACTGTTTTGTCTTGCATTGGTTTAATGATAATACTTGAATTGTTTCTTTCCCAGTCTCACCAAAAATTCTCTACATGTTAAAAGCAAAAATTTGATGGAGTTTATAAATTGGTACTAATTTTATACCCAAATCTAAAGGCTTAAGTGTATATCTGTCTTTAAATGTACAAGGCACATGTGCTTTGTGGAGAGAGATTGAAAACTAGTTTTGGACAGAAAATTTATTCAACCTTTAATTGTTAGCTGAAAGTAAAATTTCAGTTTAATAATATTTTCATATATTTTCATTTAAAAGTCAATTATTTTAAACGTAAATCATTCCTTTGAGGCCTGCCATGAACTTTTTTTTGTTTTTACTTGGAGTTGTAGTTGAAAAAATTAAGAAAGTAACACCTATGGTGCTATTTAGTATAACATCTTAAAAATCTATGGCAGTGAAAGTTTAAGGCCTAGTTTTCATTAGTACCAACCAAAACAGGCTAATTGGTAACACTTTGTTCAGTGTAGCAAGATAAGGAAAATAAATTCAACCTGTTTTATTCTGCAATTTGTGATGAAAGTAGCTAATTCCTTCTTAAGTAAAGTTACTGAGTTTTTTGACTTCCCAGAATAATTGAAAATTTCAAATTATTACCTGAAATTTAATATGTTAAGAGTACTTGATATTTTAATGCATTTATTGCTTTCGAATTTGTAATAATTCGGTGAGGTAAGTTAGTTAACCTGGAGTGGTTTGAAAGCTCAAAATTATTTCTTGTTGATTTTCTAAGTTTGGTAGAAATGTTGGAAATGTCTTTCTTGCTTGCACTAAAAGAATTATTTTTAGGGAATAATTCTACCCTATCTTAAGAATTTATAATTTTAACAGAGTGATACCTTCATCAACCTAAATAACAGTAAGTAATAATTATATACAATGTCAGAGAGTAGATAGCAATTATATGCCTTGTTTAAAAAGAAATACTATAATTTGCTGTATAAATTACTAGATTGGCATCTTGCTGAATTTTATTAGTCAAGGAGTTGCACAGGAAATTTTTTTCTGATTTGAGTAAAAGGAAAAAAATCTCAGGTTTGAGAGTTGTTACAAAGATATTCTGATTATAATTGCTAAGATAAGACATAGGAAAAGAGACATTCTGTTTTTTACTATTATCTAGAACTTTTTTGGTCAAGTTAATATTTTAACATTGATGGAAAAGAATGTGATGGTAGAGAGGAAATTGTAGCTCATGTTTGTTGTTTAGGTGAAGAAAATAAATTGGAAAATTACGAACAAAATAAGGAATGTCATCAATAATTTATATGTTGTGATATCTTTTATTTTCCTTCAGTGGAGGATATATAGGCATCAAGTCTTTGCTGAAATTAACAATCATTCTTAGTGTTTTTCCTGATGGATCTACATCCCACATCTCATGGACTTGTGCAAATGCCTAGTAATTTAATTAGGACTTAATTCAGGATTCTTTTTTTTTTTTTTTTTCTGTTTTCCAAGTAAATGTACAACTGATTTATTTATCCCTTCTTCTTCTTCTTCTTCTTTTTTTTTTTAAGGAATCTAGGTAAAAATGGCTTATCTAACAGTAGCATTTTGTTGGATAAATGTCCACCTCCAAGACCACCATCTTCACCATACCCTCCCTTGCCAAAGGACAAGTTGAATCCACCTACACCTAGTATTTACGTGAGTCTGAATTGACTGACTGGAAATAAAACAGTGTTTGCAACTACCTGTCTTTCATAAAATCTTTCTTTAAATTTATATGGATGCCCTTTAGGAAACATTACGATAATTGGCAACAGATTAAGTATTTTTTTGGGGGGGAAAGATACATTCAAAAAGATTTTGTAATAGCATTTTTAAAAGACCTTCTCAGCTATTAACTGTGATGATATTAGAATCATGAGAAATATTTTTTATTGCTCTAATTTTGAGCAGTATTAGGAAAAAGCTACCTAAAAGTGTAACGTTTTTTGGGTAAACTGGGTTTTAAATCTGCATTCTACTTAGTTATGTGGACCTTAACATTCATTCTGTTTTATACATCTGCCCCCCAAAAAAGATACTACCTTCAAAATAAGTGAGAACGTAAGTGTGATAGTAGATATATGTCACTAAAAAATTTAATAGGCTATTTAAAACTAGATACTAGTTTTACTTTATAGAAATATAGGAATCTGATATAGGAAGTTGTTAAGAGTTCAGTCAAAGCAATTCCTATTTCTGTTTCTTCCAAATAGATCTTCCTACCCTATTTCCTTTCACTTTCCTGCTTCTATCCCAAATCAAAGTTTTTTGTAAGTATAAAGTTAGGGTAGTATGTGTATAATGATCTTGCATCTGTAAAATGGTACTGGAGTTTGTTTTATAGATTTAACCCCTTTGCCCTCTAGAGGCCAAATATTATCATATTAATTCTTCCTCCAACCAGTCATTGTTTATCCCTTACTATGTAAGGGAAGCACTGGGATAGACATGTAAAAAAAACTTGTAATGTGAGCTCTGAAGAGAAAAAAAAATGCAAAATTAAGTTTTTATCTTTCATGGGTCCTCTTCAGTCTGCTTTCTTTGATAATATGTTTAGGCACAATTTTTTCTTCTTTTCCTCTCTTTTATTGTGATTTTTAAAAAAACACATAGCATAAAATTTACCATCTTACCCATTTCTGAGTGTGCAGTTCAGTACTGTTAAGCATATTCACATTGTTGTCCAACCAATCTCCAGAACTTTCTCATCTTGACAAACTGGAACTACACACTGAACAACTCCCCATTTCTCCCTCCTCCAAGCCCCTGGCAACTACCATTCTACTTTCAGTTTCTATAAATTTGACTATTCTAGATACCTCATGTAAGTGGAACCATACAATATTTGTCTTTTTTGTGACTGGCTTATTTCACTTAACATAATGTCCTCAAGGTTCATCCATGTTGCAGCATGTGTCAGGATTGTCTTTTCATTTTAAAACTGAATAATGTTTGAAACACTTTGATTTTAAAGTTTAATTTCAGTTTCATTTCTCCTACATATTTTTGTCATGATAAAATGGACAGGAGAAATGTATGTGGTTACTATCTAATTTAAACTAGAATCAAAAGTCATAGTGATAAGGTACTGTCAAATAGAAATAGCACCCCATAAAATGCATTATTTAAATTGTGAAAAATAATATTAATTTGGAGCATAATATTTAAATAAAAGCTCTGTTTTCCTGAGATCTAACCACATATTTTAATTTTACAGTTGGAAAATAAACGTGATGCTTTCTTTCCTCCATTACATCAATTTTGTACAAATCCGAACAACCCTGTTACAGTAATACGTGGCCTTGCTGGAGCTCTTAAGTTAGGTAAGCCTTAAATAAAAAAAGGAAAAAGTTTGTCTATTTCTTTCGCTGTCTTTTAACTTTTCAAGCACTGGCAGAAACTTTTTTTTTTTTTTTTGGTATTTTAATTTTTTTTAGTACTAAGAATGAGAGAGAGTGTGTGTGTATATCACTTCTTTAATCCATGATGTGAATATATTGTTGGTGATACTGGTTACTGGCAATTCTGTGGTGGTTTTTAAATTTAGCTATTATTTGGGTCCATTTACATAATTGTGATTTAGGTTAATAGAAAAAAATTGATTATAAAATGTAGGTGAAATTTGATGCTACTAATAAATACTGTAGTCCCATAAGTATTTCCTGGTATCTGCAGAAATTAAATAAATAAATGAAATTTCAGTCCTTGCACACTTAATTCTTTCTCGGATGGGATGACATAGCAGTTATATTCAAGGCTTCAGCTAATGGTTCTGCAAACTTGGCACATAGCTCAGGTTGTGCAGAGGCCCTAGTTTTTTATGGGAACTGGATACAGTGCCATAAAATGCTTTACCTTCTTCCTTTAAAAAAAAATACAAGCACTTAAAATATTATCCCAAATATAATTTTCATTTTTTAACTACATTTATGTATTCATGAAGACCTGGGACTTTTCTCTACTAAAACTTTGGTGGAAGCTAACAATGAACATATGGTAGAAGTGAGGACACAGTTGTTGCAGCCAGCAGATGAAAACTGGGATCCCACTGGAACAAAGAAAATCTGGCATTGTGAAAGTAATAGATCTCATACTACAATTGCTAAATATGCACAGTACCAGGCCTCCTCATTCCAGGAATCATTGAGAGTAAGTATTTGTATCCTAAAGATTATTTTAGGACTTTAAAGATGATTTTACTTTGGAGTTTTGAAAGGACACATTACTTTTATATGCATCTCATCATTTTATGTTACATAAAATACTTTGTAAGTGCTATCCAGTTTTCTTGTAGGTAGGTAGGTATGTATGTATGTATGTATGTATGTATTTTGAGACGGAGTCTCCCTCTGTCGCCCAGGCTAGAGTGCAATGGCACGATCTTGGCTCACTGCAACCTCTACCTCCCAGGTTCAAGCGATTCTTCTGCCTCAGACTCCCGAGTAGCTGGGATTACAGGCACGTGCCACCACGCCCAACTAACTTTTTTGCATTTTCAGTAGAAACTGGGTTTCACCATGTTGGCCAGGCTGCTCTCGAACTCCTGACCTCAAGTGATTGGCCTACCTCAGCCTCTCCCAAACTGCTGGGATTACAGGTGTGAGCCACCACACCCACCCTTGGTTTGCTTTTAGTAAAGTCTAAACAAACCCATGGGTTCATGAAGTAAATATCATCATGGGGAAATAGAATTACTGTCTAGTGAAATATGTCCTTCATTTCTGGGATACTTTTTTTAGAGCAGGGTTTCTTAACTTCCGTAGTATTGACATTTTGGACTGGATAATTCTTTATTGTGGGGGGACTGTCTTGCACCTTGCAGGGTATTTATTAGCATCTCTGGCTTCTCAAAAATATCTCCAGACATGTCAAATATCCCCTGAAGGGCACATTCGCTCCTGGTTGAGAACCACTAATTTAGAGGATAAACTAAGTCTTAGGTTTATTTTATGCTTGCAAAATCCCGTCTTGTCTTCCCTTTTTTTTCTTCTGCCAGATTAGTGTTATCTCATAGACAACTCCTGCAGGAAACATTAGTGTTCTTCTTACCAATCTTAGGCTGTAAGAGAAAACTGAAGGAGGAAATTAAAAAAACAAAAATATAAAACTCAGAGGGTTATTATTATTAAAAGACCCATATAGCCCTTTCAGCACTGAAGCATTACAAAAATCCTCTAGCACTATAATGAGAACTTTGTGAATTCTCCTACAAAGTGAACATAATACATCCAAATAAATGAGTTTATTAAATGTATTACTCAAATACTTGTCTGCACTAAGTTGTTTGTTCTTCACATATCCTACCACTGATAGTATGTGGCTGAAAGTCTTTAATTTGTGATTCATTAGATTTGCTTGTTGTCTCTGTTTAAAATTCTGCTAACTCATACTTTAAATCAAGATAGCATTTCTACCTGTAAATTATATTTGTCTTCCTTTCCCACTTGCCGCTCCCTATATACTACAAAGAAATTCATCCAGTAAAAACTATCCTGTGATTTTACTGAGTTCCAGTGAATTCGTTGTCCATATAAATCTGTAGTTCAAACTTTCAAAAGGCTTCAAGTACCTGCTAATATTATAGTCAGGATAGAATAAGTAGTAAGAAGGAGTCAAAGATCATCAAAGGAAAATTTGGAGGAAGAGTTGAAAAGCAAAGATAGTAAGAGGCAGTCTATTTAAATGGGGAGAGTTCCATAACCAAAGAAAGCATGGGGGTTTTTTGTTGTTTTTTTGAGACGAAGTTTCGCTCTTGTTGCCCAGGCTGAAGTGCAATGGCATGATCTTGGTTCACTGCAACCTCTGCCTCCCGGATTCAAGCAATTCTCCTGCCTCAGCCTCCCGAGTAGCTGGGATTACAGGCATTTGCCACCACATGCAGCTAATTTTGTATTTTTAGTAGAGACGGTGTTTCTCCATGTTGATCAGGGTGGTTTCGAACTCCCAACCTCAGGTGATCTGCCCACCTTGGCTTCCCAAAGTGCTGGGATTGCAGGCGTGAGCCACCGTGCCCGGCCAGCATGGGGTTTTTTAGTATGCTTTAAGACATGGACCATTACATGTGAAAAGTTTGACAAATGTTCAGACACTATACATTTAAAGGAATGGAAGCCAAAGGTCAGAAGTACTGCTAACTTAGAAATCATAAAACAGTGTTAACAGATACCATGTCCGTGACTCAGGAGTTGTAAATAAAAGTAATATTTGCATTGAAAAATACCTATATTTATCCAGCACTTGAATTACCAATGTTAGAAACATTTTGTCATTTGTGTATAATTCTTTGTGGAATAAATACTCCCTGGAAGAACTTTTCCTTTGTTCATAATCAAGAATAAAAAGTATCTTACCTTCTACTCTTACACATATATAGTTGTGTACACATGCACACACCTCTGCTAGCTTATATCATTTATAATCAAGATTGGGATGTCCTAGGCCTTTCAGCTTTACTCAAGTTTTCTCTCCTCTTGAAAATGGGGCAAGTATGAGAATCTGTAATATAACGTTGTGGCTAGTGGAGGAAGTTGGATACCATGCCGGTGAGATTCGACTTTTCTTGGGTATTTATTTATTTAATGTGGTGTTTGAAGAAATTTTCATGTGTAAGAGGCCTATAGAAACTTAGTTTGAAGGCCAGGTGTGATGATTCACGCCTGTAATCCCAGCACTTTGGGAGGCTGAGGCCAGTAGACAGCTTGAGCGCAGGAGTTTGATACTAGCCTGGGCAACATGGCAAAACCCCGTCTCTACCAAAAATACAAAAATCACCTGGGCATGGTCATCCGCACCTATAGTCCCAGCTACTCAGGAGGCTGAGGCAGGAGAATCGTTTGAGCCCAGGAGGAGGAGGTTGCAGTGAGCCGGGATCACACACTGCACTCCAGCCTGGGCAACAGGAGTCAAACCCTGTCTCAAAATATTAAAAACATGAAACTTAGTTTCAAAACACAAATAATACTATTCAATCTAGATATGAATTTTTTTTTTTCAGTTGTATGGTGGAAAGGATTGCCAGTTGTACAACACTAAACTAGAATGCTTTTTGCTTAATCTATAGGAAGAAAATGAAAAAAGAAGTCATCATAAAGACCACTCAGATAGTGAATCTACATCGTCAGATAAGTAAGTCATTTTTAATGTCCACTTAGTATTTCTTTTTAAAAGGCGTGTTTCTAATCCTGTGTCTCTTTTTTAAGTTCTGGGAGGAGGAGGAAAGGACCCTTTAAAACCATAAAGTTTGGGACCAATATTGACCTATCTGATGACAAAAAGTAAGTCCTTATAGTAATATTTCTGTGAACTGATGCAAAGAGTTATCCTGTGCTAGACTGGGAATTCTCTACAATTTCCTCTTCTGTTTCATTTATTTTCTTTTGTTTTTAAGTTGACATGAATTTAAGCTAAACTTTTTCTGCTATATTTTACAATTGAAATTTAAAATTTTTTTTTTTTTTTTTCCCAAAAGTAGAGATGGAGTCTCACTGTGTTGCCCAGGCTTGTGTTGAACTCCTGGGCTCAAGAGATCCTTCCACCTCAGCCTTCCAAAGTGTTGGGGTTACAGTTGTGAGCCACTGCACCTTGCCAGATTTTTTTTTTTCCCTAAAACTTTTCTGTAGTTTTTCATCAAGACTCTGACTATATGCTAATTACGTAATCACAAAATTATATTTTTAATTATATGAAATAGTTACATGAAAATGTATTTATAAAATATAATTGTACAACTGTTAGTATTTTTTCTTTTATTTACTTGGTCAATAATTTTTATGCCTATTTTTGTTGGGAAGTATTCTTTGGAAAAATTGAAAAATTTAAGTTTTTTCCTATGGAAAAGTAAAATATTTATAGACCTAATTGTTTTTCTAATTGGAACCCAAGAGTTTTGAAGAAATGGTAAACTTCCACAGATACTTGTAGCAGAGTTTCACTTTTGATGTGTTATTTTATTGCAGGTGGAAGTTGCAGCTACATGAGCTGACTAAACTTCCTGCTTTTGTGCGTGTGGTATCAGCAGGAAATCTTCTAAGCCATGTTGGTCATACCATACTGGGCATGAACACAGTTCAACTATACATGAAAGTTCCAGGGAGCAGAACACCAGGTAATTTGTATGAACTAGCATACCTTGTTAAAATTGAAAACAAAATCAAAATATGAAACATGCAAAGACAGCCAGGATCTTGTCATTTATAATGAATAAAACTGAAAGAGTTGTTCCTGTTGTAATGTTAGACTTTTTAACTGGGCTCAGATTAAGATTTTTCCCCTTTTCATTATCTTTTTTTAGTGTAATAGCCCAGAAACAGTATAACAATTTAATCTGGAAAGGGGTCATTGGAGCACCACTGGGAAATAAGTTCTTTTGGCCTGAAGACTCTCTTGTCAGTCCCATCTGTTGCAGAGAGTGATGGGGTGCAGTGTTTTTTAATTTTTCTTTTAACCCAAGTAACAATAAAAAGTATGTTTTATATGTAACCAAATGCACATGTATGTATACAGCAGCAGTTTTATCGAACAGTATGTTTTCCAGTCTATTCCATTCTGTTTCATTTAAAAACTAAAGTGTAGGTTGCAGTTTTCTAAGTGGATCACAACTCACAGTTTAAAAATAACTTCATGATGTGGAGACATTACTAGACTCATTCTAATAACTAGTCTAGACTTTGCCACTAATTAGGCTTGTCACTTTTGACAAGTTACATTTCTTCTTTAGGTCTTTTTCTTCATTTGTAAAGTGAATTACATTGTTTTTAGACTTAAATTTTCTATCCAATACTGAAGTACTATCTTCTTTGTGCTCCTTTGCATTAACATGAAATTTCACAGGGTGATATTCAAAATATTTAACAGTTGCTACAATCCCAGCACTGATCAGTTAGAAGAGATACTGTTGATAACCAGTTCAACTGTACCAATGTACTGTGGGCTGCAGGTCTCCCTCAGGTGCTTCTCTTTGCTACTTGATGCAGCCATGGTTTGAAAACCAGACTGCTTCCTTCTTTGTTCACATTCTCACTGAGTCATGCTTAAGAATTGTTTGAAAATAGGGTTATGCTTGCTTCTGGGTAAAATGGGTCAGTGGTTCCCCATCCCGGCTGCTGATTTGATTCTCCTGGTCCTTTGTTTCTTTTTCTTTTCTTTTCTTTTTTTTTTTTTTGTTAAGAGACAGGGTCTTGGTATGTCACCCAGGCTGGAGTGCAGTGATGTGATCATAGCTCACTGTAATCTTGTTTAACTCCTGGGCTCAAGCAATTCTCCTGCCTCAGCCTCCCAAGTAGCTAGGACTACAAGTGCATGCCACCATGCCTGGCTAATTGTTTCGAGGTTCACATAATGACTTCAAGTTATCCTTCCCTCTGGACCTCCCAAAGTGCTGGGATTATAGGCTTGAGTCACCACACCTGGTAGCTTTTAAAAAAATATGTAATTAATCTCTAGGATTCAGATCCATGCATGTGGGTGGGTGGGTTGGTTATTAACTGAGGTCCCCAGAGGATTCTAATATACAGCCAGGATTAGAACTATTGGTTATAATTGTTATCCTCAGACCATTAGAAGCCCAGTTCTGTCCTATTTTATCCATAGTCAGGTAAAGTGCAAAGAGTTCTGGAATACATGATGGAAGAACTATATTCTGCTCTGTACTCTATCATTGGACACTGATATAAATGTTGGGCAAAAAACATTATTTTGAGTACCTTGTTATGGGGTAAACGCTGTTCCTGGAGATTAGTTCATAAGGAAAGAAATGGTAATGATATCTATAATAGCTAATATTTATTGTTTACTGTATACAGATGGTCCCTGAGTTGAAATGGTGTAACTTACCACTTTTGGACTTTATGGTGGGTTTATCAGAGTATTAAATGCATTTTGAACTCAAGGTATTTTTCAGCTTACTGTGGGTTTATCAGGATGTAGTCCCATCTGTAAGTCGAGGAACATCTGTATTAGGCACTGTTTTATGCATTCATTAGTTTATCAATCTTCAAAACAGCCCAACAATTTATAGAGATTATTATTATCTGTTCTTACATACAGGGAAACTGAGTCAGAATGGTTTACCAGCTTGCCCAGGTTCATGTAATGACTAAGCCAAGGAGCCTGGCTCCAGAGCCTAATCTCTTAACCATGATTATACTGCCTATCATAGAAGCTCTTACTGAGTATGTTAGGAGTTGACATAAAAATGCTACAGTGATGAACAACTAAATACTACTATAGTGTTCTCTGTTGAGCATTTGTAAGGTTTTGTTTCCAAAGACCCATTTTTCTATAAACTTATAGTGTGAAGATTAATTTTTTTTCTGTATAAGTACCATGTGCTAACCGATTGCGCCACTGGAGCTCCAATTTTTTTTCTTTTCACATTTCAGGTCATCAAGAAAATAACAACTTCTGTTCAGTTAACATAAATATTGGCCCAGGTGACTGTGAATGGTTTGTTGTTCCTGAAGGTTACTGGGGTGTTCTGAATGACTTCTGTGAAAAGTAGGTTTCCAAAGTAAATTTTCTTAAAACACGTACTAGAAAGCAGTAATTGTAAAGGACAACTTACCAAGCTGGATATCCTAATGGATACATTGCCAGTATTCACTTACCATTCAGCAAAGAATTCATTTTAAATTATTTGATTCCAAACCTTATATTTTGTGAAATTGGAAATACTTTAAGAAAGATGCCATGAAACAACTTCATGCAATAGTAGTACCCATGAATTTAAGAAGATAGAAAAGTTGAGTTATTAGTTAATTTTTAAAATGCATACTTATTCATTTGAAAGGTGTGTATTCCAAGAAAAATTGTTTTGTTATAAATGGTTTTAGGAAGTAGAAGGAATTCTTTATTGAGCACCTGTACAGGCTGTGAATAACTCAAGCTTGACCATAATACCCTTTGCCATATCATGATATAAATTCTTTTTAAACTGACAACTTTTTCTAGGAAGAAATTTTATAAAATGTATTATTACTTTATTTTTTATTTTTAAATAGAGATGGGGTTTCACCATGTTGCCTAGGCTGCTCTTGAACTCCTGAGCTCAGGCGATCGACCTGCCTGGGCCTCCTACAGTGCTGGATTACAGGCATGATCCACCACATCAGCCCAGATTTTGTTTTCTCTAGCTGAAAGAATTGGATAGTTCCTTTCCTTAAGATCTCAGAAATAGCTTTTATTTCTGTATCTTGCGTTAAAAAGTACCTTGGAATTTTTTTTTTTTTTTTAGTTGGTTTCAATTTGATCATTTGTCTAAATAGAACCTTATTCTCTTTCTTCTTTTCTAGAAAGTACTTTATTATATAAGGACCTGATATTTTCATTTAGTAATAACATTAGAAAATTAGCATAGGATGAAAATATACATTATATACACATTTGGTGTTATGCCCCACGCCAATTAAAGGGGGGGAAAAAAACCCACAGGAAACATTTACATATGAGATGACTTTGAAAACTAATTATACACGTATTCCACATACTAACTTCTTTATGTTTATTTTTCCTTTTTTGAGATGGAGTCTTGCCGTGTTGCCCAGGCTGTAGTGCAATGGCACAATCTCAGCTTACTGCAACATCCACCTCCCAGGTTCAAGCAATTCTCCTGCCTCAGCCTCCTGAGTAGCTGGGATTACAGGGGTGTGCCACCATGCCCTGCTAATTTGTGTATTTTTACTAGAGACAAGGTTTCACCATATTGGCCAGGCTGGTCTTGAACTCCTGACCTCGTGATCCACCCACCTTGGCCTCCCAAAGTGCTGGGATTACAGGCGTGAGCCACCACGCCCAGCCCCATACTAACTTCTAATTTCTTACTTTGGTTTAAGAATCTTTGCTTAAATATTTGGATTTAGTAAGAAGTGCATTGTAGTTAAAAAACAAAAAAAGATACTAATCCACAGTTTACTTACATAAAAGCAAGGGATAATTACCTTATATTGTCTTCACTATTCATATACTGGTTTCTTTCAGTGTAAGAAAGCCAAAGATAGGGAGTTTTAAAGCTTCTAATGTACTGATGAAATAGCCTGATCTACTTTAATCTGTACTTTTTATGTGGACCAGCAGTCCAGTAGCAGCAGAGAAAGAACATTGTTATATAGAAAATCTCCATTGTGCTATAGAAAGATTTTTATTTCTTGAACTTTGAGTTAATACTATATTGTTGCAGCTATAATACAGGAATCCTTATTCATTGTTTCTGAGTAGCGACTGGCTATTTTTAGGGTGTAGTTTTTTTTCCTATCTAAATGGAGAGGTGTCTTGGGAAAAAAAAGATAATTAGGATAAGCAGATGACATCCAAAAAGCTTGAGCTTAGGGATAATAAAAATATCAAGTTAGGAGGAAGGGTTAGGTAAATTTAATAACTCAGTTGTGAAAGTAGTACTTGCTTCTTCAGCGTTTCACTGTAATTTTGTTTCACATAAAGATTGTTGCTTTTGTTAGTGACTATATACTGTATCTGTAGTTTATTTTATGGCTTTAAGTAATACCTGTCTTGAAATAACCATTCTTTTGAATATATGATTAAAACGATGCATACTTTTTGGTAAGTTTAATTTTTGGGGGGGGGTTCTATTTGGGATTACTTGCTTGCTTTTGGATAAAAGGTTTTCTCTAATTTTGTAATGACAATACATGGGTGAAATAAGGCTAAGATTTGTGTTTATAGCCATTTTTTGCTTTATAGGCAACTTTTTCTGGACTGTATCTACTTGGCCTTGTCACACACAATAAGCCCATCCTTATCTCTTTGCAGTTAGGCTACCATTTTCACTCTAATCTAAACTTTTGAGAGTAGCCTTGCATTTTTCAAGAGAGAAAAAGAGAGACTAAGGTTCTTTCTAGATCATAGTTTGGCAATTTATTTTCCATAAAGGACCAGATAATATTTTCGGCTTTGCAGATCATACGCTGTCTGTCACAACTGTGTCATTGTAACAGGCACAGTCAGAGATAGTACGTAAGTGAATGGACATAGCTGTATTCTGATAAGTTTTATTTATAGAAACAGGCAGTGGTCTGAATTTGGCTCATGGACCATAGTTTGCCAACCCTTGATCTAGATAAAAAATTAAATTTAAACCAGTAAAAACAATTGTATACTTTCTCATGTGCTATAGCACAAGATAAATAAAGTAAGATTATTTCTTAGATCTTACGGAAAGGAACATTTTTACTGTGTAAGTTTTTCTTTCCCCAAAATATGAAATTTGAAGTAGTTAATTCAATTTTATAAAGTTCTTTTATGGGAAAAGTGACTATGTGGTTTAAAAAGTACTTCATATCATGATGGAGAATAAGAAGCCAGATATTAAAATAAAAGCTTAATAATATGATCTATGGAATGTTTCCAAAGTATATTGGTAGTAGTGGTCATGATTATTTGTGCACATGCATGATTGTTTGTTTTTGATAGTTGTTTTGAACTGCGTAGTTTTAATCAGCTAATCATCAAAACTATGTGGAGTCTGACATCCAGTCTCCTTTTCCTCAGAAATTAAGGGAAGTTCCTGGTACTTGTATTGCCACAGTGTTCCTGTTTATGGATTTAAATGACTTGATGTCAACTCTACCTTCCATTTACCTTTTAGGGGTTTCTAGGTGCTCCAGGCAGAAGGCTTCAGTCAAAAATAGTCTTTGTTGATATGAAATTAAAAATTAACGTATGTGTTACTTGAAAGTAGCTTTGGATTTCATTTGGATCTTTGAAAAATCAATTTAAGATAGTAATACTGGGCCGGTTCACTTACTACAGGTATTATAATGCCTGTAATCCCAGCACTTTGGGAGGCCAAAGCAGGCGGATCTCCTGAGGTCAGGAGTTCGAGACCAGCTTGGCCAACCTGGTGAAACCCCGTCTCTACTGAAAATACAAAATTAGCCAGGCGTGGTGGCAGGCACCTGTAATTCCAGTTACTCCGGAGGCTGAGGCAGGAGAATTGCTTGAGCTCGGGAGGCGGAGCTTACAGTGAGCCTAGATGGAGCCACTGGACTCCCACCCAAGCAACAGAGCAAGACTTGGTCTCAAAAAAAAAAAAAAAAAATGCTAACACTGATCTTTAGTAATTTAGTACTCAACCATAATTACACACTCTTTATATACATACAGCAGATCTTTTTGGACAAGCAGTTACGTTTCAATAAAATGAACAAGTGTTCATTAAAAAAATTTTTGATGTTTTCTTCCAGTCTTACTAGGAGCTTCTTAATATAGTTGATCCATTTACATTATTTTTTTCTTATTTCAGAAATAATTTGAATTTCCTAATGGGTTCTTGGTGGCCCAACCTTGAAGATCTTTATGAAGCAAATGTTCCAGTGTATAGGTTTATTCAGCGACCTGGAGATTTGGTCTGGATAAATGCAGGCACTGTTCATTGGGTTCAGGCTATTGGCTGGTGCAACAACATTGCTTGGAATGTTGGTCCACTTACAGGTATTATAAAGAATATGCTTAAAAAAAAGTTAATTTATATAGGATTATATCCAATAGGTCTGTTCCTTTTTTCTTGAAATATAACTTACTAAAAGTTGTAAGAAGAATGTCTCCTTGCATAGAATTGCAATTTGTAGTACAATAAATTAAATTCAAGTTAACAAATGGAAATCTAAGAGCATAGCTATTAGCAAAAAACAGGTTTATGGCTTTAATATACATGAAGGGTATAATAATAATTTTTAGAGTGCTTGGTTTTATTTTATTTAAAAAAAAAACCCTTATGAGAGAAAACAAAGTAGAAAATTTATTCTTTCACATTAAAAAAAATCTAGTATTTCATATGAATAGATCTGTAATGTCAAAATCTGTTTGAATTACGTCTGCCTTCAGGCAGTACTCACTTAAGGTTAAGAATGTGGAGTTTAGAGCCAAAAAGACCTGGATTAGGACCAGGATCTGGCTCTTGTAACTCTGGGCAAGTTATTTAACCTCTCTGGTCCTCGATTTCTTCATCTGTATAATGGAAGTAATGAAATTAATAAGGTGATGGTGAAGAGTAAATGAGATAATGGGTAAAAATAAAAATAACACAATGCTTGGCATATAGTCATAGGAAGTGCTCTTTATATGATTGCTAATATTATTACTACTGTAATTATCATAAAGCATAATTATTTTTATAGTGTTTTGAGGTTTTTCAGAATTGATGTTGAAGATATCACCTGAGCAGGTGATAATGGTTATCTTCATATCTTTTGGTACTTTGGGTTGCTTTATAACTGTTTTTTTTTTCCTAGCCTGCCAGTATAAATTGGCAGTGGAACGGTACGAATGGAACAAATTGCAAAGTGTGAAGTCAATAGTACCCATGGTTCATCTTTCCTGGAATATGGCACGAAATATCAAGGTCTCAGATCCAAAGCTTTTTGAAATGATTAAGTAAGTCTTTTCTAAAACTGCTGTAGTCCCTCTCTTTTTGGGGAGTGTTAACTATTAAGGTTTTTTTCTCCCTTAGAATTATGTTGACATCAAAGCAAAGTGGTCCAGAAGTCTAACAGAATGTAATATGAGAATCCACATGTTAAAAACATTTTTCCCTTGCAACTAGCCCACTATGGTACAGAAAGGAAAAAAAGACACATATGATTATAAATCAGTAGAGTCACAAACCTGTGCTTCTTTCCCATTTCCCTCTGAACCACCTGATATCCCAGGATAACTTTAGTTTTAATATTGAAAATCTACCATTAGTAACTTGAGGGGAAAATGGCATCACAGAATATTTGTTGTCACAGACAAATTAGCAGTTAATATAGGGATTTGACTAAAATGCTAATTTTTAAATTTTTAATTAAATCATCTATCTTTTAAAGTGTCTCTTTTCTGAGCTACTTAAAAAAATTTAGGGGCCGGGCGTGGTGGCTCAAGCCTGTAATCCCAGCACTTTGGGAGGCTGAGACGGGCGGATCACGAGGTCAGGAGATCGAGACCATCCTGGCTAACATGGTGAAACCCCATCTCCACTAAAAAATACAAAAAACTAGCCGGGCAAGGTGGCAGGAGAAGGGCGTAAACCCGGGAGGCGGAGCTTGCAGTGAGCTGAGATCTGGCCACTGCACTCCAGCCTGGGCGACAGAGCGAGACTCCGTCTCAAAAAAAAAAAAAAAAAAAAATTTAGTGTAAGTTATGTAAATTCTTATCTAGGACCCTAGTTTGAATACCAGTAAGCTTCACATTTGTTTTCACAGTTTCTATCTTAGCCATTTTGTAAATCTATTTAGAGGTACTATTTTCAAACAGTGCTATATAGCAGTGTTTCCCTAAACTATGTTTTCCACTACTAGCTCTGTCCCCAAAAGATGGGAAATTCTGGCTATGGACATATGGGAAATGATAGAGTAAAGTTCAGCAAGTGGACAAGTCCTTTATTTTTATTTATTTTTTGTAAAATATTTTAGATACTGTACATGTTAATGTAATTTGTGAATGAGGGAGAAGAGTTACAGTGTACAGTATTCCCCAAACTTATTTGACCAGTATCTTTTGAAGAATTAGTTTTCTCAAAAGCTCATTTTGGAATACACTGCTTTATATTCATTGATTAAATAAGTTTGTCTTAGTCTTTGTTAAAACAGTGTTTACATTAAGTATTTCTCCTGCAGATAATTTGGTCAGCATGTGTTGTTTTCAAAATGCTGTCTTTTGAAAGTAATCCTGGTTTGTTAAAATGATTTCAAATCTAGATCCAAACTTTTATTTAAACAAAAGTTGTGTGGCCAAGGCAACATGCTTATGAATTATTTTATGACAGTCTTTTCTCAGTTGCACCATTTTATCTAGTTATAGGTAATAGGGTAGGGGAGACAAAAAGGACCAAAAACCAAATTACAGCAAGTAATATACAAATTCTTTAAAACATTGGATCTTGCGTACCATACTTTCCATAAATATAATTTATAGTGGGGCGGGGAATTGTCTCTCCATTTATCCTGTTATACATCAGAATGGTACTTTTCCCTGAATAGCAAGTTCAGTGTTATTTTTTGAAACAAAAGTGATGTAAAGTCACTAAAGGTGTTTAGAAAGTTGGAGGTAGTCATAAACTAGATGCTAAGTCAGATCACTTAAAAGTAGTTCAATATAGAAGCCATTTATCTAACAGC
This sequence comes from Papio anubis, assembly GCF_008728515.1. Lineage (NCBI taxonomy): Eukaryota > Metazoa > Chordata > Mammalia > Primates > Cercopithecidae > Papio > Papio anubis. The sequence continues at coordinate 100,359,788 of NC_044996.1, read as the reverse complement.
TATATAGACTGAAAGTAACTCATTACATTATGAGTAGATTAGGATTTTATAATTGGAAAGGATTTTAAGGTCACTTAATCAGCTCCTACTTAATATAGTAATCTTATCTATATTCATAATTTGTGATCATCCAGTGACTTAAACATTATTTTCACCTCACTATAATTCTTGCAAGTTGTTTACAGAATAACCTAAAGTCTACCTGTCATTTGGTCCCGATTTCCTGAGTATATTTAGGATTTATGCAGAATAAATCCCATTCAACAAATGTTTGAAAACTAACTCTATGCCAGACACTGTTCTAGGCACTGATGATAGACATACCAATGTTTAAGATGAAATTCCTGTCCTCTGGAGACTTAAATTCTAGTAGGACAAGAAAGAAACCCCCAGTATAATTTATTTCTATGAATAATATAAAATACAGTAATATTTGGGAGGAGGGAAGGTCAGAGTGCTTCTTTTGCTTAACGGGTCTGAGAATGTGAGTTTTCTGCTTAGCCCTGAATAATGAGGTGAAATCAACTACCCAGAGATCTATGGGTAGAACCTTTCATATACAGAGAACAGATGAAGGCTAAATTGGGAATAACTTTGGCATGTTTATGGGACAAAAAGGTCAGGGTGACTATAGCTGAATGAGAGGAAGAGTGATGGCGATAAACTTAACTAAGCAAGCAGGAACGAGATCGTACATGGGCTTTCTGGACATGGTAAGAAGTTTGTATATTAATTATAGGTGTTACAGCTTGCCATAGAGGATTTTAAGCAGGAAAGGAATAGGTTTCACTTTAAATTTAGAAAATGGATCTAGTGGCTGGGCGCAGTGGCTCATGCCTATAATCCTAGCACTTTGGGGGGCTGAGGTAAGCCAGATCACTTGAGTTCGGGAGTTTTACCAGCCTGGCCAACTTGGTGAAACCCCGTCTCTACTAAAAATACAAAAATTAGCCAGGCATGGTGACGGGTGCCTGTAATCCCAGCTACTCTGGAGGCTGAGGCAGCGGGGGTGGTGGGGCGCTCCACTTCACTCCAGTCTGGGTGAAAGAGCGAGACTTGTCTCAAGAAAAAAAAAGAAAAAAAGAAAATGGATCTAGTTGCTTTGTGTGGAATGGGTTCCAAGGGGTAAGCTTAGAAGTAGGGAGGACAAATTAGGAGGCAATTGTAACAGTACAGACCAACCTGGACAGAGATTTCCCTGTAAAAATAGAGAGAGGGGTCAAACTAGGGAGTCTTGTGGAGCTAAAGCTCATAGAACTTGCTCATAAATTAGGTGGTTGGGTGAGAGGGAGAAAGGAACCAAGGATAACTTATCCATAGTCTTCTTGTTGTCTGATTGTCATTAATTTAAACATTAGTCACCTCTGTCATCTTTTCCATTCCCTACCCCACCCTCAATATTCTTGTTATCCTTTGAGACTCCTTCCAGTTTATCATTGTTCCTCTCAATACTTAAAATGTTGAGGTCAGACATACAAAATTTGGGTGTTTTTCCACTTATAATTTATAGTGATACTGTTTATTTCTTTTTTTTTTTTAACCTAGATGCACTTACATTCTTATCTATACTCCATTTTGCCCTATACTACAAAATGTCTAATCATTTAAATCTTGATTGTATTCCTCGTGATATTAACAGTTCTCCTCCCAGCTTGAGTACCTATTGACGCACCAGTTGAAAATGTTAACCACAAGTCTAGACCCCTAGGCCTTGCTTTATAAGCCTCCCTTTTTGAAATAATTGTCATTGAGCCATTGCCAAAAATGTACTTTTCAGCAGCCAACGTGGCTCCCTTTCTTTGATTTAATGAGTCTTTGCTTATTGTATACAAGGCTCTAGGCTAGGCTCTTAGGGTTTATAAATACATGGTATAGGTCCTTTCTTAGTGCAATTAAATAAAATAGATTGAAAGAAATTTGGTGATAGATCCACTGATGTTTCCAGCCCAAGGAGTCAGAGAGGTTTTTTTAAAAAAACTGTATTCTGGGGAAGAATGTATTTTGTGTGATGGGTGAAAATGAGGAGGCAGGGAGAAGAGAAAGGAATAGCACTTAAGCCAGCTTAAAACCAGACTCTTGCACCATCAGAAAGATGCCCCAGTTCATCCATAAAATAGCCTACATAGCATATCTCCTTAAGTCCAGCACAGTTAAATGTTTTCGTCCAGTGAAGGAGTAAATCCCTTTTCTTCACTTGAGCTCCAGGCAAATAGTTGGCTTATGTAGAGAGGCCATGTTGTATGAATAACTCTAGTCTTCAACCACTAAAGTCATGCTCAACATGGTAATTCTGAAAGGCTCAGAGGAACTCTGGAGAAGAATAGCAAATGTATACTCCAACTCATGTTCTCTTCCTCCTGTTGTCATTCTCTCCCCTATACCTCCCTTTTTTGCCCTCCCTCCTGATTACCCTCCCTGCTGTGCATTTGCGTGAGCTTAAATGTATATACGATACAACTGCTATATGTTTATTGACAATAATTGGTGGTATGTTTTGGCTTGAGCGCAATGTGTGATGAGTAGTAGAGTAAGATATAGTTGTAAAAGTTGGTTAGAAGCCGATTATGCTTTGTGTACTAAACTTAAGACTTTCTTCTGTTGGAGAGCTCTTGGTGGGTTTTTAATTAATATGATCTAATTTAGGTTTCATAAAGGTGTTTCTAGCTATTAAATAGAGCAAACTTTTGGATAGTAAGAGAAAGGAGTGAATCAGAGATTCTTTGGCTTTTAAGTCTGGATACTTAGATGGTTTAGTAATATTGCTAGTTAATAAATCGGGCTTAGCACTTAGCCAAGCACTGAGCAAAGTGCTTCCCAGACTGTACTCACTTATTTCTCACAGCATCCCAAGGTCATTCAATTGACTAGAGGTAGAGCCAAGATTTAAACCCCTATCTGTCTGTGAAAGTGCTTGAGTGAATCTATGGCACATGACTTCATTTGGGGACAAGTTTGGGGAGCCAGTTAAAGAGTTGGATAGAGCTATTTAGAAGAAGCTGACTAGGGAGTCATCTACCTAGGAATTTGTGACTGTCTTGAGAGGAAAAGGAAAGAAAAAGTTGGGGGTAGCACTTTGTGGGGGATATGCCTGTTTAAGAAAAAGAAATAGGTGAGCTAGATAACAGGAGAGCATGGAGACTGAATTGTTGCAGAAATAGAGAAGGAGGTCTTTTTCCACAAGCACAGTTTTGCCGTGTAATTGTTATATCCACATCATTGTTCTGGTCTTCAAATCTAGTAGTTCCTGCCAAAAAATGAAGTGGTGTTGGTTTTTTCTGGTTTGTGAGCTGTGCCAGTTCTTAATAAATGGTTCTCCCTTGCCATTCCTTCCCTCTGCTTTGAGTTATTTTCTTCATCTCCTGTTCACTCTGCCACCCACAGCAGTTTGGCTTTCTACCCTTGGTAAGCCCAACACTTCTCTTGTTGAGGTCACCAGTGACCAACTGTTGTATATCTGCAAAGGCACTAATGTACACTTTCTTCAGAAATCTACCTTTTTAAGCCTGGCATGTGAATGCCTCAAATCTGATTCCCACTTGCCTTGTCAGCCATTTCTCCCACTGCTGCCTTTAAATGTGTGCTTGAATTGTTTTCTATTTATTAATATTTTTACCACTCCATTTGCTATTTTAAGCCATCTTTAATATGAACTGCAATTTTTACATCTCCCCCTTTTTTTCCTTTGAATCATCTTTTAATAAAGCATTAATTCTGTATATGTTGAACATACGAATTATAGGCTATATTAAAAGAAAAAATATCAGCTAAATGTAAGAAATGAAATGGAAAAGATACACAAACATAGTCTTCTTCCTTAACTCTCCCCCTGAATTGTTATTTTTAATTCTTAAATACTGTGATTCTACAGTGTGTAATTTTTAGGCTTTCATAGTTAAGTGGTAAGCCCGCTCAACCAAAAAGAATGTAAGCAAAATTCTCCTTGTGCCTTCTCATCTGCTCGCTCCCTCAGCTCTACCCAGTTCTTTTTATTCAGTAAATGTTTATTGTGTACTGCATTGTTACCCAGGTTTGTGCTAGGTGAAAGGGATTTGATCACTTCTCAGACTGCTCAAAGTGAATTGAGAAACCGTCAAACCATTAAAACATGTGATCTTTAATGATAGAGATATTGGTAAGAAACCATGGTGGGGCAGCATAGAGGAAGGCTCTTCTGAAAGAGTGGAAGGTTCAGTAAAGGCTTCATTGGAAGTACTACAGCTTCACAGTCTCTTATTGTAAATCCTTTAGGCCAGATGTGTTTTGGAGCTAAGCAAAACCACAATGAGATACCATCTCACACCAGTCAGAATTACTATTATTAAAAAGTTAAAAAATAACAGGTGCTGGCAAGGATGTGGAGAAAAAGGAGCACTTACACTGTTGGTGGGATTGTAAATTAGTTCAACCATTGTGGAAAGCAGTGTGGTGATTCCTCAAAGAGCCAAAAGCAGAACTACCATTCAACTCAGCAATCCCATTACTGAGTATATAACCAAAGGAATATAAATTATTCTGTCATAAAGACACATGCACACATATATTAATTGCAGCACTATTCACAATAGCAAAGACATGGAATCAACCTAAATGCTCATCAGTGGTAGACTGCATAAAGAAAATGTGGTATATAAGTGGGAGCTAACTTATGAGGCCACATGGACGCATAGAGGGGAACAGCAGACACTAGGACCAGTTGGAGTGTGGAGGGTGGGAGGAGAGAAAGGAAAAATAACTAATGGATACTAGACTTAATACCTGTGTGACGAAATAATCGTACAACAAACCCCCATGACACAAGCTTACCTATAACAGACCACGTGTACCCCTGAACTTAAAAGTTTAAAAGAAAATAATGTTTTTTAGATTTAGAAAAGGTTATTGAGTACATTTATAATATATTGTACCTTCCCAGCAGGATCTGTTGCAGTATCCTGGGATCAAACATATTAATATTTCAGCACTAAAACATAGAAATAGTCACTATAATGAGCTCAGTGAATACTATAAGTAGCCCCAGGTCAAATTTCAGCACCACTTGAGTTTATGCAAGATTTATGAAAATTTTGTGGGATTATAATAAGGGATTATGAACCTGTATTTGCACTGGGTTATTTAATAATGGGAAATGGTGTTTTCTTCTGTTGTCACCTCCTGACTCCTCATTATCGTTTTGAGAATGAATCCCCTGTAGTTCTTTAAGCAAGTCAATATCACTCTTGCTTTTTCTCTACACTTTTCCATTCAAGTCTGGTCTTTAAGGACCCTGTGATTCCATAAAGTTCTGTTTATCTGAGTAAGTCATTTAGTAAATCTCTTTGAATTTCTACAACCTAGCCATTTTGCTAAAATACATTAATCATATTCTGCTTCACATTCTTCCAGATATTTCCTGTGTTGACCTAAGTCCAAAGAATATATATTATCTTGATTACTTCTTTCATTTGATAATGTAGTGAACTCGACTTAAAAGTTCACAGCCTAACTCCGTAGGAAAATTTAAGTGGCAGCTCAGTGCATAACTTTCTCTTTTGACTTCATTTAACTGTTAAATGAAATAACTTTTCTCTGCAAATGAACTTAATTTTAATTTCTCCTTTAGACCAAACTTTTAAGTGTCTTTCCCTGGTTTATGCCATACTTGTGTGTTCATGTTAGCTGAAGATAGATTTAAACTTTCGTTGCTAAAAATTTCATTTAGGCTTCACATTGGCAGTGACTGCCAATGAGACGTCTTTATCATTTTTAATATTTTAAATAATGGTCAAATTTGCATGTTGGATCACTTGGTAGCAAGATGAAGCATTAAATGGAAGGCAGAAGATTTAGAGGCATAAATTAGAAGGTAATTGCTCCAGTTCAGACAAAAGGAGAGACAAAGATTAGAGGGTAAAATAGACTACACTTGACGATTGATTGGTGGTAGAGTTGAGGGAGAAATCTGTATTGCTGGACTTTGGCTTGGGCCAGACAGTGGAACATTTGTGCTTGTTGATGAAATTGGGGATAAAGAAGAAATGAGTTGGGTGTAGAGAATGATGGTTATCAACTTGACTAGCTTTAGACATGCAGAACTTGAATTGATCCTACAAGATTTAAGTTGAAATTTCTATTAAATAGCAACTAGATGGATGTATGGTTCTATTGCTTAGAAAAGGAGTCTGAGATAATACATTTGTAGCCCTCAGCTGGCTGATAGGCAGTCACTGCTAAGGTATTAGCTGTTGAGTTTTCCGAACCATTCGCTATTTTTAAGGTAGAGCAGTGCCTATACAAAGAAATGAATAAAGGAAAACTTTAAGATCAAGGGTACTGATCTCCTTTAATTCAATCAACTATGACAGTTTTTCTAGGTTAATATATCTAGTCTCCTTTAAAATATATAAAATTTACGTGTGTAACACATCGCTGTACTCCTCCCCAACTTGTTTATACTTTTTCCTCCAACTTTTACTTTGAAATTTCTTAAACGTACAAAAAAAAGTTGAAATATAGTACAACAAATACTTGTGTAACTTCATTTGGATTCATCAGTTAAGTTTTTGCCACGTTTATTCAGCAGTCTCTGTATACGCATACATGCTTGCACGCACTTTTTCATATGAGCTATATGAAAAAGTAATTTGCAGACATCATGACATACCACTTCAAATACTTCATCCTGCGTCTTAAGAATAAGCTTATTCTCCTACATACCTGTAACATGATTTACCATATTTAGGAAACATGAAATTCTGTAGTATGAGTTAATACACAGTCCACATTTAGATTTCCCCAACTATCCAAAAATGTCTTTTTTTTTTTTTTAAGTGCTTGCCTCTGCTCACTCTACCACCCTTATCCATATTGAATTAAGGTTCACATTTAATTGAGTATGTAGTCATTGTGTCTTCTTTAGTCTCTTTTAAACCTGTGAAAGTCTTTTTTTAATGACATTTTCTTTTTGAAGACAGCATACCTTTGTGTTGTGCGGAGTTCTACATTCTGGATTTGTTTTCTCATAATTGTATTTGGGGTAAATTTTTGACAAAAACAACTAATGATGTTTACTTTTGTTTAACTCCTGCCTCACTCCAGCATAACTATGTCAGAGATATTTTCCTTAGTGGGTCCTGAGTAAATTAAGTTTTACTAAAAAGGCAATTTGAAAACTTAAAACTAGGGGTGAGGAGATTATTGTTACTTTTTAACCCATCTTTGTCATAGTATATGATTTTTATCCTGTGGTTTTAATTTTACAACTGGTAGATTAAGATTTAAAAGAAACCCTCGCCAGGCGCAGTGGCTCACGCCTGTAATCCCAACACTTTGGGAGGCCAAGTCGGGCAGATCACAAGGTCAAGAGATCGAGACCATCCCGGCTAAAATGGTGAAACCCATCTCTATTAAAACTACAAAAAATTAGCTGGGTGTGGTGGCACACACCTGTAGTCCCAGCTACTTGGAAGGCTGAGGCAGGAGAATCACTTGAACTCGGGAATTGGAGGTTGCAGTGAGCCAAGATTGAGCCACTGCACTCTAGTCTGGGTGATGGAGCGAGACTCTGTCTCAAAAAAAAAAAACCCACAAAAACCATCACTCTGCAAATTCACGATTCCCGTTTTAAGATATTTGAGATACAATACTTTGGCCTATATTTTATTTTTCTCTTTGTACAATACTAAGACTCTTTACGTCATTTTCGTAAGACTCATACATTCCTTGTTTTGCCTTCTGAAGTATTTTTTTTAACAGGACATTTGAAAGGAATCAAGTGTTAGTGCAGGAGATGAGCTCTGCAGACTGTTGGTACTGATGAGATTTCCCTGTAGATAACAGGCTTTCAGAATAAATAGACTTACAGGTGCAGTTCATAAAGCCGACCCCCAACAAATATGCTATAAGTTGTTACAGTCATGTTGGACCGTTGTCAAGCTAGTGCAATGGTAGTATGTTTCCAATACATTGGAAATGTTGGTTTGTTCACCAGCAACTTTGTGACTTCCACTTAAATCACCACGATAAGTAGTTTAGTAAATTTTAAAATATGTCAAAAACAGAATGCCAAGGAGTGCATTTTCCTCTGAAAAGTTTAATGTTAGGAAGTCTTAGATTTAGGAGGAGCATATCAAATAGTACGCTGAGGAGTAGAAAGTTAATTTTCAAGATACACATTCACTTGTCTTACCCCCTGTAATCTGCCAGACAATAACACATTCTAAAAATATTAATAACATATAAGCCAATGGTTGAAAATAAGTTCTCTTAAATTTCAACAGTGCCGAGCTCATTGAAAACCACTCCCCACAAACTTAATTTCTTGTCATATTATTTTGTCATTCTTTTGACCATCTTATAAAGCACTGTTTTATATTTTTTCTTTTTCTTTCTTTTTCTGTTTCTTTTTTTTAATTAAAAAAATAAAGACAGGGTCACCCTATGTTGCCCAGGCTGGTCTCAGACTCCTGGGCTCAAGGGATCCTCCTGCCTCAGCTTCCCAAAGTTCTAGGATTAACAGGCATGAGCCACCATGCCTGGCCAATATTTCAGTTTTTAAATGTGCCATCTTATATGCACAATATTAATGTTTTATGTGCTTTCTCTGTGCCTTTTGTGTATATATGATCACTATGTGTTCATTATTTGCCCATCCTTTTTTATTTTCCTAAGTCTTAGAGTCTACACTATTTAATATCCCAGTAAAATATTACAGGAAGGGCAGCATCGTGTAGTTTTCTGGAATCTAATCTGCCTTCATATCTTAGCTTCTTCATTTACTGGCTGGGGGATTGGGGACAAATTACTAAACCTATTAGTCTTTATTTCCTCTTTGGAAAAATGGGGATAATACTGTCTTTCTAAAATAACTTCTATGACTGTTATGTGAGTCTTAGCATAGGGTAAGCATTCAGCAAATGGTAGTTGTTGTAATTATTACTATTTTATAGAAACCCCAATTACCTTCTTTTTTTTAGTTAATATTCTTGGACCTAGTGTAGTGGTTCTCAAATGTGGACAGTTTTTCCTCCCCCTGCTTTCCTTTCCCAGGGGACATATGCCAACATCATGGCTTGAGTGGGAGAGATGCTACTAGGTTTTTTGAGTAGAGATTAGGAATGCTGCTGTTAAATATCCTGCAGTGCACAGGACAGCTCCCCATAACAAAGAATTACCCAGCTATAAATACCAATAGTGCTGAGATTGAAAAACCCTTATCTAATGGAATCCAGACTAAACACCTTTTGAATAACCTTGTTTCATTTTCTTTTTGGTGTGTTAACTATTATACTTTGAGTTGGCATTCATCATACAATTTTTTCAAATTAAATAACTTTAGTAATTATATGATTATTTTAATACAGTTTAGGAATTTGACATGTCATGTTCAAATAATTAACATTTGTTGAGCATTAACTGCCAGGCACAAGTCTAAGTATTTTATATAACATATGTAATCCTTATAACAGCACTGTAAGTTAAATATTTTTTCAGCTGAGGAAACTGAGGCACAGAAAGAAGTGTGCAGCTGGAATTTGAACCCAGAGAGTCTAGGTATAGAGTCTGCTCTTGCCCACTCTACAGCTCTTTCTATGGTCTCTTAAAGGCTCTAACCCTAAAAACGCAGTGATTTGTGAGGTTGATATTTTACCAGTGTCTCTTGAAAAATACACTACAAATCTGAGACACTGGTTTTAATTTTGACACTTACGGAGTAAGAGATTTGTGCTGGTTCTCTTACTTGCTGATCACAGGAATCACCTGGAACTCTTATTAAAATAGGTTTTCAGAGCTCTATGCCAAGAACTTCGGGAACCTTTTTCATGGTGACCTAGTGAATCTTATCAGACAAGTTAGGTCTTTTTTAGAACTAAGAATTTTTTTGCTCCCTTTTCTTTCACATACATTATAGGTTATTACCTTACCTACCTACATAAAATATACTTTATCACAAACACAGAATTCCAAAATGTAAAAGCAAACTCATAAGTATTAACTCTCCTTTGATTCCCTTATTTAAATGGATAAATATGGTATTATAGTGTTATACAACTTTTTATTCCACACCCATTTGACCTAATAATGGAACAAGATTTTTCCAACAGTGTGCATAGATAATGGTATAGCCATAAAGACCAGTCCATAGTTAGCATTGATCCTACTGCTGTAGTCCTGGCAGTATTCTGATACTCTGTTGGGTTTGATATATAATGCTTTTTGATAACACTGACCAAACAAAATCTAAAAATTCTAAAACTGCATTCTCATGGTTAATATATATCTGCTTTCATGCTTTTTTTTTTCCATCTAGGAGCTTAAAGTTCTTAAGATACGCATTTTATCATTGACTGAGACCTTGATTTTCAGCCATGTGGTTGGTGTAAATAAAACTGTTAGATGCCTTATTGACATTCATATACCCACTGTTGTCCTAGGACAACACAACCCTGGAGTGACAGGTGGCAAGAGAGTTTTCAGAGCTCATATGTTGGCTTGCTTTTCCTACATGGCTCTTTCAGTAAGGCAGACTGGGCAGAGCAAGGCACCTCTTGGTGTTCGTTAATTTGTTATCTACTTCTCAGTGGCTGAGACTGTTACCATAAAGCATTTAAAAGTGCAATACCAAGTTAATCCATATTTCATCTATCTCCACATTGATATTTGTTTGGTAACTTACTTTGGAAACTGAGTCACATTGCCATTAGAATGTCAGAGTAACCCCCAGTGTTGTCTTAACTTTGATGTAATATAATATTACAGCTTCATTCCTATTATTTCCTGCCCCAGAAACTTCATGCGAAGATTAAAATCTTGTAAGAACAGTTGTTTGTTCCCTAAAGAAGCCCCCATACTACCTTATTGTGGCATTCTTTCTGTTCAGAATGTGCCTTCCCGCACCTCTTTGTCCTGTTCATAAATAAATTGATTCAGAAATTTCAACTTCTGTATGAAAACTTCTGTGATTCTCTACTTCCCCTCACCTGAAGATGATCTCTCTCCTTTTAGTATCCATAGCATGCTATGTTTATTTTTTGCCTAATGTCCTCATGTATTGATTTACGAATATACTGTGCATTAATTGCCCATAAGTAAGGCTTTTGATAATATGTCTACATATTATTTTATTCAGTTCTCTTGTTCTAATATTGCAAGTGTATTTTCATTCTATTCCCTGTGTGAAGTTGTTCTCTAAAATTCTATCGCTCTTTAAGTTTCATCTTTGCAGATCACTTTTTGGTTGGATTAGATTCTAGTATATAACCTCAAATATGCCAAGCTCTCAATCAGCCTCTTCCTTATGGTTTTCTTCCATTCTGGAACTTCCTTTGTCCCCTGCCTTTTTGTGTAGTCTTTCATCCAAATAGCTAAAAACAGAGATTGGGTCCTGAAGCCAATACTGATCCTTAAACGTCAAAGGATTTCTTGCTTTTCTAGCTGCTGAAATCATTTTTGATCTTGTTTCTAAAGTGCATGTATGCAAAATAGCATTTTCCATCTTGTATGTGTTTACAACTTCTGCAAATGATTTATTCTTTCGTTTTTAGCAAATTGAATTCTTTTTTTTTTTTTTTTTTGAGATGGAGTTTCACTCTTGTTGCCCAGGCTGGAGTGCAATGGTGCGATCTCGTCTCACCACAGCCTCCATCTCCCGGATTCAAGCAATTATTCTGCCTCAGCCTCCCCAGTAGCTGGAATTACAGGCATATGCCACCATGCCTGGCTAATTTTGTATGTTTAGTAGAGACGGGGATTCTCCATGTTGGTCAGCCTGGTCTCAAACTCCCAACCTCAGGTGATCCACCCGCCTCGGCCTCCCAAAGTGCTGGGATTACAGGCACAAGCCACCACGCCCAGCCCGCAAATTGAATTATTAATTACCATAAGGTAAACTTACAGAAATTTAGCAAAACTAAAATTAAGAGGAAATGAGAATCCTGATTGTTTAGCTTTTATTTTTTAGCTCTTTAATGTACTTAAATGTTGTCTTTGTATAAAATCAGTCTGGGGCTAGTCAAAGCAGAACAGGTTATTGTTAAGTCTTAAATATTATATCTGTTTCTTTACTAGGATCCTTTCCCTAAATCACTTTACTTTCTATTTTTCCCTATCCTTAAGTTGAATCACATTCTTTCTTTTTAGGACTTGCTCATTACTGTGGACTCCATAAGAGCCTCTCTCTCTCTAAATTCTCCTTCTGTTCCAACTGCTGCCTTTTGAAAATGGGAAGGAAAAAAAATTTTCAGTGTTAAAAAAGTAAAGGCAAGGAGAAATCACAATTTTGTTATTCATCCTCAGATAAGATTAATAGAACTGTCAGTTTTCTAAGTTTTTGGTATCACACAAAATATAAAATATAAATTCTGGAGCAGAATTTATTCCAGAAGCAGACTGACTACTTAAGGCTTAGTATTTACTCTTAGCAGCCTTATCTCAGACCCCTTGTTACTTGCAGGAAATCAATATAATGCCTTTTTAAAGATGAAACTGCCAAACTAACAATACATTGTAAACTACAGTCTAAGTGCCAAAGTAGTCAGTGGCATTGAAGATGAAAATTTATCTGCTGAGTAACAAGTAGCCTGATACTCTATAGAATCAAGGCTGTGTGTTTGGAAAAACTGTGCTTCCTGAGCCCAAGAATCTCATCTTCACAAGAAGCGGAGTGGGTGAGAATAAGATGTGAAAAGAGACGAAAAAGAAGGGTACAGTGTGAGATAGTAAGGGGAAGCTTGAAATTTTCTTTTAAAAACTCATAGCTCAACCACTTAAATAGCTTTATGACATTAGACAAACTTAACTTCTCTGCACTCCCTTTTCCCCATTTGCAAGATAGAGATAACCTTTCTCCACATGGTGGTTAGGAGGCTTACTTGGCATAATGTATATGAAATAGCAAATACATGGCTCCTCTCTGGTTCTTATTTTTTATTTACTTTTATTATATTATTTTTGTTTGGCCATGTGGAAGGACAGTTGAGTTTGAAGTCTTCCAATGGTATCTGCATTTTTCTATAAGAGATCTTATTTTGAAGCCCTACTTGGAAAACTTGTTCAGTAAAATCTGTACCTTTAGAAGTGAATTGTATGGGACATGGGGAGGGAAGAAGAGAGGAGCAGGTGCTGTTCAAGAGCTAGAGACAGAGTCTGAATTATATTCTGTCTTTGCCGTGATCTAAATTTTTACTTGCTACCTTCCCTGGTGCCCTGTACAGGCACGCATGTACACATCGATAGCTGTCCTAACCTTGACACGCAACCACAGGCTAAAGCAGGGGTCCCCAACCCCTGGGCTGCAGACCAGTATCAGTCCATGGCCTGTTAGGAACTGAGCTGCACAGCAGGAGGTGAGCAGCAGGCAAGCTGGCATTACTGCTTGAACTCCACCTCCTTTCAGATCAGTGGTGTTATTAGATTCTCAAAGGAGCAGGAACACTATTGTGAACTGCACATGCAAGGGATCTGGGTTCCTTGCTCCTTATGAGAAGCTAATGCCTGATGATCTGAGGTGGAACAGTTTCATCCCAAAACCATTCCCCCCGCCCCTCCCCCTAGGTCTGTGGAAAAACTAATCTTCCACGAAACCGATCTCTGGTGCCAAAAAGGTTGGGGACCGCTGGTCTAAAGCAATGTTTAAGTTAAATATGCAAGAATTGTTGAAGCCAAGCTGAGAGTGCAGTCTTTAAATATGATACTTAAGGAATTGGCCTACAACTATGAAATCAATATTGTTTTATACTTATTAAATAAGCTAACAGGTTTTACAGATGTTTTTAGTTATTCCCCGCCTCCCCAACCACTGCTGGGTTAATATACATGGGTTTGGATACATAACAATATTTTAACATAGTAACTTATAAAATAACAAAGAAATATAAAATAAGGTAAATTAAATATTTTAGTACTTATAATTTGAATTTTAGTTGTATATTGATTAAGCTACTATATGCTAGGCACTGCCCTAGGTGGTGAGTAGATAAGTAGATAGCAGGAATGCAATAGATAAGACCTTTGCTTTCAAGACAACACTCAGTTGCTAAACCCATTTCCTTTTCTTTAGGATATTTTCATTGTCTCCGAATTTTAGAGCTGAAAAGTGCCTTAGAGATCATCTAGTTCAACCTCTCCGTTCAAATGGAGAACCTGAGCCACTAAGATTCACAGGAGAGTAAGATAATTGAGCAAACAACTCCAAGTAATGACAGAAAACTATAGGAGAATCAGTACAAATTGTGAGAATTTACTATGTTGTTAGCTTCCTAAGTATGAGTTTAGAAAAGGTATAAGAAAAGTTAAATTGTGTTTATATGAATGGATTCCACTGTTACCTTCAAGATAAAATGAAGACATACTTTTTTCTTTAGTATTTATAGTTAAATGAATATCGTATCCTGTAGTGACTAAATTCATAAATATTTTTTCTGCTTATGGACTTGAGTTTCAAAAGCAGCTGTACAGATGATGCTGTTAATGAGTGTTTAGGTAGTGTTGATTTAAAAAAAATAATGTGCCTTCCTGCCTTATTAGAATCATAGAAGTTCATATCTGGAATTCACACCCCTTATTTCAAGGATGAGGAAATTGACTCCCAGAGAGGTTAACTGACTTGCCCAAATAAGAGCCAAAATTAGCAACTCACATTTAAGCAGGAAGTCAGTTTTTATGTACTAAGACCATTATATTTTGATATCCAGATATCAATTTTCTCAACTTTAAATGTTTTAATATGGTCTTCATCAGGCCTGAGCATTGTCATTTTAAAACCTGAGAGTATTTGATAAATTGAAATAAAAATTATGAAGTCATAGACATTAGAATCAAGTCTCTTGGCATTATTTCTAGTTGGTATATCTTTTATGCTAAAAATATTCAATATTCAGTTGCTGGTCACAAATAATTTCTCCCCCACAATAGGTATTGTCTTCTAAGGACTCTGAAGCAATGTCAGACATTGAGGGAAGCTCTTATTGCTGCAGGAAAAGAGATTATATGGCATGGGCGGACAAAAGAAGAACCAGCTCATTACTGTAGCATTTGTGAAGTAAGTAATTGTTCTTATCCACAGTTGTTTTATAAAGCCTCTTCCCTCTCCACTTTTGATTTCTCTTTATTTTTAAAAAACTTTTTTATACTTTTGTGTAATCCAGTTTATAGTAATTAATATTGTATTCAATTTTGTTACTTAGCCATTATATTAAAATTCAGTGTGATAATAACAATATTTCACTGCGAATTAACCTCAAAAGTATCTACTACATAGTCATTTTTGTGGTAGATCTTCAACAGATGATAATCAGCAAATTTAGTCTGAGATTTTAAACTAGGAACAATCGATGTACACAGATGCCAATAAACTGAATGTTTGGTATAACTCTAGGCAGATCGATTATCAGTCCTCTCTGGTGCAATTCACAATACATTTGTCAATATTGTGTGGCCAAGGCTTGCAAGAGGTGTAGGAACAAAGATGTGGCGCCTGCTATGAAGGAGCTTAAATTCTACTTGGAGCAGAGAGATTATAAACAACTAATTGTAATGTACATGAGACTATGATGAATGTGAAGTTGGACTTAATGATAACACTGAGGGGGAAAATGACCTGATTTTTTTCTTCTAGTATTGGCATAAGAATTCACAAAAGTATTAGCATTTGAGTCCATCCTTGAAAAAAGAGTATGATATCAGTAGGCTAAAAAAGTGATGAGAATCGGAAGTAGACTGTCATGGGCTATAGGAACAAGAAGAGAACGGGGAAATGGAAAGGTTTTAGAAAAGGTTGAATGTGTTCCAATTTGGCTGGAACACAGACTGTGCAAATTCCACTCGTAAGTCTAGGTGGCATGTAATTTGTAGCACATCTTGAATGGTTTTAAGGAATTTGATAATCCACGGTCACTGAAGCCATTAAAAGGTTTTGAGCAAGCAACTAAGGGTGAGATATGTGTTTCAGGGAGAAAAGTGGTTGGAAAGGACAGTGGTATATAAGCTATTGCAGTGGTCTTAAGAGTTGTTATTTTAAGGCCTAGACTAGAACCTGGCAATGGGAATATTAAAGAAGGGAAAGAATTAAAAAATATTTAGAGGGTAAAATCAGTGAGACACCTCATTAAATGGCAGAAGTAGAAGGACAAGTTGAATGCTCACCAATTTTCTAGCTCAGGTCACTAGGTTTGTATTGTTGCCTGTTGACAGTAATGGATAACATGGTGAACTCTAGGATTGTCGTTTACTGTTAAAAGAAGACATGAGATCGTAAGAGTTTTCTGTCATTGAAGAAATTTAAGGATAAGCCAAAGACAGGTTGTTGATGGTTCATTTCAAACCTTGAAATTCTGTAATTCTAACATCAACCTGTATTTGAAATGATTGAATCCATTGATTTTTTTTTTTTTTTTTAATGTTGTATGACCTGACCAAAGTAAGTCATTAGGAGATCAGATAGATTCCAGTTAAATGCGATGTTCCTTATCCTACCTGAACCCTAGCAACTCATCAATCTTTCTGTATAAGACAGAGGTATTATTTCTAAAATCATGCTATACTCATGAATACATAAAAATGATCACTTACATCTGATTGTATGCTAATGTTTTAGATTTAAAAATAGGTTGACCTTTATCAAACTTTTGAACTGGGTTCAATGACATGAGTATGTCATTCCCTTTGATTATTCCCCTAAATATGCATTACTACCCATGTCTTTCGATTTGGTGCAAAATAAACCTGGTCTGTTAAAGATTCTCAAACACAGCCATGTTTTTCTTACCACCTACTCTTAACCAGAGATCACTGTCCACAATTTCATTCAAGTAGAATTCCATGATTATACTAAAGCAGTACAGTGAATACCACCATCTCTATTGAATACGTTTTTCTCTTGTATAAAACAGGTGGAGGTTTTTGATTTGCTTTTTGTCACTAATGAGAGTAATTCACGAAAGACCTACATAGTACATTGCCAAGATTGTGCACGAAAAACAAGCGGAAACCTGGAAAACTTTGTGGTGCTAGAACAGTACAAAATGGAGGACCTGATGCAAGTCTATGACCAATTTACATTAGTAAGTCAAATCAACATGTGAGTACATAGTTAGCTGGGTTATGAAGCAGCAGTGTTTGTTCTGCCACCTGATAAGTAGGAGGTAATGAAATATTTTAAATTTCCCTTTGGCTCATTACATATTGCATGAGGGTGTATTCATATCATTCCCCCCTCCATTTCCATGTATTTATTCCTATAAAATTGGCATATATCATTTTCAGTTTTCTTCCTAGGTAAGACCAGCCTAAATAATTTTACAACAATTACATTTAAAAATCTTCACGTGCTTTAGATGGAACACTATCATATCCTTTATGTCATTTTATCTCAGTTGATAAGTTGATAAAATGTTTGTGTACGTAGGTTATTAGAGCCCACAAAATGAATCAGTAAATGTGCTTTTAAATATACTTCTGCTTTTAGAGCTAATTGTATTTGTTTAAAATTTTGTCCTTGCCAGAAGTATTAACCTCATGGGAATATTTAATGGAGCTTAACTTCCTGGTATGTTATATAACCTTATGAAATTCAAGTATACTTATAAATTGCACACAGTTTTTAATTTCAGACAGCAGATGCTTGGGGGAAGCATTTTACTTTAGCAGATCAATAGCTTTATGAATAGAAACAGAGATAATTTATGAATTGTTGATTTTCTCCAGTACTTGTCTCCCACACATATGTGATCAGAAACTAACTTTTTGAAATTTAGTTTCTGATATTTTCACTTGAATAGTCTTCAAGATTGCTTGAAGAAGAAAATTATCTGGAATATGTTGAAGAAAATATATTACCTAGCTGAGATAGATTCTGAAGACAGTCACTAGTGAAATTGTAACTTGTTAAATTATTTTTCAAGAAGCCCCCCTTTTTTTAAGCAATCTTAAGAAACGGTAAACTTAATAACATTCCAAGAGTTTTTGACTAATTGGTGAAGAAATATAGAAAATTGCAAGTACACTGAGTAGGATAATGGTCTTAGACTCTTAGGAAAATTGGCTGAATCGGAGATAGTAAGGTAGGTTGTACTTTTATGTTGTGTAGCAGGCTGGTGAACTTTTTGAGAGTTATTTCCCCTAACTTCATAAGCAGACTATATGTTTGTAGCCATGAGCTATTAACAATTTGTATATCAAAATAACCTACCTTACTTTTATTTTCAGGCTCCTCCATTACCATCCGCCTCATCTTGATATTGTTCCATGGACATTAAATGAGACCTTTTCTGCTATTCAGGAAATAACCCAGTTCTGCACCACTGGTTTTTGTAGCTATCTCGTAAGGCTGCTGGCTGAAAACTGTGTCTATGCAACCTTCCAAGTGCGGAGTGTCAACCAGCTGGACGGGAGAGAGTACTGCTCCTACTCCAGGACTCTCACAAAGCTGATCAGCTGTACTTCACAAAAAAATAATAATTTCCATGTTTTGTATATATCTGACAAAACTGGCAACATCTTACAGACTACTGACTTGAAGACAACCTCTTTTATATTTCTCTATTTCTGGGCTGATGAATTTGTTTTCATCTGTCTTTTCCCCCTTCAGAATTTTCCTTGGAAAAAAAATACTAGCCTAGCTGGTCATTTCTTTGTAAGGTAGTTAGCAATTTTAAGTCTTTCTTTGGTCAACTTTTTTTTAATGTGAAAAGTTAGGTAAGACACTTTTTTACTGCTTTTATGTTTTTCTGTCTTGTTTTGAGACCATAATGGTTACACTTTTGGTTCCTAAATAAAACATTAAAAAAATTAACAGCCAAGTCACAAAGGTAATGGATTGCACATAGACTAAGGAATAAACTTCAGATTTGTGATTTTTGTTTCTAATCTTGATGTAAATTTACACTATTTATAAATACATATTTATTGCTTGAAAATATTTGTGAATGGAATGCTGTTATTTTTTCCAGATTTACCTGCCATTGAAATTTTAAGGAGTTCTGTAATTTCAAACACTACTCCTATTACATTTTCTATGTGTAAATAAAACTGCTTAGCATTGTACAGAAACTTTTATTAAAATTGTTTAATGTTTAAAGAGTTTTCTATTGTTTGAGTTTTAAAAAGACTTTATGTACAGTGCCCAGTTTTTGTTCATTTTTGAAATCTGATTATATATATTTTATATATACTTATGTATGTATATATAATATATATAGAAATCTGGATATATATGTATAAATATTTAGAACTTAAATTTTTCTCGTTTTAAGTTTCACATCTATGGTAGATTTTTGAGGTGTCTACTGTAAAGTATTGCTTACAAAAAGTATGATTATTTTTAAAGAAATATATATGGTATGTATCCTCAAGACCTAAAATGTCAGACTGGTTTATTGTTAAGTTGCAATTACTGCAATGACAGACCAATAAACAATTGCTGCCAAAATGTAGTATAATAGTAGAAAACAAATAGTGATTGAACTTAAGATTTTAAAAGGAATGTTATATGGGCTTGACAAATCCTGTACATGACTTAGTAACATTTTATATGGAAAAGGGGATTCAGGATGAAGGGCTCTATTTTAGAATGAAAATAAATTAAGAGACTTATTTTTTAATGTTAGGCAATTTTGAAATCTCATGCTTTTTTGCTTGCATGACATGATTTGGGGGAGGAGTGCTGCAAATTCCCCATCACTAGTAAAATATAGCAATCTATATTAGTGTTCACAAGTCACTGCTAATTAATGATAGTATTTCATTTTGTAATAACAGCACCTTGCATTTGTACCTCCATTTTCTGAAGCATTTGACACATACTCTCATTTAATCATATTGTTCTTTGTATGAATTTTCCAGGAAGCATTAGTGAAGAAGCATAGAGAATAGAGAATGCTGTAAATCAAGATTATATATATATGGCTAAAGAGAGCTTATTCTGTTTCTAGTGAAATGCCCTGCTGATTGCATTAATCACATACTCTTTCAGATTTGGAGTATGTTGTCCTCTTAGAAACAGTTTGAAGGTTGAAAGCATGGAGATACTTTTTTCGACTAGTTAATAATTTGGTAAATATTGGCTGTCTACTAGAAGTAATCATCTCTTAATTATAATTTCAGAAGGAAAGAATTCCAAATCTATTTTAATTATGGAGCAAGAATGCTTGTCTAAATGCTATTCAGGACATTTAATCACTAATATTTTTAAGTGGTTTTCTCGTAAAATCTCCTATCCAAAGGTTATTGAGAATAACTCAAGACGAACATTTTTGCAAACGAAAATTGCAAGCCAACCATCAAGAAGCAAAGATTATAAGAATGCTGAACCACTACCTAAATGTTTCTTAACCTGTTCTAGTTTATCTTACTGACACTGTCTTATTTTCTATGATTTTAAGATAGTTTATTGCCAAGATTAATTTATCTGACATTTAAGAGAATAAGTTATCTGACATTTAGATAAATTATCTGACATTTAAGAGAAATTTAGTATAATTCATATTTGGATTCTATGTCAAGAATAATACTTATTCAGGAACCTAGTCTTTGGGTAGAGGATTGGGAGTAAAAATCAAACACATCAACATTACTCTGAAATACAATTAGATAATTGAAATCACAAACTGCTTTTTTATCTTCAATTGAACATCCTTTATAATTGCATTTTTAAGATTTTAGAAGACAGAATAATTTTTTTTTCTTTTTACTATTTGTATAGGCAAGTCCCATTAAGGCACACTCTAGGTGCCTTAATAATGAAACAAGTTTACATCCTAATACACACGTTTTTAGAGAAAAAAGCTAATCACACAGTGCATAGAAAAAGTAGATGTGATCCAGAAAGTGGGAGCTAAATCGTACTTTTCCCATTGCCACCAGTTAAATAGGAACGCAAGAACTTAACAATCAGTATAGCAATTGAACTTAATAGGTTAAATCAGTTTAAAACATTTGGCTTTTGTATTTTGTCTTTTTTGGGGGGAGGGGGAAGGGGAGGGTTGGGCAGGGTCTCACCCAGGCTGGAGTGCACTGGCACAAACACAACTCACTGCAGCCTCAACCTCCTGGGCTCAAGCCATTCTCCCACCTCAGCCGCCCGAGTAGCTGGGACCACAGATACATGCCACCGCACCTGGCTAATTTTTGTATTTTTTGTAGTGATTGTTGTTATGTTACCCAATCTGGTCTTGAACTCCTGAGCTCAAGTCTTCCTCTCGGCCTCACAAAGTGCTGGGATTGCAGAGGCTTTTGTATTTTGAAATAAGGTCTAAGTAACTTTCCCAAAGTAGTAAATTGACAGGTTCTTCAAAATGCTAGTAATTGGTCAATTGAAATTTGAGATCACATAATATTAACGAGTTTAGCTCAAATGAAGTGTCTGCTTCTCAAAGAGAACCTGGTTATGAAATTTTTAAGTTATCGTTGTATGGATTTTTATATATATATATATATATATATATGGAGTCTCACTCTGTCACCAGGCTGGTGTGCAGTGGTGCAGTCTCAGCTCACTGCAACCGCCACCTCCCAGGTTCAAGTAATTCTCCTGCCCCAGCCTCCTGAGTAGCTGGGGCTACAGGCGCATGCCACCATGCCCAGCTAATTTTTGTATGTTTAGTAGAGATGGGGTTTCACCATGTTGGCCAGGATGGTCTCAATCTCTTGACCTCCTGATCTGCCTGCCTTGGCCTCCCAAAGTGCTGGGATTACAGGTGTGAACCACCACGCCTGGCCGTATGGATTTTTATTTAGCCAATATTCATTTAGCATTCCCTGAAAACCAAATATGAATAAGATATTATCCCTGCCTTCTCTCCATATACACATCTAAGATGGAAGATTTAAGTATGTTATGCAGAACCTGGAAGAGGTAAAAGATGGGTAGTATTGGGGTTTGCTTTGCAGCAGGGGTTACATCATCACACCTTACAGAGCAAGATCTGGGAACTTCTAGTAGTTTGACCTAAAGGGTGGTGTGTTAAAAGACAACTGGAAAGGTAGGAAGGACCCAAAGTTGGAAAGTTTCCTTGGCTGAGTGATGTTTAGACTTTACCCTGTAGTTAATATGGAACCAGCCACTGGATTTAAGCAAAAGAAGACCAATGAATTTGCAGTAGTCTTCCTACCTGTTTCAACAGATTCTATCTACCTACATTGCTGCCAGGATAGTTCTAAAGCATAGAAATTCACGGGAACAGATGATTGGCGCTTGAACTTAGGATATGGTGAAGATTAAGGGCACAAATTTGAAAGAAGTCCACAAACTCATTAGATGTCTTCCACATGGATGAGGGTGCTTCTAACTGGAATAGGAAATAGAGAAGTGGAGTTCTGGAGGCAGAAGATAATGAACTGCCTGTAGGACATCTAATTTGCTTAGATATTAGCAGTTGGATGTGCTAGTCTGGAATTGGGATTGGCCTGGACCAGAAGTATGTATCTGGCTGTTCGTTGAGGTGCTGCTTAAAGCCCGTAAGATCATATAGGATCAAGTGAGGAGAAAAGTGGACCAAATACTTGCTAATAAACAGCACATAAGGGGCAGACAGACTGCAAAGAAGGAAGCTTAAACGAGCCACGGTGGTGGTAGACAAGCTAGATCTTTTGAAAAAACCACAGCATGCTGCAATGAGGACTAAAGGGATTCCATTGAATTTCCAACAGTTGGTAACATTTGCCAGAGATCCTTCAGTGGAGCAACAACCTGGTTGTCATGGATGGGAAAAGGTACTGAATTTGAGAGTGACAGGTCAGTTTGGTCTTCTCAGGAGCCCCAGATACGAAATTATGTTGGTCTTTGGTAATCTCACCCGTTTTAGACATTGTGTAGCATCATCCTAAAATGCTTTACAGAGTAATAGCTTTGTAAATACACCTTGAAGCAACCCGTGTGATGTTTTACTTGAACAGGGAAAAGAAAATGAGAGTGACATTTTTTAGTGTCGCCTAAAGATACCTACCATTTACTGAGAATCTGTGCAAAGCACAGTGCTAAGTATTTTATTACATTCTATTTAATCCTTACAATGACTTAAGTACTGTTTTATTCCCATCATTACAGATTAAGTAAATTGAGGCGAAGAGAGATTGTGTAAGTTGCTGAAGGTTTCATGGTTATTAAGTGGTAAAGCCAGGATTCTAACTCTAGCAATCCAACTCTAGAGCAACTACTATTCTACCTCTGTAGAGAAATAGGAATTTCTGAGTGCTTACTCCACAGTGATGTTTGGAAGAAACTTCATTTTGAGTCTTTCTTTAACAAGATTAAGATATCTTTAAACTTGTATAATTAAGATGACCATATCTTTTAGAGTCCAAACCAGGACCCCTTTGAGATTGAAAGGAGGCATTATTAATAGTTGGCCTGGGCAACAGCTATAAAACGGGGCTCTCCTGGGCACATCATATGTGTAACATAGTGTTTACATTGTCTTCAGAAGCAGCATTTTGGGAGTCACATTTACCTCCTCCCAACATCATTATCCTAGATTTTTGCACTCTGAATGGAAAGGACACATGAGTTTACGTGCATTAGGACCCACAATAGTGGTTGAAACAGGTGGTGAATTATCAGGGTAAAGTTGTATACAATGAATTAGAAAATGGAAATGATAGAGGAAGAGAAAATTTCTGTTTTTAAGTCTTAATGATGTTTGTTGAGCTTTTCCCACCCTAAAGTAATGGCAGGTGAAAAAAAAGTAAGAAAAAAGTGAGCAAGAGTAGGATATTCTCAGTGTAAAGATTATGCATTTTTCTAAACTCTTGGTCCAATGGCAATTTACCAGTCTAAGATGGGAATCTGATTTAACATATGCGAAGTAAGATTTTTAAATGTGTCAATTTGAAAAAAAAAAAAAATGTACTCACTATTTTCTCAGGATTTTAAAACCATTCAGTGCCATGTACTTTACTTCCAAGTGATTAAACATGTTTTAATATGAACCAACAGAGATTTCTAATGAACATAAAGACTATACTCATGGCTTTAAATTATAACTGTGTGTGAGAGAAAGATGACTTCAAATAGATTCAAGGTATGATTAACACAAAGCAATACTCTGAACCACACCCTCTTTCAAAAATGCACAGATACAACATCAACTAAAGAGAATGGAGAAAAGAGGAGAAAGTGAATACGCTGATTTTGGAGGCTTGTATAGTTTATGGCAGTTAAGCATTAACTTCAGCTCACTACTTTGTGGTAGAATAATACATTTGGCAGAGTGAAACTAGATAAGAATGCTATCTTTAGAAAACAGATACAAGTGATTTAAATGCCATTATCCTATGAAATGTGGTTGTTGGATGCAACTTTTGAGATGACTGCACATAGAGAGGAATCTGTTTAATAAATGGGAATCAGCACCCAGATCTATGATCAGCAAGATTTTCTGGCCTAAGGTACATAAAACATTTGGGTGGGGGAGGGCAAGTTCAAAACTATATGAGATACTGATGCATCAAACGTTTCAGGAAAAAAAGAAAAACTACCAAAGATTTGAAAATACAACTGCTGTGTACAGAATCTGTATAGTTTAAAAATATTGGTCAACCTGCAAGTTATATAGCATTCTAGATCAGATGGAGTTTGTAGTCCATGCATTAGAATTTCTCTAAAACGGTCTCCATCTCCTTCAGAAAAGATCAGTCTGCTGAAAGTCTCATGAATAAGAGCCCATCGAAGAGCTGTGTGTCACAGTAGGTAATCTAGCTAACTTGGAAAGGCCACAAGATGCTAACATTCTGAAACTTGCCTTTTAGGCTTGCTTCCACTCTGTCTGGCTCCCTTTTTCTCACTACTTTCATCTTACCTTTTTATCATCCCCTGCTTCCCTCCCCATTCAACTCTCCAGTTATTCCTATTAAATAATCATGACAGAATATTTAAATTTTTATTTGAGCCTTTTAACTTTTATAAACTTTGTATATGACAAACTTTGTATATGACATGCATAAAGTGCACAAATCGTAAGAGTACAACTTTAGTTATTGCAAAGCCAACACCCATGTAACCAGCCATATAAAGAAATAGAACATTACCAGTGTCCCACGGGCCCCCTTATTCATCCTTCCTATTACTATGCCTTCTACAAAGGTAATGTCAGCCTGGCCTCTAACACCATAAATTATTTTCACTGTTTTTGAACTTTACATATGATACATGTTCATTTGTTTCTGGCTTCTTTTATATTTGCTTTCTCTTCACATTTTATAGATAAACACATTTTTTTTGTTATTTTCACTGAACAATTTAAAAGTTGGTTGCAGACTTCATGTTTGCTTGCCCCTAAATATTCAACATGCATTTTGTAAAAACGCAGAAGCTAAAAATGTAATTACATATATAAGAGTAATTCCAGTGTCAAATATTCAGTTCAAATGAAAAATCTCAATTGTCCCCAAAAATGTCTTTCTGTTTTCCTTTTTTGTTTATTTAGAGCTAAGATTCAATCAAGATAGATGCATTGTATTTTGTTTTTATTTCTGTTTAGTCTCTTTTAATCAACTTACCCTTTTTTTTTTTTTTTTTTTTTTTTAAGACATTGACTTAAAAGTCCAGGACGTTGTCTTTTA
The DNA here is from genome assembly GCF_008728515.1 of Papio anubis. NCBI lineage: Eukaryota > Metazoa > Chordata > Mammalia > Primates > Cercopithecidae > Papio > Papio anubis. The sequence goes on along the minus strand of NC_044996.1, from coordinate 100,334,261 downwards.
GAGACTATTCTGCATTCTGTATTTGTCTTATTGTTTCCTCAAGGTATGATATAACTTAGGTGAAGTTTCATATAGATGATGCTGTATACCTGATATTTGTGTCCCATCAGGAGGCACATTATGTCAGATTGTCTTATTCTTTGTGATGCTGTTTGCTCATTTGGTTAAGGTACTGACTGCCAGATATTTCCACCATAGAAGTACATTTTCCATTTTCTGAATAGGTAATTATGAGGGTGATACTTTGGCACCATGCAAATATCCTGTCCTCAACAAGATTTCACTTAGTATTTTAACCCATTGATCATTTTTGGCTGAATTGGGGATTGAAAATGCTTATTTTCTAATTACATTGTTCTAGCTATGTTAGCTAGTACTCTTCTCTAAAGAAGAGTATTATTATTATTATTATTATTGACAGAGTCTCGCTCTGTCGCCCAGGCTGGAGTGCAGTGGCGTGATGATCTCGGCTCACTGCAAGCTCTGCCTCCCGGGTTCACGCCATTCTCCTGTCTCAGCCTCCTGAGTAGCTGGGACTACAGGTGCCCGCTACCACGCCCGGCTAATTTTTTGTATTTTTAGTAGAGCCGGGGTTTCACCACGTTAGCCAGAATGGTCTTGATCTCCTGACCTCGTGATCCGCCCACCTTGGCCTCCCAAAGTGCTGGGATTACAGGCGTGAGCCACCGCACCTGGCCGGTTTTTAAAAGTTTTACCATCAATTACAGTCATTACACTTTTTTTTATGCTCAAATTGTCTCAAGCTGGTTTCTGTGTCAATTCTGATACACCCCTCATAAGTCTATCAGCTAGTTTTGCTGGAAAGCAAAACAAGATGTCCCAGGCTTTCTCACCTTCTATTTTCCATGCCTCAGCCCTGGGATCATTTTTCAAAGAATCTTGATTTGGTTTCTTTTTTCTTTTTTTTTTTTTCAGTGTAAAAAGGTATTTAGAAACCAAAGTCTGGGTGCTAAGTATGTGTATTGCTACCATGGTATCGTGGTTTTTTGTTTGTTTGTTTGTTTGTTTGTTTGTTTTCCTAGACAGCTTTTATTTTTAAAAATTGAGGCTGGGCACAGTGGCTCACACCTGTAATCCTAGCACTTTGGGAAGCCTAGGCAGATGTATCGCTTGAGCCCAGGAGTTCAAGACCAGCCTCAGTAACATGGTGAAACCTCATCTTTACAAAAAAATTTTAAAAATAGAAAATTAGCTGGGCGTAGTGGTATGTGCCTGTAGTCCCAGCTACTCAGGAGCCTGAGGCGGAGGATTGTTTGAGCCCAGGAGGCAGAGGTTGCAGTGAGCTGAGATGGTATCACTGCACTCCAGCCTGGGTGACAGAGTGAGACCCTATCTCAAAAAAATAAAAAATAAAATGAATCGAGTTTATATTGGTATTTTAAATTCACATTTAATATTACAGGATTTTTCTTTTGTATTTTTCCCTCTTATGTGCAAAGTTATTCTGTAATATAAATTTTGAAATTACAATGCCTAATATTATTCCCAACCATAAACCTACTGATATTTGATATTTCTCTGCAATTGTTTGGTTGTTAGAATCTATACCACTAAGGATGAAACACTGTATTCAAAAGTTACTTATAATTTTCTTTTGTCTATGTGATTATGTTACCAATTTGATATACAATTAGGTTTAAAATTTTTTTCTACCTTATGTTTTGCTTTTTTCTTTTGTTTTTATTTTCAAAATATATAACATTTGCATGGTTCAAAATGCAAAACTGTATTAAAAGTACTTTTAGAGAAGATTTGCCCTTTCACCTTCAAATTGCCTCCACCTCCCATCTGTAGGTAACCATTTCCAACTCATTAGGAAAATTCCTTTCCATTTTCTTTTCCAAAAGTAAATTTGTACATATAGCCTCATTTCTCCTTTTTTTTAACATAAGACGTAGCATACTGTATATGTTGATACCTTGATTTTTTTCATTGCAATCTTTTGCTATTTCAAATAATGTTGCAGTGACCTTATACCTACATTGTTTTGTATTTGTGGAGGTATATCTTCCAGGTACAGTCTTAGAAGTTTGATTGGCAGGCCAGAAGGTAAGTGCAGATACAGTTTAGCTCAATACTGCCCTTTGTAGATGTATGATGTTGCACTCACTCCAGCAATGTGTGAACATGACTATTTTTCCCACAGCCTTGACAGCAGACTGTATTATGAAACATTTGGATTTTTGCAAATGTGATAGGTGAAAATGGAATCTTAGGATAGTTTTAATTTGCATTTCTCTTATTACTAAGGTTGAACATCTTTCAATATATTTAAAGATCTGTTTTTAAAACTTCATCTTTTTTTGATGAGGTATGGTTACATACAGTAAGCTGAACAGATCTTAAGTGTACAGTTTGATGAGTTTTGACAAATGAATACACTTGTGTAATCTATATCCCAATAAAAAACAATGCATTGCCATCACCCTAGAAAGTTTCCTTGTGTCTTTTTTTATTCTATCTCCTTCCTCCCCTGCCCCTGGAGGAAATCGCTTTTTGATTTCTATACCTATGGATTAATTTTGCTATTCTTAAAGCATTAAAATGGCAGCATGGGAAATGTACTTTTTTGTGTTTCACTTCTTTCACCAAGCATAATGTTTTTGAAATTCATCATCTATGATGATGTGTGCCTATTGAGTTAACCTTTTCTTGCACATGCCGCCTGCCACAAATTTGAATATATCTTTTCATCTTCATTTATTTCATAATACTTTGTAATTTCTTCTTTGATTTCTTTTTTTACACATAAATTTTTAAAAAGTGTGTTATTTAGCTTACAAATATTTAAGGACTTTCAATATAATTTTCTTACTGGTTTCTAATTTAATTCCATTGTAGTCAGAGAATATATTTTGTGTGTCTTGAATCCTGTCTTTGATTTCACTACTCTACTTCCACAATATCTAATTTGCTCTTAATCCCATCCAGTATAATTTTTATATCTCAAGGACCATAAGTTTTATCTCTGTATGTTTGATTTGAATCATTTTAATATCTTGCATGCCTCCTCCTTTCCTCTCCTTTCTTGAACATATGCAATAAAAGTTAATATCACTTTCAAAGTCCTTATATACTCATTCTATCATTAGAATCATTTCTAGACTTTTTTGAATGATTTTTCTTCTCATTATACGTCAGATTTTCTTGTTTCTTTACATGCCTGATAACTTAATGGCAAACAGTGCAAATTTCATCTTGTTGGGTTCTGGATATTGTTTGATTTCCATAAATATCCTTGGGCATGCTTGTAGGATGCTGTTCAGTTTCTTGAAAACAGTTTGAACATTTCAGGTCTTGCTTTTAAGCTTTGTGAGGTGAGACCAGAGCAGTATTTAATCAAGTTCTAATTTTGTCCCACTACTGGAGTAGAATCATTCAGAGTACTCCACCAGATACCATGTGATTTGTGAGGTTTTGCCAATTCAGTTGGAGGAAAGAGCAAATATTATTGGCTAAGTTAGCTCCAGGTATTCATCCCTCTAATTTTGTTGAGTGGCTCCCCTCTCCTTTACCCATCCTGGCCCCAAGTAGTTTCTTCAAACCCCATACTAATCCTTTTAGTTGAAGACTTGAAAGGAATCCTAGGCAAATCTCAAGAGCTATTGTTCTGTGTACCTCCATTTAGTGCCCTGCCCTGTGAATTTGTAGCTGTCTTGTCCCCTTGAGTTCTCAGCTCTGTCTCTTAAACTCAAGGGAACCACAGGGCTCTATTCGGGTTCTCTCTCCCTGGCTGCAGCCTAGAAACTCTATACGAACAAAACCTGGGGCTTACTTCATTCTTTTCCCATTTCTCAGTGAGCACGGTCTTGTAATGCCTGTTTTCCAATGTCTGAAAACCATTGCTTTATATATTTTGTCCAGTTTTTTACTTGTTTAAGGCAAGAAGGTAAGTCCTGCTACTCCATGTTTGCTGGAAGCAGAAGTCTGTTTTTAAATATAGAACTATCTGCCTCGATCTTTTTAAGTTGGTTGGATATTATTTTGTTTGTATTATTTAGTACCTCCATACAATGCTAAATATTCACACTCTTCTGTTTCAAACATACTGTTAACACTAACCTCAACTTGCATCAGCTAGGTTTATTTTTAAGACTTCAGACTGCTGTTTCCTTAGGGGACAGTCATGGGGAGATGTTGCACAAAGGGTACAAAGTTTCAGTTAGGTAGGATGAATAAGTTCTGCAGGTCTAGTGTACAGCATGGTAACTATATTGTATATTTGAAATTTGCTAATAGTAGATCTTAAATGTTCTCATCTCCCTTTCATTCACATACAATGTGAGGTTATAGATATGTTAATTAGCTTGATTATGATAATCATTTCACGATGTACACATATATCAAAACATCTTCACAATAGCCAAGATTTGGAATCAACCTTCTATTCTCTATCTCCAAGGGTTCAACCGTTTTGATTTTTAGATCCCACAAATGAGTGAGAACATGCAATGTCTGTCTTTCTGTGCCTGGCTTATTTCACTTAACATAATAACCTCCAGTTCCATCTATGTTGTTGCAAATGACAGGATGTCATTCTTTTTATGCCTGAATAGTACTTCAGGGTGTATATGTTCCAAATTTTTTTTATCCGTTCATCTGTTGACAGATACTTACGTTGCTTCCAAATCTTAGCTATTGTAAACAGTGCTGCAACAAACATGGGAATGCAGGTATCTCTTTGATATACTGATTTCCTTTCTTTTGAGTATCTACCAAGCAGTGGAATTGCTGGATCACGTGGTAGCTCTATTTTTAGCTTTTTGAGGAACCTCCAAACTATTCTCCATAGTGATTGTACAAGTTTACATTCCCACCTACGGTGTACAAAGGTTCACCTTTCTCCACATCCTCACCAGCATTTGTTATTGCTTGTCTTTTGGATATAAGCCATTTTAACTGAGGTGAGATGATATCTCCTTCTAGTTTTGATTTGCTTTTCTCTGATGATCGATGATGTTGAGCACCTTTTTATATACCTATTTTCCATTTGTATGTCTTCTTTTGAGAAATGTCCAGATCTTTTGCCCGCTTTTAATCGGATTATTATACTTTTTTGTATAGAGTTGTTTGAGCTCCTTATGTATTCTGGTTATTAATCCCTTGTCACATGGATAGTTTGCAAATATTTTTTCCCATTCTGTGGGTTGTCTCTTCACTTCGTTGATTATATCCTTTGCTGTGCAGTAGCTTTTTTTTTTTAATACAGATAGGGTCTTGCTATGTTGCCCTGGCTTGTCTTGAAATCCTGGCCTCAAGCAATCCTTCCACCTCGGCCTCCCAAAGTGCTGGAATTACAGGCGTGAGCCACCATGCCTAGCCCCAATATGCAGAAGCTTTTTAATTTCCTGTGATCCCATTTGTCCATTTTTGCTTTGGTTGTCTGTGCTTGTGGGGTATTATGCAAGAAATCTTTGCTCAGTCCAATGTCCTGGAGAGTTTCTCCAATGTTTTCTTGTAGTAGTTCCAGAGTTTGAGGTCTCAGATTTCAGACTTCAATCCATTTTGATTTGATTTTTGCATATATCAAGAGACAGAGGTCTAGTTTCATTCTTCTGCATATGGATATCCTGTTTTCCCAGCACCATTTATTAAATCCTTTTCTCAATATATGTTCTTGGAATCTTTGTCAAAAAATGAGTTCACTGTAGATGTATGAATTGGTTTCTGGGTTCTGTATTCTGTTTCATTAGTCTATGTGACTGTTTGTATGCCAATATCATGCTGTTTTGGTTGCTGTAGCTCTGTAGTATAATTTGAAGTCAGATAATGTGATTCCTTCAGTTTTGTTCTTTTTCCTTAGAATAGCTTTGGCTATTCTGGTTCTTTTTTGGTTCCATATAAATTTAAGGAATTTTTTTTCAACTTCTGTGAAGAATACTATTGGTATTTTGATAGGGATTACACTGAATCTGTAGATTGCTTTGGGTAGTATGAACATTTTATCAATATTGATTCTTCTAATCCATGAACATGGAATATCTTTTCATTTTTTGGTGTCCTCTTCAATTTCTTTCATCCGTGTTTTATAGTTTTTATTTTAGAGATCTTTCACTTCTTTGATTAATTTCTGGGTATTTTGTTTTATTTGTAGCTATTGTGAATGGGATTACTTTTTCAGATTGTCTGCTGTTAGCATATAAAAATGCTACAGATTTTTCATTCTACTATAAAGACACATGCACATGTAGGTTTATTGCATCACTGCTCACAATAGTGAAGTCTTGGAGCCAACCCAAATGTCCATCAATGATAGACTGGATAAAGAAAATGTGGCACATATACACCATGGAATACTATGCAGCCACAAAAAATGATGAGTTCATGTCCTTTGCAGAGACATGGATGGAACTGGAAACCATCATTCTCAGCAAAGCAACACAAGAGGAGAAAACCAAGCACTGCATTTTCTCACTCATAAGTGGGAACTGAACAATGAGAACACATGGACACAGGGAGGGGAACATCACACACCAGGGCCTGTCGGTGGGTGGGGGGCCAGGGGAGGGATAGCAGTAGGAGAAATATCTAATGTAAATGACAAGTTGATGGGTGCAGCAAACCAACATGGCACATGTATACCTATGTAACAAAACCTGCACGTTGTGCACGTGTACCCCAGAACTTAAAGTATAATAATAATAATTTTAAAAAGCTACTGATTTTTGTATGTTGATTTTTGTATTCTGCAACTTCACTGAATTTATCAGTTCTAATAGTTTTTTTTGTGGAGTCTTTCGGTTTTCATAAATATAATATCATATCATCTGTAAACAAGAATAATTTGACTTCTTCCTTTCCAATTTGGATGCCCTTTACTTCTTTCTCTTGTCTGATTGTTCTAGTTAGGACTTCCAGTAATGTGTTCAATTACGGTGGTGAAAGTGGGCAACCTTGTTGTGTTTCAGATCTTAGAGGAAAAGCTTTCAGTTTTTCTCTATTCAATATGATACTAGCTGTGGGTCTGTCATACGTGGCTTTTATTATGTTAAGGTATGTTCCTTCTATACCCAGTTTTTGAGAGTTTTTATCATGAACAGATGTTGAATTTTATCAAATGCTTTTTCAGCCTCAATTGAAATGATCATGTGGTTTTTGACTTTCATTCTGTGGATATGATGTATCACATTGACGGATTTGCTTATCTTGAAACATCTTTGCATCACTGGGCTAAATCCCACTTGGTCATGATGAATGATCTTTCTAATGTGTTGTTGAATTTGGTTTGCTAGTATTTTCTTGAGGATTTTTGTTTGTATTAATATTCATCAGTGATATTGGCCTGTAGTTTTCTTTTGTTTGATGTGTCTTGTCTGGTTTTGGTATCAGGCTGACACTGGCCTTGTACAAGGAATTTGGAAGTATTCCCTCCTCCTCTATTTGTCAGAACAGTTTGAGTAGGATTGGTATTAGTTCTTTTTTAAATATTTGGTAGAATTCAGCAGTTAAGCCATTGGGTCTGAGATTTTCCTTGCTGGAAGGCTTTTTATTATGACTTCAATCTTATTACTTGCTATTGGTCTCTTTGAGTTTTGGATTTCTTCATGGTTCAATTTTGGTAGGTTGTAGGTCTATGAAATTTATCCGATTATTCTAGATTTTTCAATTTATTGTCATATGGTTGCTCATAGTATCCACTAATGATCCTTTAAATTTCGATGGTGTCAGTTGTAATGTCTCCTTTTTCATCTTTAATTTTATTTATTTGGGTCTTCTCTTTTTGTTGTCTTAGTTAACCTGGCTCAATTTTGTCACTTTTATTTTTTCAAAAAAACAATTTGTTGTTTCATTGATCTTTTGTATTGTCTTCTTCTTTAATTTATTTCTGCTCTGATCTTTATTATTTCTTACCTTCTACTCATTTGGGGTTTGCTTTGCTCTTGCCTTTCTAGTTCTTTAAGATTCATTATTAGGTTTCCTTATTTGAAGTTTTTTTTCTTTTTGATGTAGGTACTTATAGCTATACCTAGTATTGCTTTTGCTGTATCCCTTAGGCTTTAGTATGTTGTGTTTGTATTATTATTTGTCTCAAAAATTTTTGCAATTTCTCTTTTAATTTCTTCATTGACTCACTGGTCATTCAGTAGCATATTGTTTAATTTCTATGTGTTTGTATAATTTCCAAATTTCCACTCATTATTGTTTTCTAGTTTTATTCCATTGTGATCAGAGAAGATGCTTAATATTATTTCAATTTTTTTTGAAAGAACACCTGGGAAATTCATCGCAAAAAGATCATCACCTGGGCACATTGTTATCAGGTTATCCAAAGTTAAGATGTAGGAAAGAATCTTAAGAGCTGTGAGACAGAAGCACCAGGTAACCTATAAAGGAAAACCTATCAGATTAACAGCAGATTTCTCAGCAGAAACCCTACAAGGCAGAAGGGATTGGGGCCCTATCTTCAGCCTCCATAAACAAAACAATTATCAGCCAGGAATTTTGTATCCAGTGAAACTAAACATCATGTGTGGTGCTTAGCTATTTATTTTGTTATCTATTGTTGTTGCTCAAACTATTCAAGTTTTGGCCATTCGGAACTCTTTCACATTGGCACTTGTGTACTTTTGGCATACCTTCATCCACTTTGTTTGGAGCACTTCTTCTTTCTGGCACCACAGGATGCTCCAGGCTCATCTTGTGTTTTCTTCTCTACATTGGCCCTAGACTTAGTCATTTCTCCTAGGAGCCTTGGTTCTTTTTTTTTTTTCCTTTGATGAATGGCTTTAGAAACCAAGATCTTGGTAATAGGTATACTGATTGCTACTGTGATGACACTGCTTCTACACATTCTAAATGAACAGAACTAGGAAATATATGTGTGTACTGTCACATGTATATACATATCCATAATTATGTTCCTATATGCATATATATTAAACTAAACATTAGTTCACTGACATTAAAAATGTATGAGGATATGGATATAAAAAATTAAAATCATGCCTTATCTTCCCAATCTTCCATAATTGTTTTATTTATAATGAAAACAAATGTAATATCATTATTTAAAAATGAATAAAATAAATACAAGTTCATACTAATATTTCTAACTTGAATCCAGAACTGCAGAATTTATTCTAGCCTTCTGCCTCACCACTTTGTTTATTTGTAACTACTTACTCTGGTACTATGACTCTTATTATCTATAATTTATTTACTTATTTCTTCAATCCTAGAATACATGTAAAATAGTTTCAGAATTGCTATCCTGCAGCTCCGTAAGAAAGGAAAACTTTACAAATGATAGTATTAATTCATAGTTCTTTTTGTCTTTAGTCTTGGAATAGCTAATTAAAGCACTGTTTTTCCAAAGTTACTTTGGTCATCTCCTTTTTTCCTCACCCTCTTGAATGAAGTTATATCATATATTTGTAATACAGTTAGATTCATTTGTTACAGTCTGCATTCCATTCTGGGATCTCCTGACACCTTTATTGATTTTTTAAAATGTCCACAAAATGTACTCTGTATGGGCAGAGTCATGTATCCACCATCCTAGTACCATATAGGACAGTTCAATCACCCTAAAAATTTCCCTTTGTCCCACCCCAAGGGCCATTTTTTTTTTTTTTTTAAGATGGAGTTTCACTCTTGTCACCCAGGCTGGAGTGTAGTGGTGCGATCTTGGCTCACTGCAACCTCTGCCTCCCTGGTTCAAGCGATTCTCCTGCCTCAGCCTCCCAAGTATCTGGGATTACAGACATATGCCACCAAGCCTGGCTAGTTTTTTTTTTTTTGTATTTTTAGTTGAGATGGGGTTTCACCACTGGAAATACTGGACTTGAACTCCTGACCTCAGGTGATCTGCCTGCCTCGGCCTCCCAAAGTACTGGGATTACAGGCATGAGCCACCATACCTGGCCCCAGGGGTCATTTTGAAAGGCTGATTTACAAGTATGTAGAAACCATAACCCTGACCTACTGAAACTGCTGAGATCAGAGACAGCTGGGAAACAACACAATAGAAAAATGTAATTTATTCTTTCTGGATGCTTTCTAGAGGCTGAATGAGAAACCTGCAATGATTCCCTGAAGAAGCAGAAGAGATGGTGAATATAGGAGACCTGGGGAGTCTCTCAAATCTTCAGCTGGATGCTTATCTTTGTCATACACTGTATTTCACTTGTTTAAGTGGCAAATGGTTGGGATTGTACATCTTTCCTTCTGGGAAACCATAAAGATGAAAAGGCTATTCATATAGTCTGGTGGGGAAGAAATCTCTCAATATTAAGAACATGACCTCATGACCTAATCTTGAAGCAGCCCTATGGGAGACCAGTGAGGAGACCTGTGTCTATGAATAGAGATCTTGCAATTGGCAATTAATGAAGTAGGTGAAGCATTTTTTCTCATATGACACTAAATTCAATTGAAAATATTTCATTTGGTATTTTTGCATCTCTAAGCTATTAGTGAGATTGGTTTATAGGTTTCTTTCTTTTTTTGCTATTATTGGCAGCCTTTGGTATAAAGATGTTGCTCCTTTTGAAAAATGCATTAGCCAGGCGTGGTGGCTCACGTCTGTAATTTCAGAACTTTGGGAGGCCGAGGCAGGTGGATCACCTGAGGTCAGGAGTTTGAGACCTGCCTGGCCAACATGGCGAAACCCTGTCTCTATTAAAAATACAAAAATTAGCCGGGCGTGGTGGCATGTGCCTGAAATTCCAGCTACTCAGGAGGCTGACGTAGGAGAATCGCTTGAACCTGGGAGGCAGAGGTTGCAGTGAGCCGAGATTGTGCCACTGCACTACAGCCTGGGCAACAACAATGAAACTCCGTATCAGAAGAAGAAGAAAAAAAGAAAAAACAAAAAAACAGAAAAATGCATTAGTTAGAATTCTGTAAAGGTAACAAACTGGATATGAGTAGCAATCAAAATCTGATCCTCTTCTGGGACTGACAGTTGGGGGCAAATTAGGCTTTGACTCTCATGGGAATCCTAGCAGGGAGAACTTGGGTGGAGCTTTCTCATAGATAGACTGGTCAAACCTTGGAAACTGGAGTTAGAAAACCCCAGGGAGAGAATTAGAATGAGATAGATACTGAAAAAAGCTAAGGCTAACAAGACACGAATCTCAAGCGAGAGAGAGGTGAATTACGTTAGATCCCTTCAGGTAGGTTTGATTGTCTGGGCTTCCAAGAGGCATAAGGGAGCTGAAAGGGTGAACTGTGTCCTCTCCATATATATCTTATATCTCTGGATATAAAGAAGTATGAGGAGAGCTGGTGGCAGGACGTTTTCTCCTGAGGCCTTAGTGGGGTACTGGTATCCTGCCTGCTGCTATGGGGAGCTCATGACGGGTGAGGTCACCATGTCTTCCACCACTTTGGGGCCCACTTCCCCCATTCTTTAATAATTGGACCTCAGTAGTCTCAAGTAGAACTGACTCATCCGATGGGTCCCAGAAGCTAGAGAAAAAGGTCAATCAAAACAAGTATAACACGTATCCAATAAAACTTGTTCAAGATAAGCACTTGAGTAAAAATATATGAACACTTAGGAATATGTAATAGGGTACAAAATATTTTCTGAGTCAGCATAACCTTCCAACTATTCAATGCAGTAGCTGGTTAGAAGAAAAATGTGGTCATTACTAGGACACATCTTGGTGGCCTGCAAACTCATATGAAAAGAGCAAAAAGACAAAGATGAAAACCATGAGGAGCATGTACATAGTATTGGGGTAAATGTACGTATGAGGTTCTGTAGTGTATACCCAAGAGTAGAACTACTGGGTCTTGAGTGTGTCTTCAACTTTGCCTAATATCCTAAACCATTCTCCAAAGACATGGTGCCAGTTTGCACACTCATCAGCAGTGTACAAGAGTTACCTTTGCTATACAACATCTCCAACACTGGGCATTATCAGTCTTTTAAGTATTTGCCAATATGATACGTGTCTAGTGGTATACCATGGTATTAATTTGTATTCCTTCTTTAACAATGAAGTTGAACAGTTTTTCATATGTTTATCATCTACTTAGATTTCCTTGTTTTTTGAAATGCATATTTTAGTGTTTTGCCTGCTTTTCTATTGAGTTATATTTTACCCTCACATTGATATGTAGGTATTCTTTATATATTCTGGATATGAGTACTTGGTCAGTAAGTATATGGCAAATATATTCTCTCTGTGACATGTATCTCTTTTTCTTAATTTTTATTTTATTTTTAAATTTTTAAATTAAACAAATTTTTTGAGATGGGGTCTTGCTCTGCTGCTCAGGCTGGAGTGTAGTAGTGTGATCATGGCTCACTACAGTGTGGTGTGTCTCTTGGTGAATGAGTCTTTTGATGAATAAAATTTCTTAATTTTAACGTAGTGAAATGTATCAATCTTTTGCTTTATAGTTACTATTTTTTGTGTCATAAGAAAACTCTTCCTGGTCCCACATCATGAAGATAATTTTCTTTATTGTATTCTAAAAAGCTTTAAAGTGTTGCCCACATTTAGTTTTATGACCCACCAGAGTGTTTACGTAAGGTGTGAGGTAGAGATCAGGTTGTTAGCCTCTTTCAGGCAGACAAATCTCATATAAGCAGTGATCTTTCATTATTTCCCCTTACATCTAATGAAGGGCCTCAACTGAGCACTCTCTTGCACTTCTCCCCACTTCTATATTCTCATTAAATCAACATAGTTCAGATCTTATCTTTTTCTCACTTGGGATGGAGATTTATCTGCCTCACCCAAACACCCATCATACATAATACCTACACATAATATAATACTCATCACTTTCTAAAATTCAGAATTCATTGTATTATTCCTCTTGCCAACCTTACCTATGTTTCCCATGACCTTAAGGATAGAATTTAACACGCTAGTTTGTCATCAAGTTTTAGGAAGGCTGTGGTCTTTCCACATTTCTTGCCTTATATTCTCCTCTGTCCCTTTACAAACACAGTGCTCTGGCCTTTCTATTTTATCCAATGGCTTTGACCTTTCTTTTCTCATATTCATTTTTGAATTCTTGGTGCTTAGCATTGAGTAGGTATTCAACATATTTCTGTTAAAATAGCAATTGAGTCCAACCTACACAAAGCATATGTTCTGGTTAGTGGCACATCATAAATGCTTAATAAATGTTTGCTTGTTGAATGACCATCTCTGCACTTAGTATCTATATCACTTATTTTGCTTACTAACATACCAAAATAAGGTGTCCTTTACTATAATTTACATATATATTTGTGAGATCCAGTCCTTGGGGCAATGAAACAATAAGTTACCGACAATCATAGATAACACAGCAAAATGTTTTGTAGAGACGGCAAACAAGATAGCAAACATGGGGCTGATTGTATAATATGAATAGTAAATATAAGAAGTGCTTAAAAAGAGAGAGTACTGAGAGGCAGTGTCTATAGGAAAGGCCTCCAAAAGGAGGTAGGTTTCAGCTGAATTTTGAAGGATGGTGAGGCCTAAGGAATCCTGAACAGGGAAAAGAACAAATGTAGGAGTGGGCTTTAGCATGGGATCTGGTGGGACATTCAGGTTAGTAGCCTTGGCCCCTGCAATCTGATCTTGTGGCTTGGCACATGAAGATTTTCTGTGCTGTTCTGGGATGGAGCCCATCCTGGGAGTTGATTGTGTGACATCAGCATGAACAAAGGTCCTGATAGCATTAAAGCAGTATAGCATGGACTCTAGAGTCAGACCTAGGCTCAAATCCCAGGGCTACTGCTGCCGGGGTATGTGTCCACAGGCAAGTTACTTACTGCTATGGACTAAATTGTGTCACCCCAAAATTCATATGTTGAATCCCTATCCCCTAATGTGATGATATTTGGAGATGGGGCCTTTGGGAGGCAATTAGGCTTGGGTGAGGTCATGAGAGTGGGGCCCTCATAATTGAGATTAGTGCCCATATATGAAGAGACACCAGAGATCTTGCTTCCTTTCTCTCTGTCTTCCATGTTGGTATCCTGATCTTGGACTTCCAGCCTCCAGGCCTGTGAGAAAATAAATTTCTGTTGTGTAAGTCAGCCAGTCTATGATATTTTGTTATGGCAACCTGAGCAGACTAAGATATATGCATTCTCTAAGCCTCAGTTTCCTCACCCATGAAAAGAATATATTTACCTTCAAGGGCTTAGTGGGGAGTAAACACAGGCAAAAAACAAACAAGCAAATAAACAAAAGTCAGAATGGTTCCTGGCACACAGTAAACACTCAACAAATCTGCTATGAGAGGTGAGGTGGAATTACTGTTAGGGACTAGAAATAGGGGGCAGGGTGAATATCCAGGAATTATAGTGAATGCAGGGTACCCTCTTTAGCATCATAAATTCTGCAAAGGAGACTAAATCAGTCTCCTCAGTCTCCATGGCATGGGGAGTAATCGGTAGTTTTTATTCCATGGCCATGATTAATGATCCCTTCTTGAGTGCCATAGGACAGCTAAGAGACAAATGGATAAGACAGGGTCATCCATGAAGAGGTTCTGTCTTAGTCCCTTTGTATTGTTATAAAGGAATGCCTGAGGCTGGGTAATTTATAAAGGAAAGAGGTTTATTTGGCTCACAGTTCCATAGGCTGTACAAGAAGCATGGCACCAGCATCTGTATCTGATGAGGGCCTCAGCAAGCTTCCATTAACAGTGGAAGGTGAAGGGGAACGAGAATCACATGACAAAAGACAGGAAGGAAGAAGTGAGAGAAGAGGGGAAGAGGTGCCAGGCTCTTTTTAACAACCAGAGTGAGAATTCATTCATTACCACAAGGATGGCACCAAGGCTTTCCTGAGGGATCCACCCCTGTGGATCAAACACTTCCCACTGGTCCCTACCTCTTAACACTAGCCATCAAATTTCGAGATTTGGAGGGGACAAATATCCAAACTATATTAGGTTGGTTGAAACTCCACCCATGGTGTCCACGTAATTGACACTAGACTTGTCAGGCTACAGGCTGAAGAAACTCAGCCAAGCACAAAATTTTCATTAAAAATAAAAAATTTGAGCCCAATCACAGCTCCCATTGCCATTGCATTTTACTGCTACCAGGCCCAGATGCCTTTCGACTGTTAGAAGAACTGGACAGCTTACTTGGGACAAATCAGGGCAGCTTCTTTGACACTCTGAATTTATCTATGAGCTGGGCCTCTGGACATGAGGCCATGCCCCCAACGTTCTGTTGCTTTTGATGCAGACCTTGGACTCAGACTTAACTGCCATGGTTTTCCCCCAGGAGAAGTGGATTCTTCAGTAAAACAGGGGTGTGCATAAGTCACACAAAGACCTTTACAAGAACATTTGTAACAGCTTATTTTTAAAATTCTTTAAACAATTTTTTATTTTTAATTTTTGTGGGTAGATGTATATATTTATGGAGTTCATGAGATATTTTGATACATGCATACAATTCATAATAATCACATCAGGGTAAATGGGGTATCCATCACCTCAAGCATTTATCCTTTCTTTGTGTTACAAACAATCCAATTACACCCTTTTAGTTATTTTAAAATGTACAATAAATTATTGTCAACTATAGCTATCCTGTTGTGTTATCAAATAGTAGGTCTTATTCATTCTAACTATATTTTGTACCCATTAAACATCCTCAGTTCCCCTCCCCAAACCACTACCCTTCTCCACCTCTGGTAACATCCTTCTACTCTCTATCTTCACGAGTTCAATTGTTTTAATTTTTAGATCCCACAACTAAGTGAGAACATGTGATGTTTGTCTTTCTGTGCCTGGCTTATTTGACCTAGCATAATGACCTCCAGTTCCACCCATGTTGTTGCAGTTGTTGCAGATGACAGGATTTCATCCTTTTTAATGGCTGAATAGTACTCTGTTGTGTATCTATGTGCCACATTTTCTTTATCCATTTGTCTGTTGATTTGTCAATAATAGGTCTAAACTGGGAACAACCCAAATGTTCTGCAATGGCTGAATAGATAAGCAATATCTGATATCTCCATAGGACAGAATTCTCAGCAAGAAAAAGGAACAAAGTACAGATACTTTGTTTTGAGGATAAACCTCAAAAACATGCTAAGTGAAAGAAGCTAGATCCAGACAAGTACATACTGTATGATTCCATTTAAGTGAAGTTCAAGAATAGGCAAAACTAATCTATAGCATGAGAATCCAGAATTACTGTTACCTTTGTTGGAGATGGGAGGGGACACAGTATTGATTGGGAAGTTGCATGGAAGACATTTCTTGAGGAATGGAAATGTTCTATATCTTAATTGTGTGTGTGTGTGTGTGTGTATGTACGTATGTGTGTGTATGAAAAATTCATCAGACTAAATACTGAAGAAGTACACCTGTTATGGTGTCTAATTTATACCTCAATTAAAAGAAGGAGAAGAAAAGAAAGAACAGGAGTAGGAAGTGGGAAGTTAAGCCATCAATAAACCCAACAAAGCACAAAACAAGGCTAGCAGGATCTGCCATGCAGGCTTATCCCCTGCAGTGGGGAGACAGGCAGCTGTAGTGTGGTGCTCCTGTGAATGGAGCCAGTGTTCTGGGCTCAGAGGCCTTGCTTGGCCGCTTCCTGCTGGGGCCTGTTGCAGAGTTCGCCCAAGGTTGTGGGGAGAACGGCTTGACTTGATCTTGCGGGAGGATTGGCTCTAACAGGCCACAGGCTCCTCAGCCACCAGAAACGGTTATCAGACAGTCTTTCTGGGAAGAC
Organism: Papio anubis; assembly: GCF_008728515.1. NCBI lineage: Eukaryota > Metazoa > Chordata > Mammalia > Primates > Cercopithecidae > Papio > Papio anubis. Next base: position 100,317,583 of record NC_044996.1, on the reverse strand, counting down.
AGATAATTTTGTAAAAATTACAGGAGCTTTTGCCAACCACATTTCGGCCTCTTAACTTTTTGGCAGCTGCTTCAGGAGCATCACAGAGCTGGCTGAAACAGTTTCCAGAGCACAACAGAGTGGGCATTAATCCCACAGATTTGCTGCCAAACAGGGAGGAAAAATGGCAACTTAAAAAAAGACAAAGAAATAGTAGTTGGAGGCTGAGATTGCTTTAATGAAGGGCCAGAATATCTCCCAAAACCACAGCTGAGTTCTGTATTGGGTGCAGTGTCCTATTCTCAGAGGACTTGGCTCTTCTGATTTTCTAAACCATAGATGAGGAAGAAATTATTGTGAACACAGCTCTCGATTTTTCTCCCCTCCCCTTTCCTCCATCCTGCCACATTCCTAGCTCCCAACAACAATGCTGTATTGCTTGGTTGCTCTGTCTACACTGAGCTACATGTTCAATAAGCAGACATCATTTGTTCCCTTTCATTCAGCCTAGAGTTGTCCCTGCTTCTGTTTGATTCCTCCTGTTGGTCCCAATGGTGTGATGGCAAGTTGGATTTCTCTCTCCTTCTGTTTTTTCCTCCTTCTCTCCCATTTCATGCATTCAACATGTATTTTTCATGCATCTATCCATGAAAAGCTCTATTGTGGACATCTGTGTGGACAATTACTCTTAATAGAACAGTAAGCAAAAATTGTCCAGATGCAACCTAAACAAAAATTACTTATGTATATCAGTCTTGCCCCCTCCTCCTTTTCTATGAATATGCGAAGGCAATATAAACTCTAGTTCACCATACAAGTTGATATGGTTAGGCTGTGTCCCCACTCAAATCTCATCTTGAATTGTAGCTCCCATAATTTCCACATGTTGTGGGAGGGACCTGGTGTGAGATAATTGAATCATGGGGGCGATTGCCCCCATACTGTTCTCATGGTAGTGAATAAGTCTCATGAGAGCTGATGATTTTATAAGGGGTTTCCCCTTTCATTTGGCTCTCATTCTCTTGTCTGCCACCATGTAAGACATGCCTTTTGCCTTCAGCCATGATTGGGAGGCCTCTCCAGCCACGTGGAACTGTGAGTCCATTAAACCTCTTTTTCTTTATAAATTACCCAGTCTCAGGTATGTCTTTATCAGCAGAGTGAAAATGGACTAATAATACGTAAGTCATGACTCTAAGAAGCAGCACACTATCAAATGGAAATCCAGGAAAAGCAAGCTGCAGATTTAAGACTGAAGCAAATAAAACAAAAGGAATGATCAATGTGAAAATCATTTTTTCCAGCTTTCATTGTAGTTACCCAGTTTCTGAAATTTTTCCGAAACTTTGTATTGTTGGGTGTTTTTTTTAAGTTCCCGGGACTTGAAAATTAATGTCAAAACTGGTTCAAATTTTTTTTCATATCTAGCCATTATGAAGGCATGCACAACAATTTTATCAGGTTTTATCTCAGTTTGAAAAAACAGTAATATTGCTGCCTCAGATGAAGTCTGTCTCAACGTCAAGGTTAAGGCCTTGGTCAAGTCTTCATTGGCCAAACTGTCACGGGTATGGCTGCTTTTTTCTCGCAAGGGAGAAATTCCCATGCTTCATAAATGTCTTTTTTGTTTTTTCCATAATAAAGGCAATACACATGGATGATTTTCATTGTTTTCTTAGACCATGTTGATATTTTTATATAATAAACACATATTAATATTATTAAAAATATTTTTTGGCTGGGTGCAGTGGCTCGTGTCTGTAATCCCAGAACTTTGGGAGGGTGAGGTGGGAGGATCATGTGAGCCCAGGAAAACGAGACCAGCCCAGTCAACAAAGCAAAACCTTGTCTCTTCTCTTTCTCTCTCTCTCTCTCTCTCTCTATATATATATATATTTATATACATGCACACACACACAGACACACATACATATATATAATATGCTCCGAAAGAATACTTGTTAAAGACAGATGAGTAAAAATAATTTTTAAAGAATCAAAAGCCACATGATCTAAATCCAACCACTGTTAATATTTTGATATCTTTACTTCCAGTCTTATCTCTGTGCAAAACTATTTATTGAAAAAAAAGAAGCCAAACAGAAGAAACAAAAACAAAAAGAGCTTGACATCTGTAGAACATTTTGTGACCTGTTGGTTTCACTTAGCATTTGGTCACAAGCATTTTCTTATTGCATTATAACTTCTCTATAAGAAGTATTTTAATTTAGTTGTATATATAATTGTGTGGATACCACTATAATTACTTAGCCATTTCTCCACTCTTGGGTATGTAAATTATATACAACTCTTTGTTATCTAAAATAATGATGTAATTATAATTTCAATGCATAAATCTCCTGTTTATTTTATTTGAAAAATTTTTAGTGTTGCATTTACAAATTTTTTTAGCAAAGTTATAGATAATATATAGTCTGGAGAGGCATACGGATCTGCAGTGTTTGTTACAAAACCCAGCAATCTCTCATCTCTCCTTCACCATTTGCCTTGCCACACGGCATCTTTTAGCTAATTACATTGCATACTTACTGCCACTTTTCTAAATAACGGGTTTGAGTGGAAACTTCTCAATTTTTTTCCGTTGTAGGCATTGTCTATTGAATCTCTCCATGGAAGATGATTTGTTTAGCTTTATTTTTCTTCTTCCTGGCCCCCTCTTCCCATGCATATCCTTCCTATACTCCCAATATCAATATATCATTATTTGGTTAAATCAGTATTTTGTGTTTAAATAACTATGGTTATGTTAACACCATTCAAAGCTGGGCCATGAGGTCTACAAGGCCCACTTTTTCTTTCCTGCATATATTTTCGTTTCTCAGAAGTTCTTAATTGTGTTGTTAGTGCCTTACTTGGTTTTCTATGTATTTATCATGAATTCAAGTCCAAATTCTTCACCAGTTGTCTAAATCTTCTCTCAGAAAAGTCAGACATAGGTCAGGCATAGTTCACGCCTATAATCACAGCACTTTGGAAGGCTGATGTGGGAAGATTGCTTGAGGCCAACCTGGACAACAGAGGAAGACCGCATCTCTACAAAAAATTAAAAAATTAGTTGGGCCTGTGCCCAGCTAATGGTGTGCGCCTGTGGTCCCAGCTACTCAGGAGGCTGAGGCGGGAGGATCCTTTGAGCCTAAGAGTTTGAGGTTACAGTGAGCTATGATCACATCATTGTACTCTAGCATGGGAGATAGAGCTAAACTGGACCCTGTCTCTATCACAAACAAACAAACAAATATTCAGATATATTGGGTTTTTAACGGTTTCATCTTTCTGAAGGAATGGCTCTTGAAGCCTTCTGACCTGCTCCCCTGTGGACTGGGTGGGTCCATGCCTGGTACACAGCTGTCTCCTAGGATCCCATTCTTCTGTCTCCTGTGTTGGAGCCCTTGTTTCCTACAACTCAGGTCTCCTTTATCTTGGTCTTTGCACACGTTTTTTTTTTTTTTGAGACAGAGTTTCACTCCTGTTGCCTACGCTGGAGTGTAATGGCATGATCTTGGCTCACCGCAACCTCCCCCTCCCGAGTTCAAGAGATTCTCCTGCCTCAGCCTCCTGAGTAGGTGGGATTATGGGCATGCACCACCACGCCCAGCTAATTTTGTATTTTTCGTAGAGACGGGGTTTCTCCATGTTGGTCAGATTGATCTTGAACTCCCGACCTCAGGTGATCTGCCTGCCTCGGCCTCCCAAAGTGCTGGGATTACAGGCATGAGCCACAGCACCTGGCCTACTGCACCCTTTTGATAGAGCATATCTTCCAATATCCTTAGCAATCCTTCCTAAGACAGGATGCTTGAAAACAAAAATATTTGAGAACTTAGATGTCTGAAATTGATAGTTAGCACAGATATAAAATTGATTGATAGTTTGCTTGGAAAAGTAAATTCAAGGTTGAAAATAATTTTCCTTCAGAATTTTGAAGTCATTGTCTTCTGGCTTCTGGTGTTTTTGACACCCCCCACCAAGTTCCTGCCACATCTATTGTGATGGGCATTCCAAAAGTCCTTCCAATGGAAACACTAATGGCCTTTAATTATGGGAAAACAAATTTTCTTGTTGATTATTTCCTTCTGTGTGTGTGTCTGTACGTTTGTATCTCTGTGTTTCAGTATGTGTGTCTGTGAGTGTCTTTGATGTTTATGTGTCTTTGTGTGTGTGCCTATGTCACTTTGTGGTGTCTGTGTTTATGTACACATCTGTGCCTGTGTGTGTCACTGTGTTTGTGTTTGTCACTGTGTGTGTGTGTGTGTGTTTGGAGCTCCTATTACTTGGACTAATTCTGTAATTATGTTTTTCCTCTTGCTTTTAGACTGACTTTTTGCTCTACTTTCTGGGAGTTTTCCCATTGGTCGAACCTGGGAAAATTTGCAGCATCAAAATAAATGGTAAGAATATATTATAATCCATCAAATAAAATAAGAATCTGCTACTCCATACTTATATAAATGTATTAATAAATAACTGAGTAGGGGAAAGGAAAAGTTCTTTTTTTTTTTTTAACAAAAGAATGTCGACTAATAAATGTAGAAGAAGTAATAGAATTAGAAAAGCACCATTTTGCAACATCATAGTAATAATTGATTCAGGCAAGAATCATCAATGATGTTAAAATGAACGGATGAAAGTTTGATGAATACAGGATATTTACAGAGTCCCAAAGTATTTTCTCTCAGTTATGTAATAACTTTAAGTGGAGAAACCTAGTAGACCTCAGCTTAACCAAGTGAACATCACCAAAAATGGGACAAACTGATCTCAAATATCTTCTGTTAGGACTGAGAAACTATTCCAGATTAAAGGTGACTAGAAAGACCCAATAACTAAATGCCATGTGTGATCCTGGATTGGATCCTGGGCCAGGAAAAAAGAATTTCTATGAAGGACATTATTGGTGAAATTGGCAACATTTAAATAAGGGCTTGTTAAATTAAGTTTAGTCTAAAGTTGCCTCCTTACCTAATTTATGTTTACTCTGTCGCCCAGGCTGGCGTGCAGTGGCACAATCTCGACTCACTGCAACTTCCACCTCCAGGGCTGAAGCTATCCTCCTGCCTCAGCCTCCCGAGAAACTGGGACTACAGGCATGTGCCACCACACCCGGCTGATTTTTGTATTTTTAGTAGAGATGGAGTTTTGCCCTGCTGGCCAAGCTGGTCTCGAACTCCTGGCCTCAAGCAATCTACCCTCAGCCTCCCAAAGTGCTGGGATTACAGGCATGAGCCACCACACCCAGCAGTTTAGGTTTTGTCTAAAGGTTTCTCTGTACACAGTGAACTGTAACTTAACTGGATGTGTAAACAGACTGTAAAGTACTCTTGTAACAAGTAGCCCGAGTCTCAACCAATCACAGCAGCTGAGTTTCAGCCAATCACAGGTCGCCAACTGTTCAAGCCTATGCAAATAAGGCAAACCCTGAGCTGTAACCAATCCAGTTGTTTCTGTATCTCACTTCCGTTTTCTCTACCACACTTTCCTTTTTCTGTCCATAAAAGTTATCCAACCATATGGCAACCCTGGAGTTGCTCTGAGCCTATTCTGGTTCTGGTGCTGCCTGATTCTCAAATTGTTGTTTGCTCCGTTAAACTCTACGAAATTTAATTTGTCTAAAATCTTTCTTTTAACAGGCTGTAGTTAGATAATAGCATTGTATCAGTATTCATCTCCTGATTCCGATAATCATACTGTGGTTAGGTAAGATTATATTTGGTTTTTAGGATATATACTCTGAAGTATTTAGGGGCATGTCTGTCACTTCTGTAAAATGGCTCAGAAAAAAATGGGTGGGAGTTGGGCAGAGTGGTTGGGGGAGAGTATGAGGAGGAACATACAGGGAGGGAGAGAGAGAGAGATGGAGGAGGGGAGGGAATGATAAAGCAAACACAAGAAAGAAGCAAACAATTGGGAATATGGATTTGTATTTGTCATTCAACTTTTCTAAAGGCCTGAAATTATTTCAAAATAATGTTGGGGGGAAAAAAATCCAGGAAATAAAAGGAGTGGGAAATTAAAAAGATGACTGGGTGCTCTGGACAGGCAGTGGGGTTTGCTAGCTGTGGCCTTCCCCGTGAGGACCTGGCTGGGTAGGAGGGGTGGTTGAGGGGTTTCTGATGACAGGTCTTTTGCTCTTTACCCTGGGGGCTCCCTCTTCCATTCTCCTGCCTGGAGGTGAAGGCCCTGCTGCCAGTGCAGATGAGGATGGGGAGCCCACAGCCAATGTGCGCACAAGTCCTTGATCCCCTGGTTTTCAGTGTGACTTGCTGCCCCGATATCTCCTTATTGTCCCTGAAGACCTTTGATTGCCTCTGTCTAGGGAAGGAGCCTCCAATCTTTTGTTGGTCTTGGAGGACCATTACCTGACTGTGAGGAGTTGGGAGATCGAACTGGATCCAACTGTTTAAAACAGCCTTTTAAATTTCATCCATATTTCAGCTACCTCTTCCCCCTCATTTCCTGAGGGATCTAGTGCCATCAATTCCTTAACCTTTTCAGGGATTTTGTGGTGTGAATCAGGTTGGTTCTCAGCATTCTTTGCTGCCAGTATAGGATTTAGTTTTTTTGGTCCTGCTAAGTTATTTGCTTTCCAGCTTTCAAAATTGTGTTTCTATTTTTCTCCTCTCTCATTTTCTCCTGTCTTGTACTTTATGCCTATTAAAAATTCCACTTACTTTCATTTTAGTAGGGGTTACAAGTGTTCAATCCATGATTTTTAACAGCCAGTCTGTGCATAAATCTCTCTGCATTCTTGATGACTTCCTTTGGATAGCATCCCAGAAGTGGAATTACTGGGTAGAGTGTGCCATCCTTTTTGAGGCTCTTGATGAACTTTGCCAAATTGCTTTTCAATAGGATTATATTCTCACCAAGTTTCCATGACTTGCCTCTTTTCTTGAATTTTTGCCTGCCTTGCATAGGATCCCTTACACAAATGAAATATTAAAATATTTGTTATTTTGACAAGAGGAATATGAACTCACCTTGGCACAATTCTCTTTAAAGGGTGATTTTTTTTAGAGAGAAGCTCCAGGTATGGGCAGGAGGCAGAAAGGTGGATTCAGCTAAATTGGCCGAAGTGGGGTGTGGGGTGAGTTTCAACTCATTCTCAGTGTCCTCTCTACAAGAGGCACTGTGGTCTGTGTGTAGAAGGGAAGGAATTGGAAGTGAACGTGTGGAAGGCCCAGGTCTCTGCTGCTTTCCAGGGTGGTAGGGGCAGTCCTGGTTCTAGCATGGGCATAGTCACTTGGGCAAATTAAATAAAAGAAAGGGAGAGAAAGAGCAATAACAGTGAAAACGAGGCAGTGATGAATCTACCAAGGAGATTACCCTAGAGTAAGACCTAAATGGGAGCCCGGAATCTTCCTTTTAATCCTACTCAATTTCTATGTGTTGTTGGGACCATCTTGTCACACAGGTAATGCTTTAGTGTTTTGAGATATGCATTTGGTTTTATACAGCGTGGCCCGGATATACAAGTCAACTTCTTCCACTTCATACACTGGGTTTTTTTTTTTTAATTTTTTTATTTTGGAATAATTTTAGACTTTAAAAAAGTTCCAGAATAGTATACAGAGTTCCTTTATACCCTTCACCCAACTTCTCCTCTGTTTTTTTTTTGATACAAATGGAGATGGGGTTTTGTTATGCTGTCCAGGCTGGTCTCGAATTTCTGGGCTCAAGGAATCCTCCTGCCTCGGCCTCTCAAAATGTTAGGATTACAGGCATGAGCCACCGCTCCCGGCCAACTTCCCTTTGTCTTAACACCTTACATAATCATAGTACAATGACTGAAACTAAGAAATGAACACTGATAAAATGCTATTTACTAATCTATAGACTTTATTCAAATTTCACCAGTTGTCCCACTGAGAAAGAGAAAAGCAGCTCATGCCAGCTGGGAACTGGCTTGGCATTATCAGTTAGGCCTTACCCTCGGTGTCACTCAGAGCTGGCTTGGCCCTTGTAGCTTGGTCTTTGTGGTCTCTTTGAACATAAACAATTTCTCAGAATGCCATCAAACAAAGCTGCTCTGTGACCAAGATAGATCAAGACAAAACAAGGCCACTCTGTACTCATGTCTGAACACAAACAACAATGTGAACATTGTTCAAACAGAAATGACCGAAACATCCCCTTATCCTGGTTAGTATGAGAATAGGAGTGACTGCTGTGACTTTACTAATTAGAGCTTTAGCCATGCTTCATTTCTCCTGTCCTATCGATAAGATTTATTGATATATTCAAGCATAGAATTACCCCCACTCGCGGACAGCATCCAATCCAGAGCATTACAAATGAGCAGATATAGAAATGATTTATTTATTTATTTATTTATTGAGACAGGGTCTCACTGTCTCCCAGGCTGGAGTGCAGCGGCACGATCTTGGCTCATTGCAACCTCTGCCTCCTGGGTTCAAGTGATTCTCCTGCCTCAGCCTCCCAAGGAGCTGGGATTACAGGCTCCCGCCACCATGTCCCAATACTTTTTATATTTTTAGTAGAGATGGGGTTTTGTCTTATGGGGCAGCCTGGTCTCAAACTCCTGACCTCAAGTGATCCACCTGCCTCGACCTCCCAAAGTGCTGGGATTACAGGCGTGAGACACTGTGCCTGGCCTAAATGATTTCTTATATCCCCTTCTTTTTTTATATGAAAGGTAACATCCCGTAAATACGCTTTCACACCCTGCTTTTCTCCTCCTCACTTAGCACTGTATCCTGCAATACATTCCCTATCAGGTCATAGAGCTTTTCCTCATTCATTTGTACAGCTGCACAGCACTCCATTGTGTAGATGAACTGTAGTTTTTTCAAACACTCTCCTATGTACAGGCATATAGGTTGGTCCAAATATTTTGCAGTTATAATGAGTAACTTTGCTTATTCATTGCAAATATTTGCTTATTCATTACTCAATTGCAATGAACACCATGGTAGTAAACAACTTTGAAGCACTGACTTTTGAAGAGGGACTGGTGCGGGATCTGAAGGCACACGTGTCTGTTTCCAGAGCCAACGCTCCCTCTGCAGTGGCGCACTGCCTCTAGAGTCATTGTCCAGGACTGACACTATTCTCTAGTCACTTGATTGGAACAGGAGTGTTACTGTCTCCTTATTAGATTCTAAAAGAGCTATAATGGGTGGGCCACTTGCACAGCTGCCTAGCCTACCTTTGCTGGTCGATTACTTTGTTACCTTTTTTTTTCATTTTTTATTTTTAGAGACAAGGTCTTGTTCTGTCACCTAGGCTCCAGGCTGGAGTGCAGTGGTGCAATCACAGCTCGTTGCAGCGTCAACCTCCCAGGCTCAAGTGATCCTCCTGCTTCATCTTCCCGAGGAGCTGGGATTTCAGGCACATGCACCACCATGCCTTGCTATTTTTTTTTTTTTTTGGTAGAGATAGAGTCTCACTATAGTACCCAGGCTTGTCTCGAACTCTGGGCTCAAGTGATTCTCCTGCCATGGACTCCCAAAGTGCTAGGATTATGGGTGTGAGCCACCATGCCTGGCCTAAGTTACCTTTTTTTTTTAAAATTATACTTTAAGTTCTGGGATACATGTGCAGAATGTGCAGGTTTGTTCCATAGGTATACACGTGCCATGATGGTTTGCTACACCGAAGCTGCCTTTTTGAAGGGTCATTGTATCTGCAAATGCCGTAGCCCCTTCCTGTGTGTTGACCCTCTCACACAGCCCACGACCATCTTTCAACAATGTCATCAAGAGAGGCAGACATGGCCGGGTGCTACGGCTCACATCTGTAATTCCAATACTTAGGGAGGCCAAGGCAAGACGATTGCTTCAACCCAAGAATTTGAGACCAGCCTGGGCAATAGAGTGAGACCCCGTTGCCTCTATAAAAAAAATTTTAAACAATTTTTTAAAATTCATGGTGCCACCACTGCACTCCAGACTGGACAAAGCCCTGTCTCAAAAAAAAAGAGTGTGGACAGAGCGGAGAGTATACTTATGTGCATGTGAGTATGTGAGCTCAGCTCTGCCAATATATGTGAGCAACAGGCCCCAAGGTGGGCAGAAAAGTCACATCATCATGAACTGGCAGTGAGGCTGGAGTTTTCAACGGGCCAAACTGCATTCCTCGTTTCTCTTCACGTACTGAGCATGGACAAACTTCTTCAGGCCCCCAACATTGCCTGCTTAAAGAGGATCCCCTTCTGAGCCTGGCGGAGGGCCGGGCTGGGGAGCCAAGGTTAGTGGCTGCTCTGCTGCCATTCATGATCCACCCAGAATTTGGCTGAGGGAGGGAAGAAAAATAGCCCCAGTCAGACTGTGTAGCAGCCTGAGGCATCCTGGCTCCTCTGAGCAGAAGTAGAGGCTTGGAGTAGGGACCAGAGTCCCTCCCAAGACGCTGCTGTGCTTGCCTTGGCTATGCCAGGAAGCCTTTCTGCCGGGGCAGACCCTCTGCTCTTTCCCTACATTTGCCTTCAAATATCGACCTCCCGTGTGTGCCGGGCTCTTGAGGGATGTTATGTTATTTACACAGGATGATGACTCGGAAAGGATAAATCTTTTTCTCCAGGTTTTATGGATGGGTAAAGGGAGGCTCAGAAAGGCTAAGTAACCTGCCCAAGATTACACAGTAACCAGCAAAGTCATGATTTGATACTAGGTCTGTCTGATTCCAGAGCTCTAGATCTTTCCAAAAAAGAACATACATCCAACAAAGTATTTATTTTAACTCCAGAAGAAATGTTCAGGCTCATGGAATCACTTACAGGCAGAAGTCAGATGTTACAGGGGAGGACTGGGAAAGCAGGAGACCTAAAAATTGTCATTTCGTGCAAATCACTGAAATCACTTTCCTTGTTTGAAAAGGAGATCTTGCCTGCAGGGCTGTGGTTTGGCTCTCCTGATGGCTGCAGCTGGTGGAGCCTGTCTTCATAGGTCAGTTCCTTTGCCCCATGGTGGTTGTTATTTTTATTTTATTTTAATTTTTTTTTTTTTAGATAAAGTCTCACTCTGTCACCCAGGTTGAAGTGCAGTGGTGCGATCTCACTGTAGCCTCTGCCTCCCGGGTTCCAGCAATTCTCATGTCTCAGCCTCCTGAGTAGCTGGGATTACAGGCAGGTGCCACCACGCCTGGCTAATTTTTGTATTTTTAGTAGAGACAGGGCTTCGCCATGTTGGCCAGGCTGGTCATGAACTCTGGACCTCAGGTGATCCTCCTGTCTCAGCCTCCCAAAATGCCGGGATTACAGGCGTGAGCCACCGTGCCCAGCCTAAATATTTTAAGTATTGCTGCTAGTCCCACACCTACTCACCTGGAATGTGGAGGTCAAATGAGACCCCAGCAAATGCTGAGAACACTCTATGCCAAAAGTAGGGAGAATTAGTATTTACAGGCACCCGGGGTCAGCTTTGTGGACCTGCAACCAATGCAATCACAGGCGGCTTGAGTTTGGTTTAATATTCTGCTGTCTTGTCTTGAGATTCTTAATCATTGTTGGACAAGGGACCTCATGCTTTCATTTTGCATCAGGCGCCACAAATTGTGTAGCGTGTCCTGCGGGCTTAAAGACAATGGCTGACATAATTCATAAAAATACCCTAACGCCTCGAGTCAAATTCCGGGGGACTGAGAATACACAACACGTAATTTCTTTCCGCCTGAAGTCACTGGAGTGTTGACTCTCCTGTCTCCTGGCTATTGAAGGGAAGGCATAGTTCCTGAGGAAGTGACTCTATCCCATGTAAGGCCAGTATGGTGTATGAAGTACTCCAAGTGAAAAGGGCTAAAGAACGCAGTCATTACCCTCAGCAAGAACATTTTCCCAGCATCTGCTCTGGTTGCTATGGGGAACACTTGAGGCCAGGAGTTTGAGACCAGCCTGGCCAACATGTTGAAACCCCATCTCTACTTAAAAACAAACAAACAAACAAACAAAAAACAAAAATTAGCTGGGAGTAACACACCTGTAACCCCAGCTACTCAGGAGGCTGAGGCATGAGAATCGCTTGAACCCGGCAGGCAGAGGCTACCGTGAGCCGAGGTTGTGCCGCTGCACTCCAGCCTTAGCAACAGAGTGAGACCCTGTCTCACCAAAAAAAAAAAAAAAAAAAAAAAAAAAAGAAAGAATGCAGAGGAAGCAGGACGGGCAGAGGGACGTTAAACTGTGAGGCAAGCCTTGATCAGCTTGGTGGGGAGTTCTGGAAGGAGAATTGCCTGTTAGAGTTGTTGCTCAATGGGCCAAAATTGCTGGGCCTTCGCACCTCTCCATGCCTAGTTACTTGGTCTAGATATGCCCTAGGAAGGGTGTGACCTCTAGTGAAGCCACTCTGTGTGGCTGAGGCAGAGCCCAAAGGGCCTGATGGCTTAATGCTGCGTGTCAACCATGCTCCCGCACTAGGAAGAGCATTGTTTCCTGAAGGGAGAGCTGGGTGGCCCAGCTCCGTGTCCACCACAGGGTGAGTGGGGGAGGGTTAGCAGGTGGCTGTGGGGAGGGGGGATATGTTCCGTGAAGGCAGCTGAGTGAGACCTGTGGTCTTCAGGCATGTTGACAAGAACATCTGCTCTGTTGTGAAGGTGTATGAGAAAAGGACTCTGTGATCTCCTGAACCCAGGAAAAGTCACTAGCTGGGGAACTATTTCTAAGTCACCCCTAAGCATGTATAGGACCTGCCTGACATCTGCCCTGCTCTCCTTAGCACCCAGCTTGTATTAGGCCATTTTTGTATTACTATAAAGAAATACCTGAGGCTGGGTAATTGATAAAGAAAAGAGCTTTATTTTGGTTTATGGTTCTGTAGGGAGTACAGGAAGTGTGGGGCTGGCATCTGCTTCCGGTAAGGGCCTCAGGAAGCTTCCAATCATGGTGGAAGGCGAAGGGGGAGCAGGCGTGTCACATGGTGAGAGCGGAAGTGAGAGAGTGGGAGAGGTGGGGGAGGGAGGTGCCACACTCTTTTAAACAACCAGATCTTGAGTGAGCTCAGAGAGAACTCACTCATCACCTCCGGGAGGTCACCAAGTCATTCCTGAGGCAACTTCTCTCATCACCCAATCACCTCCCAGCAGGCCCCACCTCCAACGCTGGGGATCACATTTCAACATGAGATTTGGAGGAGACAAACATCCAAACCATATCACAGCTTACACAGAATTTTATTGTAATTTATACTAAAAACCAATCTCCCAGCAGCTCCTCAGGGGACAGCTCGCCAGTTTTCTCCTTTACTCCATCCTGGGACTCAGACAAGTGGGGCACAAGGTCTCTTTCTGCTGATACAGGTGGGTCCCAAGTCTGCATTTCCTGTCTGGACTCAGCATCACCAAGGGTTACATGATGGTTTCGAAGGAATGTTGCTCAGAGTTTCAGGTGACTGGTCTGGAGGAGAGAAGGGGGCAAGTGCTCACCTTGAATCCGTGCAGGTGGACAGATGTGTGGTGGAGGGATTCGAGGGTTACCTCAGACCACGCACTGGCCCACACAGGGCCAAAGTCACGCATCGTGTGGAGGCATTTTGCGGTGGAAACACCTGGATGCAGGGAGAAGGGCTGGGGCCTGGCTCGTGCATCAGAGGGTCTCTCTGGTAAGCCTTCTTCCTCCATGGGACTCTGGAGGATCTGGAGGCTGTGGCCTCTCTCCTGGTCTCTGGTCAGGTGGCCAGCTGGGAGGACAGCTGCAGTCAGGCCAGCAGGAGAGGGACTGCGGCTGTGCAGGTGAGAAGGGTGTTCATCCTCCAGACCAAGCCAGAAGGCAGCCATTTCAAAGCGTCTCAGGCAGCCTAAGCTTGCTGGCCAGTCCACAAGCTTGGCCAGTCATCTTCACTGTCATGGTTGCCCTGGGGCAGTGCCTGTAGCAGTCAAGAGACAAACCCAAAAGGGAACCAGGTACTCCACAAAATAAGGCTTTTCTGGAGTCCATTTTTGAATGGGAGTGAAGGGACCAGAATTGGGTAGCACAGGTGAAAGTTGGAGGCGGAAGGGGAGGGCAACAGGAGCCTCCTAATAGCAACAGGGCTCCTCTGATGGCTGCCTTTGCCTTGAGGACACCCTGACAGCCTTGCTGAACCTTTCTTCGATTTTGAGCTTAGCAAGCTCCTGCCGGACCTTCTCTCCTTCACTGGGGCTCAGCTTGCAGGGGTTCTGGAAATATCTCCACAGATCACTCTTCCTCCCTGGGCCTCAGTTTCCTTATCTGCACAGTGAGGTCTGTTAAGCCAGGTCTTCTGACTTTATTTTTGTTTATTTATTTTGAGACGGAGTCTCGCTCTGTCATCCAGGCTGGAGTACAGTGGTGTGATCTTGGCTGACAGCAACCTCTGCCTCCTGGGTTCAAGCGATTATCCTGCCTCAGCCTCCCGAGTAGCTGGGATTACAGGCACACACCACCACACCTGGCTAATTTTTGTATTTTTTAGTAGAGATGGGGTTTCACCATGTTGGCCAGGCTGGTCTTGAACTCCTGACCTCAAGTAATCCACCTGCGTCAGCCTCCCAAAGTGCTGGGATTACAGGTGTGAGCCACCATGCCCAGCCTGTTTTGACTTTAAAGGAGGGGATTCAGATACCTGAATCTGAGGTAAAAGAGGAGGTAGACTGAGAGGTTCCTGGGGTTAAAGGCTGGCAGGGAGGCTGGGCAAAGGTAGAGAAGAGCCCCCTGCTTATGTTTCAGGGGCCAGGGCAAGAGAGTACATGGAAGCCTACATATCATGTGGCTAAATATTTCAAAAGCAAACAAACAAACTGTTGAATCAAGTATGTTCTATTGATTGACCTTGAAAAAAATATTTTTCTGATGAGTGACCTGTAAGGCCAAGTTTGAAGGAAAATTCCTAGACTCCTTAGAGTCCCAACTTGGAGCATGTGGTGTGGAGAGAGCTGGTCCAGGGCCTCAGCTGTGGCTACAAAAAGAATGTTCTCCCACTCCAGATCTCCTGCTCTAGGGAGCGGGGCTGACCAGGGGCCCCTGCTGCTGTGCTCTGAAATCTATCTTTGCTGTTTCCGCCAACCACTGAGTGCAGCAGGGATGCTAACGGGGTCTATTTGTGGGAGACACAGGGCTCCTCTGATGGTTGCCTTTGCCTTGAGGACACCCCGACAGTCTTACTGAACCTTTCTTCGATTTTGAGCTTAGCAAACTCCTGCCGGGCCCTCCTTCACTGGGGCTCAACTTAATGGTCCTCCCAGTCTTCTCCGGCTCCCTCCTCCTTTCCTTTCACACAAGCACTGCCCCTAACAAATCTTTGTCCCATTCACTCTATCTTGACACCTATTCTTGGAGGACTTGGGCTAACACATTGGTCCCCCACTGGCCCCCCCTTATCTTCTTACCCCTGGCTTCTTCCCACACCATGAGAAGCTCCATGCACAGGTGTATGGAGCCTCAGGTACCAGGCTGTAGGCGGTGGCAGGCATGTCCCCTTGGCCTGCAGTCTCCTCATCCTGTGATGGTGTGGGGAGTGAGGCAGGGCCATAGGGAGCAGGAAGGGGACCCCTCTTGTCTGAGTCTAAAGTGGTAGCGGCAGGGAGCCTGTCTTTCCCCTGCCTTCCCTCCACTCCAGCCTCCTGACCTGCACGGCTCTTTCTCATGCTCCCCGCCTCTGTGCTTTTCCAGAACACACTTTGTAACCACCTGGGATGGAGGTGGTGAGCATGTGTCCCAAGACCCATGCTTGGGATATACGCTCAATGGTGGTTCCATCTCTGTCTTCTTTCACACTCAGGAGAGTCTGGTGGAGAATAGAGGAAACTGAGGCTCAAAGACATTGAGTGAGCATCCATCCCCAGTTCTTCTGATGCCCACCCCGGGCTTTGCCAGGATGTCCCAGCCAGCAGAGACAGCCACATGGTATCGCACAACTCCTCTCTCAGTCCCTGAGAAACGAATGTGCCTTTCTTCTCGTCTTTAAAAAAGTGCTGCTTCTTTCAACCTTGCAGCAACCCGACAGGGGGAATGGAGAGCCAAGCGTGTTGTCCCCAAGGCCAGCTAGACACCAGCCCTTCAGAATTTATCGTTATATTTGCAATCTGGGTAACGATAGGCAAATCTAGAGTCACAGGTTCTCAGGGGCCTCAAGATGTCTTTCAGCCAGCTGGCGGCTCCAAGGACTTCTGGGTCTGGGCGGGTGCTGTCCCCACACTGAGCAAGAGCGGAGTCTATGTCGTCTTGCACTGGTGAGGCGAACCTCCCCTGGAGAAGTCGAGGCAGCAACTTCTGACACACCAGCACCAGGCTCTGCTTCTCAGAGACACTGTCGCAGGAGGGCAGCTGGGCCTGGCAGCCGGAAACCAAGCAGCTAAAAATGTCTTTATTCTCTCCTGCTCTGGTGGCTTCTTGGCTGCCTAGAAAAGAAATGGGAAATATTATACACCCTGCCACCTGGGCTCCTTGAGGGAGGGCACCACTAATTAGAACTACTGGTTGATGCTGGGGGCGGTGGCTCACGCCTGTAATCCCAGCACGTTGGGAGGCTGAGATGGGCAGATCACCTGAGGTCAGGAGTTCGAGAACAGCCTGGCCAACATGGCGAAACCCCGTCTCTACTAAAAATACAAAAATTAACTGGGTGTGGTGACAGGCGCCTGTAATTCCAGCTACTCAGGAGGCTGAGGCAGGAGAATTACTTGAACCCAGGAAGCGGAGGTTGCAGGGAGCCAAGATTGCACGACTGCACTCCAGCCTGGGTGACAGAGTGAGACTCTGTCTCAAAAACAAAACAAAAACGAAAAACAAAATTAAATGCAAAGTTAGGAGAAAAAACAAGTAATCCCAAATATGTATTCAATGAGTTGTAGTGTGAATGACATTTCATGATTTACATATCCGGAATATTCTGGAATCAGCCTCATTTCTTCTGATTTGATTCTTCTTAATAAAGGCAAATCAGGAAATAAATAAGTGTGGTTTAATTTGTCTATTTTTGTAAGCTTTTGCATACAAACAAAATCAGAAGTTAGAAAAAAAAATCCTTTGTCCTCTTATTGGGCTCAGAAAATTTGGTCAGCATGAGAGATTAGGGTGTTCGAAGGGTTCTAGAACCCTGAATGAAACTTTACACATAGTGAGAAACACAATTCAGTCATCTGCCTCATTCGGTTCCATGCTTTTTTGCTTTGAAAACTTTATACACAGCAATTATGCCAAAATGGATTGCAAAATATACCAGTAAATCAACCTGATAATTTAAGTTTTAGATAAAGGGTAAAAGCATCTGATGAGAAGGACTCTGAGAGGGAGATGGACCCAAAAGGTGTGTGCTTGTGTGTGTGTGTGTGTGTGTGTGTGTGTGTGAGAGAGAGAGAGAGAGGACAGAGAGAGTGAGAGAGTGAAAGAGAGAGTGAAAGAGAGAGAGAGAGAGAGAGAGAGAGAAAGGAGGGTCAAGGCAGGTCCCTGGGCCACATAGACCCAACTGCACAACAGCACTGCCCTGGGAGGGTGCAGCTGGGGGCTGTGCCACTCTGCACAATGCTTCTCATGGACAAGGTCAAATCCACTTCCCCTTTGGAGATGGAGTTAGAGTAGAAATTCAGATAGGAGTGAGGGACATTTTACATGAAATCCAACATTCTCTGAACTTGAGTGGCTCTCACTGTGACACGCGGAGATGGGAAAGGCCCAATAGTGTGACCCCTGACCCACCCTTCCCTAGCTCCTGTCACCCTGACTTCCCCTCTGACAGCTGTTCAGCCAGGCCCATGCTGAGTACCTTCCTGCTTGTCGATGACACCCACTGCACTGGCATCCCGGATGAACAGATGCCCGTTGTTAAAGACGCCGAACATGCCTGCATCAATATGGGTGAAGTAGAAGAAATAGTTCAAATCGTTGCTCCTCAGAGACTCCAGGACACCCAGGAGCTGGTAGGCAAGGTCGGCTGCCTGATCTGGGGGTGCACCATAGAATTCCTGCAGCAGTCTGGTGCTGGTGCTGACGAGGAATCTGCCACAGGAGCCCAGGTACTGGGGCAGTGGCCATCCCTCAGCCCCAGGGAAGATCTGCCAAGCCAGAAGGAGGAGGATTAGAGAGAAAAATCTGGTGACAGCTCTCTATCTGTTTATTATCTATCCATCTCTATCTATCTATCTATCTATCTATCTATCTATCTATCTATCTATCATCTATCTATCATCTATCTATCTATCTATCTATCTATCTATCTATCTATCTATCTATCATCTCTCTATCTCTGTCTCTCACTGCAAGTACAGAAAGATCAGCATCTCAAAACACATCAGCGAAGAGTCTCTCAACCTTTTTTATACCTCTGGGAACATGGCAATGCCCCGTCCCTCCTCTTCCCCATGTTTTAATTCTGTTACAGATGGGAAGATTCAGAAAAGGAGGCTGCTGTCATTTCTTTGTAGCAGACTGCATTTCTTTTCTTTTTTTTTTTTTTTTGAGACAGAGTCTCTCACTCCTGTGCATCTGGGTGCAGTGGCGGATCTCCAGCTCACTGCAAGCTCCGCGCACCTCCCAGTTCGCCATTCTCCTGCCTCAGCCTCGGTAGCTGGGATACGAAGCACCCACCTGCAGCCCTGGCTAGTTTTGTATTTTTTTAGTAGAGGCGGGTTTCGTGGTAGCCAGGATGGTCTCGATCTCCTGACCTCGTGATCTGCCGCCTCGGCCGCCCAAAGTGCTGGGATTACAGGCTTGAACCACCGCGCCCGGCCGTAGACTGCATTTCAACAGAGTTCCTCCAAGCAGGGTATGAGAATGTTAATGGATTTGCCACAATTTTAGATAGTATCAGGGATTCAGGGAAATACGTTTAAGAGTTGTATAGTTGAAAAAAATAGGATTATTTGAGATTTCACAGATATCACTGCTTAGGAAGAGGCTACGGGAAAAATAATAGAGGATCAACTTAAGTCTGATTTAAAGCAAAACTTTTTTTTTTAAAGCGACAAGGTTTTGCTCTACCGCCCAAGCTGGAGTGCAGTGGCACGATCATAGTTCACTGCAGCCTCAAACTCCTGGGCTCAAGCAATTCTCTCACCTCAGTCTCCTGAGTAGCTAGGACTTCAGGCACGTGCCTCCGTGCCTGGCTACTAAAGAAAAATATTTTTAAAAATAACAGCGACTGGGTACAGTGGCTCACGCCTATAATCCCAGCACTTTGGGAGGCCGACGTGGGTGGATCACTTGAGGACAGGAGTTTGAAGCCAGCTTGGCCAACATGGTGTAACCTTGTCTCTACTAAAAATACAAAAATCAGCCAGGAGTGGTGGCGCATGCCTGTAATCCCAGCTACTCTGGAGGTTGAGGCAGGAAAATCACTTGAACCCAGGAGGCAGAGGCTGCAGTGAGCTGAGATCATGCCACTGCATTCCAGCCTGGGTGACAGAGTGAGACTGTCTCCAAAATAAATAAATAAATAAATAAATAAATAAATAAAAATAAACAGTACAGGTACCTTGTTCTGGGACAGGGCAAAAATCATAAGGGTGGTCTGTGGGTGACTGAAGTTTTGGGAACTACTATACTGGCCTTAAGCCTCTCTCCTGCCAGCCATGCATGAATCTGTCTGGCTGGGGTAGCTACATTCATCGTACAGATGTTCCCCAACTAACTGGAACCTTTCAGACAGCCTAAAACTGGCCTAGGGAAGCATGAAGCCCTGACCTGTCTCCTCTGCCTCCTTGAAAGAGGTCCAAACCTGTGAATTTGTGAGATGAAAAGTGGGGAGGAATCCTGGCTAACCTTTTCTTGACTATTTATTGAAGCAGCTATATCTAGAATGGCTACATCAGCACTTTATTCCTTGTTTTCCTTCTTTAAAAAATAAAGGCATCCCCTTTTCTGATGGTTTTCTGCAGTCCTCTGCCCATTTTAACCCACATAACTGCACTGTGAAGAACCCGTGCCCATTTGAGTTTCCCCTGCCTAGAGGGGACCTGTTTTGTGTTTTTTGTTTTTTTTTTTGACAGGGTCTCTTGCCCAGGCTGGAGTGCAGTGGTGTGATCTTGACTCACTGCAACCTCCACCTCCCGGGTTCAAGCGATTCTCCTGCCTCAGCCTCTTGAGCAGCTGGAATTACAGGGGCACCCCACTGTGCCTGGCTAATTTTTTTTTGTAATTTTTAGTAGAAACTGAGTTTCATCTTGTTGGCCAGGCTGGTCTCGAACTCCTGACCTCAGGTGACCCACCCGCCTCGGCCTCCCAAAGTGTTGGGATTACAGGTGTGAGCTGCAGCACCTGGCCCGGAGGGGACCTTTCTTACTATGTACCGCAGAGGGAAGTCCTGGGCCTACTGTTGTCTACAGGTGTGGCCACATAGCCATTCCTGGGTTCCATGCCTTGCCCTTCCTGGGCAGAGCCCAGGGCTGAGTCCCAGCCCCATGCTCTCATCCCCCGCCTCTCAGGAGCCAGGCCTAGAAGTAGCCAAGGTCTGGGAGAAAAGATCTGTGAGAGTGCAGGACAACTGGCAATTCCTTTTCCTTCTCTAGTATTTCAAAGGCCAATGTCGCCAGGCAGGTTTTAACGGGAAGAGTGTGGCCTCTGAGGGCCACACTCTGAGGGCAGATGGCTCTGCATTTGGGTTCTATTGCTGATGTTGGCTAAAAGTGACTTGGGCCAAGTCACTTCACATCTCAGGACTCCACTGAATCTCATCTGGAAAAGGAGACAATAATAATATTCTCAGGGGGTGGCTGTGAGCGCTAAATGAGATGATGTCAAACCTTCAGCACAATGCAGGTGACTGAGTAAATGAGAGCTGTTATTATGTGTTCAGTCATCATCCCTTTGGCCAGTGTTTATTAACTGTCTTTGCTGTGGCTTCTTCCTTCTCTACCTGCGCCTTTTCCCCCTCCTCTTCCTTCTCTTTCCTCCTTCCTTTCCCTCTCCTCCTCTCCCGCCTTCCTTCCTCTTCCTTTTCTTAGTCCTCTTCTTCCTCCTTCTCCTCCTCTCCTTCCTCTTCTTCTCTCTTTCTCTCTCTACTCCCCTTCCTTTTCCACCTCCTTTCCCCCACTTTCTAGTTCCCTTTGTGTCCATTATGTGACCCCTGTGTCCTAACCCTTGAGGTCCGGGGTCAGTCGGAGTGATTGGGCTCCACATATTTTATGGGTGTTTGTTTCCATATTAAGTGTCTGTCTCTACCACTGGACTGGAAGCTGCATGAAGGCAGGAGACACCATACTTGTCTGGTTGACCAGTGTATCTCCAGGCCCTTAATGCATCTTCATTTATTTGACCATTCCCCTGTGTATGGACATGTAGGAGTTACTTCCTTTTTTCCTCCCCCCCTCCTTTCCAAGCATAGCTGCAAGGTACATCTCTGGGTGGGTCATTCCTTGGCTATTTCTCCACTTCCTGAGCTTGATCCCATCTGATTGATCTTTGAGGCACAGGTCAAAGTTGGCCTCCTTCACAAAGCCCTTCATGGCTGCTCAGGCAGTGAAGGTGGCTACTGTTCCCTCCTATCCCCATCCCCCTCCCAGCTCTGGGCTCCCACACCTGTTTCCTCTACAGCAGCCACAGCACTTTCACACTGCAGAAGCCAACACATGCCAGAAAGGACCTAACACGGGCTAGTGGCCCCAAGACATGCAGTAAAAGGAGGGAGAGAGCTCAATCCAGGGCGGTTTCTGCAAGTCCAAGATTGACCCCCAACCTAGAGGGCTTGCCAGGTCCCTGCGTACCTGTAGGAGGATGGGGTGTGAGTTGACAGCCAGCGTGTAGAGCAGGCGCAGCTTGTCGCGGTCGGTGAAATGGTCCATGAAGATGCTGCCAGCGTCGGCCACCTCTGCATAGCGCCTGACCACGCGATCCAGGAGTCGCTGCGAAGGGCAGCGCAGGAGCGGACTGGCCAGGCCCTACGCGCAAGTGGGAGAGAGGTGGGAGAAGACAGAGGGATGCTAAGCTCTTGTGGGGGATTAGCAGGAGGGGGAATGGGCAGACCCTGTGTTGGGGGTGAGGGAGACCTTGAGGTTGAGGGGCCAGGTGAGGCGTGGGGGAAAGACCTACAGGAGTAGGGGTTGCGGGATGGGAGGTGTTGGGTAGCTCCGCCCAGGGGGAAGAGGGGGCAGATCCCTGTGGCTGGGGAGAGGGGCCAGAGCACTTCTGCGGGGGCGGGATGGGAGGCCTCCTCCCCCACCACAGGCTACACTGGGGTGGGGCACAGAGACCCAGGGAACAGAGAAGGGAATGCGCTCTCTTGGGCAGCACGGCAGGAGGGCACTCGGCAGGCCGAGGACAGGGCAGGGGAGAGGAAGAATGGGAGAGCAGGTGGACCCCACCTTTCCCCAGCCCTCAGCTGGCCATCTGAGTTTTGCATTGCCTGTGTCTCTACCCACCATTGCACCCCCACCCTGCCCTTGGAAAGAAGGCTGATCCCAGGTTGAATTAATTCCCTGCCATGGGCTCTTTCGATTCCTTCTGCCATTTGACTTCGATATCACAACTATGAGGCTGCACTTGAGCGTCTTTATATGCACCACTGTGTTCTTGGGATAAGACTTGGAGATACGAACCTAGGCTTTTTTTTTCATGAATGTTTCCAGTAGTTCTTTACAGACTAATACAGATGCCACTAACACCATGCAGGTGTGGTGGTTTGGATCTGTGTCCCTGCCCAAATCGCATGTGGAATTGTAATCCCCACTGTTGGAGGAGGGGCCTGGTGGAAGGTGATTGGATCATGGGAGCAGATTTCCCCCTTATTGTTCTTATGATAAGGAGTGAGTTTTCATCCTTCCTCTTCGCCTTCTGCCATGATTGTAAGTTTCCTGAGGCCTCCACAGCCATGCTTCCTGTACAGCCTGCAGAACCGTGAGCCAATTAAACCTCTTTTCTTTATAAATTACCCAGTCTCAGGTAGTTCTTTTTGTTCTTTTTGTTCTTTTTTTTTTTCTTTTTTTGAGACAAAGTTTCACTCTTGTCACCCAGGCTGGAGTGTAATGGTGCAATCTCAGCTCACTGCAACCTCCAGCTCCCAGGTTCAAGCCATTCTCTTGCCTCAGCCTCCCAAATAGCTGGGATTACAGGCATGCACCACCACACCTGGCTAATTTTTTTGTATTTGTAGTAGAGATTGGGTTTCACCATGTTGGCCAGGCTGGTTTCAAACTCCTGATCTCAGGTGAACCACCCACCTCGGCCTCCCAAAGTACTGGGACTACAGGCATGAGCCATGGTGCCTGGCCTCAGGTAGTTCTTTACAGCAGTGTGAGAATAGACTAATACAGACGCTAGAAGATTTCTTGAAAGATAGTGAGTTTAAGCTGAAGCCTGAACCTGAGGGTGGAAGAGTATTTCATGCAGAGGGAACAGTATATGCAAAAATGTTGAGAGGAGAGAGAATGTGCCAGAAGCTACAGGTGGTTAGGGCTTTTTGAAGCTAGAGTATCACTAGTGAGAGTGAACAGAAAGGAATCCCAAAATGGAAGACAGATGAAGTCATTTTAAGGAATTTTGATTTTATCTTTTATCTAGAAGGGATAGGGGACCACTGAAGCCTTTAAGCAGATACACATTTTATGCTCAGCTATACATTTTAGGAAAGCGATTCTGGGTTGTTATGCGGACAATAGATTCAGAGGAGTGTGGCCAATACTGCTAGTTATTGGCCCCTGCATTTTAGCTAGGCATATGGCCACCCCAAATAAAGATTTCATTCCCAGCTTCCTTTGCAGCTAGGTGTGATAATGTGACTAGGTACCAGTCAATGAGATATAAGTAAAAATTTCTGAGAAGAGTCCTTAAAGGGAGAGGATGTAGCTTTCTTCACTCTTTTCTTCCTGGCTGGAATGTGGAAGTGATGGGTGGTGCTCAGGCAGCCATCTTGGATCAGGGCACACTAAGGGCTGTGAAGCAGCAGAATAAAAGTAGCCTGGATCCCTGACAATCATGGAGCCACTATATTGGCCTTGGACAGCTATGTATCAGTTTCTTTTATGTTTTTAAAAAGTGTATTTTGGCCAGGCATGGTTGCTCATGCCTGTAATCCCAGCACTTTAGGAGGTCGAGGTAGGCAGGTCCCTTGACTCCAGGCATTTGAGACCAGCCTGGGTGACATGGTGAAAGCCTGCCTCTACAAAAAAATACAAAAACTAGCCAGATGTGATGGTGCATGCCTGTAGACCCAGCTACTTAGGAGGCTGAGGTAGGAGGATCACTTGAGAACAGAAGGTAGAGGTTGCAGTGAGCCATGATTGTGCCACTGCACAGCCTGGGCAACAGAGTGAGACCCTGTTGCAATGAATAAAAGTGTATTTTGATCTTGTTTAAGCCACTGTTACTTGGATTTGTTGTTACATGCAACTGAACTTAATCCTAAATATCACAGGAGGAAATAATGGAGGCAGGAAGGTCAGTTAGGAAGATGCAATGATTGAGGTGTGAGATGAGAGAATGCAAAGACTTGAAGATATTTGTTGGTAGCAGAATATACTATTCTTAGTGATAAGCAGAATGGTTGGGGGCTGTTGGTGAGAAGAAAGGAGGTGTCAGAGATAGTACTCAACGTGAGGGTGGATAACAAGAATATTGTTTGCTGAGGTGATTTTAAAACATGTTTGCAAACTCTTTGTCACTTCTCCCATCAAGGGATAGAGTCTCATTTCCCTCCCCTGGAATATGGACTGCCTTTGGTGACTCACTTTTGGTGGATAGCACGGTGCAAGAGTGAAGATACAAAACACTGAGCCTAGGTCTTAAAAGGTGATACAGCTTCTACTTGGTTCTCTCTTTGGATGCTTGCTTTTGTACCTAGCCACCATGCTGTAAGGAAGCCCAGGTCACATGGAGAGCCATACGTGGAGAGAAAAACCAAGGTCTCCCACTCACTGCAGCAGGGCTGCTAACTGCCAGCCAGCCCCAACTTGCCAGCCATGTGATTGAGCCATCTTGGAAGTGGAACCTCTATGCCCTATAGAACCACCCCAGCTGATGCCACGTGGAGCTTGGTGAGCCTTTCCCACCAAGCCCTGCTCAAGTTGCATATTCATGAGCAAAATAAATGATTGCTGTTTTAAGCCACTATGTATTGAAATGGTTTAATACACAACAATAGATAACTGATATATTTGCTGAGAAGGTTCTGAACCACCTCTTTAACTACAGCAGGAACAGGCTTAAGAGACCATTTGTACTACCCCTTCCCTTTATGATGCAGGCAGCTTCTCCCCAAGGTCCCACTTACAGAGTGAGACCTTTGTCTACTTCTGTTTGGCATGTGCTGGCCATGTGCAAACCCACAATTATATTGGCCAATGGCAAGCAGAATTGGGAAACCAGCCATTTCCGATAAAATAAGGTTTCATTTCAAACCAGATACACCCATTTTGGGGATTACCAATTGCTTTGGAGTTTCTAAATCACTTCTCGCATCTGCATACATGGGCAACAGGGCTAACTTACCACCTCCCAGTGAAAAATAAAAAGATAACCAAACCTTGGACCTCTGTTGCCCCTCTCCCTCCCGTGCCTGGTTTCCTCATCCTTGCATTTCCTGTCTGGTGCTATCCCTTGGGGAGCCAGCTGACCAGTCAATGTCTCCATCGACTGGAATTTTGCTTGGCTATGTTGTTACTTGATAGGGGCCTTTGGTTCAGGGTGATACTGAGAGTGGCTATCACAGTTTTCTACCACAATCCTTAACAGTCTGTAAGACGGTCGATAAAATTTAGCAGACATGTTGCTGTGATGGTTAATTTTGTGTCAGCTTGGCTAGGCTGTTTTCCCCAGTTATTCAATCGAATGCTAGTCTAGGTGTTGCTGTGAAGGCATTTCATAGATGTGATTAACACCTACAATCAGTTTACTTTAAGTAAAAGAGATTATCTAGATAATCTGGGCGGGCCTGATCCAATCATTCAAAGCCCTTAAGAGCAAAACGGATTTTTTTAAGGAACAAGGAATTCCATCTGCAAACTACAGCATCAGCTTCTGCCCAAAGGTTTACAGATTGCTAGTATACCATATGGATTTTGGACTTGCCAGTCCCTACAATCATGTAAATCAATTCTTTGAAATAAATCTGGACATGTATATGTATCTCCTACTGGTTCTGTTTCTCTGGTAGGACCCTGCCTGATAACACTAGCTAAAGGAAAAACACTTGTTTATTACAAAAACGGACAGCAACTAAGACTGAAATCTAAGTTTGCTTTCATCTTGGAAGCTTTTAGTGAAATCTGAATAGAGGAGAAGTAACTTCCCCAAGGAGTCATTTGACCTGCGATTGGCTTTCATCCATACCTCGGAGTGTTTGCTCAAAACACATCACCAGCAATCAGCAGTGTCCTCATTTAAAGGGTTCTTACCAGAATGGAAACGTAAAAGATAAATAGTCTTGACAGATGATTTCATGACTCTGATGGAGGTACTTAAAAAGTAAAAGAGATATGCTTTTGTTTCCTTCTAGAAGCTAGAGATAAGACAGTTCATCCATCACTAGCGCAAGAACAGGTTTTCCTTCAGACCAGACTGAAATTTAGAAGTTATGTGGACCTTCGGTAATGTTGTCAGAATTGCCCTAGCTCCTTATCAGGTTCTGTCTCATGGGAAGACCTGTCCAGACTGAGAATCTCGCCAGAAATAGATGACAGTGGGATCACATCTGGATTGGGGTGTGCTGAGCAATGGCCCCATCTAGGGGACCACAGTGTAGTGGAAAGAGCTGGGGCTCTGGAGTAGCCATCAGAGAATATTGTGCAAAGGTAGCCTGTTGCTGGTGGGCCTGTGTGTAGGTGAATTCTGGAGGGTGGCATGGGAGCTGCATGTGAAGGCTTGATGCAGAAGCCTCTTTAGTGACTACTATTTGAAAATGTGGTTGGTATAACACAGTTGGGAGAACGCTAACACTTTCTGTAAGTTCTAAGTGCTGGGCCCTATGCCAGGCTTTTTCACTGGTGTTATCTCAGCACACACAGGAACTTTAGTTCTCTCTGGCCCTGGTGACAGTCCTGAAAATTTAAAATGATTGATTAAAAAAAGGCTTCAAAAGATTTGTGGAAAACGTGACATTAATTTTCGCAGCCCTGGCAGGTAAATGCAAATGGTAGACAGCGTTATCCAGTGATCTAGTAAAATACTCCCATGTTCCAGACGGCAATAAGGACCGGGAGGGAAGTGGCTTGTTAAAGATCATGCTCCTGGCTGGGTGTGGTGGCTCACATGGATGCAGCTGGGAACCATCATTCTCAGCAAACTAACACAAGAACAGAAAACCAAACACCACATGTTCTCACTCATAAGTGGGAGTTGAACAATGAGAACACATGGACACAGAGAGGGGAACATCATACATAGGGGCCTGTCAGGGGTTGGGGGGCTAGGGGAGGGATAATGTTAGGAGAAATACCGAATGCAGGTGACGGGTTGATAGGTGCAGCAAACCAACATGGCACATGTATATCTATGTAACAAACCTGCATGTTCTGCACATGTATCCCAGAACTTAAAGTATAATAATAATAGAAAAAAATTAAAAGTTAGCTGGGTGTAGTCCCAGCTACTCGGGAGACTGGGGCAAGAGGGTCACTGGAGCCCAGGAGTTCAAGACTGCAGTGAGCCATGGTCGCTCCAATGCTCCTTATTGGTGTCCAAGTTTGCTTTCATACCCAGATTCCAATAGGGTATTACATGGATTTAATGGGGAGAAAGATGGGGGGAAAAAGCCAGTGATTTCAGAATAGGGCAGTGTGTCCCAAACTTGGCTGACAATCCCAGCCTTCAGAATGCTATAAACCTACAGATTCCTAGGTCCCCACCTAGAAATTCTGGAAAGGTAGGTCTGTTGGAGGCTTAGAACTCTGGATTTAGACAGATATCATGAGCTGTTCTTGTTACCAGCCAAGCCTAGGGAACAGAAGGGGAGCAAGGGAGATAAGAAACTGAGATGCAATTCAGCATTTCCATCTCAGGAGCTTTGGAAGAAGTCCCTGGGCAGACTTCTTTCTTTAGCTTAGACACAAATAAAAATGACTGTGCATTCTTGATGGTAAAGACAGCTGGTAATGGCTTCCCCATCACTCCTCAGATGGCTATCATCTGTCCCCAGAAAGGTCTGGCTGGTAAAAGCCCAAAGTTACCCTTTAAAAAGGGATGTGCGCACTGTAATAGGGGTGCTCCAGAAAACCACACAATCTTCAAAACCACCCGAATGAATCTCTCGGGAGGAAATCATAGCTGCTTGAAGGAGAGATGGGGTTGCCGACCCCTCACATCACACTGCAGAGCCTACTCCAAGGAAGGATTGAGTGGAAAGAAGAATCAGGAGTGCCAGGTGGCGGCTGGAAAGGCATTGACTGTCTAAGGGCCGTGTACTGACTCCAACTGGCCACTAGCCCCATGCTGCAACTTGGGGTGACAAGAACCAAAGGAGAGCTGGCATCCTAGACACCTCCATTTTTAGACGTCCTATATCGGGTCAGTGAAGATACTGTCACACTACCCATTGTGTGACAATACATAGCTATTTACCATGCTAAAATAGTCCATTTTAGCATGGTAAAAAGAACCAGAGACACTGTTGGAATTCTCTGCTGCTGCTTGTCCAGCTCTCTCTTTGGAATTTCAGCACAAACTTGGTTTACAAACCTCACAGAACATGCATGCAAAAGGCTTGGCCTGGTGAGAGGCACATCCTCTGCATTCAGTACATTAGTACCTATCATTGTCACCATCTTGGTCATCAGCATCGACATTGTCACTGCCACGTGCTAGATGTGCCTTCCATACAGAGCCATGGTACTCTCCATGCCCTACGTACCCTTATAGCTGAAGCTTCCCCTTCTATGGCCACTGCTCAGGGCAGCAGGGCAAGGCCATCTTTGATGGATAAGGGGTACCCGGTGTGAAAGGCTCTGCTTAATGAGCTGTTGGTAAAGAGTTAAGCCAATTATTCTGATTCCCTTTTGAGATTTTGATTTGGGATCTATCTGAGAAAGAGAGGATGGGGCAGTGCTATGGAAAGAAGCAGAGATGCCATGAGTGAGGGTGATTGGGGGCCCCCATGAAACAGTGACCGAAGCACCAGATGCATGGTCGCTGGATGCCAGGGCTGCCTCGGGTCTTAAAAGCTTCTGTGGGCTCGTGGAGTCTTTTTGTCTCCAGGAGAGCCAGGCAGGCCGCCAACCCAGAAAAATGGGTTTTTATTGAGGCATGAGGGAAGGGCAGCGGGTTAGGATTGGAAGTCCTGGGCCTACTGAGACTCAATTCCTGCCTCTGTAAGAGGAGGGATGACAGTGTCTTTTCTCAAACCTCATGGGAATGGCATGGAAGATAATGTGCGTGAACCTCGTTAAAGCATTCACCATCCTGTGCCCCTGTATAGCCGTATTATCCTGAAGCCCATCTTCCATCCTAATTGTGCAACTTGCTTCTGCCTGATTTTTGGCAGTTTCCAAAAGCAAATGTTTCTCAAAAGACAAAGATTCACCACTACTGAACATATTTGAATATTTGCTCAGATAGAAATAAGTGTGTGAAAAAAAGAACATGAACTCCTCTTAGAAAGAAAATCTAAGACCAGAAATGTGGCTTTTCCCAGATTAAAAGTCAGCTTGTCTCAGTAAGAAGGTTTTCCTTGCCAGCTAGATTTGGAAGGCTGAGGGAAATCTTGAACAAATGAATTTTTACTTTGAGTGGACTTACTGTTCTCAAGCTCACCCAGGGAGAAGAAGAGAACGTGCTAACGCTAATAAACCTATGAGTTTCCTTTCTGGTTACACACCCGAACACCATTCACATGATTTAGTTGTTAAATATGCATGTGAAATGGGACTTAGGTTAATCATGCATCATAAGTTAATCAATGCTCTATAATTAAAACAATGTTGATTCAATAACTGTCTCAGCTGTGGATAATTAAACCAAAAGTTACTGAACATTTCTCCAAGCTGTATTGTATTCAAAATAATGAAAACTCTTTTTTGGTTTGTGTCATTAAGAGAAGCATCTTGGCTGGGTGCAGTGGCTCATGCCTATATTCCCAGCACTTTGGGAGGCTGAGGTGGGAGGATTGCCTGAGCCCGAGAGTTCCAAACCAGTCTGGGCAACATAGGGAGACCCTGTCTCCACAAAAAAATGAAAAATTAGCTGGGCATGGTGGTGCCACACCTGTAGTCCCAGCTACTTGGGAGGCTGAGGTGAGAGGATCGCTTGAGCCTGGGAGGTTGAGGCTGCGCTGAGCTGTGATTATACCATGCATGGCACTCCAGCCTGGGCAACAAAACAAGACTGTCTCAAAAAAAAAAAAAAAAAAAAAATTCATCTACTGGAGAAGGCAAACATTTCACGATTCTTTTCCTACTACAGTAGATGAATTTTTTTTTTTTCTTTTATTAAAGGTCTTTCTGATTATTTTCCACTGAAACCCGGACATAGCACAAAGCTTTTTGGTGTGTTAACTTTGGATTCTATAAGTGTCTGGCCACCAGAGTGATTCTTTTTTTTCTTTTTTTTTTTAGATGGAGTCTTTTTGTTTTACACCCAGGCTGGAGTGCAGTGGCGTGATCTTGGTTCACTGCAACCGCAACCTCTGCCTCCCGGGTTCAAGCGATTTTCCTGCCTCAGTCGCCCGACTAGCTAGGATTACAGGCGTGCGCCACCACGCCTGGCTAATTTTTGTGTTTTTAGTAGAGTCAGGGTTTTGCCACTTTGGCCAGGCTGGTCTTGACCTCCTGACCTCAGGTGATCCGCCTGCCTTGGCCTCCCAAACTGCTGGGATTACAGGCGTGAGCCACTGCGCCCGTCCCAGAGCGATTATTTTTGAGAAACCACTTGGGTGATTTAAAAAGTAGACACCTCATAACTCTCAGTCATGTTTATAGGCAAAGCTTACCCTCTTAGCTCACTGTCCCAGGTACTGAAGGAGGGAGGAAAATCTATTAAGTAGATAGCTCCCAAATCGTTTCAATTTTGCTTTGAAATCCCTAAGATATGGCAGGTTTACGATAGGTCCCTTTCTCCTTTTAGAAGTTTCTCTCTGTTACCGTTGGCCTAGGCTGATCAGTTCAGATTCCCTGACACTCCGTCACTAAAGGAAGAAAGTCAGATGCAAAGGGTAGAAGCAGAGACAGGAAGGAACCAAGAGTGGACATAGAATTTGGAGTTTTCTTTGGATCATCTCAGAATGAATAACATATCCAGGAGGGTTGAATAGATGTTAAAATCACATAAAACAGAGTTGGTGGGGCGGGGTCAGGGATATGAAAGGTTTCCCTTGCAGCAGAAAGCCTGTCTTATAGGCCTACAGTTTCTATGGAAGACAGGGTCTCCTAACTCCGGGTGACATCCTTTCCTTGGGCAGAGCTTCTTTTTGTTTAGATTCTTGGTATTCTGCAGAGGTTCTGGGTTGAGCCCTGATGGAACGTTCTCCCAGGAGCAGAAGGCTTGAGAGAAGTTCTGTTTCATTCCCTGGGGAGAGTCTCCAGGAGAGGAGTCCCAAATGTGGCTTTATCCACTCTCCTGTCTCCCAGCGCCTCCTGGCATGTCTTCTCCCTGTCTCCCCTCTTCAGGCCAACAGTCTGCGTCCCTTCATTCCATCTTGTATTCCCATCGGCCTGTGGAGGGGTCTCTGCAGGATGGATGGACAGCCTTCACCCCAAACTTCAAAGGTGAAAAATTAGATTCAACATTCCCTTTGGGAGGCAGTACAATCAAGTAGTTACAACTATGTCATTGAAAGTCAAGCTGCCTGGGTTCAAATCCCAGCTCTGTCACTTAACAATTGCATGACCTGAGGCAGGTTCTTTAATTTAGCTATGCCTCAGTTTCCTCACCTATAACTGACAGATAATAATTAAGGGACCCATAGGACTCATGTTCTGAGCCAGAATATTTTTGAGAGTGAATGGGGGTGGTTTTAAGAATTAAATCAGGACAGCAGGCATCCTGTGGGACTGTCTCAGGCAAACGTAAATTGATGGTTATCCTCATAATTACGGTACCCATCTCATGAGGGCGTTGAGAGGGTCAAGGTTGTGAGAACAGTGTCTGGTACATGGGAAGGGCTCTAGAAGCATTTTCTGTTATCATCTGTCCCAAACGCAACACCCTTTTCTAATTTTTCCATTTCTGTAAGTGACTCCACCATTCTCCCAATCTTCTGGGTCAGAATATCTGAAGCTATTTTTGACTTCCTTATCTTATTGGCTGATCTCTTGGATCTTTGGCTCCCCATATCAGTTTGCAGTGTCATCATTGTGACCTGTAACATATGCATTGTGTCATGTCCACTTGTGACCTTAGTCACCTCTCCTCTAGCTGGCCCAGGCTGGTTCCTTCCCTTCCTGAGCCCCTGTTCCCTCATCTCTCAGGTGGGGACGATGGTATTTGCCACCAAGGACACCCGCATTGCCAGGCTCTGGCATGGCCTCTGGACATCACAGACACTGTTACTTCCTTCTTGAATTCGCGATAAATATGTCACTGTGCTTTACAGACTGTGGAGTGCTTTGTAAACACAAAAGGTACTGTGGAGGGCCAAACAAACAACATCCACATTGTGACAAATAACTGACACAGGACAGTCTTGAAATGTGGGGAAAATATTTGGGAAACACTAGTCAGGAAATCATTTCAGGCAGAAGGATTGGGGGGCGAGTGTTATCAACTTCTCAGCCATTTGAAGAAGCCAAATGGACACAAAGCGTTAATCAGACTGGACATTAAGACAGGATAACCCAAGGGTCAGAAGTTGGCCTTGGGAGGCCGGGCATGGTGGCTCACATCTGTAATCCCAGCACTTTGGGAGGCTGACGTGGGCAGATCACTTGAGGTCAGGAGTTCGAAACCAACTGGCCAACATGGTGAAACCCTGTCTCTACTAAAAATGCAAAAATCAGCCGGGCGTGGTGGTGGGTGCCTGTAATCCTAGCTACTCAGGAGGCTGAGGCAGGAGAATCACTTGAACCTGGGAGACAGAGGTCACAGTCTGTCTGTGATTGCGCCATTGCACTCCAGCCTGGGTGACAGAGCAAGACTTCGTCTCAAAAAAAAAAAAAACAAAAAAAACAAAAAAAAACAAAGTGTTGACCTTGGCATCCAGAAAGAGGATGCCCCAGTCCATGACCTCCAGCACTGTGGCCCAGGGACAGGTGGCCAGGCCGTCCCTGGCCGACTCCCGTCTTAGATCAGCACCCACCCACCAGCCTTCTGACTACTCGGAAGCTGGCCTTCGTGCAGAGAGAAGTGCATTCCACTGTATGGGAGAGTGACACTTTGTAAATACCATTTCAATTGCTGGTTCTGTGACTTGGCCAGTGTGAATTGGCTTCTTTTAGGGTGTGCTGGGAAGACCACCAAATGTGAGCTCTAAGAGAGCAGGGACTTTGTCTGTCTTGCTCACCTCTGTGTCCCTAGCACCTTGTAGAAAGTTCATACTCAATACAGTGTTGTTAAATCAGAGGAGGAATGATTGAAACCCCAACTCTGGACTGTGGTGAATTTACCAGGATAAATGCCAGCCTGAGACACCCTTTGGGAGCCAACAGAAAGGGTGGCTTTTCTGGAGACACACCCATGTGTTACTGCAGAGTACAGCCTTTGAAATGATGACAATGAAAACCAGTTGCTAACATTATTGCATGCTTGCCTGCTCTGTTTTCAGGCCCGGTGCTCTGTGCCTTGCATGTGGTGCCTTGGTTAGTTCTCACACTTCCACGAGGGCAGGCACTGTGCTCGCCTGCAATGAGAATTCTGTGTGCCTGGAAGCTGAGCAACACATCCAGGGCTTTGCACATGGGGGTGGAGCCAGGATTTGAACCCACGTCTGCCTGAGTCCCAGCCCAGGTCATACTGTCTTCTGGGGCATTGAACCTGCAGGCTCCTTGTTGGGTCTTCTCTCTCTGGCACTGTCAGGTGGTCTGTGCCTCCAGCGCAGGCAGCGGATCTCATGTGCTCTCATCTTTCCAGGAACCCTGGGCATCATCCGGCCTATGGCAGGTGTCACGAGTCTTGGATGTGCCCTCCCTTTCCCTCTTTCTCCAGTAGCCTGTGTGAGCGTGGCCCTGCCCTACTTTTGCCATGAAGGTTCAGCACCATTTTCCTGACCCCGCTCTGAACCCTTGCCAGTCCCTGCATACCATGTTTAGACCCATTTCTGAAAAGATCCACTGTCTTCAAGTCATTTTTCTTTAGAAATGGAAATTCTCAGACCCTGCCCCAGACCTGCTGAATTAGAATCTCTAGGGCGAGTGTGCCAACAACCCTTTCTGGGGATTCTGGTGCCTGTTCAAGTTTGAGAACCACTGTCCTATAGAATGAAGTTTAGCTCCCCACCCCCAGCCCTTGCCCGACCCACCGCTCTCTGACACTCTAATGGAGGGCCGTGACACTTGCTCTTCCCACAGTCACGCCTTATTCTCACTTCCACGTCTTTGCCTGTGGAAGATCCATCATGGACATTTTCCCTGTCCCATCCTTCCTCTCCCAGTTTAGGCCACACCTCCTCCAGGCAGATTTCCTGGCCCTTCCAGCTCTCATTTTCTTCCTTCTTTTGCATTCTGTGCTACACAGGCCTCGTGCTATGCACGTCGGGTCTCTCCTTAGCTGTTCAGTGCACAGGAACTTTGAATAATCATACCTTGGTAATCATACCTCTGCCTCAGCAAATAGTAGTGGGTGGGTACCTAAGAGGTCCTTAGTAAGCAAATCTTGTCCACACACTGATTGGTGCACTGCAGTGCACTTACTCGGGGTGTGTGCCCCAACCCACAATTCCTGAGAGGCTGACTTAGGCAGCTGGTGGTTTGTCCAGGAACAGTACAAGAGGTAATGTTGGAGGAGCAGGGAGCATGACTAACAGAGAGATCCAGTCTGCTGAGAGATAATGGAGCAGACACCCAGAAGGCAGCAGAGATGAGAAGCAATGCAGGTCTGGAGCCAGATAGGAACTTACAATATCTTTCTTACCAGGAGGGCTGGATGGATGTACTTCCGACAGAATAAACCCCTTTTTCACTTTAATTTCTGAGGAGGTTTCTGATCCTTGCAACTACTGATCCCCGATTAAGATACAAGCGAATGGTTGCTTTGAGGGACATGTGTTGTCTTGGTTAAGTAGGCGACCATCTTAGCTGAATACCACACAGTGTCATGCATGGTATCTATGTAGCAGTAGCCCTGGTCAAGGTTACTTCCCTTGCCCACCTGTGCCCCTTGCTGTCAAACCTTTGGCAGCCAGAGGCTCAGTTAGTAGTGAGCGTGGCCTCCTCTTCCATTGGGTAGCCCACACCTTGGATGACTCCTCTGGTGGAGGTGGTAGCTAACTTTCCCTTCCCATTAAAGACTCTTTCTTTCCTCTCACCTCCCACTTTGTCCACCATCTTCTTCCATTCCAGGGCCTCTGGAAACTTGTCACTGAAGCATTTGTGGGTTGCTCAAAGATTTTCACTGTGGCAGATGAGATAATCATCCTGGCAGGCAATTGAGCTAATAGCCGGGGCGAGCAGGGCAGCTGAGGCAGAGTAAAACACATTATTTCATGGTCTGTCATTTCGATTCAGGTGTGCTAAAGC
Source organism: Papio anubis (assembly GCF_008728515.1). Taxonomy (NCBI): domain Eukaryota; kingdom Metazoa; phylum Chordata; class Mammalia; order Primates; family Cercopithecidae; genus Papio; species Papio anubis. Next base: position 100,282,162 of record NC_044996.1, on the reverse strand, counting down.
TCATCATAATTCTCCACTGGGCCATTTCTTTTTATACGGGCTGTTGGTTTTCTTTTTTCTTCTTCTTTCTTAAATCAAAATACAGGAAACCAAGTGCTTCTGACAACTCATTCGTGCATCCAAAGCTTGCAGAAATATCCATAGGAGCCCAGTGGCTTCTGCTGTGCAAAGGTCCTGTTGGCCCAGGAGGCTCATTCTGGGCCTGTTGGCCCAGGAGACAGAATTCTGATTGTCAGGAAAACCCTCACACTTGCCTGAGAGCAGGCGCTGCCAGGCTTCTAGTTCCCCCCAGCCCTTCTGTTGAGATTGCATCACCTGTATGAGTCAGGGTTCAGTCAGAGACAGGAGCACCAGGAGATTGTTTCAGTTTTATAGGGTTTTGACTTTATACAGTCATGGGAGCTGGCTAAGCAGTCTCTGTAGGGCTGCTGTCCTCCCATCTGATGTTGGAGCTTGAAGTCCACTGGGCAGACAGTTGGGAAGGGAAGATAGATGCAAAGTGGGGGAAGACCAAGGACAAGATTGAACCCATAGCGCAAGCTGGAGCCCATGAGGACTGACTGAAACCGTGTCAGTTCTTGTTGCCTTGACCTTGGTGGTGTGGTGGCCTGCAGAGGCTGGAGTCCTGTAGTATGGAGCTAAACCTGGCTCAGGAGTTGTTGAGACTAAAGAAGTGGACGGGGAAAGGTAGAGCAGCTGCAGGCCTGACCATGCTTTACACCAGCAAGGTGAGCCAGCAGGTAAGTGGCAATGTGTGTGAGTTATCAAAGAACCCCTGTTTCACTTCCACCCTCCAAGACTCCTGACAGAATCTATCTGTGGTCCACTCTAATTCGAAGCATAGAGGGAAAGGAATTCTGGGAAATGTAGTTCAACCTAGCCAAGTTGACGCATTACAAAGCTGTCACATCACCTTTGGCTTTCTTTGCATATCCCGTGGTGACTTTCTTCAGCTAGACTTAGCTAGCTCACTGGAGCCTAACTGCCCTGAGTCTGTATTTGGGGTATGGAGGTTTACTGTCCTGAGAAAAGGCTGGAAAGAGGAGCAGGCTTGGGTAGGCAGCTTCTGGGCCAGGTTTCAGGTGAGGAGCTCTCCAGTAGATGGACATAGTGCAGACAGAGCTCATGGAGGAGCCGGTGATGCATTCTCTGGGTACCTGAGAGAAGCTCCTGGAGCACTGAACTAACTTACTTTCTTTTTTCTTTCTTTCTTTCTTTCTTTCTTTCTTTCTTTCTTTCTTTCTTTCTTTCTTTCTTTCTTTCTTTCTTCTTCTTTCTTTCTTTCTTTCTTTCTTTCTTTCTTTCTTTCTTTCTTTCTTTCTTTCCTTCTTCTTTCTTTCTTTCTTCTTCTTCTTCTTCTTCCTTCCTTCCTTCCTTCCTTCCTTCCTTCCTTCCTTCTTTCTTTCTTTCTTTCTTTCTTTCTTTCTTTCTTTCTTTCTTTCCTTCCTTCCTTCTTCTTTCTTTCTTTCTTTCTTCTTCTTCTTTCTTTCTTTCTTTCTTTCTTTCGCGGGATGCGGGTAGAGACAGGGTCTCATCATCTTGTCACATGGGCTGGAATGCAGTGGTGTGGGCTCAAGTGATCCTCTCCCTCAGCCTTCTCTAAGTAGCTGAGACTAAAGGCACATACTACCACACCCAGCTAAATTTTTGAATTTTTGTAGAGACAGAGTCTTGCTATGCTGCCCAGGTTGGTCTCAAACTCTTGAGCTCAAGCGATCCTCCCACCTTGGCCTCCCAAAGTGCTGGGATAACAGGTGTGAGCCACTGTGCCCAGCCTGAACCTCCTTTCTATCTCCCATCCCAACCCCTATTTCCCCTTCTTCACTGCCCTCATTCCTCTGCACCCTGGGTACCTTCACAAGGTACTGTCTACCAGGTCCTTTCTGTGGTAGAAGGAAGGGTCTGGGGAGAAAGAAAAGCAGGCACCTTCCTAGAGGCTGGGTGTGAGACATTAGCCACAGAAGCACTAGAGAGAGAGGCCGCAAAGCCCGGAAGGGCCTGAGCTGAGAACAAAGTGCTGTCAGTTCCAACCCAGGTCTGTCACTAGGCTCAGTGGTCCTTTGGAAGTGCATTGCAGGGAGACACAAAAAGAATTTGGGGACTCTTCCCTCAACCCAAATACTGCTGCAACCATGCCTGTGTGTTAGGAAACTTGTAACAGCTCCCATCTGAGGTTGTTGTAAGTCATTTATTCAACAAAAGCTTATCAGTGCTCTGTTTTGTATAAGCTGTTGAGCCTTATATAAAGTAGGACCTACTGAGGTCACAAAGATAAATAAGAGAAGGCCCCTACACCCAAGGTACCCTCGTGGGGCAGAGTGACATATATACCACAAAGTTCAATACGGGGCAGAATATGACAAATGCTGTAAGAGATGTAAACAAGGTGCTATGGGAATACAGAAAAGAAAGCAGCAGAGAAATCCAGGTAGGCTTCACAGAAGAGGTGGTATGAGCACGGCCTTGAAGAATGAGTAGGATTTTGGCAGGTGGAGATCTAATGTCAATGTATTTTAACTGAAGAATCAGAATTGAGCAAAGGCAAGGAGCAGAGTTAAAGGCCATGTCTGGTCTATGGGACACAGACTTGGGTTTATCAGGGGAGAAGATTGGAAATGTATTTTGGGAGAAAACGGTGGGACTTTTGAATACCACATGTAGGAATTTAGATTTTATTTTATAATGTGCGTAATGTTGTAGGCAAAGATGATTGTTCATGAAGATGCCATGGGCACCCCCCAAAAAACTCTTTAGAGGGAGTTATATTCAGTTTGGCAATATGTATTCAAAGGTGTAAAACCTTTATACCCCTTGACCCAGTGGTTCCACTACGGGGAAGTAGGGAAGCCACAAAGCATAGTATTTAAGGGTGTGACTTCTGCAGTCAGGAGACAGGCCTGTGTTCAAATCTCAATTCCAAAATTTACTAGCTGGGTGACCTTCGACAATGTATGTAAATCTCTCTAAGCCTCAGATTCCCCATCTGTAAAATGGGAACAAGAATATCTTAGAGGGTTTGAAGATTAACTGTGACAAATGTATGTGAAGCATGCCTGGCCCACAGAAAGTGGCAGGTACGTGGTAGTTTTTAAAAGGAAATTTGTCTCAAAGACCTAACATGAAATTCAGACAAAGACTTTGCAAAAGGATGTTCATCAAAGCATTATTTATGATAATAAAAATAAAAAATGTAAATAGTCAACAATAGTGAATAAAACTGTGGTCCATACATTTGAGGAAATGATGCTTGTGAAGAGTTTTAATGATATGGAAGTTATTATGAGATGTAATATTTAGCCATAGAAGAATATTCAGTATTACATATACAACTTACTTTTAATCATGTTAAATATGACTAGAAAAAAGACTAGAAGAAAAAACACCACTGTGTGAACAGTGGTTGCCTCTGTGGCAACCCAGTGGTGAGTTATATGTGATTTTTCCCCCTATTTTTTGTGTTCTCATATATATATATACACACACACACGCACATACATGTATATACATACACACACATATATGTATATATACTTTATACATTTTTACAATGAGTCTATATCACTTTAATAAAAACAAATAAAAGTAAAAAATTGAAGAAAAGAAAGTTTTTGAACTGGAAAGGGAAAGATCCATTTTTTTGGGAGGGTAGCAGGTGGCCAGGTTAAGCATGTATTTGAGAAAGGGAAGGTGAGAAGCAAGGAGATGGGTCACATTGCTCTTCGAAGCAGGCCTGAAGTGGTGCTTTTCCACCTCACAATGAATGGGGTGATTCTGAGGCTGCTGTAGGGGAGGAGCACTTTGTTGGAAGAATTCTCTGTGCACAGCCGGGAGGTCTATGCAGAAGGAAGGGGGTCTGTAATGGGGACCTCTTGCAGGAAAATATGCTTAGACAATCTGATGGCCCCCTGAGCTGTGAGAGATTGAAGTATTAAGGTAAAACAGACAATAAAAAGGTGGGAGGCATACATTTTTCACCACTGGGCCATGGACAGGACCTCAGGGAGGCCAGAGAGATCAGATGCATCCGAGAACAATGAATGTCAAGAATGAAGTGAGCCTCGTGAGTTTCCACATGTTACTGTAGCCCTCCTGGTCCTATAGAGAATTCTTTAGATCCAGAACACTGAGGGAAGGACTATAGTTTTAGGATGACAAGAAAGCATCAATCTCAAGAAGCTATAAGGTAGTTATATTTGTTTGTTAATTAGAGAGCCATTTATATTCTAGAGTCCCTTCCCCAACCCTAGCATACATAGTGTCCACTGTCTTGTCCCTAGAATTGGCAAGTGCCACAGGTAAATGGCTATCTGCTGAGTCTCAAAACATGATGGTGTGCAGAAAGTCTCCACCATAGTTAGCACATGTTGGGGCTCTAGATGCAGGGGAAGCCTTCTGAGAAGATTATTGGTGGGGAGACAGTTTTGATCCTAGAGAAACAATGTTGGAAGGGAAATCGGTATTTGCCCCTTGCCTTTCCTTTTGGTGTCTTACCTTGCCTTTAAAGCACAATCCTCAGAAGCACTTGGGTTGGCTTACTAGGCAACCCCCTGGAGAAATCACCCTTTGTCCTCCTGAGCAAGAGGCTCCCCATCAACTTCTTCTCCTGCCCTTTGTCAAAATACCTCAGTTGTCTCTTCTCCAAGTTAACTATGGTGAGATCAGTCTCTGAAGAATGCTAATGAATCATTGTGCCACCATCCCTTCTTGCCCAAATTGGGTAGACATTTCTGTATCAAGAGTCATATTCCATGGAGTATGAACTGTGGGACTGATATGGTTTGGATATCTGTCCCTCCAAATCTCATGTTGAAATGTGATCCCTACCAGGTGCAGTAATCCCAATATTTTGGGAAGCCTAGGTGGGAGGATTGCTTGATCTCAGGAGTTCGAGAAGAGCCTGGGCAACATGGTGAGATCCTGTCTCTACAAAAAAATACAAAAATTAGCCAGGCATGGTGGTGCACACCTGTAGTCCCAGCTACTTGGGAGGCTGAGGTGGGAGTATCTCTTGAGTCTAGGAGGTCGAAGGTGCAGTGAGTTGTGATTGTGCCACTGCACTTCATCCTGGGTGACAGAGCAAGACTCTGTCTCAAAAAAAAAAAAAAAAAAAAAGAAAAGAAAAGAAATGTGATTCCTCCTGTTGGAGGTGGGGCCTCATGGGAGGTGTTTGGGTCATGGAGGTGGATCCCTCATGAATAGATAAATTCACTCCCTCAGTGGTGAGTGAATTCTCACTCTATTAGTTCCCATGAGAGCTGGTTATTAAAAAGAGCCTGGCACCTCCTCCCTCCCTCTCTCTTGCTCCTTCTCTCACCATGTGATCCCTGCTACTGCTTCCCCTTCCACTATGAGTGGAAGTTTCCTGAGGCCCCACCAGAAGCAGATGCTGGCACCACGCTTCTTGTACAGCTTGCAGAACTGTGAACCAAAATAAACCTCTTTTCTTTATAAAGTACCCAGCCTCAGGTATTCCTTGGTAGCAATGCAAGGTGGACTAATACAGGGGTTTTCTGCTTGTTAATGCCTAAGATAAGCCAGTAAAAATTCTCACTTGGGGAAAGACAAAAATTTCAGGGAGTCTAAAATCAGAAGGTCTCCAGTGAAACTGTGTAGAGTTGGCTGTATCAGGAGTTAGCACAGGTATGGATCAAGGGTCACCTTTAAGTTGTGAATAGTGAATAGTAAATGATGTCATATCCATTCATTTATTCTTTTCTTTATTTCCCAAACATTTATGAAGTGTTTACTTTATGTCAGACATGTGTGAGAAAAGACACTGATAAAAGATCCAATTGCTGCCCTCAAGAAGCTGCCTATATGATTGGAGAGAAAACAGAAAGAAAGCCATCATGTACTCTATATAAAGCGCTTTTCTCATCTGCTGTAAGTATGTTATTTAAGTCAGATTCTCCTCTGGATCCCATGCCCAGCTGGGTCCTGGCCAAAGCAAGGAAGGCCTCAGTTCCCTTAGTATATACTGGGCTGAAAACCACAGGAGTTCCTCACACATTCTTCAGCCTTGAAATAGTATCCAAAATGCCAAAGTGTTTTAGAATAAAGCCGGATTCTCAAAATTAAGAAAGATGGCTTTAATAGCTATATTTAGGATTTTGATATATGCATGCAGTAGCATTTTTTTTTTTTTTTTCTTTCCTGGAGAGTAGATAATTCTGGGATTTTTGGTTCTGGCCATGACAAAATATACCTGGTATCAGACTTACCCTTCTGCTGTAAATAGCTCTAAAATCTCGGCAAAATATATGAAACAACTCTTTGCAGGTATTGAACCACAACCAACACAGCACAATGATCCTTATGAGAAAGGATACACACGAGGTGAGCCCCATATTCACACTATCTTTTTCCCTGAGAGCATTTTCCAAGCTGCAGTGTAGGTTTGTGTTAGGTAAAGGAAACAGAGATCAGCATTTGGGGCTGCCAAAATGGCTGGGATTTGGGAGACACAGTCTTGTAAAGGAGAAATTCACAGAGAAGGAGCCGCCGTAACTTTGTAAACATTTCCCTCAGGTCCTTGGCCAGCTCCTAAGCAGCATGTGAGTAGGGTAGGCCTCTAGAGACCTATCAGAGAACCACATTAGAAGAATGTATTGCTAAGCAGAGATTTCAGAGGCTGCATGGTGCTGGAGAGATGAAGGTTGAAGTTTGGCTAGACATCTTAGTGAATATCCTGGGCTTTCAACTGGACCTCAGAAAGTCCACATTCTAGTAGTAAGGATCACGCCTTATCAGCAGGGACCATGTCCTAGGAGTAAGGGCGAGACCAGGAAAGCTACACGAACAAAGTCTAAAATCCATTCTCAACAGTATTAAGGCAGTGGCTCTCAACTGGAAGAAATTTTTCTCCCCAGGGGATATTTTTGACCACACCTGGAAACATTTTTGGTTGTCACAACGGGGGGTTGTAACGCTACTGACATCTAGTGGGTAGAGGCCAGGGATGCTGCTAAACATTCTATAAGGTATAAGCCAGCCTCTTTCCCCCAACAAAGAATGATCCAGCTCAAAGTGTCAATAGTCTTGAGATTGCAAAATCCTGGCTTTAAGTGATTTGAGAGCAATTTAATTGGCTACTAGAACAAAACTCAACAATTTTTAAAGGAAGATGACATAATTCAGAACCTTTATAAGGCATTACACTTAAAATTTGGCATACAATAAAAAATTACCCCATTAAAAATTACCCCCAAAATGTGAAGAAGAAGGAATAACTAATAATCAAGAAAAAGGAAAACTATCAACACAGACAGAAGTGGAACCAGAGATAATTGAGATAATCCAGATATTAGAGTAGAAATGAGGAATTAAAAGTAAGTCTGGTTAAGATTTTAAGAAAATAGAGGAAAAGAGACCAAATGAATGAAAAAGGGAGAATTTCAAGATAGTTGGAATCTATAAAAAATTAAATAGACATTCTAGAAATGCAAAATGCAATATCTGAAATTAAGAACTTCTTTACTGGCTTTAACAGAAAATTGGGCACAGTAGAACATATTAGTGAGCTAAAACAAAGCAAAACAAAATAAATCAAAAAACAGAGAATGTCCAAACGAAGAACATAAAGAGAAAAATAACTGAAAAAATACTAGAATTCAAGGTTGGTTTAATATTTGAAAATAAGTCAATGTAATTTACCACATTGATAGAATAAAGGAGAGAAAATATATGGTCATCTTAATATATGCAGAAAAAGCATTTTATAAAATTTATGAAAAATTCTCAATAAACTAGAGTAGAAGTAGAAGGAAACATCTTTAGTCATACTGAGGGTATATTAAAAATCTTATAGCTAACATTCCTGTGATACCTATGAATTTAATCACAGTGCTTGTTCATTGCCCAGAAAGAGTGTGTGAGCAAGCCCCCACACAGCTCATCTTTTTCCTTCAAATGATGGAATAACTCGGTGTTGGAGCCACTGGAACATCACCTCATCAGCATTTGTGTTAAGGGGGTTGTTTTGAATGGGACAAAGAATAACCTATCAATTTCCAGGTCTTCGTCATATTATAGGATTATTTAAAAAGGGGAGACCAATAAATCATTTGGTTTGTCTGCTAAAATAGATACCTAATTATAATTCATAGATCTCATTAATGAAAAAGATTCCGGAAAAGGCTCACCCAGCCTTGAAGCAGATAAGTTGAGAATAAAAGATGAAGGCAAAAGAGGACTAGGGGAATACTAGACATGAGATAGGTCACCAGTGGATTCTTTCTTGATGAGTCTCAAATACAGAGTTCTTTTGCTCTAAAATTTGGAACAAAATGGTTATGCTACTAGGACCACTGCTATTTTCAATGTATTGGAAGCTCTAGCCAGTACAATAAGGCAAAAAATAGAACATATTTTAATGTGAGAAAAAAATAAATAAAACTACAATTATTTGAAGATGGAATGACATAATGGTATACATGGAAAAATAAAAAAAAAATCTATAGGCAAGCTATTAGAAATAATAGGTAAATTTAACAAGATTGTTGGATATAGGGTAAATACACAAAAATCATTTGTACAGTAGTTTCCTCTTATCCATGGGGCATACATTGCAAGACCTCCAGTGGATGCCTGAAGCCACAGAAAGTACCAGGCCCTATATACACTGTTTTTTTTCCTATTCTTACATATCTATGATAAAGCTTAATTTAAAAATTAAGCATAGTAGGAGCTTAACAATAGTAACTAATAATAAAACAAAGCAATTATAACAATATACTGTAATAAAAGTTATGTGATTGTGGTGTCTGTCTCTCAAAATGTCTTATTGTATTGTACTCACCTATTTTCAGACCACAGTTGACCATGGGTGACTGAAACTGTGGAAAGCAAAACCAGGGATAAAGGAGGGACTACTGTATTTCTATGTATTAGCAACAGAGGCTAGGAGAATAAAATTTGAAGCCATACAAATTATAGTGACAGCAAAAATATCAAATATCCAGTGTATCTAACAATATCATTTACAGTAACACCAAAAAACATCAAATGTCCAAGATAGCTAGCAAAACGTGTGCAACATAGCTGTGCTGAAAACCATGAAACAATGAGATAAATTAAAGAAGACCTAAGGAAATAGAGACCTACTCCATGTTCATGGATTGGGAGTCTCAATGATGTTAAGGTGTCACTTTTCTTCGAATTGCTCTATATATTTAATGAATCAAAATTACAGCAGGTTTTGTGGAAACTGACAAAATGGTACTAAAATTTATTTGGAAATGCTAGAATTCCAATGAAGAAGGATAAATCTGAGGGCCTTATGCTACAGGATATCAAGGCTTACTATACATCTACAGTAATTAATACAGTTTCATATTGACACAAAGCTAGATAGTACACCAGTGGAATACAACAGAGATTCCAGAAACAGATTCACTCATACATAGTCATCTGATTTCTCACATTCTATTGAAATTCAGTGAGGAAATAGTGGTTTTTTAAAAATATAATGCTTGGTCAATTGGATATTCATATGGGGAAAAAAACCCTTAACCCCTACTCTACATCACTCATAAAAAGTAATTTGGGATGCATTATAGACCTCTATATGAGAGATAAAATATTAAAGCTTCTAGAAGTAAACGAGAGAACATCTTCATGAACACAGCATAAACAGGACATTAAAAGCGCTAACCATAAAATAAAATATTAAAAAACTGGACTTCATTAAAATTAAGAATTCCAATTCATCAAACGAAGCAATTATGGCAGCCTGGACAATACAGTGAGACCCTGTCTCTACAAAAAAATAAAAGTAGCTGAGCATGGTGTACAACTGTACTCCCAGCTACTTGGGAGGCTGAAGGCAGGAGGATTGCTTGACCCCAGAAGTTTGAGGTTATAGTGAGCTATGATCATGCCACTGCACTCCAGCCTGGTGACAGAGACACCTTGTCGCAAAAAAACACAAAAAACAAAACAAAACAAAACAAAAAAACAAACAAAAAAAACCATTAAGAGGGGGAAAAGTCAAGCCTTAGCCTGGATGTAGATATTTGTAATACATACCTGACAAAGAGCTTGTATCTAGAATATAAATACAACTTGTATAACTTGTACTAATTAATAAGAAAGACAACCCTATAAAAATGGACAAACTAAACCCAGTACTTTACCAAAGATGAGATCAAAGAAGCCAGTAAATATATGAAAAAGGATTCTATATAATCAGTTATTAGAAAAATGCAAATTCAAGCCATACAATGATATACTGCCAGACTCCCACCAAAATAACAAAAATTAAAAACTAACAGTAGTAAGTGTTGATGAAGATATGAAACAATGGAATTCTTTCTCCCATTGCTAATAGGAGGAAATCAGCATAGCAACTTTGGAAAACTACTTAGCAGAGTCAACTAAATCTGTCCATATGTACATATGTACTCAACAATTCCACTTCTGTGTGCTTATGTTCACCAATAGATATGTACAATAGTGTTTGTAGCAACTTTAATTCACAATAGTGCAAACTAAATACAGCCCAAATGTTCATCAACAGCAGAATACATCAGTGTGAAACCATCACAGAGTGGAATATTCCACTGCGGTGAAAGAAAACCAACCACTGATTCATGCAACGACATAGATAAATAGCATGATGTGTTGTGTACATATTGTATGATTCCATTTAAACGAACTTCAAAAACAGGTAAAACTAATCCATGGTGAGTTAGGTCAGAATAGTGGCTACCTCTGGGAAGGGGCAGGGTAACCAACTGTTCAGGTTGTCCTGCAACCGAGAGGTTTCAGTGTGAAAACTGGGATAGTCCCAAGCAAATTGGGATGCTTGGTCACCCTAGGATGTGGTCTTTTTTGGAAAGGCACATGAAGGAGCCTTTGGAGGGGCCAGAAATGTTCGGTATCTTGATATGGATGGTGGCCATGAGTGAATATACGAGTGAAAATTTATCCAGCTGTGTACTTAAGATTTATGTGTTTATGTATGCAGTTTATACTTTAATTGAAAATCTTGAAAAATAGCTATATGTTACAAAGCTCAGAGTATGAAGAAAGCAAAGACAATAGGACCATTAGGAGAATTGTGGTGGACAACAAAATGAAGGCCTGATTTTCATTTCTAAGGTTTGCTTGTTTTCTCTTTCAGGTGTTGGGACTTTGATGTGAAAAAGGTGAGGCAAAATGTGGTAAACAGGAATGAAAAGCCAGAATGAACAAAGGAAGGCTTCATTGTTCTGAGTGAGTTTCCCAGCCAGGGAGATTCACAAAGACCTGGCAAATGATATTGTTGAACCATGGGCGGTGAATGTAGAGAACAGAAAAGGCATGAAAATCCATTTCTGATATTTAAAAGGATCAAGAGGGTAGATTTCACAAATTAGTGATTAGTGGGCTGATCCTGGATCACAGGAAATATTCTAAAACAGGTTATTCATAGGATAATTTGGGAGCCTCGAGAAGGGGAAATGATGATCTTAAGGAGTCACTGAGGATTCTTTTAATCAAATCATTCCAGACTAACAACTTTTTTTTTTCTTTGACCTGGTTATTTGATTTTTAATCAGAGAAATGCAATAGACTTAGAATATATGAACTTTAGTGAGGCATTCAACAGTGATTCTCATGAGACCCCTATAAAAGAAAAGGGGAAACAAGATTTGGGCTGCATAGAAAAATTAAGATGATTCGTAATTGGTTAACTGAGTTTACCTAACAACTAATGGATTAACCCCTCTAGAGAAAGAAAGCTTTTTATTTGGCCCTGTTCTTTTTGACATTTTTATTGAGGACTAAGACATAGATAAAAATAGTGTTCATCAAAACTGAGAATAATATGTACTTGGGGTGACAGTGGGTATGATAAGTATCAGAATCAAGTTGACAGGCTAGAATAATGGATTTAATATAAGAAGATCATATATAACAGGATAAACAACAGGTTCTGTCCTTGTAAACTAAAATCTAGCTACAGAAGGGGTTTCAGTTGACATAACATTTAAGAAGCTTCAATATGAGGGGAATGCCGAGATGAAAAAGAGAATTGGGGATGTTTACAATGCGGAAGCCAGGATTTAGGAGCTGCGTGTATGGGAGGGCATATGTCATGTATAATCTGTATGACTCCAAGGCGTAGAAATAATTTACACAAGTGAGAGCTACAAGAAGACAGATTTGAGATGAACTTTCCAAGTATCTGTTCTGTCCAAAGAAGGCATAAGCTGAAGGTAGTGAGTTTCCTGTCACTGTATGATAAGATAGATGACCCTTTGCCTTACAGAAAGGATGCAAATATGTTAGAGTTCAAATTGCTGAGCTTTCAAATTTATTTCAACCCCAGGAATCTATGACATACGTGTAATTCAGTAAGTAGAGATAGATTTTGATCTTTAACATATTGATATATTTCTCTGTGGTTTGCTCTCATATATAAACTAGGAATAAATATACTCATTTCCTGCTTAACCCACACAAAAGGTTTCCAAATTATGCCTTCCATAGACCTCTTGATAATCCTAAGAGAGAAGAGCTAACGCAATTGTAAAAACTATTACTGCCGTAAGTGGCCTTGAGTTAGGAACAAATTAATATGCATTTTTAATATCTTTTTGTGTTATTTCTCCACATTAATGACCAAACTTGTGTCGACAGCAGCCTAACAGAACCCTGGATTGATTTTCAATTTTCCTCTGAGCAGAGATTTGGCAAAGACTAAATCATAGATTGGGGAAATACAGAGTTTTCATCATTGTTATTATCCTGATATTATTACAATTTCAATTATTTGCTCTGTGGCTCAAAAGATAATGTTTTTACATTTCTAGTTTGGTAGGTTTTTTCCCCCCCTTTTTATTATTGTTAATGTCTGATGTGATTCCTTTTTGATTAGATAAAATGATCTTTAATATTTCTACTTTAAAAAATGTATTGAGGGGTTTTGTGGCTTAATAAACAGAACACAATCACCATATCACAATCAATTGATATAGTGATTATGTTCTGTTTATTAGGCCACAAATATTGTGTTAGAAGACAATCACTGTATTAATTGATGTCTTCCAAGTGACTTTCTTTATAGGTATATACTATATATTATATAGTTTAACCTTTGCTTACTTCATAGTATGTGGACATGCATAGAGGGACAGCCAATCCAGAGACCTCTGGGCCAAGTCACACTTAACGGCAAAAGCATTTTCTTCTGAGTACATCAGAATAGGGATAATGAGATATCAAAGGAAGAATTGTATAGAACAAAGGATGCCTTGATTTTTTTAAAAAGGGGCTTGAGTGGTAACATCTAAGTTTAGGGAAAGTTTAAAGCCCTGTAAAGGCAAAGCTTGCTTTGTGTGGTCTGTTCTGATGATTATTCAGGCTTTGGTTACGTTTTGGCTGGGGGCTGCCTGTATTCTGTATTTGAGCATCATCTGGAAGGAGCCACTGGTGACTTGTCTCATGTCTATCTTTCCCCTAGTCTTCTCTTGCCTCCTTTTTCTTTCTCAACTTGTCTGTATCAGGACTGGGGAAGCCTTTCACTGTCTCATTTTCTTTTCTTTTCTTTTCTTTCTTTTTTTTTTTTTGAGACGGAGTCTCACTCTGTTGCCCAGGCTGGAGTGCAGTGGCGTGATCTTGGCTCACTGTAAGCTCCACCTACCAGTTCACACCATTCTCCTGCCTCAGCCTCCCGAGTAGCTGGGACTCCAGGTGCCCACCACCATGCCTGGCTAATTTTTCGTATTTTTAGTAGAGACGGGGTTTCACCGTGTTAGCCAGGATGGTCTCGATCTCCTGACCTCGTGATCCGCTCACCTCAGCCTCCCAAAGTGCTGGGATTACAGGTGTGAGCCACCACGCCCAGCCAACTGTCTCATTTTCATTCATGAGCTCCATCAAGAATAATGTAGGGGTCATTTGAGTGGGCACACTGGGTGATTATTAGGCCCTTTTCTATGAGTCTATGACACAATGGAAGTTTGGAAATGAGTAGGTTAGTCTCTGACCCATTCCAAATAACCTCTTTGCCACAAATGTTGAGATGGCAAAGTCTTCATGGTTGTAATCTTAAATAAATTAGATGATTCAAAATCTTAGTTGTTTTAACTCTGAACACTTCCAGTTCCATGACTGGATGGAGAAAATGGGCTGAGAGGGGACTTGTATCTATTCCGTAATATCTCTCCAGTTGGTTCCCCCAACTCCCATGGGCGAGAAACACAGCCCTCTGAATACCTCCCAAGGGTCACAGGAACGGGGTCTCCTGATTTCATAGTGAGGATGTACCTCTGAAGGGGCTCTGTTCCTCCAAGACCATTCCCCAGAAGATGTGCACTGACATCCAGGGAATATTGCCCTGTGTGGTACTGTGGAGGCATTCTTAGTTGCTTAAATTTCCTTTTCCGCTAATAGTCATTTCATCTTTGACTCCAGTGTTAGATGTGTGTGAAAATAATACAGCCACCAGTCAGCCTATTTTTTCTTTTTCAGCACCAATATAGTCATGTTCTCTTTTAAAACAAACAAACAAACAAACAAACAAATGGAACTTTTTTGAAGCATCCTTGACCTAGTAGCCTGTGAGGCATCAAAATATTTACAGTCTGAAAACCAACTGTGAATCCAATATAAAATTTTCATCTTCGTTAAAGCACTTTATCACAGGGTGTCTTGTATCAGAACGAATCGAATATGGTCTGTCTCCCTCACTGGGGTGTCATCTCCCAGAGTGCAAGGACCTTCTCTTGATACCCGTATGCCCTCCTAGCGCCTAGCACAGGTCCTATAACCATCTCTTACATATTTTTGAGTCACATTTAAACAAAAGTGAATTTCACTTGTTTATTAGTTACATCTGAACCCACATTTAGATTATATAATGAACACGCATTTTGGTTCATTTGCTGATTTCCCTTATTCTATGCATTTAAAAAAATAATGGAGACGTAGGAAGTAAAATAGTCAACCATCCTTGTTTAAACAAAGCTGACTGAACACTCTGTACTGCCATCTAGTGGGAGAAAAGGCTCTGCGGCCATCTGGTGTATTCCCGTTTGGAGGGAGTAACACTGTTTAGAACAATGTCAGATCGGATCGTAGTTGAGGGGATGGGAGCCGGACACAGTGGAGGATATGTGTTTCCCCCTGATTAGCCACGTGCTGCCTAGGGTGGTTGCCTCTTGGCATAAAAGCAGAGGAAGCCTTCTTTGTGGTTTTGTGAACAAGCACCTCATGATAAACTCTGAGCGCTGTTCTTGGCTGTGGTTCTGTTTGTGGGGTAGTAATTTAGGCTGTGGGATATTCCCATCAGAACAATGCAGCTTTTAGAGGAGAAAAGTCACGATGTTATTAGCATAAGTGCTAAACATGCTCGAGCGCGTGCGTGCGCGCGCGCGCACACACACACACACACACACACACTGCATCGTTTCACTTTCTTCCTAATTCTTGGTCCTGTCATCTTCCTTAGCAGCCCTGCCGTAGCTGTACTGCACTGTGGCTCAAGATGCAGTGTCCTTAAATACAAAACTGCATTTGGCCCTGCAGGAGGGGAGCCCGGGACTCCCTGGCTCAGCCTCTGATGATGACTACTGGGGCTTTTCATCCAACTTGACTTTATTTATTCATAAGCAGGGCTGACAGTCAAAGTTCTGAGGTCCCTGAACCGGCCAGATCCCTCCTCCCTTTCGTTTACTTTTATTTCTTTGATTTTTTTTTTTTCTCCTCTCATCTCTGCCTTGTCAGTTCTCTGAGCAGAGCCTGTGAGCTCCTTGTGGCATCTTTTTCTTCCCCTAAACACACAGCAACACACACACACAAGCAGATAGGCACAATTGAAGGCTCTGGCTTAGATCCCAGTTGGAAAATGGCGCTTGAGGAAATCAGAGAAAACCCACTTAAGTCACACACAGAGAGAGTCCCAGGGGGCTGG
Source organism: Papio anubis (assembly GCF_008728515.1). NCBI lineage: Eukaryota > Metazoa > Chordata > Mammalia > Primates > Cercopithecidae > Papio > Papio anubis. The sequence continues at coordinate 100,266,264 of NC_044996.1, read as the reverse complement.
CCTGACAGGTAGGCTGAGCTGACACTGGGCCATTTGGTGTGAGTTGAAGGATGAGGCAAATCTCCCAACCACGTATCCTATAATAGCTCCCCAGTTGGCTCTTGAAACTCCCATATAAATACAGAAAGATCATGATTTCCAAACAAGAAATTAGGACTTATGTCTGACGGGTTATCAGAAAAACAGGGCAGAGCTGTTTGGCCAAATCTGGGATGAATGATCACTCAGAGGGCTCGTCTCTTATTCCAGCTGAGATCAAACACAGAGCCTGCTAACTTAGAACACTGTTGAGAAGAATTCTGGGCCACATCTGGGTTTAGTAGGGGAAGAATGTAGGAATATATTAGGAAGGCCTGAGATAGTCATGCATGAACTAGTGAAAGCATCACGATATTTGCTTTTCATGCAAATGGCTTCTTAGAGGGCTAACAGTGAAATGCCATTAGCTGTTAACTTCCCGGCACAAATTAAATTATGACATTAGCTGCCCATCACAAGAGAATGGGTCACAGAATAGGGGAAGTTGTTTCTATGGCTTATTCTTCCTTTTAAAAATTGAGGTAAAATTCACATAACAATAAAATTCACCATTTAAACCATTTTGAATTATACAATTAAGTGGCTTTTAATACATTCAGAAGACTGTGCGACCATCACCACTACCTAATTCCAGAATCATTTCATCACTCCAGAAAGAAATCCTGAACCCATTAAACAGTCACTCCTAATTCTCGCCTCCCCTCAGCCCTTGGCAACCACTGATTTCCTCCCTGTCTCTATGGATTTGCCTATTCTGGACATTGCCTATAAATTAAATCATAGAATATGTGGCTTTTTGTGTTTTACTTCTTTTTATTCACTGAGCACAATGTTTTCAAGGTTTACCCATGTTGTAGCATATATCAGCACTTAATTCCTTTTTATGGCTGAATAATATTCCACTGTATGGATAGAATATATTTTTTATCCATTCATTGGTTGATGAACAACATTTGGGTTGTTTCTACCTTTTGGCTATTATGAATAGTGCTGCTATAAGCATTCACATACAAGTTTTTTTTTTTTTTTTTTTTTTTTTAAATAGGTTTGGTCTCACCATCGTCCCCAGGCTGGTCTTGAACCCCTGGCCTCAAGCAATCCTCCTGCCTCAACTTCCCAAAGTGCTTGGATTACGGGCGTGAGCCATTATGTCCAGCCTACATACAAGTTTTTGTTTGAACACTTGTTTTCAATTCTCTTGGGTGAATAGGTGAAGGTATTTTTTGGCCACCTTTGGTGAAGACAGAACCATTTGAAACTGATAGGTGAGTTTTGCTACAAAGAAAAGAGCAGATGTGGCTGGGCACAGTGGCTCACGCATGTAATCCCGGCACTTTGGGAGGCAGAGGTGGGTGGATCACCTGAGGTCAGGGGTTGGAGACCAGCCTGGCCAACATGGCGAAACCCTGTCTCTACTAAAAACACAAAAATTAGCCGGGTGTGGTGGCGGCGCCTGTAATCCCAGCTACTCGGGAGGCTGAGACAGAAGAGTCACTTGAACCTGGGAGGCAGAGGTTGCAGTGAGCCGAGATGGGGCCACTGCACTCCAGCCTGGGTGACAAGAGTGAAACTCCGTCTCAAAGAAAACCAAACCAGAACAAACAAGCAAAAAAACAGAGCAGATGTTTGAGTGCAGCCTGGATGAGGCATGAAAGTGGGAAAGAGTGTAACAGAACACCTTGGGCCCGCCGTGGAATCCTAAGGGCAAAGGGTCTCTGGAAAGGAGGTGAGGAGAGATGGAGAAGATGGTGTCAAAATAAGACAGTAATGACCTTGAGCTTAATGGATAGGAGAAGAATGGGTTTGTGCAGAATTTATAAAATGGCTGCTAATATTTCCTTTTTTATAAGGAAGGGAAAAATCTATGGTGGAGATGAAAAGGTGGGTTAGGGGAGGGCCAAAGTAAAGCAAAAATTGTTCTGCTTTTGGCCATGTATTGCCAGCATGTTGTTAATAGATGCTGTTTTGGCAGAAAGAAGAAAAGCTTGTTTAGCTGCATGTAATGCGAGATGACAAAATTGGTGGAGCAAATTTTAGCATAACAAATTGGAGAAAGGGACTCACTTATTACAAGAATACTGCTGTGCATTTCTATAGTGATGGACTTCTGAAGCATATTCTTGTCTATAAGCTCATTAGGATAAATGAATCAGACAGAGCAGGTACTATTTTCTGTCATTTGAGAAATAAGAAAATCAAGGCACCCAGCACAGCTCTTGGTGATTAGTAGATATTCAGTCAGTATTTGCTAAATAAATGAAGCAGAGTCATATCAAGTTAAAAAGTATCAGAGCTTGGAGGGTCTTTGAGATCATCCAGAAGCCCTCTTCCCACCTCAATTTTGGAGAAGGAATGTCAGAGCAGTTTGGGGAAATTTTGGGCTTAAATCCAAGGTCAATTGGTCAAGGAGTGAAGGACCCAAGTCAGCAATGTGTCCTTTGTTTCAGTACAGAGCGTCAGCATATTAACTACAATGCTGGGTGGCGATTTGTGCTCTTGCCTGTCTCTACCACTGAGCCATATGCTTCTAGGGGTGGAGCTTGGGTCTGATTCATCTTTGAATACCCAGGATGCTGTAGTACAGTTGATGAAACTTGTTGGATGGATGAACAGGAATGGAAGCTCTGTGTTATTACTGCGTCTCTGCTCCTTCTTCTCATTTTGCCACAGCTTTTAGTGGCAGATACAAAACTCAACCATAGTTTCCAGGCTCCAGGAATCTTTTCCCTAGATAGTGTCTACATTCATCAAGGTGTACTCATAGAGTACAGACTGCAAAAGATGTACCTGGCGGGTTGCTTTGGACTTGTTAGGCCCCCTGGGATAATCTCTACTGTACTGTTATTATGGAAGTATCTAGAAGGTGAGAGAAAGAGGACATTTTCCTTAGTTCAAAGCCCAATGCCAGTCTAGCTACCTTAGGTAGAATCTCAAGTGTATCTTGCACACCAGAAAGTTCCTTCCTGGCTGGGCACGGTGGCTCATGCCTGTAATCCCAGCACTTTAGGAGGCTGAGGCAGGTGGATGACTTGAGGTCAGGAGTTCGAGACCAGCCTGGCCGACATGGTGAAAGTCCATCTTTACAAAAAATACAAAAATTGGTCAGGTGTGGTGGCACGCACCTGTAATCCCAGCGACTCGGGAGGCTGAGGCAGGAGAATCGCTTGAACCTGGGAGGCAGAGGTTGCAGTGAGCAGAGACCATGCCACTGCACTCCAGCCTGGGTGATAGAGCAAAATTCTGTTTCAAAAAAAAAAAAAAAAAAAAAAAAAAAAGAAAAGGAAAGTTCCTTCCTTTGGTATGTTGTCCAGGTCCCAGGTAGGTAGAGGTAGGCTTGCCTTTTAGAAATTATGCTTTTCAGAATGGGACTCAACAATGATGGGGGCAGTAAGAGGTCATAGGATCTTCAAGGGGTTCTGAAACAATTCTTTGTCTACCCTGTTTTGCTCTTCTTGGGGACTTCTGTTTGTTCCTGAGCACATATTTCAGGCAAAATGGAGGAGGTCTCATAGTGGTCTTTCCCATGCCTCATACTAGACAGTCACGCTGTCCCCAGCCTGTGAATGACATATGGTGGGTACCAAAGCTAGTGCATGAAGGGTCTGTCTGCAGGACAGAAAGAGAGGCACAGGGGGTTGCACGTTAATCATGGTGTTAGATTTGTTATATGACCTCTGTTCTGCTTCTGCCCTGTGTTGAGCATCCACCATGGGGTTCTTCTACCTAAGCCTCCACTTCCTGTCTCCTGCACAAACTCCAAGATCCTCATATTAGATCTTGCCAACACCTCCCCAGCCTGGGGACAGCGTGACTTCTTCCGGTTTTTTCTGTTCCCACTCAGTGTCAATAAATTCATAGAGTGCAGACTGCAAAAGCACCATATTGGAAAGCTCAGTTTTATTCAATGTTCCATGATGGCCATATTGCCAGCAACCTGACTCCTCCTGATTTCAAAATAGTTTCCACATGTATTAGGGTTCTCCAGATAAACAGAACTAATAGGATGTATAGATAGATGGAGAGAGATTTATTATAAGAAATTGGCTTATGTGACCATAGAGACTGACGGTTCCTAAAATCTGCAGTTGGCAAGCTGAAGACTCAGGAGGGCCAATGGTATAGCTCTACTTCAAGGGCTGGCAGCCTTGGCACCCAAGAAGAGCTGATGTTTCAGTGTGAGTCTGAAGGTAGGAAAAAAGCCAATGTCCCAGCTCAAATGCAGCCAGTCAGGCAGGAGGAGTTCCCTCTTATTAGGAAGTGGGTCAGCGTTTATTCTATTGAGGCCTTCAGCCGACTGGATGAGTCCCACACACATAATCTGCTTGACTCAGTCTACTGATCTCAATGTTAATCTCATCCAAAGTCATCTTCACAGAAACACTCAGAATAATGTCTGACTAAATAGCTGGGCATCCCATGGCCCAATCAAGTTGACACATAAAATTAACCATCACACCACACAACCTAAGCACAAAGCCAGAAGGTCTTATTACATGGATGAGATAGCCAGGAACCAGTGATTCTTCTTTGCTCTATGTCTCTTATCTTGCAGAAGCCAACAGCGCGTTTGTTAGCGCTCAGAATTCACTTAGACAGCCTGAGGTACCCATATAAAGGACCTAGTGGCCCAGGGAGTGTGAGAAGCAGCCTCAGCATCCCCATGAGAAGGTCGGTTCAAGCCCTCTCTCTTTGTCATGGCAGGGAGGTTGGGGTGAGCCTCTCTTTCCTCATCTTTGCTGAAGGTGAGCCACTCAGTCCTCTGAGGTGGCATCTTCTGCACAAAGGGGCTCAGCTAGATGTGTGTGGAGGGTCATGGCTGTGCTGGTTCGAATGAAGAAGGCTGATACTTGAGATGATAGTACAGGAGGGAACCAATGCAGAATATGATGAGGGCACCAGCAAGGTGCTGAAGTTCCCAGGGCAGCATGTCCATGGGAGTGGGTGGGAGGCTGTCAGGTGGGAAGAGGATGCTGTATTATCAAAGTTGGCTTCTGTAATGGCTGAGGTTTGGTTATTCTTTACAGTGGGAGATAGAAGAGGAACCTGACTTTCAAAGTGATCTCTCTGTATTGTGAAACAGGATATATATGGGAGCTTCTAAGAGAGAATACTTAGCCAGCCCGGGAGCTGGCAAAGAGCTGTCAGAGAAGGATGCAGGTGAGTTGAGCCCTGGTAGGGGGGTGGACTGGCAAGGGTCATCCTGTCAGATCTTTAGGCCAGAGGTCGCAGCTAGGAACTTTCCCGAATTGTCACTGAGGATCACATCAGAGAGAATGGGAAATGACAATGGGATGGAACCTTACAAGTAAACCTTGTTTAGTTCCTGTCTTACCGTAAGCCACTGTGTTTTATGACAGTGTTTTGTCACACTTTAGACAGACCACAGCTTCTCCTTTTTCTCAAACTGAGATATGAGATGGGAATGAATTTCTCTCTCTCTGTCTCTGTCTCTTTCTCATCATCCCCTTCACATCCCCTTTCCATGGCCTTCATACTCACCTGCACCAGGTCTGGCGTGAGGCGCTTGGCCTGCAGCCATTTCTGGAACCTCTCTGTTTTCCGCAGGACACGCTCAATGCTGCAGGTCCTTGGGGCTGATGCAGAGGCACAGATTCTCCTGTCTGAGATCTCGTTTTGATAGTTGCTGACCAGTCTAAAGATCTCCACAGGGCGCCAGATTTTGGAATCATCTGAGTAATTTGCAGGATAAGAAAGCAAGAAGTCGGGAGGCAGTCCGAGGTGGGAAGCCAGCCAGCTGTCAGACCTGTTGGAGGAATAGCCCTTTGAGGATTGGCCTGTGAGCTGGAGGCTCGCAGAGCCCAGGGACAGGGAGACAGGGGACAATAGCCCAAGTGATCCATTTCTCCTACTTAGACTGAGGTGTTCGAAATTCTTTTTGTGAGAGGACTATTTTTGCTTCTTCAAACTTATGGTAGTGTATATGTCATATCAGAAAAGGTGACGGAGGTGTGAGTCATGCACACACATTATCCTCTTCATACAACTGGCACAGAAAGTCTAGCCATAGCTCTCTGAACTTTTACTCCCTGTAAAGATAGCAGCTTTACATACACTGACATTTTTGATTCCCCTAATTCCCAATTTCCACTTTACAAGGGTGGAAACTCAGGCTTGTAGAGCTTAAGTACCTTAGCCAAGATCAGACAATATGTTGTCAATCAGAGGTGTGGACCCCAGGCTGTCAGTCAGCAAACCCCAGTATCTCTCCCTTCCCCTACACTGGTTCCCCAAACTGCTCACCCTCTGACCAATGGCTGGGTCTTGGAACCACAGAGGTTCTTGAAGAGGCTCTTGGGTCTGCACTAGGGAGACCACTCTACCTCCATATCAAACCCCAAGCAGTCCAATTCATTTTGTTTCCAGTCTAAAAATTTAAGTCTTCAGCACCAATAAAGTCGCAGACAAGAGTGACTACTAAATGGTCATCAAATTAGAAGCTACCTGGGCTCCAGGAGGTGGGTGATTCTACATGATGGCCTGGCCAGTCCTTAATCCTCCTGGAAGAGAGGCATTGGCTAATTTATTTATTTATTTTGAGATGGAGACTCACTCTGTTGCCCAGGCTGGAGTGCTAGGGCTCCATCTCAACTCATTGCAACCTCTGTCTCCTGGATTCAAGCGATTCTCTTGCCTCAGCCTCCCCAGTAGCTGGGTTAGAAGTGCGCGCCACCACGCCTGGCTAATTTTTGTATTTTTAGTAGAGACAGAGTTTTACCATGTTGGCCTGGTTGGTCTTGAATTCCTGGACTCATGTGATCCGCCTGCCTCGGCCTCTCAAAGTGTTGGGATTACAGGCGTGAGCCACTGTGCCTGGCAGGCATTGGCCTATTATCACCTGCCAGTTTCCTAGGCCCCACAGTTATATTTTCTCCATAGTCATTTCTCCAGCTGTGTTTTCCGTTAGGGAAGAATGTTAAATCTCTTTTTGATTTATGTATGAAAAATTACTCAGAAAAAGTTTACCTTCATTATTATTAACAATTGAAGGTCATACTGCAAATGAAAATCAGGCAGCATACAACATGCTATGTATTTAATTTAATTAAGAATATTTAAATTCTTATTATTGGGCATTATTGGGTTGCCCCATGATAATGAGTTTTGGATAATGCATTTTGGAAGAATTAGCTTTTCCATTAGACCCAAACCCTAGATTGTGTTGTTTTTTTCTCTTACCTGACACGACTTTACCCTAAGAGATTGCAAGCTTTTCCTACTGTTTTGATGGCAAAGAAAGTCACACAAAAAAATTACAAGAGCAAAGAGGTCAAGGGACTTGTTCAGGAAGCTGGACAGCCCAGGCCTCTGAATCCCTGAGTTATGCACTAGAGCTCCAGTCTCACATCTGGGAAGGTGCTCCAATGGAAACTGTCAGTGAGCAACTTCTGCAATGCAGGACAATGCAAATTGCATTGGAAGCAGGCACGAAGGATTCTGTACAAGAACATTGGCATCAATGTATTTAAAAAGATGAAACAGTGTAACCTTGTAATGAGTCCATTTTACTGGAAGTTTCAGGACAACTATGGGAAAAGATCCTCCCCTCTAGGTGGATAAGGAAGGCCCAGGACCCAGACACAGGCCTGTCTGCCTTTATCCTGCAGCTGCTCTTGCTCATGGAGTTTCAAACCCACCCCCACTCCCCACCCCCACCCCCCAGCCACCAAAGGGACTGAAGCTGGAAAGTTATCACTCGGTGGCTCTTTTAGATAATGATAATAGTAACACGCATTTGTGAAACACTGAAGTGTGCCAGTCACTTTACTAAACACTTTATATGTACTGATTCATTTAATCCTTTCAATAAACCTACAAGACTGATACTATTATTAACATATAGATGAGGAAACTGAGGCACAGAATGATTACATCATTTGCCCAAGGTCACATGATCAAGAATTGCAGGAAGTGGCATTCAAGGCTCCAGAGCTTGCAGTGGGGACACCACTAGACTTCCATAGTCAACCCCAAGGAATCCCATTAATTTTTTTTTTTTTTTTTTTTGAGACAGAGTCTTGCTCTGTCACCCAGGCTAGAGTGCAATGGCATGATCTCAGCTCACTGCAACCTCCACCTCCTGAATTTAAGTGATTCTCCTACCTCAGTCTCCTGAGTAGCTGGGATTACAGGCACACACCACCACGCTCGGCTAATTTTTGTATTTTTAGTAGAGACTGAGTTTCACCATGTTGACCAGGCTGGACTCAAACTCCTGTCCTCAAGAGATCCGCCCACCTCAGCCTCCCAAAGTGCTGGGATTACAGGCGTGAGCCACTGCGCCTGGTCCCATTAATTTTAATCTTGTTTCTTTCACCACTTTGTGCTTGCTTATTCCTCTATCACCCATTTTATGAATTAGCTCATAGAAACAGATTAGTAACATTATTAGGGTTTATAGGCGGCAGGATCCTTGAAGATTATTTTGTCCCTTCCCCATCTTGTTTTGAGGATGAGAAAATTGAAAAGAGAATTGAAAGGGATGAGAACATTGAAAAGAGAAAATTGAAAGCAGAATACATATGTGACTTTTCTGAAGACTCACAGACAGTTAGTGGTAGAGGAGGGCAGGTCTCAGGGCTCTTGTTCTCCCAGTTGGTGGGGGTGGTGTGGGAAGAGATTCCTTGCCCTGTGAGACAAGTTCATTGTCCTTTTTTTCTGTCCCCACCTCCTAAGGAGGCTCCGCTGAGACAACAGCACTGCCTTGGCAGATGACCTGTAATGAGTGCCTGGGCAGGTTCAGGCACTCATTGACTTGAGGCATTCCACAAGGACCAATTGAGACAAATAAACAGGATCGCAGGCTGCACTTCTACCCTCATTCAAAAATGGTAACAAATTTATTGCATTGAATGGGAAAAATGTGTATTCTTACAGTGTTGACTACCTACTTTATTGAATAGAAGAATGTCAGTGAGAAAATGTCAGTGCTTTTTATTCACTAAAATGTTACTATCCTGGAATTTGGACAACCACAAAGCAGAGACAGCATTCTCATCTTCCTTCTAAATTGAGATCATGGGCCTGATTGAAGTGAGGCTGGCCAAGTTCCTGATTGTGTTGAAAGAGGGACAAGCAGAATTATAGTTTCTCAGAGCTGGAAAAAAGCATCAAGGCCATGTGGTCCAATCCCGCCAAGTCCCTCAACATGGGGTGGGGGAGTGGGAGAGATCGACAGTTTTGGAATTAGAATAAAATGCCCTCTTCCCATGCATTCTTCTCATGCTTGAATCTAGTCAAACATGAAGTCTGTAGATATGCCTTTCTAAGTTGTTTTTCCTCCCTTCCCTCTTCTCATCCTATAGCTCTGCACTGAACCCTTAACCCATTTAGTGTCTTTCCAAAGCTCTTGGGCTACAGTTCATGCTCCTTAGTGCTTAGAGCTTAGTTCACAATGCTCTGCCTGCTGCATTGCCTGCTGCTCTTCTTACAAGTTTGCTTTGGTCTCACCAAACCACTGACTATCCTTGGATAAGCCACATTCTTTCAGGCCTCTGAGGTTCCAGTCACCTGTCATATGCTGACACCTTTGTCTGAGACAGTTTCTTCCTCTTTCTTGTCTGGAAAATCCCAATGTAGCCCTTTAAAATCCAGATGGATACCACCTCTTTGGAACTCACTCCCTCATCCCCAAGTGGGGACCTTCCCACACACTCCCATGATACCCCGTGTAAGACCTTTAAAAATATTTCCTATACTCTGTTTTAACCATTGATTTACTTCTTTGTCTTCCTGATAGAAAGTAAACTCCTTCAGAGCAAAGATTTGACCTCTTTTAACTTTGCAACTCAGTGTTCAGCGGAGTACCAAGTTAGTGCTCAATACTCTACAGGTGGATGGATGGATAGGTATTTAGATGTATAGATAGATAAGTGAGTAGAGAGATGCATGGAGGGCCGGATGGTGGGATGCACAGTATGATGGTTGGGTGGAAGAACGCATGGAGGGCCACCTGGATGAAATATGGATGGTGGATGAATAGGTGCATGGATTCACATAAGACTGTCACCCAAGCTGGAGTGCAGTGGCGTGATCTTGGCTCACTGCAGCCTCCCGCTCCTGGGTTCAAGCAATTCTCCTGCCTCAGCCTCCCCCAGTAGCTGGGACTACAGGCGTACGCTGCCACGCCTGGCTAATTTTTGTATTTTTAGTAGAGACGGGGTTTCACCATGTTGGCCAGGATGGTCTTGATCTCCTGACCTCGTGATTTGCCTGCCTCGGACTCCCAAAGTGCTGGGATTACAGACATGAGCCACCGCGCCCAGCCGGTAATCACTTTTTTGAAGTAGGAAAGTGTTTGGAGAGCAACAAGAACACAATAAACAAATATACCCTTAGAAAGAGAGGCAAAGGATGTGAACCTGTAGACAATTTAGCAAAGAAGAAATACAAATGGTCAATAAATCTGAAAAAAGGTTCAACTCAGAAGAAATTCAAACTTAAAAAAAGGTATTAAATATTTGTAAGTGTGCAAAAAGTGAGCTTTATAAGTAGAAGTCTCCATTTAGATATATATATCTCCTTCAATTTTGTCTTTTTGATCCAGAAATTTCACTTTTAGGAGTTTGTCATAAGGAATTCATCACTCATGTGCACAATATATAGCTACAGGGATGTTTAACATAGAACTGTTTATAATACCAAAAAATGAAATAAAAAACTCTAGTTTCACAATGGTGGTTTTAATAAATTATAGTTAAATAATTAAATAAGTTATGCTTAAATAGTTAAATAAATTATGGTTGATTGATGCAATTGAATACCATGAAGCTGTTAAAAATCAAAGTGTGCAGAAGATCATTTAATAATGTGGAAAGATGTTCCTGATATATTGTTAAATAATACTTTCCGAAAAGTATACATAGCATGTTCACATTTTTGTCAAAACATTTCTTAATTCACACTTCGAAAAAGGGTGGCAAGGATATGCAACAAAATGTTGACTAAGGGGTGATCTCTTGGTGGAAGAATTATATGTGATTTTAGTTTGTGCTTTCTTTAATCAATCTTTCCCGAAAATACTAAAATAAACAGGCATGACTTTTATAATAAGAAAAAGGGTATTTATATTATAGAGAAAAGGACTCCAAACAGGACCACGTCCCCAGACTCACTGACTGCCTCTCTCTGCCTCTTTGTGCTGAGGATGACCATTCTCAACGTGCAGAGCTCTAAACCCCAATCTGCCCTGCCTGGTGTTTTCCTGCTTGTATCTGCACACTTCCCTTTCACAGGCACATGGAAAATGAATTCTAAGGGAGATGAAGTAATATCCTGGACTCTAACGGAACACAAACCTATTTAGGGAAATGCTTTCTGATTTTGGCTAGCATCTGCCAAATGCTAGTAAGAAAACCTTCATTTATTGCCCTTTGGTGAATATGCAGTCACCCTAGAGCTCTTCCTTAGTTGAATCCTTAAATTTCTCTCCCTCCTTTTTAAAAATATGCCTGTCTCCTCATTGCCTCCCTCCAAGGAATCAACGCCCCTTCACCTGTGTTCTTGGTCCTTTTTATCTCATTTCCTAGGCGGAGAACCTTGAATTCACATTCAACATCTGCATATTTATTTCCTCTCGCATGGTGTTGGTCAACAGAATGACTCTATAGCTGAATCGACTTGTATCCTTCCTGTTCTACTTTGTTCCCAATGACTTGTGTCCTGGACTATGGGAACTGGTCTCACAGCCCCTGCCAACACCACCAGTCCGTCCTGTCCACTTTGCACGAGCTCTTCCTAAATCACAGGTCTCACGTTGCCACTCCCCAGCCTAACACTCACCATGGACTGCAATAGAGATTCCTTAATGGATGGCCTTTCAAAAATGCCTTTAAAACGGTTTAATATGCCTTTAAAAAGGCTTAATATGCCTTTAAAAAGGCTTAATATGCTTTTAAAAAGGCATAATAGGAAAAGTCCACACCAACTCCATAAAATACCTCACAAAAGCAGTTCAACATTTTTGATTGGTATTTTCTATCTATTATTTCTATTTAGTAATTTGGTTGAGTAAGCAAAGATGTCTTTGATTAATACAGATTGCAAATAAAATCATTGTTAATTAATGCCTTTTGTTTGGTCACCAAATCTTACAAACATAAGTTAGGTCCTTTGAGGAAGATGGAGGAGAAAGGGCATATATATGACAAAGGATCGTTGGTGCTGAAAAGACTGCAACCCATTGGTCCACAGGATTAAGGCCCCGATTCCTTGGCATGACAATTAAAGACACCCTGCCCCACATATCCCTTCAACCTCCTCCTCTGTCATGCCTCCACATACACCCCATGCTCTAGCTAAGCACCTCTCACCTCTTCCCACACCTTTGCTTAAGATGTTACTTCCACCTTCACCTCCCGTTACATTTCAGCTCATCCTTTAAAAGGCCTTGCTTAGAATACCTTCTCTTGCCTTCTCCTGGCGAAGCCCTTCCCCAGGTCCCATTTGGAATTAATGGAGCTCCTGGAGGTCCTTTACACTGCCCTGCATCAGACCAAGCTTTATTATTATTATTTATAACATGACCCCTCATCCTGACCACCTAGAAGGCAATGACCGGAGTTATAGTTGCTGTCACCACAGTACCTGCTAGAGTTTGGCCGTGGTAAAGGCTCATCGACTGTGTGTTGATAGGTGTAAATTCCAAGTGTGACGCCATTCTTTGCTGAGAGCCATGTGCATTGCAATTTACTAAACTCCAGTTTTCCTCTGATCGTGGCAATCTCTCACAACAGAAAGCTCGTTCAGAAACTTTGGAGCAAACTGTTCTGGTTTGAATTCCACATCTGCCAGTTAGGTGACATTGTGCAAGTTACTTGATCTTTTTTAAAAAATAAATTTTATTGTGTATATTTAAAGTATACAACACGATGTTATAAGATGCATATATATGGTGAAATGGCACAGAGTTACCCATTTCTCCCCACTGAAGTCACTTTATCTGGCTATGTCTCAGTTTACCACCTTAATAATGGGTGCACATCATTATCTCTCACAATGGTTTAAAATAGGTGTCACATTGTAGGCTTTCTATAAATTTTATTTCCTGCCCACTGTGAGAAATGAACTTGATAAACTCAACAGTCCCAGGCTACTCCATTCATAGGAAAGAAAACTTCAAGCTTTCACTCCAAAAGGAAATGTTGGATTTAGCATTTAGGGCTGGAATTTGGCTTCACATCTTGCCCTCCTACCCACCCCAACCTCAGACCATTACCACTCTGATTAAATGGATTTGTTTCAGCTCCCACCCATATTACATTCTGATTCCTTTTCAACAAATTCCTGGACATCTTCACAAGAAGGGAACATAATTTTGTGATTCAGAGTTATTTGATTGATATTCTGACCTTATTTCTTCTTTAAAGAACTTCTTGCAAATAGATGTCCCGATGCAGGCATTGCATTTATCAAGACCGAGGAAAGTCCTTCCAAAATTGTAGCTGGTTCTGACTTGGGACACCAGAGAAGAAGGGGAAGAAGCTGGCAAGGAGAAGGAACAGCTCAGGGCTGAGACCCACAGCAGCAGGGCCAGCCAGCCGGGGCGGAGGGCGGCAGCCTCAGGCCCCAGCTGGGGCTCCATCTTGGGCTCCGGACTCCAGCTGCAGCCTCTGGCTGCCCACTCGGGGCTGCACAGAGGCAGGGCTTGGCCGAAGAGGAAGCTGTCAGAGGGGGCTGGCTTCGGGGTGCTGACCCCATCCCAGCCTCGCAGGTTTCTCTTTGAGGATGCTGAGGTGCTTGGGGCTAATGAGGCTGGGGAGGAGGTGAGGAAGTCAGTGGAGGATGCTGATAACGCTGTTTCCAGAGTTACTCTTCCTCTGCCGGGGGTGGCTGCTTCAGGCTGGGGAGGGGCTCACTGGCAGATTTCGGGAAGGACAATTGTCAGGGCTTCCCTGTGTGGTCCTTTTGACAAATACAGGATATCCCGGCGGGGCAGGAAAGGTTCGTGCAGGATGTGTGTCCAACCTGCGTTCCACCTGGGACTTTCAAAGGATCCTGAAAGCCTCCGCCCTCCACTGTTTTAATCCCGGGTTTATCTGTCCCTATGGATTACACGTGCACCCCAATTTTTGACCCCTCTGTGCTAGGTCATTTGTCCTGCCCCTTAATCAGCCCTACTTGCCTCACTTTTACCATATTTGCCTGTGAAATAACTAGAGGTTAGTTTGCTTGCCATTAACCGGCACATTTAGCACTGATTTGAAAGGCAAAGGCTTTTTACTGCTTAGGGAAGAGAAAACCTCAGGTTAGTCCATCTTCTCTTGCTGGTCTGAGAACAAGAGACCGGAAAGAAACCGGTGGCCTCTGTGGCATGATGAGGGGAGCATCAGAAAGAGCCTTCTGACTGCACCCAGCTGTGTTTATCCCTCTCCCACAGACCTGAAAGCTTCTCTTCCTTTACCAACTTGCTTCGCTTCTCAGTGGCTTGGCCGGATTTGGTAGGATTTAACTGCTCCAGGATTGCCGTCCTCCCGATACCAAGATAAGGTCCACAGCATGGAGTAGATGGGAGTGCTAATTTGGGAACAGAGAGAACCTCTGAGAACCAAATCAGGGAAGTCAGGTTGCCTCACATTCTGTGAGAGGGTGGAGGTGGGGAGCAGGGCACAGTTTGAAAATATGAGAAAGTGCATAAGAAGATGGGGCTGGGGGTGAGGAAAAGGGAGGTAAGAAGGAGTGGGGATTGCCTCTAGACACTTGACAAGTTTTGCTAGACATTGGTGGGAAGAGCTGGTAAAGGCAGTTTTCTGAAGATAAAGCACGTGCTTATTAGCATCTGTATAGCCTCCTTAGTAAAATGTCTGGTCATGTTTGCTGTTTATTGGTGAGTTTTGACACTTGTTTATATATTCTAGATCCGAGTCCCCTGTTGGATATGTGGCTTGCAAATATTTTCTCCCCGGGGCTAACTTGTCTTTTATTCTTTTAACAGAGTCTTTTGCAGAGTGAAAGTTTTGATTTTGAAGTCCAATTTGTTAATTTTTTCTTTTTGAATCATGCTTTTGGTGTCAGGTGTGATAAAAGAAAAACTTAAGTACATTTAAATTTTAAAGGGTTTATTTGAATATTCAGCGATTCATGAATCAGGGCAGTATCAGACTGCAAACATTCTGCTGGGAGGGGCAAGAAAGGAAACTTTCATCGTGTTTGCAGAAGTAGGACAAAGAAAATTTTTATTGGTTAGAGTGGAAAGTCCCTAGTTACGGATTAATTGATGATTTTTTTGATTGATATATTTTCTAGTTTAAATTTACTATTTACATTGGGCTTTGGTTTGTTCACACAGGTGCCAGAGCCACCGCAGTCTAATGGCCTCCCAATTAGAATTTAAAAAATGAATTCATCCTTTTTGATCAGCCTCTTCACTAAAACTTGGGCGGAAGCTCCACTCTCTGTGACCATCATGGCTAAGCTGTCCTTGTCTCGGTGTGAAACTCATAAGTCACAACATCACGCTCATTGAGGAGAGATTCCTTTTGTTGTTCATCTCATTTTTGTTGCTCTTATTACAGTGAGACCATCTGGCATACCGTTGATGACTGTGAACACACATTTAAGACCCTCAAGTGAATATAGTTCACCAGGGAGATTATGATGACTACCAGGAGGATAATACCGAGAGACTGCAGTATGTTCCTTAGCCAAGGTCCTCACAAACCAACCCAACTAACATTTCTAGAGAAACAAAAGAAAATCACAGGTCAATGACCAGAGCAAACTGTAAATTCAGTCTGAGTCCAGAGGAAATTTAGTTAGCAAGATTTCTAGATTTGAGCTTGAAACATATTTTTCTGGTTTGCAGTTTGAATGTCTCTGGTTATGGCACTGAGGGTTTCAATGATCTCCCTGAGTGGTCCACATATCAGGCATAAGGGTTGTCCTCAGAAGTCACATCAAGTTGTCTATAACTGTCTGGCGGGGTTTCAGGAACAGAGCACGTCTTGTTCTGAGTGATTTCAAGTCTGAAAAATGGGAAAAATTGGATTGGAGGAATAAAGATGAATTCAAAATTCAGTCCAGTCTACAAATAGACAATAACACTCAAAAAACAACAAATATGGCTACAGTCTACTATCAAAAATTATGCACAGATCTTTTCAGACATTACAGGGGTCCTCTGGCATGTCCTAAAGTTAGTTCTAGGTCAAAAAGACTTAATTTAGAAGTTTCTTTTGGGAAGTTTGTAAAAAATATCAAAAGGTCTAAAACATTTGATTAAATAGGATTGTTGGTCATTATGAAACAATGAGAGGCAAATACAGAAAGGTTATATAGCTGTAAAAAAAACTTAGCTCTTTTAATATTGAGAAGACTCATATATATATATGTGTGTGTGTGTGTGTATGTATGTGTGTAAAAACAAAGACCTAGTAAAAGACAACACGAAGCACAAGAAATTATCTTGATAAAACACAAATCCTTGTAAGGTAGATCACTTAAAAGATAAGAGAAACCTTTCACCAGGAAAACTTTGTTCTTTCAACAGAAAAAAAGCCAGTGTCTAGCTTTGTATCAATGTACTTTTGATATTAAAGCTAATTTTTAAAAACCTGTCTAATAAATTCATTCAATTTTAGTGAGCTTGACACCACATGAAATTCCTTTTTCAAATTTTAAACTGTCTATACCTTTCTTATATCAATTTAGTTTGTCCTATACTCTTCCTCTCTCCCACTGTGAAACAATTTATCACTCTAATTTAGGACAAAAATTATTCTTTTTTCCCCTTAATGAAAATACACCCTTATACTTACAACTTCCTTGATAAAACATGCCTTACTTCCTTCACATATACAGTTGTTGCCCTTATTATTTCTAGAAGTTTTAATTACACACATTAATTAGAATTTTAAATTCTTAGTAACCTTAATTTCTAGTGAAAACTAGTAAGCATTATAAACAGTTTCGTATCAGCATTTTGTAAATAAACACCATGTCATATATAATATTTCATGTTTATTAGCAGACCCAAATATATTTAGCTTCTCTATAGTGTATAAAAACAAGATGCCAAAGTATACATACTTTAATCTTATGTTCAGCAACTAATGTTTTAATGTTTTAACTTACTCAGAAATGGCTTCAATATTTAATGAATATTTATTACTTAATGGAACATAATATAACTTTAAGATTTCAAGTTACTGGCCAGGCGTGGTATCTCATGCCTGTAATCTCAGTACTTTGGGAAGCTGAGGCAGGTGGATCACTTGAGGTCAGGAGTTTGAGACCAGCCCAAAATGGTGAAACCCCATCTCTAGTAAAAATACAAAAATTAGTCAGGCGTGGTGGCATGCGCCTGTAGTCCCATCTACTCAGGAGGCTGAGACAGGAGAATTGCTTGAACCCCGGAGGTGGCAGAGGTTGCAGCGAACTGAGGTTGTGCCACTGCACTCCAGCCTGGGAGACAGAGCAAGACTCTGTCTCAAAAAAAAAAGATTTCAAGTTACAAAAAAAGATTTTTGAAACAATTTTTAGTAGACATGTTTTATAAAACATAATTATTTTTGAAGTTTATAGACTTTTATTTCATTTACATTTACCCAATTCACTTGTTTTTTTTTAATTTTTAATTTTTGTGGGCACATAGTAGGTATATATATTTATGGGGTATATGGGATATTTTGACACAGGCATACAATGTGTAATAATCATATAAGGGTAAATGGGGTATCCATCCCTTCAAGCATGTATCCTTTGTGTTACAATCTAATTATACTTTTTCAGTTATTTAAAAATGTACAATTACATTATTATTGACTGTAGTCACCCTGTTGTGTTACCAAATGCTAGATCTTGTTCATTCTTTGTAACTATTTCTTGTACCCATTAACCATCCCCACTTCCCCTCCCCCGACACCCTCACTACCCTTCCCATCCTCTGGTAACCATCCTTCTACTCTCTATCTCCATGAATTCAATTGATTTGATTTTTAGATTCCCACAAATAAGTGAGAACAAGTGAATTTTGTCTTTCTATGCCTGGCTTATTTCATTTAACATAATGATCTTCAGTTCCATCTGTGTTGATACAAATGACAGGATCTCATTATTTTTAACGGCTAAATAGTACTCCACTGTGTGCATGTACTACATTTTCTTTATCCATT
Organism: Papio anubis; assembly: GCF_008728515.1. Lineage (NCBI taxonomy): Eukaryota > Metazoa > Chordata > Mammalia > Primates > Cercopithecidae > Papio > Papio anubis. Next base: position 100,248,097 of record NC_044996.1, on the reverse strand, counting down.
TGTCTGTTGATGGACACTTAGGTTGCTTCCAAATCTTGGCTATTGTGAATAGTGCTACAGTAAACCTGAGAGTACAGATACCCCTCTGATATACTGATTTCCTTTCTTTTGAGTATATACCCTGTTAGGATATATAGTGCAATTGCTGAACCACATGGTAGCTCAATTTTTAGTTTTTTGAGGAACCTTCAAACTGTTCTCCACAGTGGTTGTACTAATTTACATTCCCACCAACAGTGTGTGTGGGTTGCCTTTTCTCCACATTTTCTCTAGCATTTATTATTGTCTGACTTTTAGATAAAAGCCATTTTAACTGGAGTGAGATAATATCTCACAGTAGTTTTGATTTGCATTTCTCTGATGATCAGTGGTGTTGAGCACCTTTTCATAAACCTGTTTTCCATCTCTACATCTTTTTTTCTTTGAGCAATGTCTGCTCAAATCTTTTGCCCATTTAAACAATCGTATTATTAGAATTTTTTCCTATAGAGTTGTTTGAACTCCTTATATATTCTGGTTATTAATTCTTTGTCAGATAGTTTGCAAATATTTTCTCCCATTCTGTGGGTTGTCTCTTCACTTAGTTAATAGTTTCCTTTGCTGTGCAAAAGCTTTTTAACTTGATGTGATCCCATTTGCCCATTTTTTGCTTTGGTTGCCTGTGCTTGTGGGGTATTATACAAGAAATCTTTGCCCAGTCCAATGTCCTGGAGATTTTCCCAATGTTTTCTTGTAGTAGTTTCATGGTTTGAGGTCTTAGATTTAAGTCTTTAATCCATTTTGATTTGATTTTGGCATACAGTGAGAGATAGGGGTCTAGTTTCAGTCTTCTGCATATGGATATCCAATTTTCACAGCACCATGAGACTGTCCTTTCCCCAATGTATGTTTTTGGCACCTTTGTCTAAAGTGAGTTTACTGTAGATGTATGGATTTGTTTCTGCATTCTCTATTGTGTTCCATTGTTCTATGTGTCTGTTTTTATGCCGGTACCATGCTGTTTTGGTTACTATAGCTCTGTAGTATAATTTGAAGTCAGGTAATATGATTCCTCTGGTTTTATTCTTTTTGCCCAGGATAGCTTTGGCTATTACTTGCTTTCTATATCTGGGTGCTCTAGTGTTGGGTGCACATATATTTAAAATTGCTAAATTGACCCCTTTATCATTATATAATGACCTTCTTTGTATTTTCTCATTGATTTTGTCTTGAAATCTATTTTGTCTGATATAAGTATAGGTACTCTTGCTCTTGTTTATTTTCCATTTGCATGGAATATCTGTTTCCATCCCTTTATTTTCAGTCTATGTGTGTCTTTCTAGGTGAAGTGTGTTTCTTGTGGGCAACAGATCGTTGGGTCTTGTTTTTCTATTCATTCAGCTGCTCTATAACTTTTGATTGGAGAGTTTATGCTATTTACATTCAATGTTGTTATTGATAAGTAAGGACTTACTCCTGTCATTTTATTAATTTTTTTTCTGATTGTTTTGTGGTCTTCTCTTCCTTCTTTCTTTCCTCCCTGTCTCCCTTTTTTCTTTCCTCCCTGTCTTCCTTTTAGTGAAGGTAATTTTCTCTGGTGGTATGTTTTAATTTCTTGCTTTTTATTTTTTGTGTATTTGTTGTATGTTTTTTGGTTTGGGGTTACCATGAGGGTTGCAAATAGTATCTTATAACCCATTATTTTAAACCGATGACAACTTAACACTGATAGCATAAACAAGCAAACAAAAACAATCTAGCCGGGCGCGGTGGCTCAAGCCTGTAATCCCAGCACTTTGGGAGGCTGAGACGGGCGGATCACAAGGTCAGGAGATCGAGACCATCCTGGCTAACACGGTGAAACCCCGTCTCTACTAAAAAAAATACAAAAACCTAGCTGGGCGAGGTGGCGGGCGTCTGTAGTCCCAGCTACTCGGGAGGCTGAGGCAAGAGAATGGCGTGAACCCGGGAGGCGGAGCTTGCAGTGAGCTGAGATCCGGCCACTGCACTCCAGTCTGGGCGACAAAGCGAGACTCTGTCTCAAAAAAAAAAAAAAGAAAAAAAAAAAAAAAAAACTCTATACAACTTTGTCTCCTTGCTTTTTAACTTTTTGTTGTTTCAATTTATATCTTATGGTACTACATCTTGAAAAATTGTTGTAGTTACTATTTTTGATCAGTTTATGTTATTGCCTTTCTACTTAAAATGTGAGTAGTTTACACACCACAATTACAGTGTTATAATATTTTGCATTTTTCTATGTACTTATTATTACCAGTGAGTTTCATAACTTCATATGATTTCTTATTGCTCATTAATGTTCTTTTCTTTTGCTTGAAGAGCTCCCTTTAGCATTTCTTGTAGGACAGACCTGGTGTTGATGAAATCTTTTAGCTTTTGTTTGTCTGGGAAAATCTTTATTTCTCCTTTATGTTTGAAGGATATTTTCACTGGATATTACTATTCTAAGGTAAAAGTTTTTTTCCTTCAGCACTTTCAATATGTCATGCCACTCTCTCCTGGTCTGCAAGGTTTCCACTGAAAAGTCTGCTTCCAGATGTATTGGAGTTCCATTGTATGTCATTTGTTGCTTTTCCCTTGCTGCTTTTAGGAGCCTTTCTTTATCCTTGACCTTTGAGAGTTTAATTATTGAATGCCTTGAGGTAGTCTTCTTTGTATTAAGATTTCTTGGTGTTCTATAAGCTTATTGTATTTGAATATTGATGTATTTCTCTAGGTTTGGGAAGTTCTGGGTTGTTATCTGTTTGAATAAACTTTCTATTTCCATCTTTCTCTCTACTTGCCCTTTAAGGGCAATATCTCTTAGACGTGCTCTTTTGAGGCTAATTTCTATATTTGTAGTCATGCTTTTTAAAAATTCTTTTTTTCTGTTGTCTCCTCTGACTGTGTATCTTCAAATAGCCTGACTTCAGGCTCACTAATTCTTTGTTCTGCTTGATCAATTCTGCTGTTGAGAGACTCTGATGCATTCTTCAGCATGCCAATTTCACTTTACAACTCTAGAATATCTGCATGATTCTTTTTAATTATTTCAGTTTGTTTGTTGAATTTATCTGACAAGATTCTGATTTCCTTCCCTGAAAAGAAATGTTCCCTCCCCCAAGCACACAGATTCTCTCTCCATACCATGTGGCTGCTGCCTCAGGGATGGGGGTGGTGGTGTCAGCAATTCAAGACTGGTTTTCCCACCCCCTTCAGTGCCTCTTTCAGCAATATGAAGTTAAAACCAGGTATTTGGAAAAGAAATATTCAAGAATGTTATCTTGAATTTCTTTGAGTTTTCTCAACACAGCTATTTTGAATTCTTTGTCTAAAAGGTCACATATCTCTGTCTCTCCCAAATTGGCCCCTGGCACTTACTTTAGTTCACTCGATGACGTCATGTTTTCCTGAATGGTACTGGTGCTTATAGATGTTCTTTGGTATCTGGGCATTGAAGAGTTAGGTATTTATTGTAGTCTTCACAGTCTAGGCTTATTTTTACCTGAAGTTCTTGGGAAGGTTTTCCAGGTTTTTGAAGGGACTTGGGTGTTGTGATCTAAGTTTTTGGTCACTGCAGCCATATCTGCATTGGGGGCATCCCAAGCCCAGTAATGCTGTAGTTCTTGTGGACTCATAGAGTTACCACCTTGGTGGTCTTGGGTAAGATCTGGATGAATTCTCTAGATTACCAGAGACTCTTGTCCTTCTTCCTTACTTTCTCCCAAACAAACAGAGTTTCTCTCTCCATGCTGAGCTGCCTGGAGCTGAGGGATGTGTAACACAAGCACTTCTGTGACTACACAACTGGGACAGTGCCGGGTCAGACCTGAAACCAGCTCAGCACTGGGTCTTACCCAAGGCCTGCCATAACCACTACCTGGCTACCATCTATATTTACTCAAGGTCCTAGGGCTCTACAATCAGCAGCTCGTGAAGCCATTCAGTCTTGTGTCCTTTCCTTCACGGTGGCAAGTTTCCCAGGGCCCTAGGAAGATCCAGAGATGCTGTACACGAACAAGGGCCTGGAATTAGAAACCTTAAAAATCTACCTGGTGCTCTACTATACTGTGGCTAAACTGGCACCAAAAACCACAAGATGAAGTCCTCCCTGTCATGCGCGTCCGTGTGAAGAGACCACCAAACAGGCTTTGTGTGAGCAATAAAGCTTTTTAATCACCTGGGTGCAAGTGGGCTGAGTCGAAAAGAGAGTCAGCAAAGCGAGATAAGGGTGAGGCCGTTTTATAGGATTGGGGTAGGTAAAGGAAAATTCCAGTCAAAGGGGGGTTGTTCTCTGGCGGGCAGGAGTGGGGGTCACAAGGTGCTCAGTGGGGAAGTTTTTGAGCCAGAATGAGCCAGGAAAAGGAATTTCACAAGGTAATGTCATCGCTTAAGGCAAGGACCGGCCATTTTCCCTTCTTTTGTGGTGGAATGTCATCAGTTAAGGCGGGGCAGGGCATTTTTACTTCTTTTGTGGTGGAATGTCATCAGTTAAGGCGGGGAAGGGCATTTTCACTTTTTTGTGATTCTTCAGTTACTTCAGGCCATCTGGGTGTATATGTGCACGTCACAGGGGATGCGGACGTGCAAGTCACAGGGGATGCGATGGCTTGGCTTGGGCTCAGAGACCTGACACTCCCCACTCTTTCTTCCCCTTTCCTAAGGCAGAGGAGTCTATCCCTATGTCTACCACTATCACAGGCCCACAGAAAGTACTGCCAGGGTACCACTGATGCTCAGTTAATGCCAAGGGTTCTTCAGTCAGCTTGTGCTGAATGCTGCCTGGCCTGGGACTCACCCTTCAGGACTTCTCTGTCATCCAGAGTCAGTCCAGACATACCATCTAAGAGCCAAGACCTGGATTAGGGACCCTAAGAAGCCTGCTTGGTGCTCTGCTTCTCTGTAGCTGAGCTGGTTCCTAAGATGCAAGACAAAGTCTCCTTACTCTTCTCTCCACTTTTCTCAAACAGAAGGAGTTTTGCCCCTTACTCACCTCAGCTGGGAATGTGCTAAGTTTCACCTGAAGCCAGCACATCTCAGAGTCTCACCCAAGAGCCACGGCATATACTACCTGGTTACCACTACTGATTATTCCGAGCCTAAGAGCTCTTTAGTCATATGGTGATACATCTTGCCTGGACTGAATTCTTCCTTTCAAGGCAGTGGGTTCCCTTCTGCCCCAGGGTGTGTATAGAAATATCTGGGAGCTAGGGTCTGGAATGAGTCTCACAACTCTGGTTGGTGCTCCATTCTACTGTGGCTGAGGTGGTATCCAAGTTGCAAAGCAAAGTCTCATTTACTCTTCCCTATCCTCTCCTCTAGTGGAAGGAAGGGGTCTCTTTTGGAGCAACAAGCTGCATTGCCTTGAGGTGGAGGAGGGGTGATGCAAGCACTCCCTTAGCCACCTCAACCTGTGTCTCATTAGGTTGCATGTCCCCCACATTCACTGGCTTCGAGCCCAGCACAGCACTAGAATTTGCCTAGGAGTTGCAGTTCTTGTGGCCTAGATAGCATTTCAAGTTTATTTAGGATCCCATAGCACTTTAGCCCATAGTGGTGAGGCTTGCCAAACTCATATTTTGAACACTAGGATGGGTGGTTCCCTCTGCATACAGCTGGTCTAAATATTTCCTCTGTGGGCATTGGCTGAGTTCTATCTGATGTTGGCAGGACTGAGTTCCAATGCAAAGTCCCACAGTCACTGACTTTTCCCTCCCCTAAGCACACAGGTTCTCTCTCCACACCATGTGGCTGCTGCCACGGGGATGGGGGTGGTGGTGTCGGCAATTCAAGACAGGTTTTCCTACCCCCTTCAGTGCCTCTTTCAGCAATGTGAAGTGAAAACCAGATACTTTGATCATACACCTGATTTTTGGCTCTTATGCAGGTACTTTTTTTGTGTACATAGTTGTCAGATTTGGTGTTACTGTGGAGAGGATGATTGATGGAGGCTTCTATTTGGCCACCTTGCTCCACCTCCTCCTTATCACTTGTTCTTAACAATTATGCTTGAATTGCTCATGAAAAATTTCATGAGACATTAAACAAAGCTAGCCACTGAAGGACTTCAAAGAAGGCCACTGTGAAATATGCCACTTTGGTATATAATCTCTTCAGGCTCAAGGTACTTAAAAAAGAGCAAATGCAGGGAGAGCCTTTCTCTGCATTCCCCTTATCTGCCTAAATAGAGATCCACCAACCACAGAAGACCAACTCCTATCACAGGAGAGAAAGCTAGAAGTTGACACTATAGCCAGACAAACTATCGCAAATCATCATCTATTCCTCTTGCGGCCTACTTGTCTTTCCCTCAAATCATTTATCTCCCCTAAATGGTCTGCATTCTCCCTCCTCTCTTCCCTATGAAGAGGACATACAAGCTCCTAAATCTCACTGCTTTTTGGTGTGGGGTGGGTGGATTTGTTTTCTTTCCTTTGATAACTGCCAACCCCATCCCAATAAATCTGTATACCTTTTTTTCTGTTAGTTTGCCTGCTGTCAGTTATCAAAGCCTCAGAGGGAAAAGTCTTCTGTTCTCTACACTATCATCTTATTTATTATATTTTTGTTGACAAATCAGGCAAGTATGAAAAATATCACAGAAGCGAAGAAACTTAAAATGTTAAACATCACTCTTCCCTCTTGTTTTTAAAACTTTTTATGTCTGTGATTGACGTGCATTCATTTTTACTGCATGTTTTGCTCTTAGTTTGGATTTATGGTTTTGTGGTCTTAAACATCTAGCAGACACAAACCTGTCTGACCAGCAACCCAGGAAAAACAAACAATTTTGAAAACATTCCTATTTTTATTTTATCAACAATTTTAAAACAAGCTTTATTTACCAATGATCTACCTAAATCATGTGAACTTAGAAAAAAATACATTTGAGTTAGTTTTATATATCTGAGATTTTTGAACTAGTTAATTTACATGAGCTCTCATTTATCCCCCAGCCAATTTGAATGAAACTCCCTTAAAAGATTTTACAAAATGGTTTAGTAATACCATAAAATAGCACATATATGTAATGTTCAAATGTACATACATTCATACAAAGACATATATAAACATATGAACAGAAGCAGATAAGTAACCAATTTAAAAGTCGCTTATTAGGAGAAGTCCAAAGGTCATTCTAGGCTGCTGGTTGACCTGGAGTTGTTATTGTTATTGCAAGGCAATAATTTGAAAGCCTTTTGTTTCATATCTTTTCTTTTGAAATGTTAAGCTAATTTAGCTAAACCTGTAGCTTCCTTCCCTATTATTTGTCATTGTTGTTTTTTTAGGCAAAGCATTTTCTATGTTGAACAGGGATACGTTTCACTATTGTTCTGAGCTTAAGATTCTGTCCAAGGCATAAGAGTGGTTATAAAGCGTATCTGGTTGTTCTAACTTTTGTAAATGCTTATCTAGCTTTTGCTTCTTTTTATGAAGGGTGTGTAGGTAACCAAGTAAAAAAGTCAGAGGATTCAGAGTACACAGAGGAGAACAGAGAGGAAGACACCTTAGAAGCCTCTATGTGCCGATTAAAAATACATCCAGTTGTTTCTGAGGTATTCAGGATCTCTCCCCCTTTTTTTGTGCCCAGCAGATAAGCAGTTTTGTTTAGGTTAAAACTTCCACACTGCAGCCATCAAAATTCTGAATTATTTTTGGTAATATTCACCCATTTCTCTAGAAAGGCACAGGTGCTGAGATGAACTCTCAGGCTCTCTGTATTTAAATAAATTCCTTATTTTCTATCTTCTTGGAACCTTTCCTACCGGGGTCCTTTACTAAACCCAATTCAGTTTCTGTTTGACCCAATCAGACACCTGAAGCCTCTCTACAGGACACAGTCTAGTTTCTATCATGACTTCTGAAACCAATCTGGATTAAAAAATGCTCAGATAAATTCTGTGAACTTGACACAAGTTGTAGAGCTAGTGCATCTGAGAGATCTTACTGGTGATGACCTCCAAGTACAAAGCAAGAGGCAATGAGCACAAGGAGTTCAGCGGGGTACCTATATCTGTTCACTTGTTCCTCCTAGAGGTCATCATCAGGCAGTCTCCCTGGGATCCAACTTCTGACATCAGATCTAATAAAAGAAAAACTTTGGTACATTTCCATTTTAAAAGTTTATTTGAGCATTCAGTGATTCATGAATTGGAGCAGCATCAGACTGCAAACAGCTAGCACTCTGCCAGGAGGAGCAAGAGGGGAAACTTCCACAAAGCTTGAGAATAGAGAGGAAGATAGACTTTTAGAAGCCTCTATTGTCACATAGGTTATACAGTTTGAGAACAGAAAGATAGATCTTTCTATTCCCCTCTGTGTACTCTGAATATTTGACTTTTTCACCTGCTTGTTTGCAGAAGCAAGACAAATAAATAATTTTGATTGGTTAGAGTGAAAATCCCTAGTTAGAGGTTAGTTGGTGATTTCTGATTGGTAAAATTTCTAGTTTTAATTTACTGTGTACCTTGGGCCTTGGTTTGTTCATGTGAAAATTTAAAGTGCCAAAGCCACAGTCTAATAGTCTCCTAATTAGACCCAGTCTAATGGTGTCCCAATTAGAAATATTTAACAAGTGTAAGAACTCTTCACCTGACCCTAGGTCGCAAAGATTTTCTCCTATGATTTCTTATGAAATTTTTATAGCTTAAAGTTTTACATTTAAATCTATGATCCATTTTGAGTCAATTTTTGTATCACATATAAGGTTAAGTCAAGGTTTATATATTTGCTGATAGATATCTAATTGCTCCAGCACCATTTGTTGAAAAGGATATTCATCCATGGAAATACTTTTGCATCTTTGCCAAAAATTACTTATCTGTACTTGTATGTTTCTATGTCTGGGTTCTCTAGGTTCTCTACTCTATTTCACTGATCTATGTGTCTACTCCTCTGTCAATGCCACACAATCTTGATTACAGTGGCTATATGAAATCTTAAATTTGGGTAGTGATTTCTTTCACTTTATTCTTCTTGTTCAAGATTATATTAGCTCTTCTAGTTTATTTGACTTTCCATGTATACATTTTAAAATAATCTTGTATACATCTGTAGAAAATCTTCTGGAATTTTTATAGGAATTTAGATAATTCTGTGTATCAGTTTGGGGAGAATTGACATCTTTATTATGTTGAGTCTTCAAATCCATGAACACTTTTTGTCTCTCACCTTAGATCTTATTTTATTTTTTTCCATCAGTTATTTGTAGCTTTCAGCATCCAAATCCTATAAATAATTGTACTGAAAAAATTATTTGGTGGGACTGGCCAAGATGGCTGACTAGAAACAGCTAGGGTGCCTGGCTGTCATGGAGAGGAATGAAAGGAGTGAGTAAATACAACACCTTTGACTAAAACATCCAGGTACTCACATTGGGACTAATAAAGGAAACAATTTAACCCATGGAGAATGGAGAAAACTAAGTCAATACAACAGCCCACCCATTCCATCCTTGGCAACATGGAGCCAAGGGAACCTCTCTCACCCAGGGAAGCAGTGAGTGAAAGTGCAACCTTGGGAAACCACACTTTTCCCATGGATCTTTGTAATCCTTAGGTCAGGAGATCCCCTTGTGAACCCACTCCACCAGGGCCATAAGTCTAACACACAGAGCTACATAAAGTCTTGGCAGAGCAGCTGCTCAGGCACACACAGAGATCCAGGAGCTTTACATACTCCAGTTCTGGGCTTCCCAGCAAAAGTAACTGCAACTCCAATGGAGCAGAAGGTTAGACCTCCACACATACCCCTAGGAAATAAGCTGAATCTAAAGGGCTGAGCAGCGATGGTCTATGGGCCTCACTTCCATAGCACCTCATGGGATGAGACCCATTGGCTTGCAATTCCAGCCAGCAACCAGCAGCAGTGTTGTGCCTACCTGGGATGGAGTTCCTAGAGGGGAGGGGCAGGCCACCATCTTTGCTGCCTTGATGACTCAGCCATTCCAGTCCGTGGGCTTTGGAGAGTCCAAACAGACTGAAGGCAGAAGGGGTCTCCCAGCACAGCACAGTTGCTCTACCAAAATATGGCCAGACTGCTTTGTTAAGTGGGTGCCCAATCTCTTCCTCCCAACTGGGGCCTCCAGTCACCCCCACTGGTGTTTTTTGGCTGACAGAGATTTGAAAACTTCCTGGGACAGAGCTCCCAGATGGAGGCACAGCCCACTATCTTTGCTATTTGAGTGACTTAGCTGTTTCAACCTCCAGGCTTTGGAAAGCCCAAGCCAACTTGGGGTGGAAGTGGTGCCCCAGCACAGCACAGCTGTTCAACAAAAGTGTGGCCAGATTACTTATTTATTGATTGATTTTGGAGGTGGAGTTTCACTCTTGTTGCCCAGGCTGGAGTGCAATGGTGTGATCTTGGTTCACTGTGACCTCTACCTCCCGGATTCAAGTGATTCTCCTGCCTCAGCCTCCTGAGTAGCTGGGATTAGAGGCATGCACCACCATGCCTGGCTAATTTTTGTGTTAGTAGAGATGGGGTTTCACCATGTTGTCCAGGCTGGTCTCAAATTCCTGACCTCAGGTGATCCACCTGTCTTGGCCTCCCAAAGTGTGGGTATTACAGACATGAGCCACTGCGCCCAGCACAGATTGGTTCTTTAAGTAGATACCTGATCCTGTTCCTCCTGCCTGGGTGAGAACTCTCAACTGGGGTCTCTAGCCACCTTGTACAGGTGCATTCATGCCGGCAACAGGTCCTTACCTTCCTGGGACAGAGCTCCCAGAGGAAGGAGCAGGCTGCCATCTTTGCTGTCTTGAAGTCTTTACTGGTGGTACCTGCAGGTACTGGAAAATCTGAGGTGACTAGGGACTGGAGTGGACCCCCAGAAAACTACAGCAGCCCTGTGGAAAAGTGATGAGACTTTAAAAAAAAAATCCAAAGCACCCTCAAAGATTGAAGGTAGATAAGCCCACAAAGATGAGAAAGAATCAGCATAAGAACACTGAAAACTCTCTTTCTTCCAAATGACCACATCACCTCTCCAGCAAGGATGTGGACCTGGGCTGAAGCTGAGATGGCTGAAATGACAGAAGTAGAATTTAGCATATGGATAAAAACAAACTTCACTGAGCTAAAAGAGTACATTATAACCCAATGCAAGGAAGCTAACAATGATAATAAAACATTACAAGAGCTGACAGACAAAATAGCCAGTACAGAGAAGTATGTAACCAACCTGATAGAGCTGAAAAACACACTACAAGTATTGCATAATGCAATCACAAGTATTAAAAGTGGAATAGACTAAGTGGAGGAAAGAATCTGAGATCTTGAAGACAAGCAGACAAGAATAGAGAAGAAATACTGAAAAGGAATGAACGAAACCTCTGAGAAATGTGGAATTATGTAAAGAGACTGACTATGACTGACTGGTGTACCAGAAAGAGATGGGAGAATGGAACCAATTTAAAAACATATTTCAGGATATCATCCATGAGAACTTCCCCAACATAGCCAGACAGGCCAACATTCAAATTCAGGAAATGCAGAGAACCTCAGCAAGATATTCCATGAGAAGATCATTCCCAAGACACATAATCATCAGTTTCACCAAGGCTGAAATGAAAGAAAAAATGTTAAGGGTAGCTAGGGAGAAAGGCCAGGTCACCTACAAAGAGAAATCCATCAGACTAACAGTAGACCTCTCAGTGGAAATCCTAAAAGCCAGAAGAGATTGAAGGCCAATATTCAACATTCTTAAAGGGAAGAAATTCCAATCCAGAATTTCATATCTGGCCAAACTAAGCTTCATAAGTGAAGGAGAAATAAGATCCTTTTTAGATAAGCAAATGCTAAGGGAATTCATTACCATCAGACCTGCCTGGCAAGAGCTCCTGAAAGAAGCACTAAATATGGAAAGGAAAGACTGTTACCAGCCACTCCAAAAACACCCTGAAGTACACAGATAAGTGGCACTGTAAAGTAACCACATATAGAAGTCTGCAAAATAGCCAGCTAACATCATGATGACAGGATCAAATCCACACATATCAATACTAACCTTAAATGTAAATGGGCTAAATGCCCCAATTAAAAGACACAAAGTGGAAAGCTGGATAAAGAACCAAGATCCGTTGGTATGCTGTCTCAAGAGACCCATCTCACATGCAATGACACACATAAACTAAAAATAAAGGGGTGGAGGAAAATCTACCAAGCACTAGAAAACAGAAACAAAACAAAACAAAACAAAAACAAACAAAAAAACAGAGGTTGCAATTGTAGGCTCTGAAGAAATAGACTTTAAACTAACAAAGGTCAAAAAAGACAAGGGCATTTTTACATAATGGTAAAGGGGTTCAATTCAACAAGAAGATCTAACTATCTTAAATATATATGCATGCAACACAGGAGCACCCAGATTCATAAAGCAAGTTCTTAGAGATCTTCAAAAAGACTTAGACCCCACACAATAGTAGCTGGAGACTTTAAAACCCCACTGACAATATTAGAAAGATCATCAAGACAGAAAATTAACAAAGATATTCAGAATCTGAACTCAGCACTGTATCAAATGGACCTGATTGATAGCTACAAAACTCTCCACTCCAAAACAACAGAATATACATTCTTCTCATCACCACATGGCACTTATTCTGAAATTGATCACATAATTGGAAGTAAAACACTCCTCAGAAAATGCAAAATAACTGAAATAATAACAAACAGTCTCTTGGACCACAGCACAATCAAATTAGAAATCAAGACTAATAAATTCATCCAAAACCATACAATTACATGAAAATTGAATAACCTGCTCCTGAATGACTTTTGGGTAAATAATGAAATTAAGGCAAAAATCAAGAATTTTTTTTGAAACTAATGAACTAATGAGAACAAACATATGCCAGAATCTCTGGAACACAGCTAAGGTATTGTTAAGAGGGAAATTTATAACCAAATGCCCACATCAAAAAGTTAGAAAGACCTCAAGTTAACAACTTAACATCACAACTAAAAGAACTAGAGATCCAAGAACAAACAAATCCCAAAGTTAACAGAAGACAAAAAATAACCAAAATCAGGGCTGAAATGAAGGAGATAGAGACACACACACAAAAAAACCATTCAAAAGATCAACAAATCTAGGAGCTGTTTCTTTTGTTTTTGGAAAACAAAACAAAACAAAAAACAGTAAAATAGACCACAAGCTAGATTAATAAAGAAGAAAAAAAGAGAAAATTCAAGTAAACACAATCAGAAGCAATAGGGGAGAGTTTACCACTGACTCCACAGAAGTACAAACAACCATCAGAGAATACTATAAACATCTCTACACACATAAACTAGAAAATCTAGAAGAAATGGATAGATTCCTGGACACATACACCCTCCCAAGACTAAACCAGGAAGAAATTAAATCCCTGAACAGACCAATAATGAGTCCTGAAATTGAGGCAGTAACAAATAGCCTACAAAGCAAAAAAAGCTCAGGACCAGACAAATTCACAGCTGAATTCTACCAGATGGAGAAAGAAAAGTTGGTACCATTCCTAACAAAACCACTCCAAAAGAAAAAAAAAAAAAAAAAAAAAACTGAAAATTGAAAAGGAACTAATTCTATGAGGCCAGCATCATCCTGATACCAAAACCTGGCAGAGATACAACAAATAAAGAAAACTTTGGACCAACATTCTTGATGAGCATCAATACAAAAATCCTCAAGAAAATACTGGCAAACTGAATCCAGCAGCACATCCAAAAGCTTATCCACTACAGTCAGGTAGGCTTCATCCCCAGGATGCAAGTTTGCAGTTTGCTTCAACATATGCAAATCAATAAATGTGATTCATCACATAAACAGAACTAAAGACAAAAACCACATGATTATCTCAATAGATGCAGAAAAGGCTTTCAATAAAATTCAACACCCTTTATGTGAAAAACTTTTAATAAACTAGGTATTAAAGGAACATACCCCAAAATAATAGGAGCCATATATGACAAACCCACAACCAACATCATACTGAATGGGCAAAAGCTGGAAGCATTTTCCTTGAAATACTGGCACAAGAGAAGTGTGTTCTGTCTCACCACTGCTTTTCAACATAGTATTGGAAGTTCTGGCCAGGACAATCAGGCAAGAGAAAGAAACAAAGTACATTCAAATAGGAAGAGAGGAAGTCAAACTACCCACATGACATACTCCTATATCTAGGAAAACCCATAGTCTCAGCCCAAAAGCTTTTTTTTTTTTTTTTGAGACGGAGTCTCGCTCTGCCGCCCAGGCTGGAGTGCAGTGGCCGGATCTCTGCTCACTGCAAGCTCCGCCTCCCGGGTTCACGCCATTCTCCTGCCTCAGCCTTCCGAGTAGCTGGGACTACAGGCGCCCGCCACCGCGCCCGGCTAGTTTTTTGTATTTTTTAGTAGAGACGGGGTTTCACCATGTTAGCCAGGATGGTCTCGATCTCCTGACCTCGTGATCCGCCCGTCTCGGCCTCCCAAAGTGCTGGGATTACAGGCTTGAGCCACCGCGCCCGGCCCCAAAAGCTTTTTAACCTGATAAGCAACTTCAGCAAAGTCCCAGGATACAAAATCAATGTGCAAAAATCACTAACATTCCTATACTTCAACAACAGTCAAGCCAAGAGCCAAATCATGAATGAACTACCATTCACAATTGTCACAAAAAGAATAAAATACCTAGAAATACAACTAACTAGGGAGGTGAAAGATCTCTACAAGGAGAACTGCAAAACACTGCTTAAAGAAATCAGAGAGGACACAAGTAAATGGAAAAACATTCCATGCTCACGGACACGAAGAATCAACATCATTAAAATGGCCATATTGCCCAAAGCAATTTATAGATTCAATGCTATTCTCACTAAACTACCATTGACATTCTTCACAGAATTAGAAAAAAATATTTTAACATTCATATGGAAGCAAAAAGAGCCTGAATAGCCAAGGCAATCCTAAGCAAAAAGAACAAAGTTGGAGGCATTGCCCTATTCAACTTCAAGCTGTACTACAAAGCTGCAGTAACCAAAGCATGGTACTGGTGCAAGAGCAGACATACAGACTAATGGAATAGAATGGAGAAATAGAATGGAGAACCCAGAAATAAGACTGCACACCTACAACGATCTGCTTTTCAACAAACCCGACAAAAACAAGTAATGGGGAAAGGATCCCCTATTCAATAAATGGTGCTGGGATAACTGGCTAGCCATATGATTGAAACTGGACCTCTTCCTTATACCATATACAAAAATTAACTTAAGATGGATTAAAGACTTAAATGTGAAACCCAAAAGTATAAAAACCCTGGAAGACAACCTAGGCAACACCATTCAGGAGTCTGGCACAGGCAAAGATTTCATGATGAAGATGCTGAAAGCAATTGCAAAAAAAAGCAAAAATTGACAAATGGGATTTAATTAAACTTAAGAGCTTCTGCACAGCAAAATAAACTATCAACAGAATAAACAACCTACAGAATGTGAGAACATTTTTAAAAACTATGCATCCAACAAAGGTCTGATATTCAGCATCTATAAGGAATTTAAATAAATATACAAGAGAAAAACATCCCCATTAAAAAGTGGACAAAAGACATGAACACTTTTCAAAAGCAGACACATGTGGCCAACAAGCATATGAAAAAAAAGCTTAACATCATTGATTATTAGAGAAATGCAAATTAAAACCACAATGAGATACTATCTAACACCAGTCAGGAATGGCTACTATTAAGAAGTAAAACAATAACAGATGCTGGCAAGATTGTGGAAAAAAGGAAATGTTTATACACTGTTGGTGGGAGTGTAAATTAGTTCAGCCATTGTGGGAAGACAGTGTGGTGATTCCTCAAACACCTAAAGACAGAAATATGAGTTGACCCAGCAATTCCATTACTGGGCGGAATAGAAATCATTCTGTTATAAAGACACATGCACATGTATGTTCATTGCAGCACTATTCACAATAGCAAAGACATAGAATTAACCTAAATGTCCATCAATGATAGATCGGATAAAGAACATGTGATATGAAGATGGCCAAATAGGAACAGCTCCAGTCTCCAACTCCCAGCGCGAGCAACACAGAAGACCGGTGATTTCTGCATTTTCAACTGAGGTACTGGGTTCATCTCACTGGGGAGTGCCGGACCATCGGTGCTGGTCAGCTGCTGCAGCCCGACCAGCGAGAGCTGAAGCAGGGGGAGGCATCGCCTCACCTGGGAAGCGCAAGGGGGGAAGGGAATCCCTTTTCCTAGCCAGGGGAACTGAGACACACAACACCTGGAAAATCGGGTAACTCCCACCCCAATATTGCGCTTTAAGCAAACAGGCACACCAGGAGATCATATCCCACACCTGGCCGGGAGGGTCCCACGCCCACGGAGCCTCCCTCATTGCTAGCACAGCAGTCTGTGATCTACCGGCAAGGCAGCAGCGAGGCTGGGGGAGGGGCGCCCGCCATTGCTGAGGCTTAAGTAGGTAAACAAAGCTGCTGGGAAGCTCCAACTGGGTGGAGCTCACAGCAGCTCAAGGAAACCTGCCTGTCTCTGTAGACTCCACCTCTGGGGACAGGGCACAGCTACACAACAACAACAACAACAACAACAAAGCAGCAGAAAACTCTGCAGACGCAAACGACTCTGTCTGACAGCTTTGAAGAGAGCAGTGGATCTCCCAACACGGAGGCTGAGATCTGAGAACGGACAGACTGCCTGCTCAAGTGGGTCCCTGACCCCTGAGTAGCCTAACTGGGAGACATCCCCCACTAGGGGCAGTCTGACACCCCACACCTCAAAGGGTGGAGTACACCCCTGAGAGGAAGCTTCCAAAGCAAGAATCAGACAGGTACACTCGCTGTTCAGAAATATTCTATCTTCTGCAGCCTCTGCTGCTGATACCCAGGCAAACAGGGTCTGGAGTGGACCTCAAGCAATCTCCAACAGACCTACAGCTGAGGGTCCTGACTGTTAGAAGGAAAACTATCAAACAGGAAGGACACCTACACCAAAACCCCATCAGTACATCACCATCATCAAAGACCAGAGGCAGATAAAACCACAAAGATGGGGAAAAAGCAGGGCAGAAAAGCTGGAAATTCAAAAAATAAGAGCACATCTCCCCCGGCAAAGGAGCGCAGCTCATCGCCAGCAACGGATCAAAGCTGGACGGAGAATGACTTTGACGAGATGAGAGAAGAAGGCTTCAGTCCATCAAATTTCTCAGAGCTAAAGGAGGAATTACGTACCCAGCGCAAAGAAACAAAAAATCTTGAAAAAAAAGTGGAAGAATTGACGGCTAGAGTAATTAATGCAGAGAAGGTCATAAACAAAATGAAAGAGATGAAAACCATGACACGAGAAATACGTGACAAATGCACAAGCTTCAGTAACCGACTCGATCAACTGGAAGAAAGAGTATCAGCGATTGAGGATCAAATGAATGAAATGAAGCGAGAAGAGAAACCAAAAGAAAAAAGAAGAAAAAGAAATGAACAAAGCCTGCAAGAAGTATGGGATTATGTAAAAAGACCAAATCTACGTCTGATTGGGGTGCCTGAAAGTGAGGGGGAAAATGGAACCAAGTTGGAAAACACTCTTCAGGATATCATCCAGGAGAACTTCCCCAACCTAGTAGGGCAGGCCAACATTCAAATCCAGGAAATACAGAGAACACCACAAAGATACTCCTCGAGAAGAGCAACTCCAAGACACATAATTGCCAGATTCACCAAAGTTGAAATGAAGGAAAAAATCTTAAGGGCAGCCAGAGAGAAAGGTCGGGTTACCCACAAAGGGAAGCCCATCAGACTCACAGCAGATCTCTCGGCAGAAACTCTCCAAGCCAGAAGAGAGTGGGGGCCAATATTCAACATTCTTAAAGAAAAGAATTTTAAACCCAGAATTTCATATCCAGCCAAACTAAGTTTCATAAGTGAAGGAGAAACAAAATCCTTTACAGATAAGCAAATGCTTAGAGATTTTGTCACCACTAGGCCTGCCTTACAAGAGACCCTGAAGGAAGCACTCAACATGGAAAGGAACAACCGGTACCAGCCATTGCAAAAACATGCCAAAATGTAAAGACCATCGAGGCTAGGAAGAAACTGCATCAACTAACGAGCAAAATAACCAGTTAATATCATAATGGCAGGATCAAGTTCACACATAACAATCTTAACCTTAAATGTAAATGGACTAAATGCTCCAATGAAAAGACACAGACTGGCAAACTGGATAAAGAGTCAAGACCCATCAGTCTGCTGTATTCAGGAGACCCATCTCACAAGCAGAGACATACATAGGCTCAAAATAAAGGGATGGAGGAAGATTTACCAAGCAAATGGAGAACAAAAAAAAGCAGGGGTTGCAATACTAGTCTCTGATAAAACAGACTTTAAACCATCAAAGATCAAAAGAGACAAAGAAGGCCATTACATAATGGTAAAGGGATCAATTCAACAGGAAGAGCTAACTATCCTAAATATATATGCACCCAATACAGGAGCACCCAGATTCATAAAGCAAGTCCTTAGAGATTTACAAAGAGACTTAGACTCCCATACAATAATAATGGGAGACTTCAACACTCCACTGTCAACATTAGACAGATCAACAAGACAGAAAGTTAACAAGGATATCCAGGAATTGAACTCATCTCTGCAGCAAGCAGACCTAATAGACATCTATAGAACTCTCCACCCCAAATCAACAGAATATACATTCTTCTCAGCACCACATCGTACTTACTCCAAAATTGACCATATAATTGGAAGTAAAGCACTCCTCAGCAAATGTACAAGAACAGAAATTATAACAAACTGTCTCTCAGACCACAGTGCAATCAAACTAGAACTCAGGACTAAGAAACTCAATCAAAACCGCTCAACTACATGGAAACTGAACAACCTGCTCCTGAATGACTACTGGGTACATAACGAAATGAAGGCAGAAATAAAGATGTTCTTTGAAACCAATGAGAACAAAGATACAACATACCAGAATCTCTGGGACACATTTAAAGCAGTGTGTAGAGGGAAATTTATAGCACTAAATGCCCACAAGAGAAAGCAGGAAAGATCAAAAATTGACACTCTAACATCGCAATTAAAAGAACTAGAGAAGCAAGAGCAAACACATTCCAAAGCTAGCAGAAGGCTAGAAATAACTAAGATCAGAGCAGAACTGAAGGAGATAGAGACACAAAAAACCCTCCAAAAAATCAATGAATCCAGGAGTTGGTTTTTTGAAAAGATCAACAAAATTGACAGACCACTAGCAAGACTAATAAAGAAGAAAAGAGAGAAGAATCAAATCGACGCAATTAAAAATGATAAAGGGGATATCACCACCGACCCCACAGAAATACAAACTACCATCAGAGAATACTATAAACACCTCTACGCAAATAAACTGGAAAATCTAGAAGAAATGGATAATTTCCTGGACACTTACACTCTTCCAAGACTAAACCAGGAAGAAGTTGAATCCCTGAATAGACCAATAGTAGGCTCTGAAATTGAGGCAATAATTAATAGCCTACCAACCAAAAAAAGTCCAGGACCAGATGGATTCACAGCTGAATTCTACCAGAGGTATAAGGAGGAGTTGGTACCATTCCTTCTGAAACTATTCCAATCAATAGAAAAAGAGGGAATCCTCCCTAACTCATTTTATGAGGCCAACATCATCCTGATACCAAAGCCTGGCAGAGACACAACAAAAAAAGAGAATTTTAGACCAATATCCCTGATGAACATCGATGCAAAAATCCTCAATAAAATACTGGCAAACCGGATTCAACAACACATCAAAAAGCTTATCCACCATGATCAAGTGGGCTTCATCCCTGGGATGCAAGGCTGGTTCAACATTCGCAAATCAATAAACATAATCCAGCATATAAACAGAACCAAAGACAAGAACCACATGATTACCTCAATAGATGCAGAAAAGGCTTTTGACAAAATTCAACAGCCCTTCATGCTAAAAACGCTCAATAAATTCGGTATTGATGGAACGTACCTCAAAGTCATAAGAGCTATTTATGACAAACCCACAGCCAATATCATACTGAATGGGCAAAAACTGGAAAAATTCCCTTTGAAAACTGGCACAAGACAGGGATGCCCTCTCTCACCACTCCTATTCAACATAGTGTTGGAAGTTCTGGCTAGGGCAATTAGGCAAGAGAAAGAAATCAGGGGTATTCAGTTAGGAAAAGAAGAAGTCAAATTGTCCCTGTTTGCAGATGACATGATTGTATATTTAGAAAACCCCATTGTCTCAGCCCAAAATCTCCTTAAGCTGATAAGCAACTTCAGCAAAGTCTCAGGATACAAAATTAATGTGCAAAAATCACAAGCATTCTTATACACCAATAACAGACAAACACAGAGCCAAATCATGAATGAACTTCCATTCACAATTGCTTCAAAGAGAATAAAATACCTAGGAATCCAACTTACAAGGGATGTAAAGGACCTCTTCAAGGAGAACTACAAACCACTGCTCAGTGAAATAAAAGAGGACACAAACAAATGGAGGAACATACCATGCTCATGGATAGGAAGAATCAATATCGTGAAAATGGCCATACTGCCCAAGGTAATTTATAGATTCAATGCCATCCCCATCAAGCTACCAATGAGTTTCTTCACAGAATTGGAAAAAACTGCTTTAAAGTTCATATGGAACCAAAAAAGAGCCCGCATCTCCAAGACAATCCTAAGTCAAAAGAACAAAGCTGGAGGCATCACACTACCTGACTTCAAACTATACTGCAAGGCTACAGTAACCAAAACAGCATGGTACTGGTACCAAAACAGAGATATAGACCAATGGAACAGAACAGAGTCCTCAGAAATAATACCACACATCTACAGCCATCTGATCTTTGATGAACCTGACAAAAACAAGAAATGGGGAAAGGATTCCCTATTTAATAAATGGTGCTGGGAAAATTGGCTAGCCATAAGTAGAAAGCTGAAACTGGATCCTTTCCTTACTCCTTATACGAAAATTAATTCAAGATGGATTAGAGACTTAAATGTTAGACCTAATACCATAAAAATCCTAGAGGAAAACCTAGGTAGTACCATTCAGGACATAGGCATGGGCAAAGACTTCATGTCTAAAACACCAAAAGCAACGGCAGCAAAAGCTAAAATTGACAAATGGGATCTAATTAAACTAAAGAGCTTCTGCACAGCAAAAGAAACTACCATCAGAGTGAACAGGCAACCTACAGAATGGGAGAAAATTTGTGCAATCTACTCATCTGACAAAGGGCTAATATCCAGAACCTACAAAGAACTCAAACAAATTTACAAGAAAAAAACAAACAACCCCATCAAAAAGTGGGCAAAGGATATGAACAGACATTTCTCAAAAGAAGACATTCATACAGCCAACAGACACATGAAAAAATGCTCATCATCACTGGCCATCAGAGAAATGCAAATCAAAACCACAATGAGATACCATCTCACACCAGTTAGAATGGCGATCATTCAAAAGTCAGGAAACAACAGGTGCTGGAGAGGATGTGGAGAAATAGGAACACTTTTACACTGTTGGTGGGATTGTAAACTAGTTCAACCATTGTGGAAAACAGTATGGCGATTCCTCAAGGATCTAGAACTAGATGTACCATATGACCCAGCCATCCCATTACTGGGGATATACCCAAAGGATTATAAATTATGCTGCTATAAAGACACGTGCACACGTATGTTTATTGCAGCACTATTCACAATAGCAAAGACTTGGAATCAACCCAAATGTCCATCAGTGACAGATTGGATTAAGAAAATGTGGCACATATACACCATGGAATACTATGCAGCCATAAAAAAGGATGAGTTTGCGTCCTTTGTAGGGACATGGATGCAGCTGGAAACCATCATTCTTAGCAAACTATCACAAGAACAGAAAACCAAACACCGCATGTTCTCACTCATAGGTGGGAACTGAACAATGAGATCACTTGGACTCAGGAAGGGGAACATCACACACCGGGGCCTATCATGGGGAGGGGGGAGGGGGGAGGGATTGCATTGGGAGTTATACCTGATGTAAATGACGAGTTGATGGGTGCAGCAGACCAACATGGCACAAGTATACATATGTAACAAACCTGCACGTTATGCACATGTACCCTACAACTTAAAGTATAATAATAATAAATAAATTAAAACAAAACAAAACAAAACAAAACAAACAAACAACAACAACAAAAAAGAACATGTGATATATATGTATACCACAGAATACTATGCAGCCATAAGAAAGAATGAGATCATGGCCTTTGCAGGAACGTGGATGGAGTTGGAGGCCATTTTCCTTAGCAAACTAACAGAAGAACAGAAAACCAAATACCACGTGTTTTCACTTGTAAGTGGGAGCTAAATGATGAGAACACATGAACACAAAGAGGGGAACAAGACACACTGATGCCTTTCAGAGGGTGGAGTGCGGGAGGAGGGAGAGGATCAGGAAAAACATCTAATGAGTACTAGGCTTAATACCTGAGTGATGAAATGATCTGTACAACAAAGCTCCATGACACAAGTTTACCTGTGTAACAAACCTGCACTTGTACCCCTAAACTTAAAATAAAAGTTAAAAAACTATTTACCTGTTTAAATTGACAAATAAAATTATACATATTTATCATATAAAACATGTTTTGAAATATGCATACCTTGTGAAATGGCTAAATAAAGCTAATTGTTATATGCATTATCTCATATACTTACCATTTTTGCAGTGAGAACACTTAAAATCTCTCTTAGCAATTTTCAAGAATATGTTTTTATTAACAATAGTTACTGTGTTGTGCAATAGATTCCTGGAACTTATTCCTTTTATTTAACTGAAATTTTTTATTCTTTATCTCTCCAATACCTTCACCACCACCCGTAACCCCTGGTAACTACCATTTTACTCTGCTTTTATGAGTTCAACTTTTTTAGATTCCACATGTAAGTGAGGTAATGTAGTATTTGTCTTTCTGTGCCTTGTTTATTTAGGTTAGCAGTGACATCAAGGTTCATCCATGTTGATGCAAATGACAGAATTTCCTTCTTTTTAAAGGCTATATAGTATTTCATTGTGTATATATACTAACTTTTCTTCATCCGTTCGTCCATTGATGGACAATTAGATTGCCACAAGGGAGTACAGATATCTTTTTGACATACCGATTTTACTTCCTTTGCACATATACCCAGAAGTGGGATAACTGCCTCAAACAGTAATTCTCCTTTTAGATTTTTGAAGAACCACTATACGGTTTTTGAAATGGCCATGCCAATCTACATTCCCACCAGCAGCGTACCAGCGTTCCATTTTCTCCACAATCTCACCAATACTTGTTATCTTTAGTTTTTTGATAATAGCCATTCTAACAGGTGTAAGCTATTATCTCATCATAGGTTTTTTTTTTAATTTTAATTTTTACTTTTTCTGGATACATAGTAGGTGTATTTTTTATGGTTTACATAAGATGTATTGGAGTTGCACTAAATGTTATTTTTTTTTTTCTTACTGCTTTTAGGATCCTTTCTTTATCCATGACTTTTGGGAGATTGATTATTGAATCTTGAGGTAGTGTTTTTAGTGTTTTTTTTTTTGTTTGAGACGGAGTCTCGCTCTGTCGACCAGGCTGGAGTGCAGTGGCCGGATCTCAGCTCACTGCAAGCTCCGCCTCCCGGGTTCCCGCCATTCTCCTGCCTCAGCCTCCCGAGTAGCTGGGACTACAGGCGCCTGCTACTTCGCCCCGCTAGTTTTTTGTATTTTTAGTAGAGACGGGGTTTCACCGTGTTAACCAGGATGGTCTCGATCTCGTGACCTCGTGATCCGCCGGTCTCGGCCTCCCAAAGTGCTGGGATTACAGGCTTGAGCCACCGCGCCCGGCCTATGTTTTTAGTGTTAAATCTGCTTGGTATTCTGTAATTTTTTTGGTATTTTAATATTGATATATTTCCCTAGGCTTGGGAAGTTCTCTGTTATTATCCCTTTGAATAATTTTTCTATCCCCATGTCTCTCTGTACTTTCTCTTTAAGGACAATATATCTTAGATTTGCCCTTTGGAGGCTATTTTCTAGATTTGTAGGCTTAAAAAATTTGTTTTTTCTGTTGTCTCCTCTGACTGTGTATTTTCAAATAGCCTGTCTTCAAGATCACTAGTTCTTCATTCTGCTAGATCAATTCTGCTGTTGAGAGACTCTGATGCATTCTTCAATATGCCAATTGCATTTTTCAGCTCCAGAATTTCTGCTTGATTTTTAAAAATTATTTCAATCTTTTTGTTGAATTTGTCTGAAAGAATTCTGACTTCCTTTTCTGTGTTCTCTTGAACTTCTTTGAGTTTCTTCAACACAGCTATTTCGAAATCTCTGTCTGAAAGGTCACATATCTCTCTTTCTCCAGGATGGGTCTCTGGTGCTTTATTTATTTAGTTTGTTGAAGTCATGTTTTCCTGGATGGCAGTGGTGCTTGTAGATGTTCTTCGGTGTCTGGGCAGTGAAAATGTAAGTATTTATTGTAGTCTTCTCAGTCTGGGCTTGTTTGTACCTGTTCTTCTTGTGAAGGCTTTCCAGATATCCAAAAGGGCTTGGATGTTGTGATCTATGGTGTATCTGCTTGAAGTTACCACCATGTACCATGAGTGTTCCTCTGATTTTTGGTTCTTATAAAGGTGCTTTTTTGTGTAGACAGTTGTTAAACTGGAGTCCTTTTGAGGGGGATGATTGCAGGAGTCTTCTATTGCTCCATCTTGTTCTGCCCCAAATCTTCATCGTAGTTTTAATTTACATTTCCCCCAACGATTAGAGATGTTGAACATTTTAACATGTACCTGTTGGCTACTCAATGCCTTCTTTTAAGAAATGTTTTTTTCAGGTCCTTTGCCCATTTGTTAATTGAGTTATTTGATTTCTTGTTCTTGTTGTTTGAGTTCCTTATATATTTTGGATATTACCCCTTATCGGATGTATGGTTGCCAATATATTCTCCCATACCATAGGTTGTCTCTTTACTTTGCTGTGCAGAGGCTTTTCAGTTTGATGAAATCCCATTTGTCTATTTTTGCATTTGTTGCCTGTGCTTTTGGGGTCATATTAACAAAATATTGACCAGACCAATGTCATAGAGTTTTTCCCCATGTTTTCCTCTAGTAGTTTTATATTTTCAGGTCTTACATTTAAGTCTCATTCTTCTGCATGTGGCTGTCCAGTTGCCTCAACACCATTTATTGAAGAGACTGTCCTTTCTTGATTGTGTGCTCTTAGCACCTTTGTCAAAAATTAATTGACCATAAATGTGTTAATTTATTTCAGGACTCTCTATTGTGTTCCACTGATCTATGTGTCTGTTTTCATGCCAGGAGGGCTGAAGTCTGTATAACAAGGGCCAATTTGGAGGCTGAGTCCATGAGTGGTGGCCTGATGACTAGAGCTGTGGGGACCAGCCTAGTTCTGGGGTTGGCCTGAAGCTTCAGGGCCATTGGTGTTAGCTTGGTGGTGGGGTGAGCTGGTGGCTTAGCCTATGGGTACTGGCATAGAGTGTGGGACCACTGGGGCCTGCCCAACACTGGGCTTTATTGAGGCAGACCCAGTATTGGGGTCCAACGCAAAGTCCAGTGCTCACATCCCTCTCCTTTTTTCCCAAGTGAAGGGGATCCTTTTCCACCATTCCCCTGCAGTATCAGTGGAGGTCACTGATGGAGGAGGGTGGAGGCTGAAATCCAGGCTCCCTACCTGGACTCCACTGATGATGCAGTTAGAGTGGTATTCCTTGCTACTGCCTTTGGGGCAAAGAAGATCTTAGCTCCCCAGTAACCTTCTCTGACACCACCCCAGTGGATGAGGGGTTGGGGGAGGGTGGGGTGCTTCATTATGGCCTGGCAAAAATGGAAATCTGGGCTCTCCTCTTGGCCTTGCTGGTTTGAGTAAGGCCACAGTTTTTTCTGTCCTTCTAGGCTATCCCCTTTCCTAGTCCTTTGGCAAGAGAGATATGGCCTTTGTTGTGGTTTGAAAAAAACTCCGTCCATTGGCATTTCCAAGTTGCCAGCTTCTCCAGCACTTATCCAAGACTCTCCAGGTCTTGGATATATGAGGCAAAAAGAAAACAAGGAACTCACAATTATGTCATTCCTTGGATCCCAAGGTCCCTAGCCCATCTGTCCTATTTTCACTTTTCAGTGTCTTCCCTTAAAAAAAAACTATTGATGCATAATATTTGTACATATTTATGGGGAACATGTGATATTTTGTTACATGCATATTCTGTGTAATGATCAAGTGAGAGTATTCGGGGTGTCCATTGCGTTGAGTAATTATCATTTTGATGTGCTGGGACCATTTTAAGTCTCCCCCTCCCTTTTTAAAATTTGAGACAGAGTGTCACTCTATTGCCCAGGCTAAAGTGCAATGGCATGATTATAGCTCACTGCAGCCTCGAATTCCTGGGCTCATGTGATCCTCTCACGTCAACCTCCTGAGCAACTAGGACTATAGGCATGCTCCACCACTTCTGGCTAATGTTTTAATTTTTGTAGAGATGGGGTCTCACTATGTTGCCCAGGCTGGTCTTGAACTCCTAGACTCAAGCAATCTGCCTGCCTCAGTCTCCTAAAGGGATGGGATTACAGGTATGAGCCACCATGCCTAGCCTTCAAGTCCTTTCTACTAACTATTTTGACATATGCGATATATTGTTAACTGTAGTCATCCCACTCTACTATTGAACATTAGAACTCATTCCTTCTATTTAACTGTATGTTTGTACACACTAATCAACCTACAGTATCTTCTTATGTTTGGTTTACATATACAGTCATCCCTCCATACCTATGAGTTCTGTATCCTCGGATTCAACCAATCTCAGATCAAAAACATTTGGAAAAAAAAATTAAGAATGAGTAAAAGGAATTAAAAAAATTGAAAAATTAAACAAAGGAAAAAACCTAAAAACAATACAAAATAAAAAATACAAATACAGTATAATAACCACTTATGTAGCATTTACCTTATATTAGGTATTATAAATAATCTAGAGATAATTTAAGGCATACTGCAGGATGTCTATAGGTTTCATGCAAATACTATGACATTTTATATAGGGAACTTGAGCATCTGCATATTTTGGTACCTGTGGGAGTCTTAGAACCAGCCTCCTGTAGATACTGAGGGTTGACTGTAATGTCCAGGATTTTTAGTTGTACTTAGCAGAAAGAATAGGAAACAGTACTTCTACTTCACCTTTAAAGTACTTCTACTTCATCTTTCTGCAAGCAGAAGTCCCTCACAGTCTTTTACAGCCCAATCTTAGTAGCAACATCCCATCACTTTTGTTGCATTTTATTTGCTAGAAGCAAGTCAATAGGTCCAACTCACACACAAGAGAACAGGGTTATATAAGGGCATGAATACCAGGAGATGAGAATCACTGGGAGCCATTTTATAAATATGCCTACCACACCAGAGCTACTCAAACTGTGACCCCTGGATCAGCAGCATCAGCATCACTTGAAACTTGTTAGAAATGCAGATCCTTGGGTCTCACTTCAGACCCACTGAATCAGAAACTCTGGGGCTAGGACCAGCACTGTGTGTTTTAAACAAGCCCTCCAGGGAATTCAGATGCACACTAAAGTTTGAGAACCACTTCTCTAAGCAATTTACTAAGCCTTTTTTCTAGCTTGTGTTTGATTACTTCAGGTGACAGGAAAAGCCCATCTATCCTACAAGGCAGCCTATTTCATTCTTTTACTCTCAGTATTTTATTGTATAAATAATCTATATTTATTTTAGGAAAATCAGATAGTACAGAAAAAATCTGCCTTACCATCACCACCAAAAGATAACTACCACTGAACTTCTGGTATATATTATGATTCTAGATTTTTAAAAAATATAGCCTTTTCTTTCTCTCTTTCCTCCCTCTCTCCCTCCCTCCCTCCCTCCATCCCTCCTTCCCTCCTTCCTTCCTTCCTTCCTTCCTTCCTTCCTTCCTTTCTCTCTCTCTCCCTCCCTCCCTCCCTCCCTCCCTCCCTCTCTCTCTCTCTCTCTCTCTCTCTCTCTCTCTTTCTTTCTTTCTTTCTTTCTTTCTTTCTTTCTTTCTTTCTTTCTATCTATCTTGTTGAGTCTCTCTCGGTCACCCAGGCTGGAGTGTAGTGGTGTCATCATGGCTCACTGCAGCCTTGAACTCCTAGGCTCAAGTGATCTTCTACTACTACTAGATCCTATCTACGACTACAGGTATACACCATCACACCTGGTTAATTAAAAAAAAATTTTTTTGTAAGAGTAGGATCTTATTATGTTGCTCAGGCTGGTTTCAGACTCCTGGCTTCAAGCAATCTTCCTACCTCAGCCTCCCAGAGGACTGAGATTACAGGCGTGAACCACCATACCCGGCCAACATATCCTTTTTAAAAAGGGATTACACCATAAATACAAGTTTATAATTCATTTTTTTACATAACCTATTCTGTTTTTGAGTGGTTTAACAGAAAGCGTATCCTTACGCTGAGTTCAATTTTGCCTCTTTGTAATTTCCAATCATTGGCTTTAATTTTGCCTCTAGCACTACAAAACCCATTTGTTTTGCCATAAAAGTCTTCAAATATGAGTGTGAAGTTACCATGTAACTCTTATTCAAGATAAATATATACAGATCTTTCAAAATTTCCTCCTGTCACGGCTTCTAGAACATTCACCATTGTATGGTGTTTTTTCTGACAACATTCTTAGTGGTTCTCAAAGTGTGGTCCCTGGGCCATTTTCATCTGAGAACTTGTTAGAAATACATACTCCTGGGCCTCACCTTGATCTACTGAATCAGCAACTCTGTGGTGGGGCCCAGCAATCTGTGATTTAACAAGCCTTCTGGGTGATTATGATGCATAATGAGAACCAAAGACATAACTCATTGATTCCTAACTTAGGGAGTAAATGTGGTCTGGATTTTACTCCTAATTCAGGCACATTATTTCTATTGATATATTGAAAGATTGTATTTCCTTTTCTTGGCAGCTGCATATCATCTTGTTTCATATGAGCTTTCAGCGATTAAAATCCCAGGTTATTTTCCGTATGAACGGCTTCATCAAGTGTCCTTAGCCTATACATGTATTATTGATTTTTTAAAGAAAGCCTTAACTTGTGATCTTGATATTTTCCCCTGTTTAATTATATCTTGTGTCTGGCTTTAGTTTCAACTATTGGAGATATTTTGGACTTTTGAGTCTGTTAATTCTAATTTCTGTCATCTGTGACTCTTACAGGCATGTCTTTTTTTGTTTGTTTGTTTGTTTTTTTGAGGCATTGATAAAAAGTACAAAAGTATTGAAGAGGTACAAGGCCAAGTACAGAGCCCCAAGCAAAGTCCTGGAAATGGTGCTCCAGGTTCAATGTGGTGTAATAAAATATGTATTGGTACTTACTGTGACTTTAAGGCTTTGTTTTAGGCCCTGAAGGTTGATTCTGCAGCACAGGAGCCAAGGACTCAGGGAAAGCAGCGAGGACTGACTCAGCGTCTGAGACATTGGACAGGCCACCGACTAGGAGGAATAACTGTCCCAATTTGCCCAGGACTATTCATGTTTTAGCCTTGAAGATCTTGAATCCCAGGAAAACCTGAATGGTTGATCACTCTAGCATTGGTGGACCTTCTGTATGAAGTGTATGAGATGGGACTTCAGGTGTGCCATTTTGCAATTAGATGAAATAACAATCTTTGAGGGTAGATGGCTTGGGAGACACCTTGGAGGCAGAGCTGTAGATTACACACATGCACGTTTACACATACACACACACACACACACACCACACACACATTTTCTTTTAAATTTAGTTAACTTTAGCATTTTCTTATGTCATTAAACAAAAAATGGTCTATAGGACCATTTTTAAGTACTGTACTCCATTATATAGATGTAGCACAATTTATTAAATAAATCCCTTATTGTTGAACATTTTGGTTGCTGATGGGTAAGTTGTTGACAGCTGAAAATCCTGAAAATGATGAAAACCAGCATTTTTACTCAGTTCTAAAATGCTACCAATTGTAAGATGCACCATTAATTTAAATAAAAGCTTTTAAGGAGAAAGTATAAGGAACTCTGTATCAAATATACATTTAAAAGTGACAGCATAAATTTATTCAAAAGATTTTAAATAGACTGCTTTCCCTTTTAGAATCAAAACCAAATTTTGAATTTTTTTTCATAGACTCTTAATATTTTCCTGAATTGCTTTTCTCCTCAAACATTCCAAGTGACTTGCTTTTCATAATGTTCTCATTGTTACAGGATCGTTGGGGTGTGACTTTTCTGGCTGGAAACCTGTGGCAGTGGCACCTTTGCCCAAGTTTTGCTTGGACCCACTGGACTTGTTCTGCCCACTCAACCTGGCAGCTTACTTGCACTCAGCTCATGTTACTGGCATAGATCCCACGCCTCCACAAGAGACTGTGATTCAGGCGTGGAGTGGCAAGAAGTGTGTGAGTGAGCATGGGGTCTGGTCACTGTGCAGTCAGACATACCAGCTGTTGCAGCAGGGTGGGCAGCTCCACATGCCGGCATGGGTGCCAGCTCTCTGCGAGGCTGTGGGTGGACCAGGCACACTGCAAGCAGCTTCCCCGGCTGGCGCCAAGGATTGCAGTGGTGCCTGGAAGCTTGGAGACACTGGAAACTGCAGGGCCCTGAAGAGGGAGTCACAGCCCTGGCTCAGGGAGCTCCCAGGTCTGGGCTCCCCGAAGGGCCACAGCTCTTCTCTCCTTCTCTTCACCTGCAACATGTCAAGCAAGGGGCAAGTTTCAGCCCTGTTTGTGTTACAGCTCTTCTAGCCTCATCATTTGGCAGGTCCTGAGTTCTTGTCCTGTGACCATGAAGAATGAGGTATGCAGACAAGTGAAGGGTGAGCAAAATGAAGTGGAGCTTTATTGAGTGATAGAACAGCTCAGTCTCCCACAAGGGGCAGCTTATTTCTGCAGCCAGGGTGTCCCATTGAGTGTTCAGCTCCTAGCAGAGAGGGTAGCTCCTCTCTGCAGTTGGTCATCCCATCATCTGTTCCAGCTCTCAGCAGAGAGGGTAGCTCCTTTTTACAGCTTGTCATCCCATCATCTGTTCCAGCTCTCAGGAAGAGGGTAGCTCCTCTCTGCAGCTGGTTGCCCCATCATCTGTTCAGCTCTGGCTGAGCCCAGGGCTTTTAAGGCCTTAAAGGTGAAGAAGCGTGCGTGCCAGTTGGTTCAGAGGCAGCCATTGGGAGACCTAGAAAAGGCTCCACAAGTTACAACTTTGTCCATGGGACTGGCAGCTCCAGCCCCCAACCTTCAGGCCCTCCCAGGCTTGAAGGTGGGGCCTCACCGGGGACCCACCCACTTCCACCCAGGAGCCTGTCTGCCTTCCACTGCCATTCATGGCACCCAGGATGTTTGTGCCAAGGGGCACCTTCAGGTCAGCACCAAGCTGCCCTCAACACTGTCTTGGCTTCCCTCCCATGCTTATCAGTGCCCAAAGTCCAGAAGGGGCCAAGGTGGCAGAGACCTGGCATGTCAGCACTGCCTTGAGCCTACACACACCTGGCCAGGCTGTGACTGCACCTGGGCTCACTCCAACTGAGATTAGAGTGGGTGCCAGGAGCGGGAAGGGGTCAGGCAGTGGGAGTGGACACTTCTGAGCTTCTGGGGTCACAGAGAGCCTTCCTGGGTCCCCAAGAGTGTAGAGATGCCTGGCTCTGCAGCTGCGGCGTGGGTGGCTGTAGCTGCACCCAGGAGGGCTGGGCTCCTGCCTGCTCCATGGAGCACGAGGCCCACGTCTGCAGCTGCGACTTGGGTGGTTGCAGCTGCACTCAAGAGTGCGGGGATCCTGCCTACTCCCAGTACCCCAGGCTCCTGCCTGCCCTGTGGAGTCGGAGGCACAGATCTGCAGCCATGACTTGGGTGGCTGCAGCCCTGTGCAGGAAGGCAAAGCTCCTTAGTGGAGCAGGGGCCCAGGTTCTCAGCTGTGACTTGGGTGGCTGCAGCTGTGCCTGGGAAGGCCAGGCTCCCGCCCGCTCCCAGCCTATGAGCATAGGGATGCCCAGGTCCGCAGCTGTGGTTTGGGTGACTGTAGTGGCACTCTGGGAGCTCCCACCCCAACTTGGAAGGGGCAGGTTGCCCCCAGCTCCCACCAGCTCCGTGGAGCATGCAGCCCTGGAAGGGTCTTCCTGCTGCAGTTGGTGTGATGGCAGAAGCCACTCCAGATGGCCTGCTGCTGCCCTAATCATGATTCTTGACCTCTTTGACACCTTTCATTTCATGACATGGCAAATATAGCAGATTTTCAGTGTATAAATTCAGATGTGTAAGACATACAACTTTACAGTTTATAACTTAATTTCCATTTTAAGCCTTCTATTTTGGGTTGGTCTGCAATACTAGCATGGCTTTTTCTTGAGTTCCTTCTCTGAAGGAATTTTATTGAGGTTCTGGGGGATTTACTCAACGTGCAGTCACTGGGTAGGGCTGTTTGATATCTGAGTCCTTGCTGCATAAAGGTGATCAGGGAGGAAACCCTACTGTGCCCCTTCCAAGTGCCCTGTCATGTCCAGTTTCAAGTTTCTCCTAAATCCTTTTGAGCTCCACTTGGGGCTTTGGCTTTCCATGTCTTTAGATGTACCTAAGTATCTTTTCCTTTCTGGGGTGTCCTGTCACTTCCTTCCCCCTGTGTTCCTCTTATGGCCAAGACACAGGGTCTAGATCCCCTCTCTCTAAGGTTATAGCTATTTTCTGACTTGCCACATTCTTCCCCAGAGGAAGTGAGAAAGGGAACAACTATTTGCTTGAATTGGTGGTGGGGTATGGGGTGGATGAAAGAAGAAGAAATACAGGAGTAACTAATGCATGGGTTACTGTCTCCAAATGTTTTTCTGCCACACAAAGTATAACAGGTTTTATCTGCATGTCTATACGGTTGGAGCCACAGTTTCATTTTTTTCCCCACTTATTGAATTACTTGTCACTAGAAGTTAAAGAGTTTCTCTTAACAGTCAACCAGATCCTGTGACAGATAGATTTTTCAGAACCTGGCAACAGTTCTTCATGATATACACTCCACCAGGGTAGGGATTTATGTCTGCTTTGCTTCAAGCATCCAGAGCAGTTTCTAGCATATGCTGCCTCATTTTAAGTAAAAATTAAGGATCCAAAGTTAATATACAGCTTTAACGACAATTAGATGAACTGATTCCTTCCAAACTTTACAAAATTTTTATAGTCACAGACAGCAGGGAGCCTTTTATAACTTCTTCTTCGGTCCTGAGACTAACGGTTTTCTTCTGACCTTGATTATAAAGTACTTCCTAATTTCAGAAACATTGGAAGACTCTAAAAATATGTGGCTCAGCATGGAGGAAATCTGCAGTGCAGCCAAGAGCCAGGAAGAGGCACAGTGAGGGCAGCATTTAGATTTGTCTGATCCCAGGGGTGGAGCATCTGAGCAAGTGGTGGTCAGGGTGCATAAATGGAGGGCCCCATTGTGGGGCCCTTGGCTAGCAGGCTGATTATTTGGAGAGGCAGAGAAGGCCAATGTGAACAGAGTGTGGGATGGACTAATGTATTAAGAGTACTTGACAGACCATGGCTTGGGATCAGTTTGAAAGAATGGTGCCTAGTGCCAGAGACATGGCAGTGGGAATAAAAGTGAAGGAATGAACACGAGAGGTTAATAAGAAGCCTATGATGCCTGACTCGAGTCAACAAAGGGAATGAAGGAGAAACAAGAATCCATAAACCTTAGAGCTTTCAAATCTAGCTATCTAGGAAAATATAGTACCATTGCCTGAAGCTAAGAATGTGGAAGAGGAGCTTGTAGTGGGAGAAGACTTTAGCTACTCATAATATAGATTTTATTAATTAATCTCCATAAATATGATTGCCCAAGAATATAAAAATTTGCCCAATTGTTACCCAGGTCCAATGTTTTCATCTTGATGATAATGATTTTCATAAATATCTTAGTGAAATCCAATTACACTATATCATCTGCATTCTCTTGGTGTGTCAATTGGTAATGCTAAAAACGGGAATGGCATTTTCTTGGTGAACACTTCCTGGTCCCTGGTGATCTTCAGTGCCTATTGTAAGAGCTCACAAACACTCCATTCAATAATCCACTCTAGATTTTCTAGAGGCCACCTTAAAACAATCCACAGTATGTCTGAACATCTTCAGACTCCTGGCACCTCTCTTATTCCACATTATGACAGTCATGGAGGTGCACTCTATGTAGGTCAAGAAAGAACTGCAGGTCAACCATGAGAAGTGCAGTTAGCTGATGGTCTCCAACTGTTAGCACTTCAGAATCCATCATGGCTTTTGAGCTGAGAATACACTCTTTCTGCGCATCCCCCGACAAATGACTGAGCATGATGGAGGTGTTAAGGTTTGGCCATGTCTCCCCAACATGGGATTCCTTTAATGGGTAATCTTTGCTTCAGAGCTGCCTGGGTTGGCTGAGGCTTTGTCAGATCTGCATGTGGTTTGACGCTGTCCCTGCCCCAGACTGCTTCCTTCCCTTTTATCTTTCACAAGCATTTCCTACCAATAAACCTCTTGCACTTTTAACTGCATCACAGTGTCTGCTTCCTGGAAGACCCAACAAACACAAGCATTATTCTTTTATGCTCTCCTGACATTGGTCTCGGGATCAAACGTCTAAGTGTTTTCAGGGACTCAAAGATAATTTGTTAAGCATGGAATCCCAAGGAAGAGGTCTCATATAGCTCTCTCAGATTGCTTAGGCTTTAATTCTTTCCCAACAATATTGGCCCTACTCTTTAATATTTGAAAATTATTCTCCTTAATGTATAAGACGGCAATCCAATAGGATTCAACTTTCTCTCTGCCAGTACCATCTACTCCAAGGGGTTCTGGTGGAATTTGAATTCCCAGATGCGTAGAAGTGACATTGGGTTCTCAGAAGGCTTTCCACATATTCTGGCAACACATCCAAGAAGATGGCATGCTTCTGAATTGGCCACATGAGGTTGACCTGTGCCTTCTCTACTCTACCCAGCAGAGATCACTGTATGAGCTACTGGTGCCTACAAAGGCTTCTATATTGCCATGTGTCAGAAACTTCAAGTGTCCAGCCTCACCCTTCAGAGGGAGCCAGAGATCTGGCTTCTTGGTACTATTTCTCCTCTTTCTTTTTAACTGTGGATTATTTTTTTCCATTCAACCCTCATGATCTTGGTTTTAATTTCTCTCTACTCTCTGATTCTGGCTTTACTTTTGGATATTTTTCTTCCATCCTGCAAAATCTCTACTTTCTTTCCAGTAAGTTAGCTCACATAAGATTCCTCAACCCTACCACCTCTCCTGAAACCAGGAGACCAGCTCGTATCTACAGCATTCCCAATGGTGAGTGCCTTGGGCAGGAAGACAAACATAGATATGCACGTTAGGTTGTTGGAAGCCTTCTCACATTGTCCATAACTCTTGAGTAGCAAGATAAATGGCTATCTTGACAATTCTGCCCTGAGTATTTGTCCCTCTCAAATCTCATGTTGAATTGTAATCCCCAGTGTTAGAGTGGGACCTGCTGGGAGGTGATTGGATCATGGGAGTGGATCCCTCATCACTTGGTGCTATCCTCCTGATAGTGAGTGCATTCTCACGAGATCTGGTCATTTAAAAGTGGTGTGATACCCCTACCCGCTGACCACCTCTTGTTCCTGTTTCTACCATGTCAGACACTTGCTCCTCCTTTGCCTTCCACCATGATTGTAAGCTTCCCGAGGCCTCCCCAGAAGCAGATGCAGGTGTTATGCTTCCTGTACAGCCCTCAGAACCATGAGCCATTTAAACCACCCTTCTTATAAACTACCCACTCTCAGTTATTTCTTTATGGCAATGCAAGAATGGCCTAACCCAATGAGTCACTTTTTCCTCTAAGATGGCTCCCCTAGGCACAAGTTAGTAGCTGCAGTTCTGAGCATTATATTGAGACATGTCAACTTCCAGTGGAAGAATAGGGGGTGTCTCTGTCTTTGTGTTTCTTATTTTGGAGGAAGGAACTATTTCCCAGAATTCTCCCTTCAGGTTTCATTGGCTAGAATTGGATTAAATCCTACCCCATCACTGGGAAGAGGAGTAAGATTACTGTGGTTGGCTTGGCTCCGTCCTTAGAGTTAGGGATATAATTATATTTTTTTTGCCGGGTGGGTAGCTAAACCAGAACAAGGTGTGGATACAGAGGAAGAAAGTGGAGAGGGTCAGGTGGAGGAATGAATTCTGGCTAGTATGTTGGTTTGGGTTCCCTAGAAACAAAATCTGAAACAAGAATTTGAGTGCAAGTAGATTATTTGGGCGATGATCCCAGAAATACTGGTAGGAGAGAGGACAGCTGAGATAGGGTAGTAAAAGAAACCAATAAAGATGCATTATCAGGTCAACTACCACTGCAGACAACTGGGGTTCTATCTTTCTGGGGAATTTTGGGAGACAGTGTGGAGCACACACCTCAGAGTTACCCTGACTGAGAGGTAGAGAGCTGGAGTATTTAAAGACCAACTCTCACCAGTCATTGGTTGAGGGTTGTACTGAAGAATATGAACTCTGGGGCAGTTCCAGGCTGCTCCACCTAGGCTGAGTGAGCTCTGATGGTCAGAAGAAGATTTCAGACAAAGCGTTGTAGTGTCTGCAGTTGGAAGCCATCAGTTAGGTGGAAAGTATGGGAATAAAGGAAGTGCCAAAGGTATGTGGGTGGGCATCCACAGTGCCTCCTTAGGTGAGAAGCCGACAGTGTGTACTACAGTCAGCACCTGGGAAATGCTCCAATGTCATGTTGAAGACCAAGGACTAGTTAATACAACAGGAGGAATCACAAAACTTTAGAGCTGGAAGTAATATCAATAACTATCTAGCCTAGTTTAATCTATGCCATTTTAACTGAGGCCAAAAAAAAAGTGAATTGATAAGTTTAGGGTCAATGAATAGCAGATGCTGGGATAGAAATTCTGCCAATATTAGTAACCTAACACAGACTAAACATGTGCTTAGGGCACCAGCAAAGCAGGTGTATTAATTTTTTGGAAAAAATTCAATATTTAAATGTTGAAGCTGTCATTATGGAACCACTCAGAATTCTGTTAAGCTTGCTTATATTTATTTTACAAATTAGAGTTGAATTTATTTGGAATTATTATATATACATAGTGGAACATTTAATGTTTTTAGGGTTTTGGGCTTCTTGCGAAATTCCTAATCTGGACCTAGTGAGCACTGCATGACATCAGGCTGACTCTCCCCAGGGAAGAACTTTCATTGCTCTCCTTATGGCCAGTGTCAACACCAGGTTCATATGAGTGGGCCTGGAGCCACCTTGCTCTTTTGGGAGCATTGCCCTCCAGATTGACTCAGCATCTGGATCTACGCTATTTAGTGGGAAGATACATGTAGAGGAGTTTTAGTGTTTCTTAAAGTGTGTTCTATGGAAAAACACATCTGCAAGAATGTGCATAGGTTTTATAATAAAGCCTTTCATGGTTGCATAAGTATGGTTTTTGTTGTTGTGTGTAACTGATGAGCTTTTTAGAATCCTTGGAATGTCAAAATGTTCTACAAAATTCCAAGAAGAGGAATAGTATTCAGTGTTTTCCACAATTTTTTGAACAAGGAACACTTTCTAGCAGAAACTCTCACAGGCTAGTATTCCTCATACCACCTCACCCTTTACAAATGTTAATGTGGTCTTTACCTGACCAGTTCTCATGGTCTGAATATGTCCTCCAAAATTCGTATGCCTAACCTTAATGCCCAGTATGACAGTATTAAGAGGCAGGGCCTTTAGGAGGTGATTATGTTATCAGGAGGGCTTTGCCCTCATGGATGGGATTAGGCCCCTATAAAAAGGGCTCAAGGGATTGGATTTTCTCTCTTCTGTACTTCGGCCATGTGAGGACACAGCATTCATCCCCTCCATAGGATGCAACAATAGGGTACCATCTTGAAGCAGAGAGCAGCCCTCATCAGACACTGTACCTGCCAGCCCCTTCACAGTGGACTTCTCAGCCTCAAGGACTATAAGAAATAAATTTCTGTTGTTTATAAATTACCCAGTCTTGAGTATTTTGTCATAGCAGCACAACGGACCAAGACAACAGACTTCCTGTGAACATTTTAGGTTGCCTGATTTTGTCTTGTAATAGAAAAGGCCCTGAATAAGGAATTGAGGCTTGGGTTATGTCATCTTTCCCATAGGAGCATAATATTATTGATGCTATCATAGAGAACATTTTTGCTTAGTTTTCCAGGAATGGTTTCCAGTTATAGTCACTTATTATGCTTACCTTGTGATCAGAACCAGTTGACTTGAACCAGGCAAAATGTGGAATCAGATGAGCTACAGAGGCTGTGTTTGAACCAGTAAAATACATGTCAGTAGTCTCTGAGATCTGAATACTGGGGATGACTCTTCTGGCTTCTTTCAGTTATGTTTCCTAAGTGTCTTCCCTTAGAAAAGCTTCTGTGGTCTACGTGAGATCGATCAATTAATCCCTTCTATTTGCAAGGCTCTTTGCTGGCCATAGATGAGAGCCAACAGGCACACTCCCTGCAGAGTTGCCAAGGATGGCTGAAATGTAGTCCTTAGTGGCAGGTTGTCAGACTCAGATGAACACCCTCAGTGCTTGCTTTAGAAGCCGTCTCATTCCCAAAGCATTTTTTAAACTGCAGCTTCCTTTCCTTGCTTGTGAAGTAGTCAAGGGAGGCACCTTTTTGTTGTGGAGGAGTAAAGCTGGCTTCTGTGCCTTGACCCTTTGTTGGAAGAGGAAGAGTTGAGTGAATTAGGCCACCTCAACCAGTTCCTCATAGGCCCAAACCATCAGATACACAAACAACATGAGTGTCTCCTGGCTAATGGTCACAAGTACACGTTCCCAATATGGCCTATTATCACCTGTAAATTTGACCAATATTTTAATTGGAAAAACTTTTCCACCTTATAGCATTTCCATTAGTCATGGTCCATGAACTTGGCAAGATTCTACTATGTGAGAGAGGGAAATGCAGCATTTCACAAGGCAGCCATCAGTTCTTGATGTAAAACATCAGATCCCATTGGTAACAAGCCCAAGTTCAGACATCCTTGGCTCACATTAAATCAATGTAGGATGAAGAAGGAGATCCAAATGGTTTTTTGAAAAGGAAGTACTTTGGGGGCCAGGAATGAATAGGCGCTTAAAGTTTTCCCCAAAGCAGCTGTGGTCAATGAGAGGGGAATATGTGTCTTTAGGAAGAAATAAGATACACTTCACACTTCTCCAAACTCTTTACCTGCAGGATTAAAATGCAGGTAGGTTTCATCAAGGAGTAGTAATTTTTCAGATTTACAATTGCCTTGAGACTCATTGACTTGACCAATGAAGCTTTGGAGGATAAACAGCAGTGATTTCAATGGCACCTGGAGATGGTCGGTGTTTTTTTGTCTCTCTGACTCCTCTACCTACCTTTTAAAGGTGTTTATAAAACAGGGCGAGTCTCAGACAACCTCCAATAGTCCTTTGAAAATGTGTTTTTTTTTCTAATAAGTGCATTAAACGCAAATGTTTTATGCTGGTGAGAACCTAATGAAAAGCATACCAACTAAAGCAGAGTGTAGGATTGGCAGCAAATGAGAAAAGCAAGTAAAAATCCCTTCTGTCTAGTCCTTCTCAAATTACTGGAACTTTTAACCCAAATTCTCCAAACTCAGCTGGCGAGTTTTAAGCAGACTCCTTCTGGGTGCAGTGGGGTGGGGAAATAGGGGTCTTCAGAGGCCCTATGAGGACATTTAATAAGCGGGGAATACATTTTCTTAAGTTCTGATATTCCCCTCAACTCCCAATCCAGTCAGCTCAGATTCTCCCTGAGGAGGTTTTCCCTCTCCCAGGGATCCTCTTGGCAGGATTTAAATGATTCCAGGTCAGTCGTATCTCCAACACCATCCTCTGTTCCCACAAACTCGGAGTGTTAACTACCTCAACACAGCAAGCTCTTCCAGCTAGCAAATGTCTCTCCTCTGAAAATTCTTTGGAATGAATTGGACACTGCGCCATTGTTTTCTCCCCCAGGTTCCAGGGAACATACTCCAAGTGGACTTATTAAAAGCCTTTCATAGGCTTGAGGTGAGAAACAGGAAACCTTACCATCTCTTTTGGGGACATGGTTCGGGGAGGGGCTATGCAGAACACAGTTATCTCTAGAATAATTCTGTATAAATTCCTTCTTCTCTTAGTCTCCAACAAGCCAACTGTTTTATGCACTCACTCAATGAAGGTGAGTCATCTAATTGGTTTTCAGAACCTATCTTGAAATCTCACAATTCACTTTGAGTGTGATATCTATCACCTTATGGTCTTGGAAGACATTTCCATGTAACATCCTGCTCTGGTAGATTATTTTGAACTTGGGGGAAATATTTTCTTCTCTAAAACTGTTGCAATTTGCTTTCTCCAGGAAGCAGATGCTGAGACAGAGGTAGGAGTGAAGAGGTTCCACTGAGGAGTAGCAACTGTGCCAGGAAAAGAGAGGAAACAGAACGAGGCAGGGGGAGCCATCAGACTGTGACGAGACCTCTACCAGTTCAAGCGGGAACTCTGGGGCAGAGATTGCACACTCAAGGAGTCCTGCATTGTGTGGAGATGGCCAGGCCCTTTTAGCACTGCTTTGCTCAGTTAGTTTCTGGAAGCTGCTCCAAGAAGAGTGTGTCTTCAGCTATCACCTCCTTACTCAGTCATTGGCCAGGCACAATGACTGTCATACCCTGAGAAAGATATGACCTCAGCTTGAAAGCTGAGTGAACCCTGACAAAGCTAATAGGTGGAAGCTCCCACTTAACCATACTGTTCATAGTTGGATAGCAAGTTCTTTCTAGAAGGAGGGTCTGAGAGTCACATTCCTGTATCTGACACATAACCCAATCTATTTACCCTAAGAATGAATAGAGATCTTCTGGCTTTCTCTCTCTCTCTCTCTCTCTCTCTCTCCCCCCCCCCCCAATTCTGTCTCTCTCCATGTGCTAGGATGCTTTCCTACAACCCTTACATGGCTCCCTCCCTCACTTCAGTCAGATTTCTCTCAAAGTCACCTCCTCAGAGAAGCTTCCTCTCACCATTCTGTTTTAAATATTACCCCTTCTCTACTCTATTTTCCCTTTATTGTTTTTTTTCTACATTGGTATTTGATGACCTACAATTATACTATGTATTAATTTCATCATTGTCTCTCCCTTCTACTGCAGTGTAAGGCAGGGACCCTGTCTGTTTTGTTTCTTAAATGTCCCCATAACTGAGTACACTGTCTTACTCATGACGGGTGTTCAATAAATATTTTTGACAAAACAAATACATGAATCTGGATCACTTGAACCCCTTCCTTTCTCATTTCCTTGCCGTGGCACATAGTGGGGAGGGAGCTTGGGTTACGTGGCTGAGTGTGCGGCTTTGGCAGTCCTGCCTCTGCCTACTATGGCTGTCAGCTCTTCCAAGGGAGGATCTCTACATCCAACTGCGCTGTCCAAGCACTGGCTCTTCAACATGGTCTCCTTTATAATCTGCTACATTTCTGCTACTCAGAGTCAGCAAAAGGGTGAATGTGGTAAAAATCACACTTCTTTTTCTTTTCTCTTCTTTTTTTTTTTTGAGACAGACTCTCACTTTGTCACTGAGGCTGAAGTGTAGTGACACGATCTTGGCTCGCTGCAACCTCTGCCTCCTGAGTTCAAGCGATTCTCCTGCCTCAGCCTCCTGCATAGCTGGGATTACAGGCATGTGCCACTATGCCTGGCTAATTTATTGTATTTTTTAGTAGAGATGAGGTTTCACCATGTTGGCCAGGCTGGTCTCGAACTCCTGACCTAAGGTGATCTGCCCACCTAGGCCTCCCAAGGTGCTGGGATTATAGGCGTGAACCACCACGGCCAGCCCACAGTTCTTTTTCAACAATGTTAATTAGACTTTTTTGAAGTCTTGGGGGTAAAGAAGTAAAATAAGAACAGAAATATTTCAAATATCTGTCCCTGTGCTTCAAAGAAGAATACATTAACTCTTTCGTTATGGGCTGAATTTTGTCCCTTCAAAATTCATATGTTGAAGCCGTAACCCTCAGTATCTGAGAATGTGACTGTATTTGGAGATAGGGCCTTTACAGAGGCTTATTAAGGTAAAATGAGGTCATTATTGAGGGGTCCTAATTCAGTATGACTAGTGTCCATATAAGAAGAAGAGGTGAGGACGTGGACAGGCACAGAGGGAAGAACACATGAGCACACAGGGAGAATATGGCCATTTACAAACCAAGGAGAGAGGCCTCAGACAAAGCCCTGTTAACACCTGGATCTCAAATTTCTGGCCTTCAGAACTGTGAGAAAACACATTTCTGTTGTTGAAGCCACTCTGTGGTATTCTGTTATGGCAGCTTTAGGAGATTAATATACTTTTCAAGTAGGGAGATACCCTGATTCCTGGCCTTGTACCCTCAGGGGCATATTCCACTTCCTGACCATGCTTCCCTATTCTCAGATCTGCCTTCTGAAAGGAAAGCTTTTTTTCAGAAGTACACTGTACGAATCTTCATTTCCTTCACAGAGGCCCTGCCAGAGGTTGATCTTGGCTTTAGATTCATCCTCTGGCCCCATCATGTGCTCTCTAGGACATGGTGGTATGCAATGGTACGTTTCTTTAAGTCAAGAAGTATTCTCCATACAACAGTTTGCAACATTGCAGGGTGCTCCAAATCCTATTTCCATTGGAACCTCCCAGTTTGTATGAGACACACAGTGAGGATTCTTCCAGGTCATGCAGAAGGATACTATGGAGTCAGTCACATTTACCCATGCCCATGGCAAAAGGAATATCAAATGCAAAGACCCTGAGGTAGTAATAATCTTGATGCATTCAAGAAACAGCAAGAAAGCCAGTGTGGTTGGAGGATAGTGACCCTGGGTGGGGAGTTATAGAGAAGATGAACTCAGAGAGTTATCAGTGGTCAGAAGAGTTTGGGTTTTGTAAGAAATGTAGGAAGTCATAGGTCTACTCTGGCCTCAGAGTATATACGTGTTTCTGAGATCAATCTGTTTGCTGGAGGAGGGCAGACTGTAGGAGGGTTAGAGTAGAGATTGGGAGATAGAAAGGAGGCAATCATAGCAGTCCAGATAAGAAGTGATCATGGCCTGAAACGGGATGCAATGGAGAATTCAAAGGAAAGAAATATAGCAAGAATGTGTGCAAAAGAGAGGACT
The DNA here is from genome assembly GCF_008728515.1 of Papio anubis. NCBI lineage: Eukaryota > Metazoa > Chordata > Mammalia > Primates > Cercopithecidae > Papio > Papio anubis. Next base: position 100,204,879 of record NC_044996.1, on the reverse strand, counting down.
CAGGTTTTCCTGAGCAGCTGGGTGAATGGCGATGCCATGTACTAAGATGGGAAAGCCTGGGGGAGGACTGGGCTTTGGAAGGAAATTAAGGCTTTGGCTGTGGACATGTTAACACATTGCACTACCAATTTGATATCCAATTAGTTATGTCAAATAAGTAGTTGGATATCCTAGTCAAGGTCAGGAAGGGAGTCCAGACTGGTGACTGGTGACGGTATTTAAAGCCAAGATTATTTATGAGATCAACTAGGGAACAGATGTACAATGACTGCTAGGACACTCCAAAATGTAAAGACCAGGAAGAGGAGGAGAATCCAACAGTCAAGAGGAGCAGCTAGTGAGGTAAGAGGAAGAACAGGAGGTGGGCTATTTAGAAGTCAAATGGGGAAAATGTTTCCAGAAAGAGGAAGTGATTGGTTGTGTCAAATGCTGCAACAGATAGTTTTCATTTTTCTCTATTTCAAACCTTGGTGCAGTGAACAGTCTCATTTCTCTGTTCATGTACATGTGTGGCAGTTTCTGTAGTGCAGCTATCTGCAAGAGAAATTATTGGGTGATGGGGTAGGAGCATCTTCAGTTTTAATAGGCAATGCCAGACTGTTTTCCAAAGTGATTGGTCCAATTTACCCTACCACCAGTACTGCGTTCTCCCTTCCCCGAGATCCTCACAACCCTTGGTGTTAACAGTCACTGATTTTTTCCAATCTGATGAGTGCAAAACGCTGTCTCCTTATTCTTTTTAACTTTCATTGTCTTCAAGACCGTTGTCTTGGGAATCTTTTAAAATGTTTTTTGGCCATTTGACCTTCTTCCTCTTAGAATTCTCTATTTATAGCCTACGCCCATTTTTCTATTTGACTGGTTGGTTGGTTTAGGAGTTCTTTATATATATTCTGGGTACCAATCCTTTGCTAGATATGTGAGCTGCAAATATCTTCTACCAAACTGGGGCTTATATTTTCACTGTGTTTATGGTGACTTTTATAATTTTTTTCTTTCTGGTTTCTCCTTTTTACACTATTATCAAGAATGCCTTCCTTGCTCCAAAGTTTCATTCTCTTTCTTCTAAAAGTTAAAAGATTCATTATTCATATTTAGGTATTTAATCTATTAGGAATTAATGCTTGTATTGGCATCTACTTCTGTCTTTTATAAGAATAACAGATTATCCCAGTATCATTTATTGGATCCTTGCTCCATATACCTATATAACCGTAACCCTTATCAAAATACAGAATATTACAACCCCAGAAAGCTTTCTCATGCCCCTTCCCAGTTAATCTCCATTCTCCAAAACCTCTTCTAATTGTTTTCTTCATGAATTAGTTTTTTTCTATTTTAGACTTAATTTACATGGAATCAAGCAATATATATTCTTTTGTATAAAATTAATTTTATTTAGCATGATGTTTTTAATACAATTACTTTAACTGTTTATCATCTTTTGTAAATTAAAAAAGCATAAGAAGATAGCAAGAGGAGAGATAAAAAATTATTAGCAGGCCGGGTGCAGTGGCTCACGCCTGTAATCCCAGCACTTTGGGAGGCCGAGGCGGGCAGATCACGAGGTCAGGAGAGCAAGACCATCCTGGCTAACATGGTGAAACCCCATCTCTACTAAAAATACAAAAAAAATTAGCCGGGCGTGGTGGCAGGTGCCTGTAGTCCCAGCTACTCGGGAGGCTGAGGCAGGAGAATGGCGTGAACCCGGGAGACGGAGCTTGCAGTGAGCCGAGATCAGGTCACTGCACTCCAGCCTGGGTGGCAGAGCAAGACTCCGTCTCAAAAAAAAAAAAAAAATATATATATATATATATACACATATATATATATAAAAAAATAAAATTATTAACAAAAATTTCTGGGCCAAGATTAATGAAATTAAGATATACACTTGGGGTTTTGCATATTGTCATTTATTTAGTTTAATTGTTAATACATATTCTTTATTAAATTTAACTTTTAAGTTCAGGGGTACATGTGCAGGTTTGTTTTATAGGTGAACTCATGTCACAGGGGCTTGTTGTACAGATTACTTCATCACCCATATATTAAGCCTAGTATCCATTAGTTATTTTTTCTGATCCTCTCCCTCCTCCCACCCTCCACCCTCCCAGGCCCCAGTGTGTGTTGTTTCCCTCTATGTGTCCATGAATTCCCATTATTTAGCTGCTACATGTGTGAAGAGGCAGTATTTGGTTTTCTGTTCCTGTATTATCTTGCTAAGGATAATAGCTTCCAGTTTCATTCATGTTCCTGTAAAGGACATGAGCTATTTTTTTATGGCTAGCATGATGTTTTTGAGATTCATCCATATCATTGTGTGCATCAGTTCATTCTGTTTTATTACTGAGTAGTATTCCATTATATGGATATACCACAATTTTTAAAATTGATTTCCAAGTGTTTTTTAGAGTCTTTTAATTTTTAAATTTAATTTAATTTTACTTTAAGTTCTGGGATACATGTACAGAACGTGCAGGTTTGTTACATAGGTATACATGTGCCATGGTGGTTTGCTGCGCCTATCAACCCATCATGTAGATTTGAAGCCCCACATCCATTAGGTATTTGTCCTAATACTTTTCCACCCCTTGCCCCCCACCACCCCCAACAGGCCCTGGTGTGTGTTGTTCCCCTCCCTGTGTCCATGTGAGAACCTTTTTATTAAAAAAATGTTGTGCGTACACAGTAGGTGTATATATTTATGGGGTACATGTAATGTTTTGATACAGGCATGCAATGAATAATAATCACATCATGAAGAATGGAGTATCCATTCCATCAAGCATTTATCCATTGAGTTGTGAACAACCCAATTACCTTCCTTAAGTTATTTTAAAATGTACAGTTAAATCACTATTGACTATAGTCTCCCTATTGTGATATCAAATGGTAGGTCTTATTCATTCTTTCTATTATTTTTGTACCCATTAACCATCTCCACTTCCTCCCAGCCCCCCACCACCCTTCCCAGCCTCTGATAAACATCATTCTACTTTCTATCTCCATGAGTTCAATTGTTTTAATTTTTAGATCCCACAAATGAGTGAGAAAAAGCAATGTTTGTCTTTCTGTGCCTGGCTTATTTCACTTAACATAATGATCTCCAGTTCCATCCATGTTGCTGCAAATGGCTGGACCTCTTTCTTTTTAATGGCTGAATAGTACTCCATTTTTTGAATGTACCACATTTTCTTTATCCATTCCAGTGTTGTTAGACATGTAGGTGGCTTCCAAATTTTAGCTATTGTAAACAGTGCTGCAACAAACATAGGAGTGCAGATATCTATTTGATATACTGATTTCCTTTCTATTGGATATATACCCTGTAATGGGATTGCTAGATAATATGGTAGCTCTATTTTTAATTTTTGAGGAATCTTCAAACTGTTCTCCACAGTGGTTGTACTAATTTACTTTCCAACCAACAGTGTACAAGTGTTCCCTTTTCTCCACATCCTCACCAGCATTTATTGTCTGTCTTTTGGATATGAGCCATTTTAACTGGGGTCAGATGATATCCCATTGTAGTTTTTGCATTTCTGCATTTCTCTGATGATCAGTGATGTTGAGCACCTTTTTATATGCCTGTTTGCCATTTGTGTGTCTTCTTTTGAGAAATGCCTATTCAAATCTTTTGCCCATCTTTTTATTGGATTATTAGACTTTTTTCTATAGAGTTGTTTGAGCTCCTTATATATTCTGGTTATTAATCCCCTGTCAGATAAGTAGTTTGCAAATATTTATCCCATTCTGTGGGTTGTCATTTTACTTTGTTGATTGTATTCTTTGCTGTGCAGAAGTTTTTTAACCCGATGTGATCCCATTTATCCATTTCTGCCTTGCCTGTGCTTGTGGGGTATTGCTCAAGAAATTTTTGCTCAGACCAATGTCCTGGAGATTTTCTCCAATGTTTTCTTGTCGCGGTTTCATGGTTTGAGGTCTTAGATTTAAGTATTTAATCCATTTTGATTTGGTTTTTGTATATGGTGAGAGATAGAGGTCTAGTTCCATTCTTCTGCATATGGATATCCAGTTTTCCCGGCATCTACTGAAGAGATTGTCTTTTCCCCAATGTATGTTCTTGGCACCTCTGTCTAAAATGAGTTCACTGTAGATGTGTGGATTTGTTTCTGGATTCTCTGTTTTGTTCCATTGGACCATGTGTCTGTTTTTATGCCAGTACCATGCTGTTTTGGTTACGATAGCTGTGTGGCATAATTTTTAGTCAGGTAATGTGGTTCCTCTAGTTTTGTTCCTCTTGCTTAGGATAGCTTTGACTATTCTGTTTTTTTTCTGGTTCCATATAAATTTTATGATTTTTTTTTATTTCTGTGAAGAATGTCACTGGTATTTTCGTAGGGATTACAATGAATCTGAAGATTGCTTTGAGCAGTATGGACATTTTCACAATATTGATTCTTCCAATGCACAAACATAGAATATTCTTCCATTTTCTGGTGTCCTCTTCAATTTTGTTCATCAGTGTTTTATAGTTTTCATTACAGAGCTCTTTCACTTCTTTGGTTAATTCCTAGGTATTTAATTTTATGTTGTAAATGGGCTTACTTTTTTATTACTTTTTCACGTTGTTCACTACTGGCATATAGAAATGCTACTGATTTTGTATGTTGATTTTGTCCTATGACGTTACTGAATTTGTTTATCAGTTCTGATAGTTTTCTTGTGGAGTCTTTAGGTTTTTCCAAATATAAGATCATATAATCTACAAACAAGGATAATTTGACTTATTTCTTTTCATTTGGATGCCCTTTATATCTTTTCTTATCTGATTGCTTTAGCTAGAACTTCCAGTACTATGTGGAATAACAGTAGTGACAGTGGGCATCCTTGTCATCTTCCAGATCTTAGAGGAAAGTCTTTCAGGTTTTCCCCATTCAGTATGATAGTAGTTGTGGGTCTGTCATATATGGCTTTTATTATGTTGAGGTATGTTCCTTCAATACCCAGTTTTTTGAGGGATTTTATCATGAAGGGATGTTGAATTTTATCAAATGCTTTTTCAGCACCAGTTGAAATGACCATATGGTTTCTGGCCTTCTTTCTATTGATATGATGAATCACACTGATTGATTTGCATATCTTGAACCATCCTTGCATCCCAGGGATAAATCTCATTTGGTCATGATGAATGGTCTTTCTAATGTATTATTGAATTCGGTTTGCTAGTATTTTGTTAAGGGTTTTTGCACCAGTATTCATTAGAGACGCTGATCTGTAGTTTTCTTTTTTTGATGCAGCTTTTTCTGGATTTGGTATCAGGGTAATACTGGCCTTGTAGAAATAATTTGGAAGTATTTCCTTTTCCTCTATTTCTTGGAATAGTTTGAATAAAATTGGTATTAGTTCTTTTTAACCATTTGGTAGAATTCAGCAGTGAAGCCATCAAGTCCTGGGCTTTTCTTTACTGGGAGACTTTTTATTACAGCTTTGATCTCGTTACTTATTTTTGGTCTGCTCAGGTTTTGGATCTCTTCTTGGTTCAATCTTGGTAGGTTGGATGTGTCTAGGAATTTGTCCATTTCTTCTAGATTTTCCAATTTATTGGCATATTGTTGCTCATAGTAGCCACTACTGATCCTTTTAATTTCTGCAGTATCAGTTATAATGTCTCCTTCTTTATTTCTGATTTTTAAAATTTGGATCTTCTTTCCTTTTGTCTTAGTCTGGCTAAAGGTTTATTTATTTCTTTTAACTTTTCAAAAAAACTACTTTTTGTTATTTCATTGATCTTTTGTATTTTTGTATTTAAGTTTCATTTATTTCTGCTCTGATCTTTATTATTTATTTTATTTTACTAATATTTGATTTGGTTTGCTCTTGCTTTCCTAGTTCTTTAAGATGCATCATTAGATTGTTCATTTGAAATTGTTCTTCTTTTTTGAAGTAGGCACTTACAGCTATAAACTTCCCTCTTAGTACTACCTTTGCTGCCTTATTTAGATCATTTGGTGAATTCATGCTTTCCCGGATGGTGCTGATATTAGTAGATGTTCTTCAGTGTCTGGGCATTGAAGAATCAGGTATTTATTGTAGTCTTCACTGTCCGGGCTTATTTGTAGCCATCCTTCTTGGGAAGACCTTTCAGATGTTTTAAAGCATTTGGATGTTGTATTCTAAGCTATTTCTGCTTTAGAGGGCACTCCAAGCCCAGTAATGCTGTGGCTTTTGTAGACTCTTAGAGGTACCACCTTGATAGTCTTGGAGAAGATATAGGAGAATTCTTTGGATTTCCAAGTGGAGACTCTTGTTCTCTTCCCTTGCTTTCTTTAAAACATACAGAGACTCTCTGTTCTGAGTCACCTAAAGCTGGGGATGGAGTGACAAAAGCACTCCTGTGGCCATCACCATTATGACTGCACTGTGTCCAACCTGGAGCCAGCACAGTAGTGAGTCTCGCCTAAGGCTTGATGTAACCACTCCCTGGCAACCGCTGTGTTCACTCAACGTTCTGGGGCTCTGCAATCAGAAGGTGGCAAAGTTAGCCAGGCCTATATCCTTCCTGTCAGGGCAGTGAGGTTCTCTAGGCCCTGAGTGATTCCAGAAGTGCCATCTGGGCATCAGGGACTAGAGTCAAAAACCTTAGAAAGTCTACCTTGTATTCTATTGTATTGTGACTGAGCTGGCACTCAAACCACAAGATGCATTCCTTCCTACTCTTCCTTCCCCTTTCCAAAGGCAAGGAAGCCTCATCTCATAGCCACCACCACCCCTGGCCATGAATAGTACTGCCGGAGTACCACTGATGTTCCCTTAAGGCACAAGGTCTCTTAAGTCAGCTTATGGTGAATGCTTTCTGGCCTGGGACTAACCCTTCAGGGCAGTGGGCTCCCCTTCGGCCTAGGGCAGGTCCAGAAATGCCATTCAAGAGTCAAGTCCTGGGATCAGGACCCTAAGAGCCCACTGGGTGCTCTACCCCCTTGTGGCAGTATTGGTACCTAAGGTGCAAGACAGTGTCCCCTTTACTTTGCCCTCTGCTTTTCTCAATTATTATAGAAGGAGTGTTGCCCCATAGTCACCTCAGCTGGTAATGTGCTAAGTCTCACCTGAAGCCAGCAAGTCTCAGAGGCTCACCAAGGCCCTCAACATAGTACCTGGGTATTGCTGCTGGTAGGACTCTTCAGTTAACAGGTGATGAATGCTGGCAGGACTGGGTCCTTTCCTTCAAGGCAGCAGGTTCCCTCCTGGCCCAGGTTGTGTCTAGAAATGTCATCTAGGAGCTAGGGCCTGGAATGACAGCTTCACTATTCTGACTGGTGCCCTATCCTGCTGTGGCTGAGCTGGTATCCAAGATCCAAGACAACGTCCTCCCCACTCTTCCCTCTCCTTTCCTCAAGCAGAAGAAAGGAGTCTCTTTTGGAACCATGAGCTGTGCAGCCTGGGGTTAGGGGAGGGGTGATGCCAGCAATCCCCTTGTTTCCCCAGCTGGTGTCTCAGTATGTCGTGTGGCACCCGCCCCCCCGACCCAGTCCACTATCTCTGGGCCTAGTTCAGCCCTAAGACTCTCCTAAGAGTTGCAGTCCTTGTGGCCTAGACTGCCTTTCAAGCTTACTTAAAGACCTAGGGCACTTTGGCCCTCAGTGATGAGTGTTTTAGACACTCCAGTTTGGACCACTGGGATTGGAGATTCCCCTCTGGCTAGGGCTGCTTTAAATGCTCCCTCTGTGGATGGGCATCAGTTGAATTTGGTCTGTTTTTCCTTTCTGCTCTAACAGGACAGCACTGAGTTCAGTGCCTCACAATCGCTATGTTTTCCCTCCCCTAGCACCCAGAGATACTCTCTTCACCACGCCACCACTGCCAGGGATGGGAAAGGGATGGCATCAATGATTCATGACTGCTTTTTTCTATCTCTTCAGTGTCTCTTTCAGCAATATGAAGTTTAAATCAGATACTATGAGGGCTCACTGGATTTTTGGTTCTTATGGAAGTGTTTGTGTGTGTGTGTTTACAGAAAGTTGTTAACTTGGTGTCTTTATTGGGGTGAGGGAATGATTGGTGGAGCTTTTTTTTTTCCCCCACTATCTTGCTCTACCTTCTTTATTTAGAACCTTTTTACACACTTTAAATTAATTATAGGCTCACAAGAAGTTACAAAGGGGGTATGGAGAGGTCCTGTGTACCCTTCACCCAGTTTCCCACAATAATTACATTTTCTATAACTGTAGTACAATATCAAAACCAGGAAATTGGCATGGCGCAAGCTATGTGTATAAATCTATGTGATTTCATTATATGTGTAGATTTGTCTTATTACCATCATAATCAAGATACAGAACTGTCCCATCACCAAAAATATCTCCTTCTTCCTACCCTTTTGTAGTTACGCCACCATCCTTAAACCCTGGTAACTACTTATTTGTTTCTCCAGAAGTCTTTCATTTTGAGAATGTAATATAAATGAAATCATACAGTATTGGGCTTTTTGAGATTGACTTTTTTCACACTCAGCACAAAGCTCTGATGTTTATCCAAGTTGTTGTGTGTATCAGTAGTTTGTTCCTTTTTATTGCTGAGGAGTGTTCCATGGTGTAGATGTACTACAGTTTGTTTAACAACTCCCTGTTGAAGGATATTTGGGTTATTTCCAGTTTTTGGCTTTGTGAACAAAATGGCTATAAACCTTTGTGTATAGGTTTTTGTGTGAATACAATTTTCATTTCATTCATCTCTAGGATAAATGCCCTGGAGTGCAATTCCTGAGTTATACTGTAATTGCATATTCAGGATTTTTGTTTGTTTTAAGAAATTGCCAAACTGTTTTTCAGAGTGGCTGTGCAATTTTGCATTCCCATTAGCAATGTGTGAGAGATTCAGTTTCTCTATATTCTTGCCATCATTTGGTATTTTTATTATTTTTTATTTTAGATGTTCTAATTGGTGTGTAGTAACATCTCATTTTGGTATAAATTTGCATTTAGCAAATGGATAGTAATGTTGAACATCTTTTCACATGCCTATTTGCCATCTGTATATGCTCTTCAGTGAACTTTCCCTTCATGCCTTCTGCCCATTTTAAATAAGATTTGTTTTTCTCTTTGAGAGCTTTGAGAATTCCTTATATATTCTAGATGTGAGTTCTTTGTCAGATATGTGGTTTGCAAATATTTCCTTAGAGGCTGTATCTTGTCTTTTAATCTTCTTAACAAGGTTTTTCAAAGAGCAAACATTTTTAATTTTAATGAAATCTAAGTTCAATTTTTTTTTCTTTTATGAATCATACTCTTGGTGTTATGTCTAAAAATTCTTCATTAAGTTTCAGGTTCTGAAGATTTTCTCATGTTGTCTTTAAAAAATTTTATAGTTTATGGTTTACATTTAATGAGTTTACTTTTGTAGGAAATGTGGGTTTTAGGAAACATATGTGTTTTTGCTTGTGAATATCCAATTGTTCCAGCAGTATTTGTTGACAGGACTATCCTTCCTTCATTGAATTGCTTTTGCATCTCTGTCAAAAATCAGTTGTCTGTACTTGTATTTGGCTGAGTTCTCTCTTTTGCTCCATTGATCTATATGTCTATCCCTCTGCCAATACCACACAAGCCTTTATTGTAACTCTATAATATGTATGGCAATTAGGTAGAGTAATTCCTTCCATTTTATTCTTCTTTTTCAAAGTTGTCTTAAGCTATTCTATATCCTTTGTATTTCCATATAAATTTTAGACTATTATCTATAGCTATAAAACCTTGTTGAGATTTTGACAGAAATTACATTAAATCTGCATTTTAATTTGGGGGAGAATTGACCTTTTTATTGTGTAATGTCTTCCAATCCATAAACACAGTATGTCTTTCCATGTATTTTATCTTTGATTTATTTCAAAAGCATTTTGTAGTTTTCAGCAACCAAGTCCTGTACATGTTTTGTTAGATTTATACTGTCTTAGTGTGTTTAATGCTGTTATAAAGGAATACCTGAAGATGAGTAGTTTATAAAAAAAAAAAGAGGTTTATTTGGCTCATGGTTCTGCAGGCTGTACAAGAAGCATGCTGCCAGCATCTGCTTCTGATGAGGGCTTCAAGCTGCTTCCACTCGTGGTGGAAGGTGAAAGGGAGCTTGTCTGCAGAGATAACATGGTGATAGAGGAAGCAAGAGAGAGAGAGGAAGCAAAAGAAAGACAGAGAAAGAGAGAAATCCAGAGAGAGGGGAAAGGTGCCAGGCTGTTTTTAACAACCAGGTTTCATGGGAATTAATAAAGTGATAATTCACTCACTCCCTCCCCACCCAAGCATTAATCTATTTATGAAGGATCTGCCCCCGATGTCCCAAACACCTCCCATGAGGCTCCACCTCCAACATTGGGGATAAAATTACAACATGAAATTTGGAGTGGACAAGCATCCAAGCTATAGCATTCTGCCCATGACCCCTGAATCTTGTGTTTTTCCCACATTGCAAAATACAATCATCCCTTCTCAATAGTCTCCAAAAGTCTTAAACTTGTTCTAGTATCAATTCAAATGTCCAAAGTCCAAAGTCTCATCTGAGACTCAAAGCAAGTTCCTTGCAGCAATGAGCCTGTAAAATAAAAAACAAGTTATTTACTTTCAAGACACAATGGTTGTACAGGCATTTGGTAAACATTTCCATTCCAAAAGGGAGAAATTGGCCCAAAGAAAGGGGTAAGAGGACCCATGCAAGCCTAAAACACAGCAGGAGTGACATTAAATCTTAAAGCTCCAAAGTAATCTCCCTTGACTCCATGTCTAACATCCTGGGCACAGTGGTGCAAGGGATGGGCTCTTGAGGTCTCAGGTGTTGCTGGGTGAAGCCCATGTGACTGCTCTCACGAGTTGGAATCTGATGCCCTGCAGCTTTTCCAGGCTGAGTTGCATGCTGCCAGTGGCTCTATGATTCTGGAATCTGGAGGGAAGTGGTCCTGCTCCCACAGCTTCACTGGGTACTTCCCTAGTAGAGGTTGTCTGTGGTGACTCAACTCTTGTGGCAAGCTTCTGCCTGGGCACACAAACTTTCCCATATTCTCTGAAATTTAAATGGAAGCTGCCAAACCTCTATTATTTTTGAGTTCTCAATGCTTACAGACTTAACACCACATGGAAGTCATCAAGGCTGATGTCTTGAGGTCTCTGGAGTGGGGGCCTGAGCAGTACCTGAGGCTGTTTGAGCCATGAATGGAGCCTGAACAACCAGAATGTGAGGAGCAGCATCTCCAGGAGTCTCAAGACAGTGGTGCCCTCGGCCAGTCCCTCAAGTCATTCTGTACTCCTAGGCCTCTGAGTCTGTGATGGGAGGGGTGCCCTCAAAGATATCTAAAATGCCTTTGGGGACATTTTCCCATTGGCTTGGCTATTAGCACCTGGCTTCCTTTTAGTCTTGCTAATCTCTTTAGCAAGTGGTTTCTCTATAGCACCCCTAGATTCCTCTTCTGAAAATGCCCTTTCCTCCTCTGCCACATGGTCAGGCTGCAAATTTTCTGAATTTTTATGCTCTGCTTCCCTTTTGATTATAAATTCCAGCTTTGTGTAATTCCTTTGCTGCTGTATCTGATTGTAAGCTGTTAAAAACAGCCACACCTCTTCTCAAATGCTTCGTTGTCTAGAAATTTCTTCTGCCCAATACTCTAGGTTATAACAAGGGGAAGGGCAGTGCCAGTGGGTGGAGAGTACATGCGCTACTTACACCTCTGCCCCAGAGGTGGTATCCTGTGCCTTTCTCAGGCCTCAGATCCATAAGCAGCAGCAAGTGCTTCTCTTGTGCTTCAGCCTCAGTGCTGCTGGGCCCCAGGACAATGCATTTTCTTTTGGGAGTGGGTCTCTAAAATGGTACCTTTCTGAACCTGTTTAGTTCTCAGGGACCAAGCATGAGCTCCCTTCTTGTATGATGGAGCAGTGCCAGTACACAGTCTCTTGTGGCACCTCCCTATGTTAGTCTCTGGTCCTGCAAGGGTTGAGAAGCTCTCCTGTTGTTAGGATTACAAGAGGCCACAGTGGAAATGTGGACCACTGGGGGTCTCTCACTTCCCTTTTCTCCACATTGGGAAGTCTCTCTTGGATCTCAGCCAATCCTGGCTGAGCAGGCTGCTTCATTTCCCTCTCCTTTGCTTTAGGTATTTCCTGTCACCTTTCTGTTGCATTCTCGTGTTCTTTCTTGGGTGATCTATTCAAAGTGTGATGATCTATTCACTATTTTGATTCTTCTTAGTGGAGGAGGGGAGTATGAAATACATCTATGCAGCCATCTTGAACTTCTTTTTAAAATGTATATCATGTCCAGGGGTTTTCAGTTTACATAGTAGGAAAATAGGGAAAAGGGTGTCTACTTCATTGTCCTGAAAATGGAAGTGCCTCTGGTTTTAAAGGTAATAATAAAAGTCTTGAATGCATATAAAATTTATTTGGACTTGCATTGGAGTTAGACCAACATGGATTTGAAACTTCACTTGACCATTGACTAGAGGTGTAACTTAGTCTAATATCTTAACCTTTATGTGCCTCAATTTCATCAACAATAAAATGAGAATAACAGTATTTACTTGATAAGAATTTTGTAAGGATTAAGTCATAAATGTATGTAAAATACTGATCACAGGGCCTAGCATAGTGTAAGCATTCCATAAGTGGTAACAAAATTGTTATTATTTCAAAATAACTGGATAATGTGTTGTGTTCTTCAATAAATAGTCCCTTCCTCACTGATATGTGATCCTACCCTCATCATGGCTTTTTTTTGAGACAGAACCTGGCCCTGTCATTTAGGCTGGAGTGCAGTGGTGCAATCTCGGCTCATGCGACCAGGGTTCAAGCGATTCTCCTGCCCGAGCCTCCTGAGTAGCTGAGATTACAGGCACTCACTATCATGCCTGGCTAAGTTTTGTATTTTTAGTAGAGATGGGATTTCACCATATTGCACAGGCTGGTCTCAAACTCCTGATCTCAAGTGATCCACCTGCCTTGGTCCCCCTCAAAGTGCTAGGATTACAGGCGTGAACCACCACACCCAGCCGCATCATGGATTTTATACTAGGAAGTTTTTGGATCAGCTATACATTTTTGGTGATAAGCGTGTCTGTACTTGCATCATTATAACACTGTTCTAATTATTAGAGTTTTATAATATGTTTTAATATCTGGAAGTGTAAGTAACCCATCATTACTTCTCTCTCTGTTTTTTATTAGCTTTTTAAAGTCTTTTTTACATTTTCCCCAGTGGTTTTTATGTTTTTTTTCTTGGTGTTTATTCTCTTAGGTGTTCTTTAATAATCTTTTAGAAAAATTTGAAAGTGAATCCCATTGGGACTTTAATTGGAATTTTTTTTGACCTTTGAAATAATTGGGATAAAATTGTTATCTATATTCTATAAAAGCATTGTTATATAAGAAAACAGTATGTTTTCAAACACCACATGTTCTCACTCATAAGTGGGAGTTGAACAATGAGAACACATCGACACAGGGAGGGGAACGTCAAACACCGGGGCCTGTTGGGGGGTGAGGGACAAGGGGAGGGAGAGCATTAGGACAAATACCTAATGCATGCGGGGCTTAAAACCTAGATGACGGGTTAATAGTTGCAGCAAACCACCATGGCACATGTATACCTATGTAACAAACCTGCACATTCTGCACATGTATCCTAGAACTGAAAGTAAAATAAAAAAGAAAAGAAATTCTAGAGATAGGAACACATTGAAGGATTAAAATGGAGTAATAACTTTGCATTATGTTTCAAACTATCCAATCAAATTTTTTTTCTTAAAAAAAAGAGAAGAAAATAGTATGTTTTTCTGGCCATACAAATACTATTTCAGCAATGTTTTAAAATTTTTCAGAGAATTTTATGGATTTATGTTGTTTATTCCTAATTATTTTAAGTTTTAATGATTATTTTCGAATTTTCCCATTGTACTATGAAATTTATAATTATATATATTTTTGTATTGGGCTACCCTGCATAATTTATTGATTAGTTTGAACAGTACGTTTTATTGATTTCTTATGGTTTCCAGCTATACCACCATATTGTGATAAACTGATCTGCTTTCTAGTAGTTATAGCTCTTTTTTTTTTTTTTTTTAATTGAGACAGGGTCTCACTCTGTTGCCCAGGCTGGAGTGCAGTGGTGCAATCATAACTCACCCTAACCTTGAACCCCTGGGCTCAAGTGATCCTTCTGCCTTAGTCTCTCAAGTAGCTGGGACTACAAAAGATTTTCTTTTTAAAACTTATTTATTTATTTATTTTTTGTAGAGACAAGGTCTTGCTATGTTGCCCAGGCTGGTCTTGAACTCCTGGCCTCAATGCATCCTCCTGCCTCAGCCTTCAAGTTGCTGGGATTATAGGCATGAGCCACCACACGTGGCTATAGCTCTTATTTCTGTTTTACGTATTATTGCCTTGGTCAGAACTTCTAGAGTCATGTTAAAGTTAACAATAGACAGGGACCATCATTGTCTTATTTCTCCTATTTATAGGAATGCTTCCTATTTTTTCAGTAGAGTATAAAGTTAATTAGGTTAAGGTAAAAAGATTTATCCTATAGAGTAAAGGCTATTAGATTTTTTGGATCATAGACTCCTTTGAGAATCTGATGATAGTTTTATTCATTTTATTTCTAGAAAACACTTGCTGACACACATACTCAATTTTTCATACAATTTCATGGGATCACAGCCCCCCTAACTATTATCCATGGACTCCTAAAACCCTTAGTTAATAACTTTTAATATCAAGGAAATATCCTTTTATTCTTAATTTAAAAGAGTTTTGATATTTTAAATCATGAGTTAGGTTTGAATTTAATTAAAATGCTTTTAAAGCATTCTTAGTGGTGATGAGTTTTTTATTTAATCTATTGATGTGACATATGCTATTTATAGATTTCCTACTATAAATTAAATCTTGCAAGACTTGGAATCAACTCTGATTAGGTGTGGATGTGGTAGGTCATTATTGTACTATTCTGTTGCATTTGGTTTTATGTGTTTTTAATGCATTCTAGCTATTTTATTTTATAAGCTCTAATGGTCTATGTCTACAGAATTTTAGCTGTGCTTGTCAGGTTTAGTGTCAAACTTATTTTAGTTAAATATGACAAACTTAGTAGGTTTCTGGTTTTTTTTTTTTTCCTGGAGCAATTTATGGAACATTAGAAATTAGCTTACTGAAAGTTTGACAGGATTCACTCATAAGACTATTTGGTCCTCCAGCCTTCCTTTGAAGGTACTTCCTTGCAAATGCTTTTTTTTTTTTTATTGTTATTGATCTGCTTGAGTTTTCTCCTTCTTCATTATATTTTCCAGAAAATTCTTTAGGTTATCAAGATGGTCAAACCCACACATCTGTTTGCTCTCTTTTACCCATTATGTCTATTTATCTGTATTTTTTCTCTCTTTAAAATTGTGTTTGACAAAATTCTGTCTATTTTTAAAGAAAGGTTCTATTTTCCTTTTTAAAATTTATGGTTTTCCATTATTTCTATCATCCTGATCTTCCTTGAGTTGTTTTATTATCTTCTGATACACATCTTGAATAGACTCTTTAATTAATATTTTAAAATTTGTTTTAAAACAATAAAATTTATTAAAGCTATCGTTTTTATCTGAGAGTAATTTTGACCCCATTTTGTAAAATCAAAGATACAATGTTGTTGTTTTTACTCATTTAAAATATCCACATATCGGGGATGTATTTTCTCTTGACCCAATAAATACCTAGGAAGCATTATATGCTAACGCTTGATGAAGATTGGATAATCTATTTCTTTCCACTATAGGATTTCTCAGAGATAGTAATATGGTAATGTGCACTGTGAGTATCTATGAAGGTAATGCATATGCAGCATTTTCCACATTTATTCCCTGTGGAACCCTTTCTCTGTGGAACACTTAATCACATTTTGCATGATATTAGGGGCTGAGGTGGGGGAGCATTACTCCAGAAGCCTGTATTTCAAATAATAGAAAGAGACCCATTAATCGGGTGTTGTGAAATCAGTTTAGGCTTTGATCAGCTTAAAAACAGGCTCAACAGTGTTCCAGCCATACATGTATCCTTGCTCTTTTATGATCTAGACTGTTGAGCTTCATCAAAAACATTTTCTCCCAAGTTTTGTTTTTTATATTATTTATTGAGAAGTTTTTAATATTGTATTTAAGTTTTCATAAAATCACATGTGCTATTAACTTTATGTTTTTACTTTATCATACGTTACAATGGTATTATTTAGTGAAACAGTTGTTTAATTTATATGTAGGAGCCATGACGTAAAATATATTTGTTACTCCAAGTCATGGTTGAAAAAGCTGAAAAACGTAATTCAAAGATATCAGTCCAAAAGCATGGGAAATAGTTGTGAGGATGAAATGAGATGATGCAGAGAACATGCCAAGAGCTCAACATATTCAGCTGTTGTCAGGGCTGGCTACAGAATTTTCGAGGCTCAAACAGAACATGTGGGAGCCCCTTGTTCAAAAAGCAGGAAAAAGTGCCATTAAAGGTACCAAAATATAAAGCTTGTCCTTGTCTTTCACAGAGAGTCTCTTTGTCCACCTGTCTGTCATGTTATTTTTACTTACTGTTTAATACTGTGCTTCGTTGGGCATGTATCCTGTGTGTTAAATGCAGACCCTCACAGGCACCTGGGGGCTCTGTCCTGACACTGGGCTCCCACCAGCTGCCAGACTGATATGCAATGTGACAGGGACAGGGAAGCCGTCAGGCATCTCTCCTTCCAGTGGGCCCACTGCCTCAAACCACAGCAGATGAAAAACGGCCCCCACCTGCTCAAGGCACTGCAACCTCTGTACCTGGATCTGCTGAGTACATGGATGGAGGTAGACAAGAGGCTTGGCCTCTGCCAAGTCACCCCAGTGTCTAATCTTTCTAATCTACACAATATGTTATTGACTCACTGGACCCCCATTATAAGAAATAAAAATCAATAGCAACTGGTATAACTTTTAAATTGGATTCTACTCCATTGTAAGGTTGGGTGTTCATTTATTCCTTTATGGAAATGTTAGTCTTTTTTTTTGAGATGGAGTCTCGTTCTGTCGCCCAGGCTGGAGTGCAGTGGCATGATCTTGGCTCACTGCAACCTCTGCCTCCCGGGTTCAAGCAATTCTCCTGCCTCAGCTTCCTGAGTAGCTGGGACTACAGATGCATGCCGCCACAGCCAGCTAATTGTTTGTATTTTAGTAGAGATGGAGTTTCACCGTGTTGCCCAGGCTGGTCGCGAACTCCTGAGCTCAGGCAATCAGCCTGCCACGGACTCCCAAAATGCTGGGATTACAGGCATGAGCCACTGTGCCCGACCCAACTTAGTCATTTTAAGGAAGACTGAATTGAATGTAAGAATGCACAGTGGAGCTGCTAGCCTTGGCAAGGGCCGTGGCCACCATGCCCCACCCAGAGACCCTCAGGGCAAACGTGCTCAACCCCATTTTTTTGCCTAGGGACATGCTGGTGGCAGAGTGCAGCAGCGATCCTGGGGGCGATGAGGTGGTGTGGGCATGGGAATCATTCCTGGGAGATGGGGAGGGGTGAGGGTGAAAGACTTAAAGTCTTTGGAGCAAGCTCTGTTGTTCATAATACTAATATCCCATTGGCCAAAGGAAGTTACATGGCCAGCCCAGATTCAACAGATGACTTCACTTAGGAAGCACAAATTCAAAGATAAAAATGAAGAATGTCAAAATGGTGACTGCAGAGCATTAAACTCCAAATGTGGGTCTGGGTCTGGGTCTGGGATCCCCAAGACCATCCCTGGGTTTGGTGATTCACTACGAGGGCTCACAGGACTCAGCATGGATATGACTCAGTCATATCCATGGCTATTACAACGAAAGGATACAAAGCAAAGTCAGAGGAGGCAAAAGGCTCACGGGAAAAGTTCAGGGGAGGCCAGGTGCAGTTTTCTAAGAGTCCTCTCCCAGTGAAGTCACAATCAAGTTGTGACAACACATGTGAAATGTTGCCAACTGTGGAATACTCATTACAGATTCAGTGCCTGGGGTTTTGATTGGGGGCTGGTCACATAGGCACCCCTTGCTTGGCATGTACCCAAATTCCAGATTCCCAGGAGGAAAGCTGCTGTTCAGCATAAACCTCATTATTTGTATAAACAATATAGGGGCAATGAACCATCTTATCAGTTAGGGAAGGGTGGAAACCCTCCTACAATCCAACTTCCCAGACATCAGCCAACGGCCAACCTTGTAAGCAGAGCTCTTCAAGGCTAAGCAGTCAGGCCTGCTGTGTTAACTCTTTCCACCACAGGGACGTTTCTGTCTAAATGTGAGGCCCTGTACAACTGCACTGATTGCACGGCAATTGGCTGTTGTCCTTCTGTTCCTGTAATAAACCCTTAATATGGAAAAAAGCCCATGGGGGCAGGGAGTGCAAGTTGCACCCTGAGGACTGAGGACACAGAAAGGAGCCTTGAAGTCTTCAGGGTCAATGGCTGAGGGCAGGGAGCTTTGGCCACTTGGCTGCTGTGCCCTCCAGTGTTGGGTCAAAAACAGAGGCTGAAAGTACCCAGCTTCACGTTCCGCCCTTCAACTGTCGGCCACACTCTTAATTTAACCTAAACCCTACCAACTCACACTGTTGCCATGGGGAGAGGCAAGAGGAAATATGTTTTAAAAATCAAAAATTCTCTTTCCAGAGGGAGGAAAATAAAGAAAAAAATTAAAAATGATAGCAATTCCAAATATCATGAGATTAAATGGACAATGATATTTGATACATGTGCCCTTTATTACCCCTTTTATTAAGAAATTCATCAGGGAAATAAACACCTGTGAGTCCACGTGTGTTAGTTAACCACTGCTGCATAACAAACCACTCTAAAATATAATGGCTTAACATATCGACCATTTACTTAGTTCACCAGCCTGTGGGCTGGGAATTTTGGCTGGGCTCAGTTGAGTAGCTCTTCTGTTGGTCTCAGCTTGGGTCACTCATTCATCTGCAGTTGACTTCCCATCAGTTAGTGGCTCTGCTTCTAAGGGTTGGCTGGTGCTGGTGGTGGCTGTGATGACAGGCGTGATTGAGTCACATGTCTCTCAGGCCTGGGATTGTTCAATACAGTTGCAAGTAGGTTTTCAAGAGAAGCTCCAGTGTGCAAATATTTTGGAAATCTCTCCTTGTGTTGTAATACTAATGTCTCATTGGCCAAAAGAAGTTACATGGTTAACTCAGATTCAACAGATGAAAAAATAAACCCCACCTCTGGATACGAAATCTGCAATGCACCTTTCAGCGGCATAGATACTGAGAGGGGAAAAATGTGTAGTCCTCTTTCTCATCTACACATATGTTATTGACTCGCCAGACCCCGTTATAGGAAACAAAAATCAATAGCAACTGGTATAACCTTTAAATTGGATTCTAATCCATTGTAGGGTTGGGTGTTCATTTATTTCTTTATGAAAACTTAGTCATTTTAAGGAAGTCTGAATCAAATATAAGAAGAGCAAACAGCTCATTATTAGGAGGCCTAAACAGGTAGCCTGATGACAACAACAATAACAAAATGCATGCACATCACCATTGATTTAGTTTTGAATATAGGAAAAAACATGAAAAAAAAAATTTGCTTGAAAATGGACTGGCAGATGCACCCGCAAACCACACTGGAACTCTTTTAACTTTTTCTGACTTGCCTACTTTGTGGAAACCATTAATAAGGCCTATTTGTCAGTGTTGTATCTTTCTCTTTTAGTTGCTATTCTTATACCATATTGTGGGTTGTTCTCTCAGCTCACTACTCAGGCTTGAAATATAGAGCAAAAAGGTGGCTTTCTTCTTTTTTTTCCCCACAGCTTTAACAAAAGAATCAAAGTCACATAGGTGTGTGCTGTCCCCTGAGTATTTAAGTTTTAAAAGAGATAGAGCTTCATATCTCTAAATTTCCCTCAGGGATCTTAATTTGGCCTCGAAAACCCCCACACAATGGGATTTTGATGCTTTTACTGTCACTGAACTTTAAAAATATATCTTCCAATTTTGTATTTAAAGCCTCTGATTGCTTATCCTTCTTGCAAATTATGTTTGTACAATGGCATGTGGGCTAGCTTTCACACACATTTAGAAGTCAGGTGCATTTAGGGCCTTGACAGAGAAAGAGCTGTTGGCCTTTGCCCCTTCCAAGACAAAAGCACCCTAGGAAGGAATGCTTCAGCAGGGATCTGGGCAAACAAGCCTGAAGTTTCTGTGGCCAGTAACTGGAGGCTCTGGAGTCCTTCCCAGGGATTGGTGGCCACCTTAGATAGTGATCAGAGGGAAGGCACCCCTCCCAGTGCACACACTACTGTGGGCACTAGGTGAGGGAATTCACAAAGACTTTTACTTCTTTCCTTTGGGCATGATCTCTATGGGAGAAGTTGTCTTAGTCTGTTCAGGCTGCCATAACAAAATACTACACAGACTGGATGGCTTTAAATAACAGACACTTATTTTCTCATAGTTCTGGAGGCTGGAAATTCCAGATCAAAGTGCCAGTGTAGTTGGATTCTGGTGAGGGCTCTCTTCCTGGCTTGTAGATGGCCACCTTCTCACTGTGTCTTCACATGGTGAGAGGAGGGCAAACCTCTTCCTTTTCTTAAAAGGACGCTATTCCCATCATGAGGGCTCCACCCTCATGACCTCATCTAAATCTAATCACCTCCCAAAGGCCCCGCCTCTAAATACCATCCCACTGGGGTTAGGGCTTCAATATGTAAATTTTTGGAGGACATAAACATTTAGTCTGTAACAGAAATGTTGATCAGGGGAAGGGGGTAGGGAGGAATCAGAGCTCCTGGGGGATGAAAATCCTCACGTCATAGAACAACAACTTGTTTCTGGTCCCCACTGTCCAGTCGTTGTTCAGGTGCCCAAGATCATCCCAAGGGCCCTCAGGACTTTGGTCCCTCTTCCTGCCTAGAACTTCTATCCCCGTGCCTTTTCACAGCATCACAGGGCAAGCACCTAGGAATCTTGAGGGGGCTGGAGATCATGCTGAGGCATGGGAGGTTCTCCAAATTTCTTCTCTCCTCCTCTGGAGACATCCTGTTGCTTGTGTGACTATGGCAGACCACATTTTCCAAAGATGCCTGAAACAAGATCTTCATTCCACATGCTCTTCTACACCTGCGTCAGTCACCATTAAGAGGTGGAATCTCATTCCCTTTGCCTTGAACCTGGTGGACCTTTTTGACTGCCTCAGCCAACAGACTATGGACAAGCACACACTTGCTTGTATTAGTCTGTTTGCATTGCTGTCATGGAATACCTGAGGCTGGACAATTTTTAAAGAAAAGAGATTTATTTGGCTCACAGTTCTGCAGGCTGTACAAGTATGGCACCAGCATCTGCTTGGCTTTTGATGAGGCCTCAGGAAGCTTACAATCGCAGTGGAAGGCAAAGTGGGAGCCAGCAGGTCACATGGCAAGAGGGAGCAAGAGAGAGAAGAAAGCAAGAGAGAGGGGAGGAGGTACCAACATCTTTTAAACCATCAGCTCTCATGTGGACTCATAGAGTGAGAACTCATTCATTACCTTGAGGACAGCATCAAGCTATTCATGAGGGATCTGCCCCTGAGGCCCAAACACCTCCCACTAGACTCCATCTCCAACACTAGAGGTCACATTTCAACATGAGATTTGAAGGGGACAAAGCATCCAAACCACATCAGTGACTTCTGAGGCTAGATCATAGACGCTCTACACTTCCATCTTAGTCTCTTGAGATGCTCACTTTTGGAACCAGCTGCCATGCTCTTAGGAAACCCTAACTAGCTCATGCAGACAGATCACATGAGAAGACCATGGAGTGGTATTCTGGCTGACAGCCCAGCTGAGGTTCCAACCAACAGCCAAATCGCCCTAGCCTTTGAGACTTCCCAGCTGAGATTCCAGATATCTTCTGCATAAATTCCTGACCCATCGATTCCAAAGACATATTATATGGTGGTTGTTTTACATCACCATTTTGGAGAGGTTTGCTATGCAGCCATAGTGACTGGAATAGGGATACTGCCCTGGGGTCTACAATCCAAAGAAATGGCACAGTCCTCTTCTAGAGAAGCAGCATTACAAGTAGGCTGAGCAACCATCCTGGTTGGCTGGAACTGAGAGGTTTCCAGGGATGTGTGGGCTTTCAGTGCTAAAGTCAGGAAAGTTCAAGGCAAGCAGAGATGATTTGGTCACTTTTAATTTAAGGCATGATCAATGTAGCAAATGGGTCTTCCTGGGAGCTGGAAGATTTTAAGATGCACAAAAATGTATTTATTTGGTTAATGGAAAACAACTTTTAAAAAACATCTTGACTGGGCATGGTGGCTCATGCCTGTAATCCCAGCACGTTGGGAGGCTGAGGCGGGCAGATCACCTGAGGTCAGGAGTTCAACACCAGCCTGGACAACATGGTGAAGTCCTGTCTCTACTCAAAAAATACAAAAATTAGCCGGGCATGGTGGCATGTGCCTGTAATCCCAGCTACTCAGGAGGCTGAGGCAGGAGAATTGCTTGAACCCAGGAAGCGGAGGTTGCAGTGAGCCAGGATCTTGCCACTGCACCGCAGCCTGGGCGACAGAGCAAGACTCCATCTCAAAAAAAAAAAAAAAAATCTTAATGTCTAGTGATTGAGAATTGGGGTTGGAGATTGGGAAAGGAAAGGGATTTAAGGATGTATTTGTGCGTATGCTGAGGGGGTAGTTGTTACAGGAAAGAAATCCTTGCATGCTGCCCACTTCTCAGGAAGTTGTTACTCCCCTGAGCAGGGCTGGGACTAAGGTGAAGTGAGTGAGGAACCTGCCTCTGGTGAAAAATTTATGGGACCAACCACCAAAATTCTTAGCAATTAAGACACATAGTATTTTAAAGCACTTTAAAAAAATCGAAGTGGCAAACTACAGCCCACAGGCCAGCTTCCTGTTTTTGTCACTAAAGAACCAGGCTGGGCCAGGATTAGGGTGAGCTGAATGGGGCAGAGGAGGGCCCTTTCTTTATTTAAAATATTGATATTTTTTCAACATGAATTTTTTCTGTAATTTTATTTTAAAAAGTAATTAATTAAAATATTGTTTATCTGAATTCCTGAGATTTTGGGCACTCCCTTAAATTTTGTGCAAGAGGCAAGCATCTTCCTTGCCTCACTCTGGTCCTGGCCCTGCTACCTGAGAAGGACCTTAAGGAAATTGATGTCTTTGAGAAGGTAGATGGTCAAATGGTTGTTTTCATGTTGTTTAGCAAGTAGCTTGGCTGTATTTAAAAAGGACACTGTGATACCTCCTTGAAGTTCCTCGGACCTCCTTTATTAGTGCGTTATGTCTCTCCCCACCTTTTGTGGGCTTTGTTGCTAATAGCCTGCACCTGTAGTTCCTCTGCAGCGGTTTCCCCTGGGGCTACTGGTGCCAGAAGTGCCTGAAGGTTTGCATTCCCGGGGTGATGCTGAGCCAATAGGTACAGAATTATAAAATTCGAGCTCGCTTGCCTTCAGACCTACCAAACTCTGAAGAGCAATTTTTTCCTTTGAGCTCCCTGCAGGATCAGCTGATGCTGGGATATCACCTAAACTCACACTTGGCTTTTGCCCCACTCCCTTACCACTTACTCTGGGAGCACTTCCTTCATAAATCACTTGTACCCAAATCTTCATTCTAGAGGCTCCTTCTGGAAGAAACCCACTACTCAGCAGAACTTAAGGCCCCAAACTCAAGAGGCCCGCAGAACTTTTTTTTTTTTTTTTTTCAGTCTCTGTCTATAAAATCAGATTTCCTATGCAACCGTACTCATCACTATGGCAACTATGAGTTATGGTTACCAAGGCAAACTCGACTTTCTGAAAAGAGAGATTGGCACTGGTCGCTTCTTTTGGTGTCTTATTTTCCCCTCAGTTCTGCTTTTTCTCTCTATGGCAGTTGTGTGTGGGCTATAGGGTTCTTCGCTTCTCTTAAAATGGTTGCTTTCCATGAAGCTTGCATAAAGCAAATCAGGCATGTGTTATCAGAGATACTCTGCTTCTCGGCTTCCCCGTGGCTTGCTCGAGTGGCTGAGCTCCATGTTCACAGGCTAGATGCCAAGGGGCAGAGCGCCCACAGATGCTTTTGATTTCCGGTGTGAGGCCAAGATGTAAAACAGAACCCAGTGCCCCAAGGATCAGTGTCCTCTGACCATCTCTCCCAAAGTGCCCAGGATAGGGGGTGATGGAGGGCTAGTACATTTGCAGCACTTCAACCTGTGAAGCTTTACCATAGTTTCAAAATGATGCTTCACTGAAGGATGTAGTTTTTTCTCTAAGGCACATGCATACCTTTTTTTTCTTTTCTTTTTTTTTTTTTTAAGTCGAAAAGACATGTAAAAAGCAGCTAGCTCTTTGCATAAGGCTTTGTTCTCCTTGGACGTAACTGTTCTTGTTTTCTTCCGAAGTCTCCCCCTCTTCAGGGCGGCTGCCATTGTGTGGTGCCCTGCTAGGTCAGGCTGCTCTGGCTGGTGGGGAGGCTTAGTGGGTGGGCAGGTACCCTCTTGCCATTCTGTTCTACTGCCTACTGGTTGCTCTGGAGAGCAATGTAGGGGTCAGGGCTGAGAAAACGGAGGCACCCTGCTGGCTTTATTTTATAAAAAGCAACTCAAAACACAAAAAATAATTCTAAAAGGCCTTTCTTTTTCCTGTTCTGCTTTCTGTTTCCATGGAAATGGAGCTAGTCACCAGCCAGTAGGTCAATGGCAGTAATGGCTGGATATTGTTCTTTGTTCTCTTCTCCATGGAAGAAACACCTTGATTCCTATTTGTCCTCTTTGTTAATAGCAAGGTGCTGTCATTGTGAAGACTCCCTGGTCAGACATTGAGTTATGAATGGAGCCAAGCAGGGAAGAATGCATTGGCTTTCAGAAGAAGGACCTTCTTCTTCCTCATTGCCACCCAGCCTTCGAGTAAATGCATCTGGGGGCACAGACCTGAGTGGCAGGTATAGTTTATCCAGTTCTCCTATCTTCCAAGTGAGTGATGGAGGTACTCCCCAGGTTCACATCAAGTCTTGCATATTCAGCTGTATTTTTCCTCAAAGATGAAAGAACTCATCTTTGAGTTATTTACGGTGGGTCCATATTTAAGCAGAGTGGATTTGTGCTGGTATAGCAGACACTACTGGCACCCCACCCAGACTCCCTCTATTCCTTTTACTAATGCTGTGTGTCCATCCTTCAGCTTCTGCCGGCTTTGCAGCTAATGGCTGGCACCTGTGACCTTCAAAGGCTTGTCCCTAGGCACAAATATCACCTCAGCTGTACAGAGTTGGTAGCAGTGGTGTACTGGTAAATGTTTAACAACTATTACTCTCTCTCTAAAAAAATCCCTGACATCCTGGTTTGTAGTGTTGATCATTTTCCATGGCATAAATATGCCTGCTATGACTGATTTCAACCTACCAATGAGACTTTATTGAATTCAGAGTTGGCAATAATTACCTCTGGAAAGCCAGTACAGACTGGCTCTAGCACACTACTGTTTGGAAATGCCTGGAATTTACATTCCCACTCCTGCCCCTTGCTGAGTAGCCAATGACAGCCTGGGGTGGGAATACAAGACCCAGCTTCCTTGTCTCCAGGCAAAACAAATTCTGACATGTAATTTACCCACCAGACCTTAGGTTGAGTCTGGAATATCACATGAAATTATACCCTTGACTGATTTCCTCCCTTTTCTCACCCTGTTTCCTCTATTCCCTTAATGGCGTCTTCGGGGAGCACTTCCTTGGTAACTCACTTGCACACAAATTCTCATCTCAGTGTCTGCTTTTAGGAGAAACTGGTCTAAGACAGCTGGCTACATGTTGTGCTGCCAGGGGCAGAGAAAGACTTTTCTTTTAAAAGTTTTGCTTAAAAGATGGACAGTGATGGAGAGGAATATTATGGTTACTTTTGGGGTTTATATTTGTTAAATTTGGGGTTCTGTGCATTAGGAATGGGAGGATATAAAGTACAAGAAAATAATTATAATCCTTCCTTGATAATTCTCTGAATGAATCCTGCTGTCTTTTATAAAATTTTAATTATTTTCCAGCTATATTGAGATATAATTGACAGATAAAAATTATATATATTTAAGGTGTCCAATGTAATGTCCTTTTTTCTTTTTTTAAAAAGTTTTAATTCAATTTTTGTGGGTACATAGTAGGTGTATATATTTATGGAGTATTTGAGATATTTTGACACAGACATACAATATATAATCATCACATGAGAGTAATTGGAGTATCCATTACCTCATGCATTTATCCTTTGTGTTACAAACAATCCAATTATACTCTTTTAGTTTTTTTTTAAATCTACAATTAAATTATTATTAATGATAGTCACCCTGCTATGCTATCAAATACTAGGTCTTATTCATTCTTTCTATATTTCACGCCCATTAACCATAACCACGTCTCTCCACCACCCCACTACTTTCTCTAGCCTCTGGTAACCATCATTCTACTCTCTGTCTCCATGAGTTCCATTGCTTTGATTTATAGCTCCCACAAATAAGTGAAAACATGTGATGTTTGTCTTTCTGTGCCTGGCTCATTTCACTTAGCATAGTGACCTCCAGTCCCATCCATGTTGCAACTGACAGGATCTCATTCTTTTTATGGCTGAATAGTACTCCACATTGTGTATAAATACTACATTTTCTTCATTCATACGTCTGTTGATGGACACTTAATGTTGCTTCTAAATCTTGGCTATTGTGAGCAGTGTTGCAACAAACATGTGAGTGCAGATATCTCTTCGATATCCTGAGTTCCTTTCTTTTGGTTATATACTGAGCAGTGGGATTGCTGGATCATATGTTACTTGTATTTTTAGTTTCTTTCAGGAACCTCCAGATTGTTTTCTATAGTGGTTGTACAAATTTATATTTCCACTGACAGTGAACAAAGGATCCCTTTCACCACATCCTCACCAGTATTCGCAATTGCCTGTCTTTTGGATATAAGCCAATAAGCCATTCTAACTGAGCTGAGATGACATCTCATTGTAATTTTGATCTGCATTTCTCTGATGATCAATGATGTTGAGTGCCTTTTCATATGCCTGTTTGCCATTTGTATGTCTCCTTTTGAAAAATGTCTATTCATATCTCTTGCCTAGGTTTTGATTGTATTATTAGATTTTTTTTTCTATAGAGTTGTTTGAGCTCCTTATATATTCTGGTTATTAACCCTTTGTCAGAGGGGTAGTTTGCAAACATTTTCTCTCCCATTCTGTGGGTTGGCTCTTCACTTTGTTGATTGTTTCCCTTGCTGTGCTTCAGAAGCTTTTTAACTTGATGTGATCCCATGTGTCCACTTCTGTTTTGGTTGCCTGTGCTGTGCTGGAGAGTTTCCCAAGAGTTTTCTTGTAGTAACTTTATAATGTGGGGTCTTAGATTTAAGTCTTTAATCCATTTTGATTTGATTTTTTGTATATGGTGAGAGATGGGGGTCTAGTTTCATTCTTCTGCATTTGGATATCCAGGTTTCCCAGCATTTATCAGAGACTGTCTTTTCCCCAGTGTATGTTCTTGGCACCTTTGTAGAAAATGGATTTTCTGTAGGTGTGTGGATTTGCTTCTGGATTTTATTTTCCGTGTTATTGGTCTGTGTGCGTATTTTTATGTAAGTACCATGCTGTTTTGGTTACAATAGCTGTGTAGTATAATTTGAAGTTAGGTAATGTGATTCCTTCAGTGTTGTTCTTTTATCTTTGGATAGCTTTGGGTATACTGGGTCTCTTGTTGCTCCATATAAATTTTAGGATTGTTTTTAATGTAATGTTTTGACATACATGGACATTGTGAACTGATTACCACTCTTAAGCTAATTAACATATCCATCACCTCACATAGTTACCATTTTTTTTGTGTGGTGAGGACATCTAAGATCTACTGTCTTAGCAAATTTCAGGTATACAATACAGTGTTATCAACTATAGTCCCCAGGCTACATTAGATCTCCAGAACTTATTTCTCCTCTAGAACTAAAAATTATACCCTTTGACCAACATCCCTTTTCCCCGACTCCCCAGCCCTTGGCAACCACCATTTTACTTTCTGCTTTCACAAGTTTGACATTTTTAGATTCTACATGTAAATGAGATCATGCAGTAATTTGACATTCCGTGCCTGGTTTGTTTCACTTAGCATAATGTCTTCTAAGTTCATTCATGTTGTTGTTAATGGCAGAATTTTCTTCTTTTTGAAAAGCTGAATAATTTTTCATTGTCTATGTGTGTGTATACTCCCTCAGCAATTTTTAAGAATGCAATACATTGTCAATTATATTCCCCATGTTGTACAAAAGATCTCTTGAACTTATTCTTCCTATGTAACCCAGAATTTTGTAGCTTTTGACCATCATCTTCCCAAGCACCTAACTCCCACCCTGGTAACCATCATTTTACTCTCTGCTTCTATGAGTTTAACTTTTTTGCAGTCCACATATAAGTGAGATCATACAGTAATTTGTTTCTGTGCCTGGCTTATTTAACTTAGCATAATGTCCTCTGGTTTCATTCATGTTGATGCAAATTAGAGAATCTCTTTCTTTTTAAAAGCTGTATAGTATTCCACTGTGTATGCCACATTTTCTCTATTCGTTGATCCATTGATCGACACCTAGATTGATTCCATATCATGGTTATTGTGAATAATGTTGCAATAAATGTGGGAGTGCAGAGTGCAGATATCTCTTTGACATACTATTTTTTTTCCTTTTGATATATACCTAGAAGTGGGATTGCTGGATCATATGGTAATTGTCTTTTTTGGCTTTTAAGAAACCTCTATAGAGTTTTCCAAATGGCTGTACTAATCTATATTCCAACCCACAGTGTAGCAGTGTTTCATTTTCTTCACATCCTCACAAACATTTATGTTTCATCTTTTTGATAATAGCCATTCACACAGGTGTGAAGTGATATCTCATTGTGATTTTAATTTGTATTTCCCTGATGACTAGTGATGTTGAGGGTTTTTTTTTTGCATTTGTTGGCCATTCCTATGTCTTCTTTTGGGAAATGTCTGTTCAGGTCTTTTGCCCATTTGTTAATGGGTTATTTGTTTCTTGCCAGTGAGTTTTCTGAGTTCCCTATAATTTTGGATATTACCCCTTATCAGATGTATGGTTTGCAAATATATTCTGCCATACCATAGGTTGCCTCTTTACTCTGTTGATGGTTTCATTGGCTGTGTAGAAGCTTTTCAGTTTGATGCAATCCCATTTGTCTATTTTTGCTTTTGTTGCCTGTGCTTTCCGGGTCATATCCAAAAAATTATTGCCCATCAGGCTAACAGCAGACCTGTTAGGAGAAGCCCTACAAAGCAGAAAAGACTGGGGTCCTATATTCAGCATTCTCAAAGAAAAGAAATTCCAAGATGTTCTCAGCAGTCAGGTTTGATTAGCTTGCTGCCACTTATGAGGGAGTGAGGTCTGTGTAAGACTGTGCAATGGGGTAGTGTGGTAGTTAGAAAATATGTTTACAAATTCTTTAACCCTCCTCCCGTCAACAGGTAAACTCTAACTGCCTTCCCCTAGAATTTAGGCTGGTGATAATGACTTGCTTCTAAGGAATAGGATGCAGTATTACTTTTCAGTCTAAGTCACAACATTTTATACAATTTCTGTTTGTGTATTTTTGTGGGGACTGGGGCAGTGGAAAAGGAAGGAAAATGAATGGACTATGTTCGGGTAGTGGAGGTGTGGTGGGATATAGTGCGATGAGGGATTTTGCAGCTGGAGAGCTCTGAATGGCTAGCAAAATAAGCCATGTTTGGTATTCATTCATTCATTCATTCATTCTTCATTCATTTGTATTTATTGAGGCCCTACTTTGTAAGGCACTGGGAATATAGAAATAGATGAGACACAGCGCCTCCTGTTAAGAAGCTTACAAACTATTAAGGTAAACCAGGGTAACAAACACAACATTACAAATGTACATGTATAGAAGTAATACAGGAGTGAATAATCATTTTTATCTGGGAGCAGGAAAGGGACATCGGGGAGTCAGGAAAGCTTCTTTGAAGGTCAGAGTTTGAAAGACGAATAGAAGTAGAGGTAGATTTACTATGAAGCTAATGAATCTTAAGCTCCAGGGACCCTCATATGCATGGACACTTTCTAAGGTCCTAGTAATGTACTCATATGGCTTTATATTTTTGTAAAATTTGAAAAAGTAAGATATTTTGACTGCAATGGATTAAGACCTTACATTAGTCAGGGTTCTCCAGAGAAGCAGAACCAATAAGATATATAAAGAAAGTGACAGACGGAGAGGGAAAGGGAAAACGAGATAGGGAGATAAAAATATTTTTTATATATATATAATTTATATATATGTATATATAAAAAAATAATGAATTGGTTCATGTGATTATCGAGGACCCCAAAGAGGTTGTCTGCTGTTGTTTTCCTGAGTGTCGTAACCATTGATACTTATCATGTTGGAAATTGAAAGTTCGAAATTGTTTAAATGTGAACTTACAGATTCATTTGAAGACAACATTGATGAACATGTTGCTTGTTAACAACATCTTAGTATTTTTTTTTTGAGGTGGAATCTTTCTCTGTCTCCCAGGCTGGAGCCCAGTGGCGCGATCTCTGCTCACTGCAACCTCTGCCTCCCAGGTTCAAGCCATTCTCCTGCCTCAGCCTCCTGAGTAGCTGGGACTACAGGTGCGTGCAACCACGCCCAGCTAATTTTTCGTGTTTTTAGTAGAGATTGGGTTTCTCCGTGTTAGCCAGGATGGTCTCGATCTCCTGACCTCGTGATTCGCCCACCTTGACCTCCCAAAGTGCTGGGATTATAGGTGTGAGCCACTGCGCCCAGCCAGTATTGTTTTTAAATTAGTTCTAACCTTGCAAGATATCTGCCCTAAAGTGTCAGCTTATTCCAGAATTAAAGCAATCCTAACAAAGGACAAAACTTGGAAAGTGAATTTTAATTACTTTGGTTTAATTTATAGTACTTGAGTCTGAAAAGCTATGACATTTGTTAAAATCTTAGCAAAGTTTGCTCAGTTATGATGGGCTTATGTCTTTAGTTTACTGTTTGCTTATAGTGTGAACTGTTCCTTTTCTCTGTAATTTGCCTAAATGAGAGTTTTCTATGCTGGATGTTGACATTTTGTGCTTTTGAGCACATAAGAAAATGAACAAAATCTTCCTCACTTATTAAAGAGCCAAAATTTTTTACAGCCTTGCTAAAATCTATATATTTAGAAAATGTTTTATTCTCACTTTGGTTAAATGGGTAATGAGGTATGGTTTCTCAGTCACCCGTTATCTCATCCGAATCGTGTCCAAATCTTCTCTAAAAAAACTTTTTTGATTTTTGCTTTCTCTAAACCAAATCTAATAAAATAAAATAAAACTTTCAGAATATCCTTTTACACATAAAATGATCTTTGAGATTTCCTAGAGAGTGCTTGGAAAATTACAAAGATTTGCTCTTTCACCCTACAAAAAAGATATGTTCAAAATAATTAGGTTTATTTGATGAGTTACGACTGATGAGTTGGATTGGAAGAGCTGTCAAATCAGAAAAGATGCTTAGCTTTCCCTAGATTAAATTTTCATAGGTAAAGTGTTTCCAATAAAAATATTTGAGAAATTGGTTGCTACTTGGGAAGTTCCTAGAAATTTGTCAATGCCCTTGCTCTGTAGAATATGATTCTATTTACCAGAGCCCTGATGTTGCTTTGTGTAATGATATTAGGCAACAATAACAACAAAAACAGCATAGTGTTATCAGACACAATTTAGGTTATAATTTAAAAATGCTTACTTTGCCACAGCCCTTTTTAAAACATTTGTATCTAGTCCAGTGATTTTCAATTGATTTACTTAAAGAATTTAATAAAAATATGGATGTCTAGGACCTACTCCATGAAGTCTCTTTACTTGTTATTCTTGGGATATTCTTAATATATACTTGGTATATTAATGATATAATGTGTTTTATTATATTTCATATTATCAATTATATTTCATTATATTATTAATATATTGTATTATATTAATATTGCATTATTTTATTCTATGGATAGAAAGGTGTGGTGCCCTTCCTTACCCAGCATTAGAGTCATGGCCAACACCCCTATAACAAATGAAAGGTTAGCAAGAGAAAAAGCATGACAAATTTATTTAATCAAAGTTTTATGTGACACAGGAGACTTCAGAAATGAAGACTCAAAGACCCAGGTCAAACGATTATTTTTGTGCTTAGATTTGATGAAGAATGGGCAGGTGTATAGAAATGTGATTGGACAAAAGGGTGTGATCTAATGGTAACAAACTGAGGGGGAAACCCAACAAGTCATGTCCAGATTCTCCTTGGCATCTCTGTGTAGCATTCCTTCCTCCTAGGTATGGGGCAGGATCTTTCTGGAATGAGGGTCTTCAAGGGAGAAAGGGAGAAGACTAGAGAGTGATCTTTCCAAGTTTTATGGCTTGCTTTGCAGAAGAGGAGTCATAGTTTCTATGACTCGCCATGAGGAAGAAGAATTCTGGGAGAGAAAGAAGGATGAGACAGGAGAGCAGGAGGAGGTCAGAGAGAGACTTTACTTCTGAGGACTTCTAATCTCTGTCAGTTCAAAGTACTCAGCATACTAAGGTGCCATATTTTGGGGTGTTGTGTTCTAAACCCCAATGTTATACTATGGCTGAAGATTTTTTCTCTGCAAAAATATTTTTTTTCTATTTTTGTAAATCAGATGTGATGTTTCTTCTTTTCTTTGAAAGTAGTTTTAATTATTATGCTTACAGACATTTTATCTAAAACTTTTTGGATTGGCTTTATTATCTTGTTTTTCATGCCACAGAAATAAACAAATTTATTTGTCATTTGTGTCATTCTTGTTATGAATTCTTGTCAGAGCCTTCGCTTTTAAAAGTTATTAGCAGCCAATTAAACACAGCTATTCTAAGTCTCTGTCACCTACAGATAGTTTTGTTGTTGTTGTTGTTATTTTATTCTGATGCTCCACTGAAGGCTGTCCAATTAGCACAGGGCCAAAGCTCTTGTCTTCAACAAAGAAGGAATGTCTCACAGCCCCATGGACAGGGGCTGCGCCAGGTATTTCAAAGAATAGGATTGGGTTGACACAGAATTTCTCTTTGACTAAATTTTAGTCAGCCTCTTCTGAACTCTCTTCGCAACCAGGTCTTGACCTTTGGACTTCCTTTTTCATCTTTGTGTAGCACAATTTTAGCAGGGATCCATTAAGTCAGTTTAGTGAGAATCTTCTGCCTTCAATATCAGATCCCCCTTGATTTCTGATCAAATTCTTCACTCCTCACTATCTTCCAGGTGATATTTGACCACCATGGCCTGGCTTCAGCAAGAATTCTGTCAAGTGGTTTAGCCGGAATACCCCTTACCTCTGATGTTTTCTCTCAGTAATTTCTCATTCATTGACTCACTACACTGCTCCATGGCTGTAAATTCCCACTTGCTCATGCTGTATTTGGAATAGAGCCCACTTCTACACTGATGTCTCTTTTCCTCTATTGCAATATTCATCTGCTGTTAGTCTGATGGGTTTCCCTTTGTAGGTGACCTGGCTTTTCTCTCTGGCTGCCCTTAATATTTTTTTCTTTCATTTCAACCTTGGAGAATCTGATGATTATGTGTTTTGGGGTTGGTCTTCTAATGGAGTACCTTACTGGTGTTCCCTGCATTTCCTGAATTTGAATGTTGGCCTGTCTTGCTAGGTTGGGGAAGTTCTCCTGGATAATATCCTGAAGTGTGTTTTCCAACTTGGTTCCATTCTCCATGTCTCTTTCAGGTACCCCAATCAGTCATGAGTTTGGTCTTTTTACATAGACCCATATTTCTCAGGGGTTTTGTTCATTCCTTTTTGTTCTTTTTTCCTCTATTCTTGTCTGCCTGTCTTATTTCAGGAAGACAGTCTTCAAGCTCTGAGATTCTTTGCTCTGCTTGTTTTATTCTGCTATTGATACTTGTGATTGCATTGTGAATTTCTTGTGTTGTGTTTTTCAGCTCCATCAGGTCAGTTATGCTCCTCTCTAACCTGGCTATTCTGGTTATCAGCTTCTGTATTGTTTTATCATGATTCTTAGCTTCTTTGAATTGGGTTACAACATGCTCCTTTAGCTCAGTGAAGTTCATTATTACCCACCTTCTGAAGCCTACTTCTCTCAATTCAGCCATGTCAGTCTCTGCCCAGTTCTGTGTCCTTGCTGGAGAGGTATTGTGATCATTCGGAGGAGAAGAGGCACTCTGGCTTTTTGAGTTTTCAGTGTTTTTGTGTTGATTCTTTCTAATCTCTGTGGGCTTATCTACCTTTGATCTTTGAGGTTGCTGACCTTTGAATGGGGTTTTTGTGGTGCCTTTTTTGTTGATGCTGTTGTTGCTGTTTTCTGTTTTTTTGTTTTGTTTTGTTTTTAAACAGTCAGGCCACTCTACCATAGAGCTGCTGCGGTTTGCTGGGGTCCCACTTCACACCTCAGTTGCCTCAGTTTTTCCTGTACCTGGAGGTATCACCAGTGAAGGGCATGAAACAGCAAAGATGGCAGCCAGCTCTTTCCTCTGGAAGCTCCATCCCAGGGGAGTGCTGACCTGTTGCTGACCCGCATGCACCTTTTGGGATATCTCATCCAGTCAGGAGGAATGGGATCAGGGACCCACCCAAATAAGCAGTCTGGCTGCTTTTTGGTAGGTCAGGTGTGCTGCATTGGGGCTGGGGAGACCCTTCCTCCTCTGAATTGCCTGTGTTTTCCACAGCCAGTAGGCTGGAGCGGCTGAGTCAACTGAACTGCAGAGATGGCAGCCATGCCTCCTATCCAGAGCTCCATCCCAGGGAGAGATCAGAGCTCTATCTCTAGAACCCTCACTGGATTGGCTGAAGCCCCTGCAAGGAGCTCCCACCCAGTGAGAAGGAATGGATCGGGGTCCTGCTTAAAGAAGCAGTCTGGCCATGATTTGGTAAGACAGCTATGCTGTGTTGTGGGGGACTCTTCCTCCTCCGAACTGTCTGTATTCTCCACAGTTGGCAGGCTGGAGTGGCTGAGTCGACCAAACTGAAGAGATAGCAGCTGCTTCTCCCACTGGAAACTTGGACTCATCTCAGGTAGATTCCAACCTGCTGCTGTTGGCTGGCTGGGATTCCAAGCCAGTGGGTCTTAACTTGTGAGGTGCCATGGAAGTGGGGCCCACAGAATAACACTGCTTGGCTCCCTGGATTCAAATCCCCTCCTAGTGATATGTACAGATGGATTTCCTGCCTTGCCAGGGATCCTGGGGCCAGAGTATGTAAAACTTCTGAGTATGTGTGCCTGAGTGGTTGCTCTGCCTAGACTCCACACAGCTGTGTATATCAGACCCAAGACCGTGGTGGCATGGGCTCATGAGGAGATCTCCTGATCCATGGGAGAAGCATGGTTTCCTGGGCAGGGTTGCAAAATCACTCACCACTTCCCTTGGCTGAGGGTGGGAGTTCCTTTGGCTTGGTGCCACTCCCGGGTGGGCAGTCACTCCCCACTGCTTCATTCTCAGTGGGTCAGGTTGTTTGCCTAGTCAGTCCCAATGCGAGAACATGAATATTTCGGTTGAAGGTGCTGAATTCACTTGCCCCTTTTCATTCCTCTCTTTCAGTGCTGTGGACTGCAGTTGCCTCTAATCAGCCATCTTGGATTGATCAATAGTTTCTTTTGCTGTGCAGAAGCTCTTAAGTTTAATCAGATCCCACTTGTGAATTTTTGTTTTTGTTGTAATTGCTTTTGGTGTCTTTATCATCAAACCTTTACCAAGGCCTATGTCCAGAATGTCAAAGATCATTTTATGTGCAAACTCTAGATTTTCTTCTAGAGTTTTTATACTTTTAGATTTTACATTTAAGTCTTCAATCCATGTCAAGTTGATTTTTGTATAAAGGTAGGGATCCAGTTTCTATCTTCTGCATATGGCTAGTCAGTTATCCCGGCATGATTTATTGAATAGGGAGTCCTTTCACCATTGCTTGTTGTTTTCAACTTTTTCAAAGATTAGTTGGTGATAGGTGTGCACCTTTGTTTCTGGGTTTTCTAACTTGTTCTATTGGTCTATGCATCAGTTTTTGTACCAGTACCATGCTGTTTTGGTTATTGTAGCCTTGTAGTATAGTTTGAAATCAGGTAGTATGATGCCTCTGGCTTTGTTCTTTTTACTTAGGATTGCTTTGGTTATTCAGGTTCTTTTTTGGTTCCATATGAATTTTAGAATAGTTCTTTCTATTTCTGTGGAAAATGTCATTGATAATTTGATAGGAATAACATTGATTCTGTAAATTGCTTTAGGTAGTATGGCCAATTTAACACCATTGAGTCTTCCTATCCATGAATATGGAATGTTTTTCTATTTGTTTGTGTCATCGTTGATGTCTCTGAGTAGTGTTTTAGTAGTAGAGATCTCACTGTAGAGATCTCTTACCTCCCTGGTTAGTTGTATTTCTAGGTATTTTATTCTTTGGGGGCTATTGTGAATGGGATTGCTTTCTTGATTTGGCCCACAGCTTGGACATTGTTAGTGAATATAAATGTTACTAATTTTTGTACATTGATTTTGTATCCTGAAACTTTGCTGAGTTGTTTATCAGATATAGGAGCCTGTGGGCAGAGACTCTGGGTGTGTTCTAGGTACAGAATCATGTCATCTGCAAAGAGGGATACTTTGGCTTTCTCTCTTTCTATTTAGATGCCTTTTATTTCTTTCTTTCACCTGATTGCTCTGGCAGAGACTTCCAGTGCTGTTGAATAGGAGTGGTGAGAGTGAGCATCATTGTCTTGTTTTGTTTCTCAAGGGGAATGCTTTCAGCTTTTGCCTGTTCAGTATGATGTTGGCTGTGGGTTTGTCATAGATGGTTCTTATTATTATGAAGTATGTTCCTCTGACACATAGTTTCTTGAGGGTTTTTAACATGAAGGGATGTTGAATTTTATCAGAAGCCTTTTCTATGTCTATTGAGATGATCATATTGTTTTTGGTTTTAGTTCTGTTAATGTGATGAATGACATTTATTGATTTGCATATGTTAAACCAAACTTGCATCCCAGGAATAAAGCCTACTTGATTGTGGTGGATTAGCTTCTTGATATACTGCTGGATTCAGTTTGCTGGTATGTTTTTGAGGACTTTGCATCTATATTCATCAGGAAGTTTTCTGTTTTCATTATATCTCTGCCAGGTTTTGGTATCAGAATGATGTTGGCCTCATAAAATGAGTTAGGAAGAATTCCCTCCTCTTCAATTTTCTGGAACAATTTTGATAGGATTAGTTCCAGGTATTCTTTATGTCTGGTAAAATCTGGCTGTGAACCTGGTCTAGGACTTTTACTGGTTTTAGGCTATTTATTACTGATTCAATTTTGGAGCTCATTATTGGTCTATTCAGAGATTCAATTTCTTCCTGGATCAGTCTTTGGAGATTGTACATTTATAGGAATTTATCCATTTCCTCTAAAATTTCTAGTTTTGTGCATAGAAGTATTTGTAATAATCTCTCAGGTTTTTTTTTTTTTTTAATTTCTGTGGGGTCAGTGGTAATGTTCCCTTTGTCATTTTTGATTGTGTTTATTTCAATTTTCTGTTTTTTATTTATTAATCTAGGTAATGGTCTAGCAATCTTACTTATTCTTTGAAAGAAACAACCTTTGGGTTTGTTGAACTTTTGTATAGTTTTATGTGTCTCAATTTTGTTTAGTTCAGATTTCAATTATTTCTTTCATTCTACTAGCTTTGAGATTGGTTTGTTCTTGCTCTTCTAGTTCTTCTAGGTGTGATGTTAGGTCGTTCATTTGAGATCTTTCTTTCTTTCTTTTTTTTTTTTTTTTTTTTTTTTTTTTTTTTTTTTTTTTTTTTTTTTGAGATGGAGTTTTGCTCTGTCACCAGGCTGGAGTGCAGTGGCGTGATCTCGGCTCACTGCAACTTCTGACCCCCTGGTTCAAGTGATTCTCCTGCCTCAGACTCTAGTAGCTGGGATTACAGGCACACACCACCACGCCCAGATAACTTTTGTATTTTTAGTAGAGATGGGGTTTCACCATGTTGCCCAGGATGGTCTCAATCTCCTGACCTCGTGATCCACCCGCCTCAGCCTCCCAAAGTGCTGGGATTACAGACATGAGCCACCATGCTGGGATGTTAATTTGAGATCTTTCTACTTTTTGGTGTGGGCCTTTAGTGCTATAAACTTTCCTCTTAACACTGCTTTAGCTGTTTCCCAGAAATTCTGTTTTTTTTTTTAAAATTTCCAATAGAGTCGATTTCTCGATTTGTGTCTTAATTTCATTGTTTACCCAGAAGTCATTTAGGAAAAGATTGTTTAACTTCCATGCAATTGTATGGTTTTGAGCAATTTTCTTGGTATTGGTATCTATTTTTATTGTGCTGTGGTCTGATAGTGTGGTTGTTATGATTTCTGTTTTTTAAAAATTTGTTGAGAATTGCTTTATGGCCAAGTATTTGGTCACTTTTAGAATATGTGCCATGTGCAGATGAGAAGAATGTATATTCTGTTGTTATTGGGTGGAATGTTCTGTAGATGTCCTTTAGGTCAGTTTGGTCAAGTGTTGAGTGTAGGTCCCAAATATCTTTGTTAGTTTTCTGCATTGATGCAAGTGTGTGTTGAAGTATCCCACTATTATTTTGTGGTTATCTTAGTCTCTTCACACATCTCTAAGAACTTGTTTTATAAATCTGGGTGCTCCAGTGTTGGGTACAAATACATTTAGGATATTTAAGTCTTTTTATTGAATTTAACTCTTTATCATTATGCAATGCCCTTCTTTGTCCTTTTGATCATTGTTGGTTTAAAGTCTGTTTTGTCTGAAATAAGAATAGCAACCCATGCTCTTTTTTGTTTGTTTGTTTTCTGCTTACTGGCTACATCTTTCTCCATCCCTCTACTTCGAACCAATAGGTGCCATTCCATGTGAGATGGGTCTCTTGAAAAAAACAGCATACCATTGAGTCTTGTTTCTTTTTCTAACTTGCCATTCTGTCTTTTAATTGGGGCATTTAGCCCATTTACATTTAAGGTTAATATTAATATGTGTGGATTTCATCTTGTCATTGTGTTGTTAGCTGGTTGTTAGGTAGACTTCATTGTGTAGTTGCTTTATAGTGTCAGTGGTCTATGTGCTTAAGTGTGTTTTTGTGGTGGCCAGTAATGACTTTTCATTTCCTTATTTAGCACTCCCTTAAATACCTTCTGTAAGGCTGATCTGGTGGTAATAATTTCCCTTAGCATTTTCTTGTTTGAAAAGGATCTCATTTTTTTTTCTTTGCTTATGAAGCTTATTTTGGCTGGATATGAAATTCTCTGTTGGAATTTCTTTTATTTGAGAATTCTGAATATAGGCCCCTAGTCTCTTCTGGTTTGTAGGGTTTCTCCTAACAGGTCTGCTGTTAGCCTGATGGGGTTCTCTTTGTAGTTAACCTGCCTCTTCTCTCTAGCTGCCTTTAATATTTTTTCTTTCACATTGACATTGAAGAATCTGATGGCTATGTGTCTTGGGGATGGTTGTCTTGTATAGTACCTTGCAGGAATCCTGTGTATTTTCCGAATTTGAATGTTGGCTCCTCTAGTGAAATTGGGAAAATTTACCCTACAAACCAGAAGGGATGATATCCTGAAATATGTTTTTAAAGTTGACTGCTTCCCCTCCCTCTTTTTCAGGGATGCCAATGAGATGTAGATTTGGTCTCCTTACATAATCACACATTTCTTGGAAGTTTTATTCATTCTTCTTAAAAAAATTTATTTTAGGTTCAAGGTTACATGTGCAGGTTTGGCATGTAGGTAGATTGCACATCATGGGGGTTTGCTGTACAGATTATTTCATTACTCGGGTAATAAGCATAGTACCTGATAGATAGTTTTTTCATCCTCTTCTTCCTCCCATCCTCCACCTTCAAGGACTCATGTGTCCATGTGTACTTAATGTTTAGCTCCCTTTTATAAGTGAGAACATATGGTATTTGGTTTTCTGTTCTTGCATTGGTTTGCTTAGGGTAATGGCCTCCAGCTGCATCCATGTTGTGTAAAGGACATGATCTCATTCTTTTTATGGTT
This sequence comes from Papio anubis, assembly GCF_008728515.1. Lineage (NCBI taxonomy): Eukaryota > Metazoa > Chordata > Mammalia > Primates > Cercopithecidae > Papio > Papio anubis. The sequence goes on along the minus strand of NC_044996.1, from coordinate 100,164,815 downwards.
GTGTAGTACTCTGTGGTGTATATATACCACATTTTCTTTATCCAGTCTACCGTTGATGAGCATTTAAGTTGATTCCATGTCTTTGCTATTGCGAATAGTGTTGTGATGAGCATATAAGTGCATGTGTCTTCATGGTAGTAGAATGATTTATATTCCTTTGGGTATATACCTAATAATGGGATTGCTGAGTCTAATGGTAATTATGTTTTGCATTCTTTGAAAAATTGTCACACTGCTTTTCACAGTGGCTGAACTAATTTGCATTTCCACCAGCAGTGTATAAACATTCCCTTTTCTCCACAACCTTGTAAACATCAGTTATTACTATTTTTTTGACTTTTTAATAGTAACCATTCTGACTGGTGTGAGATGGTATTTCATTCTGGTTTTGATTTGCACTTCTCCAATGATTGGTGATATTGAGCATTTTTTTTCATGTGCTTCTTCGCCTATATATGTTTTCTCTTGAAAATTGACTGTTGATGTTTCTCTTGAAAATTTACTGTGGATGTCTTTTGCCCACTTAAAAATAATTTACTTTAAGTTCCAGGATACATTTGCAAAACATGCAGGTTTGTTACATAGGTATACATGTGCCATGGTGGTTTGCTGCACCTATTGACCCTTTCTCTAAGTTCCCTCCCCTCACCCCTCATCCCCCAACAGGCCCTGGTGTGTGTTGTTCCCCTCCTTGTGTCCATGTGTTCTCATTGTTCAACTCCCACTTATGAGTGAGAACATGTGGTGTTTGGTTTTCTGTTCCTGTGTTAGTTTGCTGAGGATGATGGCTTCCAGCTTCATCCATGTCTCTGCAGAGGAAATGATCTCATTCCCTTTTATGACTGCATAGTGTTCCATTGTGTACCACATTCTCTTTATCTAGTCTATCATTGATGGGCATTTGGGTTGATTCCATGACTTTTCTATTGTAAATAGTGCTGCAATAAGCATACATGTGCAGTGTCTTTACAATAGAATGATTTATATTCCTTTGGGCATATACCCAGTAATGGGATTGCTGGGTCAAATGGTATTTCTGGTTCCAGATCCTTGAGGAATTGCCTACTGTCTTCCACAATGGTTGAACTAATTTACGTTCCCACCAACAGTGCAAAAGCATTTCTATTTCTCCACAGCCTCACCAGCATCTATTGTTTCTCGACTTTTTAATAATTGCCATTCTGACTGGCCTGAGATGGTATCGCATTGTGGTTTTTATTTGCATTTCTCTAATGATCAGTGATGTTGAGCTTTTTTTCATGTTTCTTGGCCACGTAAGTGTCTTCTTTTGAGAAGTGTCTGTTCATATGCTTTGCCCACTTTTTGATGGGGTTGTTTTTTTTTTTTTTCTTGTAAATTTGTTTAAGTTCCTTGTAAATTCTGGATATTAGACCATAACCTCCCTTCCCTTCTAGCCCACTTTTCCCCGTTAAGTATTGAAGCCTTCAAAATCATCTTTGGAGAAAGGCGCAGACTTCCTTCTCTGGCATGTTCTCAACTTTGGCAAAATAAACTTCTAAATTCATTGAGGCCTGTCGTAGATACTTTTTAGTTTATATTTCTTTTCTGGCAATAAATCTATTGATTGCTATTTGGTTTCTAAAAACTCATGAAGTGAAAGGTAGAATAGTGGTTACCAGAGGCCGGGAATGGTATGGGGGAGCAGAGAATAGGGAGAGGTTGGTTAATGGGTACAAAACTATAGTTAGATAGGAAAAATAAGTTCTGTTTCACAGTAAGGAGACTATAGTTAACAATAATGTATTATTAGTGAAACCAAAAGTATCTGAGACAAGTCTCAATCAATTTAGAAAATTTACTTTGCCAAGGTTAAGGATGTGCCCATGACAAAGCCTCAGGAGGTTTTGATGATATGTGCCCAAGTTGGTAGGGGCACAGCTTGGTTTTACACATTTTAGGGATACATGAGACATCAATCAATATGTGTAAAATGTACGTTGGTTCAGTCCAGAAAGGCAGGACAACTCAAAGTGGGGTCTTCCAGGTTCATCGGTAGATAGGAGACCAAAGGTTGAATTCTTTTGGGTCTCTGATCAGCCTTTCACTGGATACACAATTTACATGTGAGGCAGGGTAGGGGGTAGAGGAATAATTACTTATGCCTTAGTCTGACTCAGTGAATCTGTATTTTTACGTAAACAATAGGGCAGAGGAAGTAATCAGACAGCATTTTCTCAGGTGAGCACAGAAGGACGACTTTGAGTTTTGTCTGTCCTTTGTCCCCCACCTGTGAATAAAGCTATCAATTTACCTTGCCAGGTTGAAATTCAACAGAACTGTTTTAGGGTAAAGGTCTTGAAACCCACAAGGAATTTCCTTGTGCGCAAATTGTAAGGGAAGTATGTAGCTTCAAAAGAAAAATCTTTGTGGCTATCTTATTTAGGAATAAAATGGAGGCAGGTTTGCCTGATGCAGCTCCCAGCTTGACTTTTCCCTTTGACTTAGTGATTTTGGAGTTCCGAGATTTATTTTCCTTTCACAGTATATTTTAAAATAGCTAGAAGAGAGGATTTTGAATGTTCTAACTACAAAGAAATAATAAATGTTTGAGGTGATGGATATGCTAATTACCCTGATTGATCATTATATAATGTATTCATGTATTAAAATATTACAGTGTAGCCCATAGATATGTATAATTATTGTGTGTCAATTAAAAACAAAATAAAACTTTAAAAACTGTATGAAGAGGGAAGGAGAAAGAGAGACATAGACACATAAAGAAAGAGATAATTCTAAAAATAAAGTTGTTAGAATTCATGTACTGAAAAATCTAAATTGTGTTTTGGTCACAACCTCAGCTTCCTAAATTTTTACCATTTTTGTTTATTTTCAGGTATTTGTAGTAGGTCTTAAGTCTTCAGCTGGGATCAATGAAGCATAAAAGCCTTGGACTAATTGTGCATGCAAATATTAGAGAAGGAAAACTTTGATCCACTAATAATTGTGAATCTCTTTTTTTGGCCTTAAATTCTTTTTGGAACAAGTTAGATTTTTAAAAAATCTTAATTTCATTGAGTTATACTTTACATATCTTAAATGTTATCCTTTTAAGTGTCCAATTTCTCTGTAGCATATTTAGAGTTGTGCAACCATCACCAGTATCTAATCCCAGAACATTGTCAACACCCCAAAAAGAAACCTATATCTATTGTCATTTCCTATTGGCTCTTCTCCCTAGGCCCTGGAAATCTCTAATTTACTTTCTGTCTGCATGAATTTGTCTATTCTGATATATATATTTCATATAACTGGAATCATACAATATGTGTTTTTTATGACTGACATATTTCATTTAGCATAATGTTTTCAAGGTTCATTCATTTTGTACCATGTATCCGTACCTCATTTCTTTTTATGGTTGAATAAAAGGCATATCAAAATATACATTTTTACAAGAATAGACCACATTTTGTTTATCCAGTCAACAGTTGATAGACATTTGAGTTCTTTCTACTTGTTGGCTATTATGAATAATGCTGCTATGAACATTTGTATACAAGTTTTGGCAGGGATGTATGTTTTCATTTCTCTTGGGTATATACCCAAGTGGAATTGCTGGGTCATATGGTAACTGTATGCCTAATAATTTGAGGAAGTACCACACTGTTTTCCAAAGTGGTTGCACTGCTTCACAATCCTACTAACAATAAATGAGGATTACAATTTCTCTGTATCTTGACTGACACTTGCTATAGTCAGTCTTTTTTATTTTAGCCATCCTAGTTGTTGTGAAGTGGTATCTCATTGAAGTTTTGATTTCCCTAATGTGAGCATCTTTTCATGTGATCTTTAGTGATTTGTGTATTTTCTTTGGTGAAATGTCTATTCACCTCAAATCCTTTGCCTATTTTATTAATTGGGTTATTTGTTCCTGAACTGTTTCATTGTAAGAGCTCTTTATATATTCTGAATACCAGTCTCTTAACAGATAAATGATTTATAAATATTCTCCAATTCTGTGGATTTTCTTTCATCTTTTTGATGATGTTCTTTGGAGTGCAAAAGTTTTTAATTTTGATGAAGTCCAATTTATCTATTTTTCTTTTTTCACTTATGCTTTAGTTGTTATATCTAAGAAAACATTACCTAACCCAAGGTAATGAAGATTTATCCCTGTTTTCTTATAAGAGTTTTATAATTTTAGCTATTACATTTAGGTCTATGATTTGAGTTAATTTTTGTATATGGTGTGAGGTAAGGATTCAACTTCATTCTTTTGCATGTGGATATTCATTTGTCCCAGTGTCATTTGTAGAAAAGATATTTTTTGCCCAATTGAATTGTCATGGCACCCTTGTTGGCCAATTAAGTTTTAAATAAACACAGCAAATATGAGAAAGTATAGTGTTAAAATATAATAGAAAAACATTTATAGAAATGACTGCTCAGATCAATGGCCAGATATTGTTTTAAAGCGTTCATTCACTTGCTTTTGATTTTGTCTATACAGTTTTCCACATGTATGCATCACATTCTTGGAACTGCACAAAACAACAAGATGTTTCTAGTTCTTTCCTAATAGTTGAGCCTGAGCCTGTTCCATTCTGGCAGGATCTCAATTCTCTTCTCTGCAAGTTGGGATACAATGATACTTTATACTATTTTGTAGATACGGAATTAAATGACTAGGTGACATGCTTAGGAGACTGTTTGGTATTTCTTAAATGCTCCATAAATATTAGTTCCATTCTCATGCCCTGAGCCCCTATCCTGGTGGCTTTACTCACACAGGATGTTACAATACCTTTCCCTGTAATCTCCTTACTCCCAGCATCTGGGAAGCTCTTTCAGGGGCATTTGTGTGGGTTTGTCATGTAGTGGTTCTATGACCCAAGAGACTAAAATATAGTCAAAGGTAACATCATGTACACACCTGTGTGACACCCCTCAGAAATTCTGGACTTATAGGATAATAATGGTGGACCTCCTTTGCAGCCCTGCAAGTAAGTCCAAACCAAATCCTGTTTTCAGGGTTTCAGTTAGTTTCTGTAACTCCTTGGTCCTATCCTAACCTCCTTGGCTATTTCCCCATCTCTCTTCATTTAATCCCTTTATTCTGGAGCAGGTAGGCAGTTCAACAAGTCTCCCTGACATTCCTGACATGTGCATTCTTCAATTTACCACTGTGTTCCTGCTCTCTGCATCTCCCAGTTCTTTGCCCCAGGTGCCGAACAAATTGTGCAGTCAGCTGGATAATGCTCTGAATCTGTCAAGGGACTTGCTTCAGCAGCTCAGGGTCCTGGTGGATTATTAGCATGAGAAAGGGCTGCTGAGATCTAAGATGAGGTCTGAGGAGGAATTAATGGCCAGTATGGGTAGCAATATTCCAAAGAACATCCTGAACATCCAGGATTTGGAAAATTCAATAGACATCAGTTGTGACTTCCATTTCAATATATGTATCTTTCAAAAAAGCTATTTTTTGCAGTCAACCACACCATCTCTTTTTGTTAAGATAATCCAGAGGGGCTGATATGCCTCTGTGTGTGTGTGTGTGTGTGTTTGTGTGTGTGCATGTTAGCAAATACTTTCTTCATCAATCTGTGATTGTGTATGACTGTGTGTTTGGGAAGGAGGGAAGGTCTGATGAACATTTTTAATTTAGCTTCAATTAATGCATCAACCAGCAGTTTGCTCTAAAGCAGGATTTTTAGGTTATGTATCTGAAAAGGCGTCTCTCTTCCTAAGTGCACCAGCTGGGATGCTCTAGCATGATTCTGCACAGCCCATTCTAGAAGAAAGGAAACTGGAAGCTTTGATGAAACTAGACATTTTTCTTTGTCGTTTTAATTTTTTCTCTTAGCAAATAATGTGTATGCTTTTACTCACCAATCACGTTACATATGCTGGCAACCACTGTCATGTGAAATTGTCAATTGAATAAATAGTTAGGAATTTTGGGGAAAAGATATTCAATCATATTTAGGCTGGTTTGAATGAACATTTGAATAGCAATGGAAATCTCAAAAAGACAGCCATAACTTTATAAATATATGGAAAAATGAAGCAGTCAGAAAAACCCTAACATTTTTCTAGCCCTTCTAAGAGAACCTGCAAGTATGGATCTGTGGTCTTTGTTACTTGCTCAACCTAAATTGGGAGTCTTCATGGGTATGTGAGTAAGAAATCCTTTGCAAGGCTGGATGGCACATGCTGCAGATTGAATGTTCTGAGAAGTAGAACTTCTGAGTATGTGTCTTTGAATGATTCTTGATGCCTGTGGATTAAGGAATTAGTGTTTTCTGAGCCTCTAGATGATGACAAAGTCATGGTGGACTTTCTAGTTAAGGACTTTGCTAGAAGAAAGTACTAATCCATTGGAGTCATACATGAAGTCCCCTAACATATGGCAGGCCCTGTTAATGGCATTAGACGTTCAGGATTGAATAAAGCTGACAATGTCCCTTCTCTCAATAGTGATAGATAACATTTGCATGGTGTTTATAATGTGCTAGTTTTATAAATGCTTTACACATATTAAGGCACTTAATCCTCATCAAAACCCCACGGGGGAAGTGCTATTATAATCCCCACTTTATAGGTGAGAAAACTGAGGCACAGAGAGATTAGAGAATCTTATTCCAAAGTCACAGAGCTAGTGTTGGGCTGGTACTAAACCCAGCATGGCTCCCAAGTTTGTGCTTCCAATTGCCAGACCGCACCACTTCTCAGGGAGCTTATCCTTGAGATGTGTTCTTCAAAAGAATAACCAGTGTGTTTTGACTAGTGGTAATTACTTAAACAAATGTCTTCGGGGTCAGTTTTGGAATAAAAGGAACTAGACCAGTTTGTTAGTGCTGCCATAGCAAAGTATCACAAACATGTTTATTGCCTCAGCGTTCTGGAGACGAGAAGTCTGAGATCAAGATATTGCTAGGGTTGGTTCCTTTTGAGATACTGTTCCATGCCTCTCCTCTAGCTTCTGGTGGTTTGCTGGCAATCTTTGGCATTCCTTGACTTGTAGAAGCATCACTCCCATCTATGCCTTCATCTTCACATGTTCTCCCTGTGTGTGTCTGTCGCAAAATTCTCCCATTTTACAAGGACACCAGTCATACTGGTTTAAGGGCCACCCTTCTCCATTATGACCTCAGCTAATTACATCTGCAACAAATTTATTTCCAAATAAAGTCACATTCTGGGGGGTTAGGACTTCAAGATATGAATTTTTGAGGCACGTAATTCAGTCCATAGTAGGAACCCACAGAAAGTGGTACTGATGGTGCCTTAGAGATAGTTATTTTAAAAATCTTTCCTAAGGGAAATAAGCTGAAAGGCAGAGTTATCTCTGAACAGAAAGGCCACTGCTGAATGAAGGAATAAGCAAGTTACCTTTGTGTTAGAAGTTGACATGATGGACTTACCAGGGGCCTGCACTTGGGATGTTGTTTCAGTTGGCCTTTAAATGTGCAGCTTCAATCACGTTTCCTTCCTTAGTTCTCTCTGTAAGCAATAGTCAGCACTCATGAGAGTAGTGACCAGGGCTTAAGGGGAAGGCTGAGGGGTGACTGACCCCCAGGGATCAAGCATTTAGCTTGGTGCTCATGAGCCTCTGGCTCCATCAGCTTAGGCAGATGGAATGGAAGAAAGCAGTCCAAACTTAGAAGTTTGTGGGTAAGGCTATGGTTGGAACACTGAAATTTTCCACAAAAAACAGTGTCTTATATGATTGTGAGACCACTGTCAGCCCTTTGTCTTAGTCCATTGGTGCTGCTATAACAAAATAACCAAGACTAGGTAATTTGTAAACAATAGAAATTTATTTCTCCACCTCTTAATACTGCTGCATTGGGGATTAAGTTTCAACATAAGTTTTGGAGTGGACATAAATATTCAAATCATAACATCCCATTTGCACTGTTAGTTCACCTGTTCTCACTGTTCTGGAGGCTGGGAAGTCCAAGATCAAGGTGCCAGCAGGACTGGTGTCTGGTGAGAGCTGCTCTCTACTTTCAAGATGGTGTTTTGTTGCAGCATCTTCTGGAGGAAATGAATGCTGTGTTCTCACAGGACAGAAGGGACAGAAGGGGCAACGTGGAACTGTAAGTCCAATTTCAGCCTGTTTATGAGAACACTAATCCCATCCATGAGGGTTGATCCCTCATGGCCTAATCACCTCCTAAAGACTCCACCTCTTAATACTGCTGCATTGGGGATTAAGTTTCAACATAAGTTTTGGAGTGGACATAAATATTCCAATCATAACATCCCATTTGCACTGTTAGTTCATCTGTTAACCAAATAATGGCATCAAAGTAAATACAGTAAATCTGAGCCTGAGCAGTAAGCTATGAGGAATAGGAGCTAAAGGCAGAGTACAAGGTTTCTGTTATTTGACTGAGTATGGAGATGTCCCAGACATTAAAAATAGTGGCCTTTTAATTAAAAACAATATTAAAAATAATATCTTTAACACCTTCTCTGCACCCCCTACCATCTCCTAGTCCCCCTCCCTTTTTCTTCAGCTTAGCATGTGTTCCCACTGGTCTTGCCCTTCTTCTAAGATTGTTCCTTAAATGGAAATTGCCAACCTCCCCAATTAAATTTTCCAATCCCTCAGTAAAAAGCAACACTTCAGAGGGGGATTTGGATCAATAAAGTTGGGCAAATCCACTTGAATGTAGTATTCTCAACCTTGGCTGTACATTTGAAAAATACTGATGCTTGGGTTTCACTTAAAGAGATTTTAATTTAATTGATGTGAAGTGTGGCTTGGGCTTCATGATTTTTACAGCTCCTCAAGTGATTATAAGGAGCGGCCAGAGTTGCAGTCATGGCTCTAATATGAGAGCCTCAAATGAAAGTTATTGTATTAGTCCGTTTTCACACTGTTGATAAAGACAAACCTGAGACTGGGCAATTTACAAAAGAAAGAGGTGTAATTGGACTGAGAGTTCCACGCTGCTGGGGAAGCCTCACAATCATGGCAGAAGGCAAGGAGGAGCAAGTCCCATCTTACATGAATGGCAGCAGGCAAAGAGAGAATGAGGAAGACGTAAAAGTGGAAACTCCTGGTAAAAGAATCAGGGGTGAGACTCATTCACTACCACTAAAACAGTATGGGGGAAACCACCCCTGTGATTCAATTATCTCCCACTGGGTCCATCCTACAACACGTGGGAATTATGGGAGTAAAATTTAAGATGAAATTTGAGTGGGAACACAGAGACAAACCGTATCAGTTATCATTAACCCTGAGGGATCTGAACAGGCTGAAAAGTTAAACTGTGTGACAAAGTGAACATGATATTGGTAGTCTTGCAATGGAAAGTGGCTTGGGGAGGGGGTAGACAGGGTACTTTTTGTCAATGAGAATTCTACATGGGTGAGTTAATGGGCCTTTGGGGCCACTTATCCTTGGAGCAGTGCTCTTACTATATCCCTACATTGCATGGCTTTCCCTCCACTTCTATTTCTGAATCCACTAATTCCCTAGATCAGCTTTTAGGAGATTCTGGGGCTCTGGAGTTTTGATGGATAGCATGAGTATGTGTGGGTGTATGGAGGTGGGAGGCAGGTTGTAGTGGCAGGCAAAGCCACAGATGTTTCTGTGGCTGACTTGTTTGTCAGATGTTTACATCAGGGGCTTCTTGTGTAGCCTAAGTAAATAGTGGAGAATAATCAGCTTGCATACCTTGGGAGCAAACTAGGGTGGAACCTCCCATTTCAAATCAGAGTCTCTCAAATCACGGATGTCCAGCTGATATAAAGAATGAAAAATTGTATCCTCTACAAATGAAATTGAATTTGGTTTGGAGCTGAGAGTCAACTAAGAACTGCTAGGATCCTAATAGCAGGTAGGAGCAGGAGGGATAGGGAGATTAGGTTTGCCTCTGCCTTTAATTAGCATCTTCTTTAGTGCTGTGAAGAAGGGTTATGGGACATTAATTAAGTCTGCAGCTGATGCTAAATTGGAATACATTTCAAGGGCTAATGAGACCTAGGAGTAACACACAAGAGCTGAGGGAGGAAGAAAACAAGATCCTTTGAAGAAAGCATCCTTTCCCAGCTGGAAGCATTATACCCAGTGAATACACGTCCTCACTAAGAGGACAGTGCCAGAAAGGAACCAGGAAGCATGATATTCGACAAAGTCTAGAAGAAAAGCCTGCTTCTAGGGATCTTTCATCTTGAATATCTCTGTTCGTTTTTGTAAAAAATAATTTTTTATTTTTCCTTAAAAATTATCTTTTAGTGGCCCACAATATAATAAGGCAGTGGTTCTCCAAGAATGATCCCTGGACCAGCAGCATCAGCATCACCGGGGGAATTGTTTGAAATGTATATTCTCGAGTCCACCCCAGACCTAGCAAATCAGAAACTGCATTTTAACTGTTTTAACAGGCCCAACAGGTGATCTCAAGTCGCAGAATCTCTGTAATAAGAACTCATGCCAGGCACTAAAGAAGTAGGTCTTTTCTGGGGGCAGCTGTTTTCCCCCGACTGAACATTTATATTAGAACAGTTTCAAAGAATTTCAGGCCCCTTGAAATAGTGCTTTAGTTATTCCAGCCCTGTCCATGGGGTCGTGGCCCAGAAAGCTGAAAACAGGAATAGATGCTGATGTGATCTGTATTTGTTTAAACTCGTGTCTGGATCAGCCCTGAATGTGAGAGCTGGAAGGGGCCTGGAGATGACCTTATTCAGCCTCCCCACCTTCAGATGAAAATTCAGAGAGGCAAAGTGTTTTTTCCTGTGGTCGCCTATGAGTGTAAAAGGATGTATCCTGGTACCAGTGCAGGAAAGTCTTATTAGGGCTGCGTTGCAATGGGAATCCTTGTCTCTTGACTCCTGGTCCAAGGCCTCCCTTCCCCATTAGAGGGAACCCATCTTCCAATTGATAAATGTAGGTGTTTTAGAAATTTCAAGTGTCTTCATTCCACATTGTTTGTGGCACATCCATGGGCTGATGGGGTGGGGGGGGGGGGGATGGGGAAAGGGTGATTTTGCCTTGCTTATGTTCTGAGCTTTCCCTTGCTTTTATAACAAGTTCCCCCTCCTCAGCAAAGAGAAATCATACACACTAAAGTACTTATTTCTATGACTTGTCATTACACATTTATTGATCACCTGCTAAAGGTGCCTGGCACTGTGCTAGGTGCTTTGGGAGTTACATGGATGAATGAGGCTCAGATTGTACCCTAAAAATGTTTATTATTAGGGTGACCATTTCATTTATCGTCCAAGCCAGGACACCTTTTGAAAGTAAAAGGGAGCATTGATAATATATACCCTTGGACAATAGATGTAAACTAGGATTGTACTCAGCAAACGAGGATGCATGATTACCTGCTTACAGATGAATAGGAAATGCTGAAAAATACATCATTCCTAGTTGAATGAAGAGAGTGTCTGTACAAAGCATTTGTATATAACAGACATACACAATGTTACGAAAACATGAAGGAGGCAAGGGTCAGGACAGGCTTTTCAGAAGAGGGGCATTTGAGTTGGGCTTTTAAGTTTGGATAAAATTTCAATTGGTATAGTGTGTGAGTAAGCACGTGTGCATGTATGTGTTTTTTGTACACAATGGCAATGAAGTTAAAAATTCAGAGTGTGGGAGGAGAGTGGTGATTGCCTGGTGTAGCTGGAGGGTATGCAGGTCATCAGTGTGTGGGGTGGGGCAACAGAAGAAGGTGAAGAGTAGGAGAGTGGTGGGTGAGGTCATTGGAATCTGAAATGCTGGATGATCATCAATTGGATATAGCAATTTCTTCCAATATATGTAGCTCAATGACTGAGAGTGAGTAGCAGAGAATGCTAATTATAGGTTTTATTTATTTCATGGGTTAGTTGAGGCTGATTCCATGGTTGGCCGGTGTTTATGGCTGTAGATTGGAAGGAACTGGGTCTACTTCACAGAGTTTAGTTCTTTACAGCATACGTTTAAGTACTTCATTGACATCTCCCCACTCTGCCAGCACTGAAAGATATCCTTGGAATGGAAGTGTCTGAAAAATGAGCTGAATGGAACGCTAATTTATCATTAGCTCCTCAAGGATAAGGAAGTAAATGCTATTATTTCTATAGTGAATTTTTTTTGCTTAAGTTGTGTTGTCATCTTGGTTTGAAAGAGTTTTCCGTGGGAGTAAGTTTTCAAGAAAGGATCATCATTTTGATAGATGTATACATATATATATATATTTTTTTGGTCTGATAGATGTATTTTTGATGAAGAGATAGGAAGCAAAAAATGAAATTTTAATATTTCTTCTCTTTTATTTCAATGATTTTCATTCTCCTCTCCAACTGCTCCTGTCAATGCCACCCAAGTGCTCTACATGGCTGTTTCCATTGCTGGTCTCAGTCTTAATCTTCCTTGACCTACCATCTGTATAGTTGATTACATGTTTTTCACTTGGTTTCCAATACATCTCATTCTCTTCACTTTCGTCCATCCTTAATAGTTGCTCCTTCTCAGTGTTCTTTGATAGGTTTTCCCCTTCTGTGAGAAGTCTCAACATTGGAATGGGCTGGTCCTTGGTCATCTTCTCTTACGTGTCTGTACTCACTCCATTGGTGATTTCGTTCAGTCTGAAAGGTTTAAACACCATGTTGTCTCTTGATTTCTTTCCTAAATGCTAGGTTCTATATCAACCATATATTAGATATCTCCACTTAAATAAATAGAGACATCCCAGTTTTAACATGCTCAAACACGAATCTGCTCTTCTCCATAGATTCTTCATCTAATCCACCAGAAAATCCTAGAAAGCTTGCTTTACCCTTGGAATGTCCCTAAACTCTGATCATTTCTCTCTAACTCCATTGCTACCTCCCTGGACCAAGCCACCATCATCACTCGCCCCGGGATTACTTTAATAGTCTCTTACCTAAACTCTTGCTTCCATATTGCCCTCTACACTGTTTTCTCCACTCAGCTGTGGTGATTTTTCAGAAGTGTGACAGATCGTGTCATACTTCTGGTCAAAACCCTCCCGTGATTTTTCATCTCATGTTGAGTAAAAGCCAAACACCTTATTTCATACTAATTCTTTTGAACTCACTCCACGCCAGCCTCACTGGCCTTCTTCCTATTCTTTCACCACCCAGGCATACTTGGCATTTGCATTGGCTGTGCCTGTCTGGGATACTTTTCCTTCAGATAGATGTGTGGCTCACTGCGTTCCCTCATTTGTTTCAAGCATTGCTCAAATGTCACTGTTGTGGGTTGAGTTCTATGGAAATCAGACTCTAAGATGATGTTTGGCATGCAAGATATTATTAAGAAAGCTCTTGGAATCCACATGTGTGGAAGGGAAGAGAAGGAAGCAGGAGTGGACAGAAGGAGAAGTCAAGCTGTGACCAAGGCTTAATAACAGATTGCCCAATCCTACACTGAGCTCTAGAGCTAAAATGGCCTGTCAGAGTTGTCCCCCATTGGGTTGAAAAGTGCCACCCCTTTATGTACCCTTCTATCAGGACTGACCCTAGATGAGGTGGTTTTCTGCTGCTGTGGCAAGCCCTGAAGGGTAGTCAGCAATTCCAGAAGCTGGGCCACAGCTCCTTCCTTAAAAGAGAATCTGGACATAATGTGTCCATCATTGTCACCTTCTCAATAAGTCTTATCTTGAGCACTCTATGTCTGCTTGCAAACTGCATCCTACTTCCTGCACCACTAGATCTCTCTTACCTCATTCTATTTTTCTGTAGTACTAACCATGATTTAACAAACCATGTCATTTATTTACTCTGTTTTGTGTTTATAGTCCGTCTCTCTTGATGATAATGTAGGGTCCATGAGGGCAGATACTTGTATCATTTGTTCACGAGTATATAACGAGTGCCCAGAACTGTGCCTGGCACTAGTGGACAGTTAATTGATATTTGTGAATGAATGACGTCTGGTGAATTCTAGCTAATGATCAATGCAGTATGAAACATGGTCAGAAGTCGGTGCTGAAAATAGGGGATGAACTTTGTCTTTAGTTTCTGGTGTTCACTGCTATCCCAAAGAAGAGAGATACCAAGAGGTGTTTATTATTTCTAATAATTATTTCTATTTTCTACAGCTATTCACCAGCCTCTGGTATTTGGTGACCTGCTTCTGACCTGTACTTGATTAACTCAGCTTTGGGACCCCAAGGGAAAGATGAGTAATGACATGTAGAAGTCTGCTGACCTGTACCAAGTGTGCTTCTAATATTGATGAAGACTGGCATTTCGTTTACATCAAGTTATTATGTACAATATATATATTTTTTCATAGTATGCTAATGCTAACAGGCATGGCATGTTAAGATCAATAAATATCTTAACAGTTGGCCCATTAACCCCTGATGGTCAACATAATTTGGTAGTGTAGACAGCAGTTCAACAATTGCAAGGATTGTCATAGGAAGGAAAGAGAGCGTTCAGCAGAGCAAAGATATAAATTCCTTTTGTTACCACTGACTGCACTTGCAGGTCATGTCAGGTCAGGTTTTATTGCTCCTGGCTAAAGGCCAGTGCAAGATTTACAGAGCAAGAAAGAGGCTCCAGGGGAGACCAGTGTGAATTATAGGGTCAGCTGGAGAGAGGCATGAAAGTGGTTAGCATGTCCGAGGTAATTTTTATAACGGAATCATCAGACCACTGCATCACTGTCAGTTTTATTATGAAGTTTTTTATTTTATTACTAAGTGTTTTAAACATTTAGAAATACGTGTTTAAATATTGCTGATGGGTTCATTGAAGAAAATCTAGAGATATAGAAAATCATAAACAGGAAAATAAAAATCACCCCATGAAAACTCCTGTTAATATTCTACTATATTTTCTTCTAGATTTTTTTCTACATACCCATTCACTTGCACTTTTATACTTGAACAAATATGTCTTTTCATTTTTCCCTAAAGCTGCAATCACATTGCGGATACTACTGCATGTCCTGCTTTATTTACTTTTAACTTTGTCTCTTTAGCATATTCCCATATTCTTAAATGTCTTTGAACATGATTTCTAATTCAAATAGCATGAGAAGGGGTAGCATGTGTGCACCTGTGTATTCCTTTTTACCAGTCCTCTATTTATATATTTATGCTGTTCTCAAATATTTGGTATTACATAATATTGCTATGACCATTCTCATATATACGCCATTTTGTACATCCTTAAATATTTTTTAAGGATGATTCTCTAGAAGTGGAATTACTGGGTTAAAGAATGTAGATACTTAAAAGGCTCTTTATGCCCAATGTCATACGACCCCCTGAATGGCTGCTTCCGTTTGTACTTCCACTAAAAAGTGTATCAAATTGTTTCAATACCATGGATAACACTGGAAATTCTCAGTATTTGTATCTTGGCCTGTCTGGGTTAAAAAATGACATTTTTATTCTAATTTAAATTTGCACTTACAGAGTGGATTTTTTTTTTTTTCACATTTTGATGGGTTGTTTGAATTTATTTTTCTGTACAATGTCTGTTTTTGTCCTTTCCCCCATTTTCTTTGGGAGAAGATTTTTTTTTTCTTATACATTCCTGTAAGTTTTTCTGAACTTGAATATATATGTATTTATTATAAAATATTCAGAAACTACAGGACAAACACAAAGAAAAATACTGTAGGGAATAAGGGAAAACTCCTTCATTCTCTGAAAGCTTACTGAAAATCAACTGACAAAAGGCAATTGAATAGGAGAAAAGGCACACCAATTTATTGACTTGAACACGGGAGAATCACAGAGTGATTACTCCACCACACAATGGGGTACAGATGCTTATATATCCTTCTTAGAGGAAAGGGAGATGGGAAAGTATGGATGATTTTAGCGGGATAGTAAATGATTTTTAGGGGAATTCAATGGGCTTGAAAAACATACAGTGGCCTAGGACAAAGTTTGTTTGGCTTGCAGAGCAGATAATGATTTGTGACAAAAGTCTGTCCAGGTGCATTGACAGACATCAGTCTTTCTTCCTGTGATACGAGCTTAGTAAATGAAAACTCCGGGAAGGGACCAGAGGTAATTGGTTTTTTTCCTTTGGTGAGTTTGTTCTTTAAGCAGATAAGGAAACTTCAGAGAACAACTTCATCCTATGTTTTGGGAAAGACAAAAGATTGGAAGACAGGAGGGGAAGGAACATCAGAGAGCCCTTGAGGCTTGTTTAGTTCAGCATATCAAAACACCATATTTTGGGGGATCAGTTTCTGAGCCCCCAAAAGACCATCCACAATCCGATAACCCAGAGATTAAAAAGTTAATATTTTGATTTGTTTTCCTTTTAGATGTATATGCACTTTTTAATATTATATATATAAATAATTTTACAACTTTAGAATATAATATACATTTTGCTTTTATCTTTGTTTTCATACTTCCATCAAAATTTACTATTAATTACTCATGGATACATGAATAATATACTTTTAAAATTAAAAACATTATAGATAAGATCAAAATCCCCTTTGACCACCCCCTCTCCGAATCATGGCCCCTGTCCTCTGCCTTCCCTCCCCAGGGGCCACCAAAGTCACCACTGTTGTCAATTTGACTGGCATCCTTTCAAATAGATGTCATACATTTATGTCACAATTGGAATTTTGTGTGTAAGTCTATATGTGTGTAGCCTTTTACAATTTTTATTGTTATATAAGCTCAAAGAAAAGTTGTGGAATGTAAATGTTTAATATGATGAATTATTATGAAGTGAGAACTTACATTACCGCACCCAGGTCAAAGAACAGAATATTTCCGGCACCCCAACCTCGTTTGTGTCCCTCACCAATCACACCATTCTTCTAATTCTTCCTGAATGTTATGATACTCACTTTCTGGCCTTTTTTAAAAAATAATTTTATTATTTAGGTTTACATCCCTAAACATTATAGGGTTTTTTTTTTTTTCTGTTTTTAAACCTTATGCAGGTAGAATTATGCTGTGTAATATATTTTTTTGTGCCATGATTCTTTCACTTTCTTGTTTGTGAGATTAATCTATATTTTTGCCTGTAGGCATTCTTTGCTCATTTTCCTCACAGTGTAGTATTCCATTATGTTAATACAGCACCATTTGTTTATCCCTTCTACCGTTGATGGATATTTGGATTGTTTCCAGCTTTGGACAATTACAAATGATGCTGGTATAAACTTTTTCTTTATTTTTACTTTTTTACATGTCACTTGATACATATGTGAATGAGTTTCTGTAGGTTATAAATATAGGAGTAGATTTACTGGATCATTGGGTATGCATATGTCCAGCTCTATTAGAAAATGCTGAAGTGTTTTTCAAAAGGTTTGTGCCAATCTACACTCCCATCACTAACGTGTGAGAGGTTCCATTGTTCCACATCCTCTCCAACATTTGGCGTTGTCATATTTTTTTGAGTTTTGCCAATATGGTGGGTGTGTAGCAGTAGTTTTTGTAATTTTAATTTACATTTTTCTGATTACTAATGAGGCTGAGCATTTTTTAATACTTCTATTGGCCATTCGGACTTACTACTTTATAGAGGTACCTGTTTACATCATTTTTTTCTATTAGATTGCCCATCTTTTTCCTATTGATTTGTAGGAGTTCTTTACATATTTTGAATCCAGTCCCTTATCAGTTTATATGAGTTGCAAATATATTCTTTATCTTAAAATTTTCACTCTATGGTGTCTTTTGAGAAACATAACTTCTTAATTTTAATATAATCAAATTTATGAATGTTTTTCTTTATGATTAGTGTTTTCTGTTACTTGGGCATGTGCTTTTACTTATACATCATATCATATATTTCTATCATTTTGCAATTTGATTTTTTAACTCATCAATATGTTATCCATTCTTGTTAATACATATGCAATTATTTATTATTCTGAACTAGTGTATAGTGTTCTAAATTGTAACTATTCCACAGTTCATTTAATCATTTCTTCATTGAAGGTCATTTAGATTGTTTTTAGTTTTATTTACTTTTTGCTGTTCTTAAAAAAATGTAATACTTAACATCTTTTAATATAAATCCTTTTTTGTCACCCTCACTACTTCCTTGCGATGATTTCTTGGCTGTTGAATTATTTGATTGAATATACGAACTTTAAAAAATTTGTTGTTTGCCAAATTAACCTTCAGAAATTCCTAATAGTTTATATGAGCGCTGGCATTATATACGTCCATTAGTCTAGGCAGTTGCCAACACTGGATTATATTTAAAAAATCTTCGTCAATAATAAGACCATAAAACTTTTAGAGAAAAACATTGGCAAATATATTTATTACCTTGTATTGTTTAAACAAGGCTAATAAAGGGCTGACCATAAAATAAATACTTTAAAAGTGATGTATATTAAAATTAAAGACTTCTGTTCATTAGCAAAAGGGAAAAAGCAATCCAAAGAGTAGGAGACAATATTCATAATACACATATCTGACAATAGACCCATATCCAGAATATATAAAGAACTCTGACTAATCTGTAAGGAAAAGGCATACAACCTAAGAGGAAAATGGACAAAAGACTTGGATGGATGATGTATAAATAAGTATAACCATGGCCAATAAACATAAGAAAAAGTGCTTATTTTCATTATATTCAAGGAAATGCAAATAAAATCCAAACTGAAACAGCACTACAAACCCACTAGAATGGCTATAATACAAAATAATGGAAAACACTAAGTGTTGATGAGGATGTAGAGCACTTGAAACTCTCATACATTGTTGGTGGTGGTATAAGTTGAAAGAAACATTTTGGTCAACTATTTGACAGTATCTACAACCCCGAAAAAGTACACACCTATGACCGACCAATATTATTTCTAGGTATATATCCAACAGAAACGTGTACTCTGGAGCACCAAAAGACATTGTGAAAAGAAAATAAAAAGTCAGGGCCCCAAATCACTATGCCAAAAGGAAAAAGTTGAGCTGAGAACTGAGTCATGCAAGAAAGTGCCTCTCCTTTTGTTTCTAAGCAGATAGCTGCAGGTAAAGGCTAACTGTCTCCACAGGTTGGTTCACTTTATCCTAGGTAAAGTGCAGATTTACGGAGTGCCAGATGAATACATAATTGACTATTCCCCTACCGGCTTCTTTTCTCTTCCAACATGTGAATTCAGTAATGTGACCATACTGTCCCTCTTTCCCCTCCAGTCTGCTCTTCCCCTTTAAATATTGAAGCCCTCAAAATCATCTTTGGAGAAATGGACAGATCTCCCTTCCAAGCACGTTCTTAAACTTGGCAAAATAAAATTCTAAATTGATTGAGACCTGTCTCAGATATTTTTGGTGACCAACAGAAGAGATTCTGAGTGGAGGTGGCCCTGATATCTGATGAATCTTTTATCAGTGCTTGATACCAGTGAAGTGGTGTCATTGTCTGGGGGTAAATACCCAAGGTTTGTTGTCTCACGGCAAGGGAATTGAGGACATGGACACACACAATGAGTGAGTTTGGGAGCGGTGGTTTAATAGGCAAAAGAAAGAGAAAGGAGAACACCTCTCCTGCCAGAGAGAGGGGCACCCAAATGGGACTTCTGGCCCATGGTGGAGTGCACAGGGTTTTATAGACAGGCTTGAGGAAGTGGCGTCTGACTTACATAGGGCCCAAAGATTGGTTGGACCATGTGTGACATTTACATAGCATGCAGGGAAGCTGGCTGCCCCACCCTAATCTTATTATGCAAAGGAGTCTTTGCCTGGCTGGCACCATGTGGTCTGCTCCCGACTGCGCACGTGGTTGAAAAGGAAAAGGGAAGATGGAGCCACCATTTTGAATATGCCTCCTTCCAGGTAGCCTTTTCCTATTGGCACAGCTGCTGGCATTCACCAGTACAAGCTTCCAGCTTGCTTATCTATGTCTGCAGCTTGATTTTACAGGCTGCTCTTTGTTAGAAAAGTATGATTTGGGGGCTTCTTTTCATTAAAAAGAAAGCATTACTGAGGACTTCCTTACCCTCACTATCTGCCAACGTAATTTCTTCTTAACTCCTATATCACCAGCTTGAGCTATCTCTATCGTTCAAACCAACAAGACAATTTGCTGAGGCCTGGGAGTGCCCCTCTCCAGAGAATCCTTAATCTCCCAAAATTTGGTTGATATCTAAGGCTTATTTTGCTGTGTAACTCCCTTTCTGGAGTTTTATTCACTCCCAACAAGGAAGGTGAGTTTTCCTGCTTCCCTGACAATTGAGAGCTGCTCCATCTGGAGCTTCAGCTCACTTTCAGCTTGCTTCCAACGTGGAAGGCAAGTTTGAGTTTTTTCAGCTTCTGAGATGATAGAGAGCAGTTTTCTGCCTGGGCCCCATTTCTAGGTAAGTAGCTGAATTGGAGTTTTGTCTGGGAAATTCTCCTTAATAACTAAAAGTTAAGATAAACAACCAGCTGATCTTAATTTCTCCTTACCATTAGGACACTAAGTAATCATATAAATTGTGTGATCATTTGTTTGCTTTGCTTCACTGTTTTTTCTTTAGTTTTCTTTTCTTCTGTTTTTGTTGTTTTGTGGTTTCAGTCTTTTTTCCCAGCTCCACCTGACTTGGTCAAATTCGAAGGAAAGTTCCAAATTATGGGGAACAAGGCCTCTGAATTGGCTAAATTCCCTGCAGCTAAAAAGTAAAAGGGGGAAAAAATCTGGCGATCAAAAGAAAAAAAAAGATCCTGATTACCTGAGGGACTTTATTTACACAACAAGACCCCCATTTGCTAGCCAAGCACAAACTGAAAGAGGAATGGCAGCCTCCCTATGGTGTAGTTCAGTAGCTAAGATTCTGCCATTTTTTTCACCATGGCAGCCTGGGTTTTGTTCCTAAATTTGTGTTACTTTGGAAATATCAGCAGGTTGTCCCAGCTAAAATATGGTCATAAGAGATTTAAAAGGATTTTTTTTGAAGAGCTCAATGGTATGTGTGTACATAAATATATATATATATATATATATATATATATATATATATATATAGAGAGAGAGAGAGAGAGAGAGAGAGAGAGAGAGTGTCTTTATGCTTTTTTTTTTCTTTCCTAGGATCTTGTGCTTTGATTAAAAAGTTTCTTTTTCTTCTCAGTTGACTGAATTCTGTTTTCTCAATGTACTTCTGCCTGTCTTTCCTGCCTCTTACCACCCTCTGCTGCATGAGGGAATCTAAGACAATTTCTAACAGCCTGGGATTGCTTAAAGAAAACAGAGAAGGTGCCAAACTCCTTTTTGGGAGAAACCTCTGTTTTTCATTATGGACCCTCAAGAGTGTAAACAGACAAGGTCCTCTCATATCTGAAACTGCTTGCTTTTTGTATTGTATTACCTGATTTCTTTTTTTTAATAAAAGAGTTACTACAGGGGTCATTCTGTGTTTAAGATAAGAATGGGCACAGTTCAAAGGTAGAGAAATGTTTCTGTAGCAAAGTGCACTGTAAAAGCATTACATGGCCTAGTCCCATGATATCTCTTTTTGGATTTACTGGTCAAGCAGTTTTATATTTACCTCTGCTAGAGATTATAAGGTGTCAAAATTTGGCATGAGGGTTATAAAGCTATAAATGCAGTCCAAAAGATAATTATTTTTGTTTGTGTAATTTTTCATAAATAAGGCATTTAATATTGTTGGTTTAATAAAAACTGCTAAATCCTGAATTATCAGCCAACAAAAAGAACCATTTATTTAACCTTATGTTCTCACTTAGTTGAACACTTGAAATTCACAGGCTATAAAAATGGTTAACAGGAAAGTAACTTTAAATGATGACTATCAGTTTTCATAAGTAATCTAGGTAAGCTCTTAAAAAATAATTAAGTAAATGTAATGAAATAAATGCTTATAAATAAATTCATCATATAATTTAGACTCTAAGGCTATATTAAATTAAAAATAGATATTCAGTAAATGTCTGGATCACTTCCAATTTTTTAAAAAGCATTATATTACAGGAAAACTTTTTCTAAAAAATGTGTTCTTATTAAAAGGAAATAATTTTTGTCTAATTCAAAGGTTATTCATGAAACAAGGTAACAAGTACCAGTAAATAAGAGAGATGTAGGGGCCAGGCGTGGTGGCTCAAGCCTGTAATTCCAGCACTTTGGGAGGCCGAGATGGGCGGATCACGAGGTCAGGAGATCGAGACCATCCTGTCTAACACGGTGAAACCCCGTCTCTACTAAAAAAAAAAAAATACAAAAAAACTAGCCGAGCGTGGTGGCAGGCGCCTGTAGTCCCAGCTGCTCGGGAGGCTGAGGCAGGAGAATGGCGTAAACCCGGGAGGCGGAGCTTGCAGTGAGCTGAGATTTGGCCACTGCACTCCAGCCTGGGCGACAGAGCGAGACTACGTCTCAAAAAAAAAAAAAAAAAAAAAAGAAAAAAAAAAAGAGAGATGTAAAGGAAGTTATAGAAATAAAGATGTATTTTTGGTAAGAAAGGTTTAAAAGAAAGTAATTTTATATGCAATAGAATCTTATATGGTAAGTTTTCTATCCTAAGATAAAATGACTAGTTATTTAAGAAACAAGAATGTTTAGGATAAAGCAGGAAATCCAAGCATATCATAAGTGGTTTGTGTAAATCATAATAAGCTTTGTATAAAGAAAACTTATGAAAAAAACTTTATGTGATCAAGTTGGCTATAATTAAAAGGAAATTATATAAATGGTTTGTATAAATCATAATAAGCTTTGTAAAAAGAGAATTTATTAAAAAACCTTTATGTGATAAAGTTGGCTATAATTAAAAGGAAATTATTTATAATAGTCTTCAAAGACATTGAGCTTTGATATTAAAAATACACTAATACACTAAAGAATTGGTTAGAACAACAAAATGTTCTTATGGTATTTATTTACTCTTAATAAAATTACAAGAGATTTTGATTTTTCTTAACCCAGAAGTTTAACTTTTATTGCATCTTACTGTTTTCAGCTTTCTCTCCCTTTTGAGAAAGCCTGAGATAATAACTCACTCCAACTTTTTCATCAGCTCCTCTAAGGTTTTTTTTCCTCAGGTTCTAACTACTGTTGTGGTCTGATGCTAAAAATGTTTTATCTTAAAGGTCTAAAGGAAATGTTTTTCTTCCAATATGACATTCTGTTCTCTTGGCTTTTCTTAATATGTCTAGATTGTTTTATGAAATGGAAAACCTTCTCTTATGACCCAGGATACACCCTTCCTATGTCTAATTAATTCAAATACCCTTTTCATTAATTTTGACTTGCAGTTTATCTAAATGGACTCCCCATAGGGGAAAACAGTCACACTGCAGAAGGTCTTTTTTTGTTGCCTTTTGGTAACTGGCCTAACAAACAGATTTTATGTTTTATCAAAATAATTCCTATGTCATTGTTATTAAGTTTTGATTTACTTAGGAAACCAGATGAAATTTTTTAAAGACTGAGGTTATTACATTTATGTAACTTTCTGTATTGCCTTGAAGGTTTTTGTGCTGTTAAGTTATAGGGCTTTGAGTCCTGGGTCTAAAAAGGACACCAAGTCCCGCCAAATCTTCAACACTAACAGCAGTTAAAACCTCATTTTCAGACACAGGAGAGGATAACAATCAAAAGAAACTGTGTTCATGGAACAGAGGCCAGAAATTAAATCATTCAACCCCTCTAGGCCCAGGGACTATTGCAGAACAGATGGGTACATGAGATTGTGAGGGCTGATTTTGAGACAGAAAATTAGTTCAGAGTTTCTATAAATTAGACATTAATATCAAAGGCACACTGATGCAAGACCAGCATGTGGGCCCCTGTGCCAGAATAACAAGATTTTCTTGGAGCATTAAACTATTCTTTAATAAAAAAGTTTAAAAAAGTTTTATGAAATTATATCTTATGGTAAAGATGATTAAAATTTAATAGATTTGTTTATAAAATTTGAGAGACAAATTTAATTGGCCTCATGCTGTCTTTATTATGGTTTATTATTTGAGAAATTAAGTCTCCCCCCTCAAAGAATAAAGGTTTTGCCTTTAAAAAATATTTGAGTGATCACTTTGGCTAAATGAATGAGTTAGTTTATAATGATCTGTGATTCTATTTTGTGATATCAAATATTTGAAACTTTTGATATCTGACAAACTTTCCAAAATGGAATTCCCAGTCCTTTTGACCTCATTAATTATGTTTTGGTATTAGGTCCTCTGAAGTTCAAAAGAGATATATTTAATTTATTTGGTATAATGAAATCATACAGTAAACATTATCAAATGTGAAATGATATTTAACCTTCTTTGGATTTTATTTATATAAATGTGTTGTTAGTATGTATTCCAAAATTATAAAAGTTCTATGATTCTGATATGTCTTAGTATATGTTATTAGTAGCTGTTGTCATTATTATATAGAATTGTTGTGTGCCACAGAAATAACCAAATTTCCTTGTCAATTGCGTCTTTAACTATGGCTCTTTTAAGACCTTTGTCATCCACAATTGTTGCTTTACTTTGATCTTTTTATAGGGTGATATATAATCAGCTATAGAACTCTGAGGAGTACTCTTAAATATAGGTTTCTGATAACTTTAGAGATTGTGCCATTGGAATAGAGATAATAACTTCCAGGACTCTCATGAAGAGGTGATGTATTAATGAGGATTGTTGATCCAATATCAAGCAGAACAGGAGTTAGTTGCAAGGACTAAACTGACAGAAGACTGAAATAATCTTTTTTGACCTTTTGTTTAAAACATTTGCTGATTCTTTTTGTTTTGCTTTTTAGGGTCAAGAAAACTTTCTGTTCTCTTTCTTTTTTTCTTTTTTTTTTTTTTGAGACAGAGTCTCACTCTGTCACCCAGGCTGGAGTGCAGTGGCATGATTTTGGCTCACTGCAACCTCTACCTCCTGGGCTCAAGTGATTCTCATACCTCGGCCTCCCAAGTAGCTGGGACTACAGGTGCCCACCACCATGCCCGGCTAATTCTTTGTACTTTTAGTAGAGACGGATTTCATCATGTTGGCCAGGCTGGTCTTGAACTCCTGACCTCAGGTGATCTGCCTGCCTTGGCCTCTCAAAGTGCTGAGATAACAGGCATGAGCCACCACGCCTGGTCAACTTTCTGTTCTTTTAAGCTATTTATAGCTTTTGATAATTGAGTAAAGTATACTCTAGTGAGAAAAATTTAAGACATAATTCCTTTCTCTCTACCTAATGTCTCCAAAATTTGGAAACTATTTGTGAATATTCTTAATTTATGGCAATATGGTTATTTGCATAAGTTCAATAAGAACCTGTTTTCTTTTATAACAGGGCATAATTGGAGACACTAGTTATTTTACTACGGCTTTGACTGGAATAACATTTTCAGATTTCCTTGAAAAAAATGAGTCTGACCTAAAGAGCTGATAAAAGCCCCTTGGAAAAACTGGCCTCATACTTTGTCCTTTACAAGGTCCTGACCTGTGGTAAGTATAGAATGCTACTTTCTGACAGGTCCAGGGACCCCACGTTTTCTTGGTACCTTGAAAGAGAGGAATTCACCCAATTCATAAAGGTATCTGCAGACACAGATAAATCCTTGGCTAGGTTTGAGGCTTTTAAAAGGTCTAATCTTAGATTCCTTATGGAAAAGGGTCTAGCAAAGCCAATTTTCTTTTAAAGAGAGCCTATAATAGCAAATGATTATTCTCACTTATTATTTGATTATGGAAATAATCAAGCCAAGAATAATAGGACTAAACCTTATTTTACAATTAAATTGGTCCTGCTATTTTGTCTTTAGTACAATTGAGGAACTGAAGAGAGAAAAATTATGTTTCAAAATAAACTATAGTACATCTGTTATTAGATTCTAGACTTGCCTAATTTTTTTCAATTTTTATTATTTTTTACAATTTGGGCTGAATTCTAAATTTTTCTTGGCTACAAGTCTCCAAAATAATGTTTTCAAATTTTTCCCTTCTTTTCCTTTTTTAATTCATTTTTCCTAATTTGAAATCACTAACAATTATGCTGTGCTTTGCTTAAAGCCCTGCAGACTAAAGCTAGACAACTTAAACTTTGGAAGAAAATAACAGCAACCTATTTATATATATAAACCAACTTTCATACCTGCCTACCCATGTATGAACTTCAGAGTAATATGGCCTATGTGGTTTTCCAAGAATGTTTTCACTTTTTTTGTGTGTGTTGTTTTCGTTCTCTCTTCCTCCCCTTATTTTTTCTTTGTGGGACGTGAGACTTCACAACCTGTTAAAAATGATTACTCCTAACAATGTGGGCTATATCTGTCTAGGATAAACCATCCTAGCCAAGTGAGATCAAACAAAACTCAAGACCGGAGACTAATTTCCTTCTAAAATGTTTTCTCAAAAGATTTTTTAAAAGATAAGGGGAGAGAAACATGAAAGGAAAATAAAATCTCCAATTCGTTATGCCAAAAGGAAAAAGTTAAGCTAAAAGCTGAGTCGTGCAAGAAACAGCCTTTCCTTTTGTTCCTAAGCCAATAGCTACAAATAAAAGGTTAAATACCTCCACAGGTAGCTACTCTATGTTCACCTTATCTTATGGAAAGTGCTGATTTACTGAGTGCAAGATTAATACATAATTGACTATTCCTCTATTTGCTCCTTTTCTCTTGCAACCTGTGGATTCAGTAATGCGACCATACCCTCCCTCTTTCCCCTCCAGCCTGCTCTTCCACTTTAAATACTGAAGTCCTCAAAATTATCTTTGGAGAAAGACACAGACCTCCCTCCTAGGCATGCCCTTAACCTTGGCAAAATAAACTTCCAAATTGTTTGAGACCCATCTCAGGTATTTTTCGGTTTGCAACACGTACTAAATATTCAAAGGCAGATTCTTCGTAATAGTCTCAAAGTGGAAACTATCCAATAATCATAAACAGTAAAATGAATAAATTTTATTATATCCACAACGAATTATTTAACACAGCAATGAGAATAAATGATCCTTGACTACACTCTGTAACATAGGTGAGTCTCACAAAAGTAATCTGGGTGAAAGAAACTAGGAAAAAGAGTACGTAGTATATTATTCCATTTTTATATAGGATTGAAAGGGGCAAAACATGCTGTTAGAAGTTAGAGTAGTGGTTACCCTTGGCCAGGAGTGGAAAGCTGTGACTGGCAGGGAAAATAAGGGGACTTCTGGGATGCAGGGTTTTTTTTGTTTTGCTTTGTTTTTTTTGAGACGGAGTCTCGCTCTGTCGCCCAGGCTGGAGTGCAGTGGCCGGATCTCAGCTCACTGCAAGCTCCGCTTCCCAGGTTCACGCCATTCTCCCGCCTCAGCCTCCTGAGTAACCGGGACTGCAGGCACCTGCCACCCCGCCCAGCTAGTTTTTTGTATTTTTTTTAGTAGAGACGGGGATTTCACCGCGTTAGCCAGGATGGTCTCGATCTCCTGACCTCGTGATCTGCCCGTCTCGGCCTCCCAAAGTGCTGGGATTACAGGCTTGAGCCACTGCGCCAGGCCTTTTTTTTTTTTTTTTTTTAAGAAAACAGTTTATTGAGTAGCAGAAACCAGATTACAGTAGGTTGTAGAATTTAGAGGGTGGTAGAGAATTATATATGTGCAAATATTATGTTGTCATCTAAGGCAAATCTGATATTTATTGGTTAAATTTATAGACTTTTCTTTCTCCCTGCACTACTCAAATACAGTTATTTACTCCTCTTCAGTGCTCAGTTCTATGCTCTTTTCTAGACACTCACTGAGTGAGCTCATACATTCTCATGGTTTTAACTGCTTATATGCTAATGATTTCCAAATTGACATTGTCAGTCTTTTTTCCTCAAACTTCAAATTCTTACAGTCCATCGCATAGCACACAGATGCAGGTAATGTTTTGTTTCTTGATCTGAGTACTATTAAATAGTTAAAGGGATAGCTTCAGCTTGTGAAAATCCAGCTAGCTATATACTTTTGATATGTACTCTTTTCTGTATGTATAGTATACTTCAATAAAAGGCTATTTTTAAATGTATGTGATAGACCACAAGTCATATGCTATCATTGCTTCAGTTTGCATTTCTTTGATTTTTACAGAGATTGAACATTTTTTTCATATGTTTATTGACACTTTGCACTGTTTCCTTTTTTACATTATTTATTTATGTTTTTACTAATTTTTATATGAGGATATTTGCCTTTTTATCTTTGACATAAAAGCTAAGAATATTAACTTTTTGTCATTTATGTTGCAAATATTTTTTCATTTGTCATTTTCCTGGCATAGGAAAGTGCTTAATTTAATTTTTATGTAATCAATTCTATCAGTCATTTCCTTCATAATTTCTTAGTTTTCGCTTATGCTTAACTAACTCAAATGTCCTCAGATCTCTTTAGTTTGTGAGTACAAACACAATCACAGTAACACTTCTTTTTTTTGATTTGTAGCTCCCACCTGCTGAATTGTAGGACCTCAGTCTCTACCTTGTTTTGCACACTCCCATGTCCCCCAAGTTATTGTTGGGACTCCCTATGCTCCGCAGCCTCCTCGTTGAGAAGAGTATTTGTATCTCTCAAACTTCTGAGGGTGCCACATCATCAGGCATGACCTCCGCTGTGTACCTTACTCTGTCTGGTACTGCCTCCTGGTGTTGTTAGGGACTCACCCTGGAGTGAAGGAAGATGCTCTTCAGTCCTAACCGTGCTGCAGCCCTATGTGGTCCAGAAATGGGGAGAATGTCACTTGTTCCCTAAACAGCAACAGGTGCTGTATGATCATTAAGTAGATATATAAAAATAGAAAATTACCTCTGTCATTGTGGTTTTCAAACTCATTAGCATCAAAATGTGTATCATGTTATAACTTTTTTGTATAAAGTGTTTTACCCAACAAACAGCTGGCTGTGGTGTTTCCATGATGGCTTTAGTGACTCATCCATCAGGCTTGCTAGTTTATAAACATAACTTGTAAGTGGCAGGAAGGTAGAAGCTGCTTAGACTCTTCTAAGAAGAAGCCTGTATTCCTGAACATTTATTTACTTCATCTCTGAAATTAAGCTTACAGTGTCTACAATGAGTAACTAATATATCCATTTGTGCAGAGAAGTTTTGATAAGAATAATATGCATTTCTGAGTATTTATTTAATAAAATAACTATGCTTTAAAAAAGTCTATATTGCAATCAAAGCTTTAAAAAGTATTAAGGAGGCTAAAAATGGCAGATCTGAGTACAAGAATCTTAAGAAACTGTAGATGAAATGCTGTATGTAGGTGTAAAATATTAGTAAAAATGCATTAATATTTTTATCAACTACTCTAAGATCTGCCATTTTATGTTATGCCAGTTTTTATATTTTCATCCAGATTTCATTGTATGTTTTTGTGTTCTCAAGCCTTTTCCCTGATAAAACCGGTCAGAAGTTTGTCTACCTTATTATTATTTTTTAAATTGACTTAGCAGTTCTTTGATTGACTTAGTAATTATGTTTTCTTCATTCAATGTACTGATTTCTGTTTTTGTTTAATCTTAATTCCCTTCCCTTTCATAGCTTATTTATTTGTGATTTTCATGACTACTTGTATTAAATCTTAGCTTAATTCATTTTTATACTGTTTTTGCTTAGTAAGGTACTTAAAGCTATAAATTTGTCTCTGAACATTGGAATCAGGCATTAATTTTTAAAGTAGTGTACTTATTGTAATTATTTTTCCCTTAAGTGAAAACATGTTCACTATAAAAATGCAAACATACACACATATATGGAGGATAAAAGTGATATTCCAATCTCTTTTTGCATTCCTTCTCTGTAATACTTCTTTTCTTATCCAGAGATACAGTTATTGCTTTGTCTATCCTCCCAGAGCCATTTTTATGCATTTATCAACGTATGTGTTCATTTATATTTATATACATTACACACGTATATACACATATATAGCTTACATATTATAAGTATTGTTCACATTATACAGATAATTCTATAAATTGATTTATTTTAATATGTCATAGATATATATTAATTTCCAGTTGCCCTCTAATAATATTTTACCAGTTTACACTAGCTATAAGAAGTTTGCTTTCTAATATGCTATCCAATACTGCAGGGAATTGATCTTTTCTAATTTTGGCAAAATTGATAGGTAACAAGGTATATTGTTATTTTTATATTAACGTACACTTCTTTGATTATTAGTGAGATTAAAGTAATTTAATTTGCCTATTAGCCACTAATATATCTTCTATAAATTGCTTTCCATATTCTTTGCTCAGTTTTCTTTTTTTTTTTTTTTTTTCTTTTTTTGAGACCGAGTTTTGCTCTTATTCCCCAGGCTAGAGTGCAGTGGTGAAATCTTGGCTCACTGCAACTTCCGCCTTCCAGTTTCAAGCGATCCTGCTGCCTCAGTCTCCCAAGTCACTGGGATTATAGGCATCTGCCACCACGCCCAGCTAATTTTTTTGTATTTTTAGTAGAGACAGGGTTTCACCATGTTGGTCAGGCTGGTCTCGAACTGCTGACCTTGTGATCCACCCGCCTTGGCCTCCCAAAGTGTTGAGATTACAGGCGTGAGCCACCGCACCCAGCCTTTGCTCAGTTTTCTATTAGGTTGTTTATCTTTTTCTGTTTTGTTTGACTAGCTCTCATTATTTTCTGAGTGGTTGATAAATAATATTTGATATCCCACTTGACCCAAGCATTACTGAGGAGAGTGGTTCTATATTCCCAAGAATTTGGGGATTTTTTTGTTTGAAATGCTGCTATTTCTTTTCAATTTTATTGCACTGAGGTTAGAAATGTAACCTGTATAATAACTACTTTTTGGAATTTATTGAAGTTTACTTCATGGTCTAATATATGACTAATTAAAAAATATTTCCATGGATATTGATAAAAGGTGTATTTTCTTTTGTGAATTATGTAGTACACATCTACCAAATCAATCATATTTCTTATATATGCAGAACCTTTACATCGTCAGAATTTTTTTTCCTAAATACAAGATAGGTCAGTTAGTCTTCTGGTGTTATTTTGTTTTCTAACTGTATCCTTAGATATTTAAACAGTTTTTGCTTACAATATATTACATTAAATAGTACAACTATTTTAAATGCATTAGATTCAAAAGTACAACTTTTTAATGTAATGTTATTTAGCACAAATATTTTATGACTACTGTATCTTCATTTAAAGTTGCATATTTATTGTAAAATAACCCTGTTTAGCTTACTTATATTTTTCTACCTTCATTTTTTGTTGTTGTTTTTATATTTTTGTTTGTTCTTTTTCTTTTGAGATGGAGTCCCGCTCTGCCACCCAGGCTGTAGTGCAATGGCACGATGTCTGCTCACTGCAACCTCTGCCTCCTGGGTTCAAGCGATTCTCCTGCCTCAGCCTCCTGAGTAGTTGGGATTACAGATGCCCACCACCATGCCCGTCTAATTTTTGTATTGTTAGTAGAGATGGGGTTTCACCATGTTGGTCCGGCTGGTCTCGAACTCCTGACCTCAGGTGATCCACCTGCCTTGGCCTCCCAAAGTATTGGGATTACAGGCGTGAGCCACCGCACCTGGCCTGTTCTTTTTTAAAACTTTGATAGCTTTAATCATTTTGTTTTAGGCTTGTCTCTTTTAAACAGCATATGTTTTGTTGTTGTTGTTTTTTGAGACAGAGTTTCACTCTTGTTGTCTAGGCTGGAGTGCAATGGCGCAATTTTGGCTCACTGCAACCTCTGTCTCCCAGGTTCAAGCGAGTCTCCTGCCTCAGCCTCCCGAGTAGCTGGGACTACAGGCATGTGCTACCACACCCGGCTAATTTTGTATTTTTGGTGGAGACGGGGTTTCATCATGTTGGTTAGGGTAATCTCCAACCCTGACCTCAGGTGATCTGCCTGCCTTGGCCTCCCAAAGTGCTAGGATTGCAGGTGTGAGCCACTGCGCCCGGCCAGCAGTGTATGATTTTTGCCGTATATTACTTCAATATAAGAATCTTTGTTTTTGTTTAAATAATTACTATGTGGGGTAATACATATGTTAATTAGCTCAATTTGGCCATTTGACAGCATATGCATATTTCAAAACATGTTGTACACCATAAATATATACAATATTTATTGGCCAATTTTTAAAAGAATCTTTACTTTTAAAATATAGGTGCTTAACTCGTAAATATTTGTTGTTATGCCTGCTGGGTTTGCTCTTACCTTTGCTATTTTTTTCTTATGGTTCCTTTGTTTTATTTAATTTACTTTTCTTTTGTTACATAGACTTATTTCTTTGCTTTATCCTTTCCAGGAATTTGGAACACAGAATATTTTATAAATTCTACATATTTTTCACATTTTAATATTTCTAGAATTAAAATACATCTTATAATTTAGGATATGCCATAGTTTAATTTGCAACAGTTTTTCTTTCTTAACGGTACAGAAAAAAGATGTTTCTTAAAAATGATGTCACCCTTAGGTTAGATGAAATACAGTATGTCCCATTTTAATTTGTTTTTACTTTTTTTTTTTCAAAGGATTTCGAAAACATATTTTTCTAATTGATTCAAAAACAAAATGACATTTTGTTTAATTAATTTTTCTAGCTTTCTTAAGGTATAATCGACAAATAAAAAATTGTATACATTCAAAGTGTACAATATGATGTTTTTATATATGTATATATTGTGAAATGATTATGACTATCAAGCTAATTAACATATTCATAACCTCATATGGTTACCTTTCTTTTTATGTGTGTAATGAGAACATTTAAGATCTACTCTATTAGCAAATTTCAGGTATACAATATTATTAACTATAGTTACCACACTGTACATTCGTTCTCCACAGTTTATTCATTTTAATGGCTTATTTCATTAACATAATGTATTCCAGTTTCATCCATGTTGTCACAAATGACAGGATTTCCTTCTTTATAATAAGCAAATAATATTCCATTATGTGTGTATATACATACATACATAGCACATTTTCTTTATTCATTCATATGTTGGCAGACATTTAGGTTGTTTCCATATCTTGGCTATCGTGAATAATGCTGCAATGAACATGGCAGTGCAGATATTTCTCTGAGATGCTGATTTTATATCCTTTGGATATACACCCAGAAGTGGGATTGCTGAATCATATGGTGGTTCTATTTTAAATTTTTTGAGAAAGTTCTACACTATTTTCCTTTATGGCTATACCAATTATATTCCCAACAACAGTGAGAACAAATTTCCCTTTTCCCACCCTTTTTCTTTTTTTATTTGACATTTTTATTATTGACTTTTATTTTTTATAATTACTTTTAAATTGACAAATAATAATTGTATATATTTGTGGGATACAATGTGATATTTTAGTGTATCTTTATGGGATATAATGTGATATTTTAATCTATGTATATGTTATGGAAAGATTCAGTCAAGCTAATTAACATATCCATCACCTCACTGATTTATCATCTTTTTGTGGTGAGAATGTTAAGAAATCTATGTTAGCAATTTTGAAATATACATTATTAATTGTTGTCATCATGCTGTGCACTAGATCACTAAAACCTATTCCTTAAGTCTAACTGAAACTTTATACCCTTTGATCAACATCTTTACTATCCACATCCTTTCTCCTCCCCGCTAAACCCCTAGTAATCACCTTTCTACATTGGACAGATCATCTAGACAGCAAATCAGTAAGAAAATATTGGACTTGAATTCGCATTAGACTAGACACTTGTTACCTTTTAACTTTTTGGATAGTTGCCACCCTAACGAGTATGAGATGATATCTCATTGTGGTTTTAATTTTTCATTTCTCTGATGATTAGTGATGTTGAGCATCTTGTCATATAATTGTTGGCCATTTTATGTCTTCTTTGAAAAAATGTTTACTCAGGTCCTTTGCCCATTTTTAATCAGGTTATTTGTTGTTTTCGCTATTGAATTGCATGAGTTCCTCACATGTTTTTAACTAACCACTTACTGGATATATGGTTTGCAAATATTTTTTCCCATTCCATGTGTTTCCTTTTAATTTTGTTGATTTTTTTCTTTTGTTGTGCAGAAACATTTGAGTTTCGAGTAGTTCAATGTGATCCATATAAAAACTGTAATTACATTTTTCACAAAAATAGAAAAAATATAAAATTTGTATGAAATCACAGAAGACCCCATGTAGCTAAACCAATTTTAAGCAAAAAGAACAAAGCTGGAGGAATCACACCTCCTAAATTAAAATTATATTACAAAGCTAGAGTAATCAAAACAGCATGGTACTGGCATAAAAACAGACACAGAGACCAGTGGAACATAGAAAGCCCAGAAATAAACCCATGCACATATGGTCAACTAATGTTTCACAAAGGCACCAAGAATACACAGTGGAGAAAAGATAGTCTCTTTAATAAATGGTTTTGGGCAAACTAGATATCCACATGTTAAAAAAGTGAAATTATATCATCAAACCATACACAAAAATCAACTCAAAATGAGTCAAAGCCTTCAATGTAAGGCCTGAAATTGTAAAAGTCCTAGAAGAAAACAGGGGAAATGCTCCAAAACATTGGTCTTGACAATAATTTTTTTGGATATGACATTGAAAGCACAGGCAGCAAAGGCAAAAAGACACAGGTGGGACTAAGATGACATTTTAAATATTTCCCTCCAGTTAAAAATAAGAAACTTTTCAAAAAGGCATTTACTGCCTTCTTCTTTGATCCAATTACTTCCTAGTCTGAAGTCTTTATACCTCAGTTGTTGCTATGGAAGTATTATTTTATAGCATATATTTTATCTTTTAAGAGTGACTTTTGACTATTGCATACAATGTTGCAACCAAATTCATAAGAATCATTTACATTAGTTTTTGGTTTAATAGGTTTGATGTTTCCTGCTAGTCCTTTTGTTATACAACTTGCCTATTCTTGACATATTCATTTTCTTTACTTCTCAATTGGATAGAGTTTATTTTCAACCAAATTTTTCGGAAGTGCATATATAGTGAATATAGCTTTTGAACCTTTGCATATGTGAGCTGACTTTCTGTTGCCTATGCATACATATATAATGACTATGTATCATATAAAATAAAGATCATATTCCTTTTCCTTCTGATATGTCTTCCAGTATTTTATATTGCAGAAAAGGATTCTAAACCCAGCTTCATTTTTGTTCTTTTTTTGTAATTTGTTTTTCATGTCTGGGTGTTTGTACAATTTCCTTTACCCTTACAATGAAAAACAGAATGTCCAAGATTGATATTTCTAGAGATGTAGTGAGCTCTCTATACCTGTAAATGTAGGGAATTGACATTCATTGGGTGCCTCTTACTTCTTTCCCTCTTCTTCTTAAAATGACCCCACATGTCCTAGCTATTTGATTTGAGTAGATTATTGATATGAGACCTTTCTTCTCTGAAAAGATAAGCATCTAATATTCTAAATTTTCATCTAAGAATTGCTTTAGCTGTACCCTACAAGTTTGATGTGTTAATTCAAAATATTTCCTTATTTCCATTGTGAGTTCCTATTTGACTCACATTTAGAGACTTACGAAAACATCTTATAGATATAACATGTTATTTTAAAGAGATGAAACCTTATCTTAGATCACAAAGAATAGAACAAAAAATAAATGCAAAAACTAGCTCTACTCTTTAACTGCACCCACACACAGTTTGGCTTTATGTTTTCTCAATTTTCATATTTTTAGGTTGCCTATCTCTTGACAGGTTTCTGTAGATTTATCACTTGGGGCCCATATTAGAGTTATGTGTGGATTGCACATTACAATTACAGAGTTAGAGAATTATGGGTATTTCCATGTACCAAATTTTACTAGTGGTTCTTATACCTTCAATTTTCTTTTTTTTTCTTTTTTTGTATGTTAGTGTTTTTTTCTTTCAAATTGAAGAACTCCCTTTAGCATTTTTTCTAAGATGGGTCTGGTGGTGATAAATTTTTTCAGCTTTTGTTTGTTTGGGAAATAATTTACCTTTCCTTAATATTTGAAGATTAGCTTTGCTGGATGCAGTATTATTGGACATTCTTTTTTTTTTTTTTTTTCTTTCAGAACTTTGAAAATGTCAACCTACTCCCTCCTGATGTGTATGATTTCCATTGAGAATACCAAATGAATTGGAGCTCCTTTATGTTATTTGCTAATTTCCTCTTGCTGCTTTTAGGATCCTCTCTTTATCCTTGTCCTTTGAGAGTTTGATTATATACTTTGAGGTAGTCTTATTTGGATCATACCAAAAATCAGTAGCATTTCTTTGTGCCAACACTGAACAATCTGAAAAAAAAAGGGTAATCCCGTTTATAATAGCCACGAATAAAACTAAATACCTTGGAATTAACTTAACCAAAGAAGTGAAAGATCTCTCTATAATGAAATCTATAAAAAACTGATGGAAGAAATTGAGGAGGACACCAAAAATGGAAAAATATTTCATCTTCATGGATTAGAAGATTCAATATTGTTAAAATGTGCATAGTACCCAAAGCAATCTACAGACTCAATGTAATCCCTATCAAAATACCAACGCCATTCTTCACAGAAATAGAAAAAACAATCCTAAAATTTATGTAGAACCACAAAAGAACCAGAATAGCTAAAGCTGTCCTAAGCAAAAGGAACAAAACTGGAGGTATCACATTACCTGACTTCAAATGATACTACTGAACTATAGTAACCTAAACACCATGGTACTGGCATAACAAACACATAGACAAATGGAACAGAATAGAGAACCCAGAAACAAACTAAGACATCTAGAGTGAACTAATTTTCAACAAATGTGCCAAGAGCCTACACTGGGGAAAAGACAGTCTCGTCAATACATGGTACTAGGAAACCTGAATATACATATGCGGAAGAATGTATCTAGACCCTTATCTCTTTCCGTATACAAAAATCAAATAAAAATAGATTAAAGATTCAAATATAAGACCTTACACTATGAAACAACTATAAGAAAACATTGGAGAAACTCTCCAGGACATTTGGGCAACAATTTATCGAGTAATATCCCATAAGAACCCAGGCAACCAAAACAAAAATGGACAAATGGAATCACATAAATTTAAAAAGCTTCTGTACAGCAAAGGAAACAATCAACAAAGTGAAGGGATAACCCACAGAATAGGAGAAAATATTTGCAAACTACTCATCTGACAAGGGATTAATAACCAGAATATTTAAGGAACTCAAACAACTCTATAAGAAAAAACTAATAATCCATTTAAAAATGGGCAAAAGATTTGAATAGACATTTCTCAAAAGAAGATACACAAATGGCAAACAGGCATATGAAACAGTGCTGAACATCATTGATCATCACAGAAATGCAAATCAAAGCTGCAATGAGATATCATCGGACCCCAGTTAAAATGGCTTTTATCCAAAAGATAGGCAACTGCAAATGCTGGCAAGGACGTGGATAAAAGGAAACCCTCATACACTGTTGGTAGGAATGTACATTAGTACAACCACTGTGGAAAACAGTTTGGAGGTTTCTCAAAAAACTGTAAATTGAGCTACCATACGGTTTAGCAATCCCATTCCTAGCATATACCCAAAGAAAGGAGATCAGGGTATTGAAGAGGTATCTGCACCTCCATGTTTATTGCAGCCCTATTCACAATCACCAAGATTTGGAAGCAACCTAAGTGTTCATCCAGAGATGAATAAATAAAGAAAATATGATACTTATACACAATGGAGTACTATTCAGCCATAAAAAGAATGAGATCCTGTCATTTGTGACAACATGGATGGGACTGGAGGTCACTATGCTAAGTGAATTGAGCCAGGCATAGAAAGACAAACATCACATGTTCTCACTTATTTGTGGGAGCTATAAATCAAAGCAATTGAACTAATGGAGACGGAGAGTAGAATGATGGTTACTGGAGGCTGGGAAGGATAGTGGGTGAGTTGGGGAGGTGGGGACGGTTAATGGGTAACAAAAAAATTAGCTCAAAAGAATGAATAAGATCTAGTATTTGGTATCACAACAGGGTAAATATAGTCAATAATAATGTAATTGTACATTTTAAAATAACTAAAAGAGTAGAATTGGATTGTAATACAAAGGATAAATATTGCGGGATGGATATCATATTTTCCATGCTATGATTATTACACATTGCATGTCTGTATCAAAACAGCTCATGTACCCCTTAAATAAATATACCTACTATGTACCCAGAAAAATTAAAAATAAAAAGTTTTTTAAAAAATAAAAATAAATAACAGTCACATTACTGGGGCCCAAATGAATGAAATTTTCAAAATAGTATTTTCAAATCAAAATGCAAATAGGCTAATTTGTTAGATCCAAGTGCATGAATTTTTTCTTCCTCTTTATTATACATCTGCTTTTTTTTTTAATTTTAGCTTTTAAAGATTCATTTGACTGTTAGGCTCTATTTTATTACAGGCTTTTATAAGTGGTTTCCTCACTGTTCTAAGGACAGGCTATTTCTCCTGCATTATTCTCTGTGGGAACAGAGTTTCCTGCAGTTTGCTGAGAATTGCTGTTTAGTTGATGACATTTTCACTTCTGCCTGGGTCTTGCTTCACAGTGCCAAGCCGAAAATTACCTCTCAGCTTAATGTCATCGGTTTAAGAATTTGATATTTCCAGAAAAACCATTCCCGATACCCACTGTCTCCTTCCTCTTTTCACCCAGGTCCCCTTTCTGCATTTCCACTTTGTGGATTAAAGCCTGACAGTTACAACAGACTTTGGAGTTTAAACTTTCTATCACAATGTGGTGTTCTTTTGATTACATGTTTAAGGTTCTTCTGCCTTTCCATAAAGCTAGGATTTTATTTTAGTCTTTGTTAAATGAGATTATACCAAAGTTATGTGCTTAATATAGCTGTTCATCAATATAATATGAATGTCAGGTAAAATTCTAAACGTAAGAAAATATAGCTTCAGTAACTATATCAGTGAAAGTCTAGTCAAGAAAAAGAAATTCCACTAAATAGTTTAATTGAAGGCATTTAATAGTGGCGATTGAATGGCAAAAGTGTTAGAAGAGCCTGAAGAGCAAATTAAAGAAGCACCCCTAGGGCTGAAGGAACTATGAAAAAGATAATGTTAACAGAGCACAGGAGCCAAGACCACCTTTAGGGGCCAGAATCATGACAGGAGCCTCCCAGAAAAAGCTGGGACCATGGAGGGACACAATCACCAATTATTACAAGGGATACCACCTAAAGCAGGATTGGGGGATAGGCAGGAGATTGAGCTGGCAAGCATAAATGAGCATGGGAGAAATACATTGGTTTTACCCTCTTTTTTCTCTAGTCTTTTACCAGGGCCTCCCACTAATTGAATCTAGCCAGAAGCCTGGAAAGTATAATTTGCACCCTTCAAACCACCATGATACAGAGCAAAGCAAGGGGAAAATGGGGAGTGGATTGGAAAAACAAACACACAGTAATGGTAATCACTTTGTTGAGGCTACTCCAGCCATAGAGGTTATTAACAAAGGTGAAGAAGTGGGTGTTTGACAGTTGAGAGAGGTCTTGGGTAGGAAAGCTGCATTCTTTGTAGAATCAAGTACTTATATGCTGTTCACTATGGATGGGACAGGAAACAGAATGAACAACCCCTGCACTTAGAAAGCTAATAGCCTTATAGTAATGTATAATTTAAAATAATTATTATTTATTATTATTTATTATATATAAGGCACTATGGGAACATATAGTTGGGGGACCTAATCTCCTGGGACAATCAGAAGGTTTGCTGGAGTTGGAACTGGGGAGGAAGGCTAGATGATGTCACAAAGGGCTTTGTGGGCTCTGTTGGAGTTTAGACCTTATCCTAAAGGAGATAGGATGTTACTGAAGGGTTTTAACTAGGGAAATAACAATCAGATTTATGGTTTAGAAAGATTGTTCCAGACTGGTGGTTGGGAGAGCAGGTATGACACTATCTAGGTGAAAGAGGATGCTGCCCTGGACCAGTATAGTGAATGAGGGTGAAGAAAAGTTCTAGAGATACTTGGAAGGTTGAAACAGCAGTGCTTTAATTGGCGATTGATTGGCTATATGGGTAAGGTTAATAGGAGAGAAGGATTACGTTTGAGTCCCAGATAGATAACACTGCTGGCTGTTAAAATGAAGAACACAGTCAGTGAGGCAATCTGGATGGTTAAGAATCAAGGGCTGGGCAAACATTTTCTGTAAAGGGTCAGATAGCAAATATTTTGAGCATGGTGGGTCAAAGAGCCTCTGTTGCAACTACTCAGCTCTGCCATTTTAATGTGAAAACAGATGTAGACAATATGTAAACAAATGGGTATGGCTGTGTCCAAATAAAACTTTTCAAAAACAGTTGGTGGGCCAGGATCCATACTTTGCCTACCCCTGGTTAAGAAGTGAGTTTCCTATTGTATTGTAAGTGAGTTTCCTTGCATTTAAGGGGATAGAAGACATCCAGGTAGAGATGTTGAGTAGGCTCTAGGCATGGGAGGCAGTCCTCCTACTCCTCTCTTGACCTCATCTTCCACCCTGTTAAAAAAAGTAGCTACAAAAGCTCAAAACCAAATTTCATTACAAAATGGTTATCTTCCTGTGGGATAGCTATTAGAAGTTTTTTGGGGGTGGTGTGGCGGGGGCAGGGAGTAGAAGAAGGTTGACTCTTAAGAAAACACAGTACCTTATATTTTGACTTTTTTTCCTGCCTTTTTGTTTCTCCTTCCTGTCTTATACCAGATGCTTCATCGTGTACATCTTTTAGTTATTGTGCTAATAGTATTTTCTCTTGTTGATAAGACAACGTTGTCTTCTGACATATATTATGTGTCCATAGTCTACTGAACACTGACACAGTACCTGGAGATACACGGATGGATAAGGTGGTACCTGAGAGTGCCCACACTCTAGTGTGGGAAAAACTACATTAAAAATTGTCCCATGATGTCATGTGAAGAAGGTAACAATGGAGGTTTGACCATAATTCTATGAAAAGACACAGGGAGAAGCTTGTAGTTATTCCTGCAGTGGCTGAGTGGGTGGGTAGAAGGTTACTTGAACTATATGCCTTGCAAAATTAATCAGATTAATCAACCACTTGTAATGTTGATGGCAGTGAGAGGAGGTAGGGTTGTGGGATTCTCACAGAAGAAACAGCATGCATAAAAGCATGGAAATGTGAAGATGCAGGGTCTGTTAAGAGGAGAGTAAAACCGGGGTCTCTTAATCCCTGGCACAACTGGAAAGACCTAGGATACTTCTTGGGTGGGAAGGTTTCTGGTATTGAATTTCCAGTTTCTTTTTCATGAATCAGACTTTGGCTGGTAGGACAAGGGCTTTATTAGTGGGGTTGGGGGTCTGGGGTGCAGTAGGGTCCTTAGTTGGTCCAGGGGTTTGATGCCCACAAAGCTTGCCCACATCCATTCAGGGAGCTGAATCATGGTTTGCATTTCTGATTGATCCACTGGAAGTAGAATATTACTAAGGGATACTCAAAGGACTTTAAGCAGGGTCTCAGATCTCTGCACTTTCTGATGGAACCAAGTAATTCAGATAACGTGGCTTCTGAGAATTGTTCCCAAAATGGGAGAAAATAACTTATGGTAAACACAAACAAATCAAGGACTTTCATGCTGTGGTTATGGTTAAAAGATTTTTAATATTTTTTTGTTAGGAGGAACCATCATATGTAAAAAGGAATTCATTGTGTCTGCTCAAACCCATGTCACTGTCTTATAGTCTGAATTTTTTGCTGTGAACACTAAAGAAAACATTTAGCAAATTGAAGTCAACTGTGCTATGCAGCAAAAATTCTAATAATGCTTTGCATCTCTTCCCCAACTCAGAGGCACTGAGAGAAACAGAATGTGCCTCAAGATGGAGCCCTTGAACCACAAAGTTTTGAAGCAAATTCAGTGAATTTGTAAACTTGCCAGGCACAGGCAAAGTTGCAGCTGCTGGTCAAAGCTGGTGGCATTTCTCATGTGGAAATCAGAAGGTGGGGGAAAGTGGTATCCCCCTATCCCCTAAAAC
The DNA here is from genome assembly GCF_008728515.1 of Papio anubis. Lineage (NCBI taxonomy): Eukaryota > Metazoa > Chordata > Mammalia > Primates > Cercopithecidae > Papio > Papio anubis. The sequence continues at coordinate 100,122,972 of NC_044996.1, read as the reverse complement.
TTTCATGGGGGCCAGGCAAACCTGAGGAGCAGACTGGTATGGTAGTTTTGAGACTTGGGCTCCAACAGCTTACAGGATTATAAAGTTAAATCAACAGGATACATAATTTTACTTGTATTAATAAATATACTTATTTCTCTAACAAAGTACCTATTTCCCTCTTCTTATGCCCATCTCAAAAGGTAAAAACACTACTTGAAATTTTAATAATCCTCTGTGATCCCTGGTAAGTTCTTATTGGTATATAAGCACTTTCCTTAGACATGAGGGAATGACACACAAAGGAAGCATCAAGGAGACTACTGCAATACCCAAGTAAATGGGATGCTCCTCACAGCAGGGCAGTTTTCCTGCTGCCTAGAGAGGAAGGCAGCTCAATGCAGGAAGAAGAGCTAGGGTGTCAGCATCTGCCACGTCTAGACTAAACTCTGTCTCTGTCCTTTCCTAGCTATGTACTCTCGAGCTGGCTTCTCAACCTAATAACTCTTCCAGACCCTTAAGGATTGAAGATAATGCATTAAAGTGCCCGAGGCTTGTGCCTATGAATAAAGCATCTACTGCTGGTTACTGTTGGAGCAGCCATGTCTACATGTTCAGACTGTGCACTGAACAAGACATCACATGTATGGAGGTGCCATTCGCACTTTAGACAAATGATGTATATCAATGCAGGTGAGCCCCAGAGCAACAGGGAACAGCCCTTTACATCGACCCACACTGGTCCATGCAGCCAGGTGCTTATGGGGCAAGCATGTGGACAGGCATGAACTACTGCACATGTTTGCAAAGCTGTTACCTGCCCTTACCATACCTATTCTTTCGCCCCTCCCACCTGCAGACCCAAATAGAAATCTGATACAGTCACCCCTCCCGCTTTGGCAGGGAAGGTTCAGTAAACAGGCTGTTATTACCAGGAGCCTGCATGACTCAAGCAAGCAGGTAAGCAGGGATTCTTGGATAACAGCTCAGGCTGTGCAGTGTCTTTGCCTGGTTCCTCACAAGCCTTTCATGCTCTAGCCAATGGCTTACAAATGATCCATGGAACTGCCTTTCAGGAGTTTTCAGATGGAAGGTAGCAGTCTTCCCAGCATTAACCCTATCCCCACCCTTCCCACTCTTCTACGTGGACCATTGGCCACATAAAGGGCTGTATGCCACACTTTCTCTGGCCCAGCTGTGTAAGCTTGTCCAGCTTGGCTACTACTAAATGACATCAAGGTCTATCATATTATCAATAGCACAGACTTTTGTTTGGTGATATCCTATTAATTAATCACACTTAGTAGTGCTTTGTACAATTTTTAGATATTGTTATCCTTGTGTTCTACTTCTCATCTTCTTTCATTTTTTCCTTTTTTCCCCTAATAGCCCTCTTTGCCTTTTTTCTTTCTTACTGTGGTTATGTCTTTCTTATAACTTTGTCCTTCCTCTATCTTCTTTTCATTCCTCATGTCGGTTTTCTCTTCTCAGCCCATAGCTTTTCTCCTCCCCATGTTTCTTCTTCTTTCTTGTTCAATTCCTTCCCCCCTCTCTATGCTTTCCTTCCTACTCAGTTGTTTTCTTTCATTCAGCTTTATTTCGTCCTCCACCCTCACAAGCACCTTCTCGATTTTTCCCTCCTTTATTCAGTAGCTTAATTTCTCCCAGGGATACTGGCGTTAAAGAGTTCTGGTAGATGGAAAGTCACAAAGGTGGGGGTGCTAGGTGCCCATTTGGTCCAAGCCAGGTCCTGCAAATGTCCATTTCACTTCAAATCCTTAAAGACTAATGGAATCCAGAGAAGTGACCATCATGGATCTAGTTTACAGAAAATGCGTAAATTCCCTGTAGCACTGGAGCTGAGAATTCAGACCTAGCCCAGGTTTAAATCCAAGTTCATGACTTTTTCCCCTTGAAATTACAGAGAAGTCAGAGGGTCTCTTTAGGACTAGCCTGATGGTCTTGACCTTTTTGAGTGTCACGGTCTTCTTTGAGAGTCTACTGAAACTTTTGAATCCTCTTCTCAGAAGAATGCACATGAGCTTAAAGTTTTGCTTACGAAGTTAAGGAGTCCACAGACATCCTGAAGCCTGTTCGTGGGTTCTCCAGAAGCCCTGTGGCTGGAGGTTGGACCATATAAATTCAAACTCCAAAGGACGACTTGTCTGCTTTGGCCGGCAATTGGTGTGATAAGTTGTAGAGTGGAGAACTAAGGCAAAATGTTTCATTTCAATACTAGAGCTAAAGACTCTGGTGAGAGTTTTCTAGATTGAAGAGCCAGATATTGGTCAGGTTTTGCCTGCTCTATGAATTTCCTGCTCGAAGTGAAGACAGGAGCCTTCACATTTCACAGTTTGTCCTTTTCTGGCCATTTGGAAATCTGACTGTTTCGACTGTACAAACTTACAACTGGGGCCTGAGCAGTGAGCAGAATGGAATGTCTATCAGGACAGCTGTAGCTTCCACAGCTTCCTGCTTTCGTCAGCTTCAGCTTAATATCTATTATTGCAAAGAGTAGGGTAAGGAAGTCATTTTCTTTGTCCAAACTTTTTGATTCAAGGTAGCTTTTTCCATATGAAAAATAAATATGGGAGGAAAGAATCCCATGTATCCATTTTGGGAAATAATTTATTTGAGGAGTCTGAACTCTGGGCCCATTTTATTGAATCAGTATGGCCCTGTGAAGTATATTATGGTTTAATTTTAGTCATGGTGCTTATGCTTTGTTTGTACCCTTGGTGGAACTTTAGTGTTTTCTAATTGATTTGTTTTCTTCTTCTCTCTGCTAATTAGGTCTTCCAAGTTTATAAGAAGAATCAGATTTCCAAGAGCAATTTACTCCTTTCTTCGTTCTGTTAGGCATTATTTGGAATGGCTTTTCTTCAATGAATTCAATTAACAGTTATTATGAGTATTTCTGTGTAACATCCGGCTCCAAGGGATCAGGAGCTAAAGAGAACAACACATGACCCTTGCTGTACCCAGGGTGGGTGTGTGTGTGTGTGTGTGATGCAAATGATGCATATGTGTCATGTGAATCGAGTTTGTGTATAGGCGTGGGGGATTATTGAGAAGAGAAGAAAGTGAGGAATAGGAAAGGCAAGGGCAGGTGGAAATTCACCAAGTTGAGAGACTAGTCCCTGGGCTGGCAGTTAAAAATCTGATGTGTCCAGTCCAGAAGGGTTGGGTGAAAACAGAAGGTGCTGGGAAAGCTCAGTTTTACAGCTGGAGACATCCAGGATGTTAGGTTGATGGCTGCATCAGTAACTCTCGACTCACCTGTTGGTGGCAGAGATTCCCATTTCTCTCCAGCTGACAATGCGTCAGGACTGGGTGAAGGTATCCTGGGCTCACACTGTACAGTGCTGAGGAAGGCAGAAGATGACTGGATAATGACATTAAGAGACTTGGGGAACAGTGGGGTGGGAGGAGCAGGTGTGAGGGAAAAGTATAAGTTCCATAGAGCACATTTTCTTAAAATTTACAAGTGATGAATTATTCATGCTTCACCAAGAAGAATGCTATATCTTAGGACTTTTCACAATTGTCTTCAGTTATTGTTATCAACACAATTACAGTTTTCTCCTTTTAACTGTCTACTAACATGGCATGTTGTCTATGTGAATCAGGTATGTTTAATCATGATTGCAAATGCCAGTGTCATGTGAATCCTTCTGAGTACAGATAGCAGTGTGGGCTGGGCATGGTGGCTCATGCCTGTAATCCCAGCACTTCAGGAGGCCAAGGTGGGTGGATCACGAGGTCAGGAGATCGAGACCATCCTGGTCAACATGGTGAAACCCTATCTCTACTAAAACAGAAAAAAATTAGCTGGGCGTGGTGGTATGCACCTGTAGTCCCAGCTACTCGGGAGACTGAGGCAGGAGAATCGCTTGAACCAGGGAGGTGGAGATTGCAGTGAGCTGAGATCATGCCACTGCACTCCAGCCTGGCGACAGAGCGAGACTCTGTCTAAAAAAACAAAAAATAAATTAAAAAAAGAAAAGAAAAAGCAGTGTGGAGAAACCCTTGCTCAGTTAACAGTGGAACTTTAGGGTCTCAGACTTTTGGAGAAAGTTATTTCCAAAAGACTTTAGAGTAAACTATTGTTGAGAATCTTACTCACCTTCATAAATACCTCCTCCAATAGAACTTTTTCATGGAAGTACAAGAACCTCTTTTATCCCTTTCAGACTTGCCATTTTCAGATTTCAGTTTGGAAGAACAGTGGCAGAGTGGGGTAGAATCCCATATCAACACCTGGGTAGGTAACCTGTATGTGTATTGAAGAATTAATGTCTTGAATTTTGTTTGCATAAGAAATTCTATATAGCAGATACTTTGCCAGCCTTTTGCCCACTTAGCAGTCACTCCTGTAAAACAAAGATGCTATTAGGCCTGTGGTAAGATATATAAGAATAGTACGTATGCAAATATCTGTACAATGCTAAACAGTCTCAAGAAAAATGGACATGTTTCCCAGACTTTTTTTTTTCTTTGAGCAAATGGTTTTATTGGATCACAAAGATTTTACAATCTTATCTAAGGACAGGTGTGACTTACTATTACTTGCAGATATTAGCTTGATCATCATGTTGGCTCCATAACTCTCTGGTATGTGGTTGCTGTGTGTGTATGGACTGACCTTTGAATGATGACTAGCAGGACCTGGAGTGGTTACAGCTCTAGGTTCCAGGATGTCTTGCTCAAATCCATGCTCCACATCCGTTGTCTGTGCTTGAAGTGGATCATTTGCTTATTGTCAGTATCAGGGCAACATTCTTTTGCATCTTTTATCTGCAAGCATCGGATTTGGCGGCTTTGTTTTTCGCCAATACCTCTGATTGCAGAAGGACACCAAAAAGGCTTAGAAACTGTTAAATGACAGTGGAAACTTTTATTCTGATTACTGCTTTCCAATTGGTTTTCTTTCTGAAATTTTTATTTTGATTACAGCTTTCCAACTGATTTTCTTTAGTTAGAGGCTTAGTGACTTCTTTTTTATTTTTTTAAATTATACTTTAAGTTCTAGGGTACATGTGCACAACATGCAGGTTTGTTACATAGGTATATATGTGCCATGTTAGTTGGCTGCACCCATCAATTCGTCAATTACATTAGGTATGTCTCCTAATGCTATCCCTCCCCCAGGCCCCCACCCCCTGACTGGTCCTGCTGTGTGATGTTCCCCACCCTGTGTCCATGTGTTCTTGTTGTTCAACTCCCACCTATGAATGAGACATGCGGTGTTTGGTTTTCTGTTCCCAGACTATTTTTATGTCATATCTGTCTCGGAGGTTGTCAGTTCTGACAGCATGTTTCTCTTCAGATATTGTTTCAATGATAGGTGCCTGTCTTTGGGGCAGAAACAAGAATAGGAATAAACCTTATTATAATAATAAAGGAAAGCTACAACATAGCAGGTCCTAAGCATAGGAAGGATTTGAAGAAGAGATGCTCTTGTTTGAATAGAAGAAGTGGGAACTACTTCAATTGACAGGGAAGGAGAAATAGGAAAGTAGGACTCAAAATCATTTAGATCCGCCTAAAGTGATCAGACATCCCAGTGTAAATATCTTTTCTAGGACCATCCTCCCCTAGGAGCATAGGGTCAGATTGCAGTGAAGGATTCTGGCTACAATTCTACCAGAATGTCTGAGCCTTCTTGCCTATTCTCCTCTTCAAATTCTACTATGTTTTCTCATATAAATGTGTCATTCTATCTACTGAATGGGAAGCATACCAAAACACGAAGTGTCTCCACTTCTCCTGAATTTCAAGATAATTCAAGTTAGCTAGAAACAACAATGAAATAGAAAGCTCTCTTCCCTAGTCAGTTTCTCTCTGTTACTCTGCCCCAGGAAACAGGAAAACCTACCAGCGGCACCAAATAACAGCTCTCAGCAAGTCACTTTACCAGTCACTCTTAGGATTGGTACTAACTTTCAAAATTTTTCCTCATGAGCAGTGCACCATCCCTCCTTCCTCCCATTGACAGCAGTGTGTAGATCCTGGCAACAGCAGTTTTAACAACTGTTTTGTACTGGAAATGATAGGGTAATTTATTTTCAAAACTGGAGCACATTCTTTCTTCTTTAACCTAGATGTTGGAAGAGATTTTGTTTTTACTCTTTATTTTGAGATAACTGTATATTCACATGCAGTTTTAAGAAATAATACAGATAAATTCCTTACACCCGTCACCCACAGTTTCCCTCAGTGGTAACATCTTGCATAACTATAGTAGAATATCACAGCCAGGAAATTGACATTTGTATAATCCACTTAACCTTATTCATATTTCTCCAGTTTTACATGCAGTCATGTGTGTTTGTGTATTTTGTTCTTTGCAATTTTATCATTATGTGTGGAATACTGTGACCACTACCACAGTCAAGATCCAGAAGAGTTCTGTAACAAAGATCCCTTGTATTACTCTTTTATAACCACACTCACCTGCCTTCCATGCCCCATCTCCACCCCTAACTCCAAACCTTGACAACCAGTAATCTGTTCTCCATCTCTATAATTGAGTCGTTTCAAAAATGTTATATAAATAAAATCATACAGGATGTAACCTTTTTGTTTGCCTTATTTATTTATTTTAGCTCAACATAATTTCCTTGAGATCCATTTAACTTGTTGCGTGGTATTGGTAGTTTGCACTTTTTAAACCATTCTGTGGTATGGATACACCATATTTTGTTTATCCATTCATCAGTTGATGGACATTTGGGTTGTTTCAAGTTTGAGGCTATTATCAATAAAGGTGTATGGCTATTTTATTACAAGTCTTTGTGTGGATATAAGTTTTCTTTTTTCTGGGTTAAATGCCCAAGAATGCAATATCTAGGTTGCACAGTGAGCATGTTTATTTTTTATAAGAAACTACCATACTCTTTTACACTGGTTGTACCATTTTACATTCCCACCAGCAATGTATGAGTGCTCTAATTTCTTGGCATCATCGCCAGCATTTGGTGTTATCACTTTTTTTTTAATTTTAGACATTCTGATAAGTGCGTAGTGATATGATGCACAATCCTACTTCCAGTACCAATTGTTTAGTGGTTGCCCCATGGAGAGCAGGACCAACCCGCTACTCAAAATTGGCTCAAATGTTGATTGAGACTGATCTCTCTCTCTCTCTCTCTCTCTCTCTCTCTCTCACACACACACACACACACACACACACACAAAGAGGATCTGAAAAGTTTTATTATTCACATATTTGGACTTTTGGGGGAGAGCAGGGCAGACACCCAAGCCAGTTTGAAATGACTTGAGTAAGGAAAGGGCCAGTAACTTCGGATTTTATTATGGTCCAGGGATGGGGCTGGGATGAGGATTCCTGTGTGTGGGCAGAAATTTTTGTGGTTTGGCATTTTCTGGTGGTGCCAAGGGAAGGAGTGCTCAGGCTTTCTTACCAGCTCACCTAGATATCGAAGAAAAACGGAAGGGAGAGAGGTAGGGGCTGAAAGCTGTTAGTGGTCAAACATCAAAAATAGACTCAGACACTTTATTACAAGTTGCTTTTGTACCTTTGCCAAAGATAAGTTGAGCATATTTGGGTAGGCCTATTCCTGGGTTCTCTATTTTGTTCCATTGATCCATGTGTCTATTCCTCTGCCAATACTATACTATCTTGACCACTGTAGCCATATAATCAGTCTTAGCACAGGGTAGAGTGGTTCTGCCCACTTTATTTTCCCTTTAAAGGTTATTTTAATTATTCTAGGGTCTGGGTAGTTCCATGTCAATTTTTGAATACACTTCTTTATGTCTACAGAAATCCCTGCTGGGACTTTGATAAATATTGCATCAGTCTATAGATCAATTGAGGGAGAGTTCACATTTTTACTAGTTTGAGTCTTCTAGTCCATGAACACAGTATGGTGCTTCTTTTATTTAGTTTTTCTTTGACTGCTTTTATTAGCATTTTTTAATTTTCATGATACAAATACTGTTCATGTTCTGTTAGATTTATACCTACATATTTAATTTTCTTTAGAGTAATTGTACCTTGTATTCAATTTTTAATTTCAGTTTCCACATGTCTGTTGCTAGTGTACAGAATTGAGATTAATTTTTGTGTGTTGATTTTGCATCCTGAGGCTTTGAAAAGTTCACTATCTCTAAGAGTTTGTATTTTGTTGATTCTTTGGCATTTTCTACATAGAAAACATGTCATCTGCAAATAGGGAGAGTTTTATTTTTTCCTTTTCAATCTGTATGCATTTCATTTCTTTTTCTTGCCTTATTGGATGGAACTTGGAACTTCTAGCACAACGTTGAATAAAAGTGGTGAGAGTGGACGTCCTTGGCTGTTGCTAAGCTATAAACAGTGAAATACTCAAAAAGACTACAAATAAATCAAGATAAAAGCCTAAAAAATGTTCAAGTAACCCACTGGAAGGCTAGAAAAGAGAAACGGAAGAATAAGATATATAAGAAAGAGTCAAAAAAGAAATAACAAAATGTCAGTAAAAACCCTAATATATCAATAGTTAACCTTACATGAAAATAGTCTAAATACCCCAATTAAAAACAGAGACTGCCAGAATGAATTTTAAAAAGCCATGATCCAGCTATATGCTCTCTACAAGAACCTCACTTTAAATACAATGACATAGGTTGAAAGTAAAAGGATGGAAGAAGATGTACCATGCAAATATTAACAAAAAAGACAAAAACAACAGCAAAAGTAGGAGTGGCTATATTAATATCAGGTAAAGTAAATTTCAAAGCATACAATTTTCATGTAGTAGTGTGTAAGATGTATGGGCAGGGTACAGAGTTCTCTCTATAACACATGGTTAAATGTGAAAGATGACGACACTATCCAGATGCAATGTAACGAACATTTCTGTTACAAGGACAGCCTGCAAGGATCTTGTTTGTAGGACAAAGTTCTCTTGGACTCCATTAGTTAGAGATTGCTAACTCCTGGCCTTGTGCAGCATATCTGACGCTTTTGCATCTGCTGGTCAGTTAGCGTACCAGTTACTTCTGCTGTGGCACATGCCATAGCCAGCAAGATGCATAAAGTTGCCAGGTTAATAGTTTCAAGAATCAGTAGGAAATGTGAGAAACTATGGGTTAGCTATAAGAGAGATGCACATGACAAATGGAAGCTTAATAGTCCTCCTGCAGAGCACAGAGAAAACCAAGTAAACACTCTTGCTGCAGTTGTTTTATTATTTATGTTAAGGCATAATCTGCATCTACTTGTTTGGTTTGGTTATACCTCTGTGTTTTGCAAATGTACCCTCTCCATAGCAATGAATTTCAATAGCAGTGGGTAAAAGAATACATGTTCTGTAAATAATTAAGTGCTAAATTTCTATTTCTCAAAAATAAAAATAGTGATTGTGTAAACTGAACAAAATGTCCCTTAACATTTACCATCCAACTGGAAGCCTTAGTAATATCACTGACCATGTGAAAACCAGAAGACTCAAACCTGCTTACAAAACAGGAGCATCTATTTCCAAAGTTAGCTGCAGAAGGTAATTTACATAGCATTCTGTGAAGCATGGCTTTTCAATTAGATCAAATGATGGGTCTTCTAAATTAATTCTATTCATTTTCAATTCCATGTTTTCCTGTGCATACACAAAGAGTGAAGTGATAGGTGGTAAAGGGTAGACTCCATTAGCAGAAAAAGATCTTTGCAAACAGTTAAATGATGCCAGTCTGACATTAGTGACATCAGATGCTTCAAACAGAAAATTGGTTAATTTCAGTAATGACTTAATTTTTTCGTCCAATTTATGCAAACTATGGTTTTGGGAAGTTCATTTTGTTTGAGGTGAAACATATGAATTTAATGGTAATACTTATTTGTAAATTCAGTTAAAAATTTAATGTTGAAGATAATTTTTTTTGGTGATAATCCAAATACAAATCTAGGTGGAATATAATTATCTTAGTAAAAGCAATGTTCTTACTAAATTAAGAAACCTATAAGGCAAAACTATATTTGGAATTGGTTGTGGGGCGCATATAATTCATCATTTCTTCTACACCGTGATAATCTATGAATTGAAATAGAAGCAATAGTTTTTGACATTTACAAATGTATATACAAATATACATTTAGATTAATTGAATTGCAAAGTTTTATGACAAATGTGATGTGGAGCATAGAACAGAAAACTTTAGCATGGCAGTACATGATCCTCTTTTTGTTTCCAGTCATCACTCAGATTTTTAAAATGTTTGAGCCTTTAAAGAAGTACTTTGTTAATTAACTCAAGTGTTCTAGAGAGTATTGAATATTATTGTAAACAAGTCCTTTAAATTTAGGTTGCATTTTGTTTAAAATCATTTGGAAATCTTTAATTAAAGTACTCAAGGAATGAAGTACCAAAAATTTCAGCTTTTGAAGCTCTTAGCAAATTGTAATTATGGAAACAAAGCTTGTATATGAGAAGACATTGAAATTTATCAGTTAACAGATTACATGATGAGAGCCCAAATTGTGCACAAGGTTTAATTTTGACATTTTATAACTGCACTTTGTAATATCTTAACTTGATGCATCTTATTTTTAACTAGAGAGTTTATAGTTGGTACTGGCATGGAATAAACTTAAGAAGGCTTTGATTTTGTAGCATTTAAATATGGTGAGCCATTCAGAAAAAAACATAAACACAGGGAATTTTTTTTAGAGACAGGGTCTTGCTATGTTGCCCAGGCTGGACTGCAGTGGCTATTCACAGGTGCACAAGTAGCACACTACAACCTCGAACTCCTAACCTCTAATGATCCTCCAACTCCAGCTTCCCTAGTAGCTGGAACTACAGGCATGCACCACCATGCCCAGCTAATGAGTTTCATTGTGTAAAAACATTTGTTGAAGGACCCAAAATGGAAGCAAAAAGACAGTACCCTTCAAAATATTTATTCCAAAATATTTAAATAATTAGAATTGAGAATATTCTCTAATTAGCAGAATTTGCTTGAAATTGACCAGATACCTTAGCATCTGTAAAGAGAATATTTTTCTTTTTGTTCCCAAATTAAATCTTTTTTTTTTTGTATTTGTGCACATTCAGGGGGTACACGAAAATTTTTTACAAGTATATAATAAAGTGTAGTGATCAAGTCAGGATATTTAGGGTATCCATCACTGCACAATACATTTTTGCTTGAATATAGTCATCCTACTCTGCTATCAAACATGGAATTTATCCTTTCTATCTTATTGTAATGTTTGTGACCACCTAAAAAGGATATTTTCTTTTCTTTTTCTCTTCTTTCCTTTTTTTTCTTTTTTTTTTTTTTTTGTTGTTGCCCAGGCTGGAGTGCAGTGGTGTGATCTTGGCTCACTGCAACCCTACACCTCCCGGGTTCATGCAATTCTCCTGCCTCAGCCTTCTCCTGAGCAGCTGGGATTACAAATGTGCACCACTACGCCTGGCTAATTTTTGTATTTTTAATAGAGATGGGGTTTCACTATGTTGGCCAGGCTTGTCTCAAATTCCTGACCTCAAGTGATCTGCCTGCCTCAGCCTCCCAAAATGCTGGAATTACAGGTGTGAGCCACTGCACCCGGCCTAAAGAGAATATTTTCTCAATTGAAAATACTATAGTCAATTAAAGTGAGATTAAAATGAGAAATTTCAAATATATTAACTATAAACTGCAACTTTGAAAAATATTGCAGGCAATTTTATTAAGTTCTACTGAATAAATATATTTTCAGAGAAATGTCAGTAACATAGTATTAGAAATAAATATAGCTGATAAATGGATTGAGGTTTATGAATACATACCAAGAATAATTATTCTGCTTATGTATTTTTTAATTTTGGAAAATCATTTCAAAAAGTTTGTTACACGAGATGTTATTTTTAAAAGAATTTCATATTTGAAAATAGTTCAAATATATAATTTTAAAATATTTTCAATGCAATTAGTCCAATTTTCTGATCAATAAATAACTATCTTTTAAAAGCATGTAATTTTATTGTTTTCATTTCAAAATGTGTTAGTTTGGAAATTATATGATCATCCTACATAACCAGGCAACACAAGTCACAGAAAAATACATATGCCCTCAGAGACACTGTGATATCTTCTAACCAGGTTTCCTTCTATGTGTACTTAAGTGTGTGTGATATCAGTAATTCATGTGAAGGGCTTTATATATGACTTGATGACCCAGAGTACCACTGAGCAAGAAGTAGCTTTGTCCTGGGTATACTACTTGATCAGAATCTACCTTGTCTTTCATTCCTTCTCGCATGCTTGCTTTCTATTTTTCTGAACTTCTCTGACTATAAGGTTCTATCTGTTTTCTTGCTTGTACTCTGTCAAAAAACTAATTTGCAGTCATTCATACCAGTATTTACTGAGTGAGGTGATTCTAACATCATGTAGAAACAGTTTAATCAAATCCTGACATACCATTGATTAACTGGGTAAACTTTGGTAAATCACTTAATGTCTCTAAATGCTATGTTCTTATTTGTGAGACATGGATGATAATGCCTGCCATGTATGTTGTTAGAAGTATTTCAAAAATAATATTTGTAAGCATTTAAAAATATTATATTTTAAGAGCAACTGGAGAAAATCATACAACTAATCGGATGTGTGTTCATTTTAAATTAAAGTTGACTCAGCTCATCTGGGCTTTGAGGGTGGCTGGCTAACTGACTTTATTTTTCCGGTCAATTTGTCCTCCAGCTCTTTTCAATAATTCATGCATTCTCAACTCTCTTCTCAGATCTCTGCTGTTCTTCACCTCCTTTATTTTAACAGATGACATAGTTTGCGCTTTGCAGAGAAAATAGAAGCCATCCCATCAGAATTTCATCAACTTCCTGTCATATTTACAAGCTCACCAGCAACACATTGAATCCTCCCCCTTCTCACTTATTACCATGGTTGGAGGAAGGGTAGTTCTCTTTCTCCACTTCTTTCTGCATCTGCTCCCTTCTCACTTTCTCAGAAACTTCATATGATCCAAAGATATCTCTCTCCATGCTGGATATCTTCTCTTTGTCCCAAAGCAATTCTCTATCCTTCGCTGCTGTGCTCCATACCCAGGAAGGGCTGATCTTAATAGACCATGTCAATGATCCTTCTGGCCCTCTGCCTTTGAGTTGGATTAGACCAAGGGGAGATCCTAACAAAATATTAAGGGGGATCTTATGATCTTTCATGTGTTGACTGACTTTCTCAACTGAAGTTGACATCACCTATTAGGCAGCCCTTTCCTATAGCTACTCTCTCTAATTAATGATAACTGTTCCCCCCTTACCCTCTAGAGCCTAATGGTAGTAATGTTTCTCTTGCTGTTGCTAAGCATGGAATGCATCAACATCCTTTGTTGATTTTCCTATCCCCTGCCAACAACTTTGTAAATATTCTCTTTATTAAAGTCTTCTCATTTACCTAATTTAAGTGTGCCATATGTTTCATGACACCATCTTGAACACAGTTCAAGATGTGTTAGCATCTTGAAAACACTTGTACCTCCATATCTGAGGGGGGATACTAAAATTCATGGATGCTCAAGTCCCTTATATAAAATGATATAGTATTTAGATATAATCTATGCACATCCTCCAGTATACCCAAAATCATCTCTAGATTACATATAATACCTAATACAATATAAATTCTGTATAATAATTGTTATGCTGTATCATTTAGAGAATAATGACAAGAAGGAAAGATTGCACATGTTCATTACAGATGCAACCATCCTTTTTTTTCAAGTATTTTCTGACCCACAATTGGCTAAATTCATGGTTGTGGAAACCACGGATATGGAGGGCTTATTGTACACTGCTTTATGTTTATATTCATTGCTGAATACTTTCTATCCACATTTAAAACTGTTCCAGTGAAACTTCTCTTGTTAAAGTTGCCAGTAACCATCACATTCCTAAAACCTATGGACAATTTGAAGTTCTCATCTTGGTCTCTGTCACATTTTTGGCTGGTTCACATCTACACCCCTTTCTACATCTGGGGAGCCCACCTTTGAGAAGCTTCTGAGAGAGGTAAATATCTGCTCCAGCAAAGATGCACAGACATAGAAAACAATAGATTTTCAAACTCTATGTGGCAGATACCATACAGGCCCAAGACTCAAATGTTCCCAACTGGGACTTCACATCTGAAGTCAGTAACAAGTGCAAACCATGACAACTTAGACAGGGTTTCACAAACTATCTGTGCTGAAGGGCTAGGATTAAAAAATTTCCAATCTGCTGAAGACATATACTTTTATAATAGACAATAAAAAACAAATCATTAGAAAAATGACACATTAAAATGTCCTAAAACTAAAAACCCCAATTTTATATTATTGGGTTCTCAAGAGAGAAAATTACTCTGTCAAAGTACTATAAAATTTCTAAATGTTTATTTTCAATTTCTGAGCTGGTTTTACATAGTAACATTTCAGACACTGCCTGTGACTGGCAGTGGTTTATACTTCATTCTTGGAGGAAGATAGTGGTAGGAATGTGATGCTCAGCAGCAGAGCAGTAGGAGAGGCATATTAACCAGATCTTTCCTGCCATTCACTTGGCTACTTTCTGGCTGCTGAATCCCTCACCCCATTTGATTTTGTTCACACTTCAAGTGTTATGGGAAGTCAGGGACCCCGAACGGAGGGACTGGCTGAAGCCATGGCAGAAGAACATAAATTGTGAAGATTTCAATAGACATTTATTACCTCCCCAAATTAATACTTTTATAATTTCTTACACCTGTCTTTACTGCAATCTCTGAACATAAATTGTGAAGATTTCATGGACACTTATCACTTCCCCAATCAATACCCTTGTGATTTCCTATGCCTTCTATGCCTTTCTTTACTTTAATCTCTTAATCCCATCATCTTTGTAAGCTGAGGAGGATGTATGTCACCTCAGGACCCTGTGATGATGGCGTTAACTGCACAAATTGTTTGTAGAGCATGTGTGTTTGAACAATATGAAATCTGGGCACCTTGAAAAAAGAACAGGATGACAGCAATGTTCAGGTAACAAGGGAGATAACTTTAAACTCTGACTGCCTGTGAGCTGGGCGGAACAGAGCCATATTTCTCTTCTTTCAAAAGCAAATAGGAGAAATGTTGCTGAATTCTTTTTCTCATCAAGAAACATCCCTGAGAAAGAGAATGCATCCCTGAGGGGAGGCCTCTAAAATGGCTGCTTTGGGGACGGCTGTCTTTTACTGTCATAGACAAAGGGATGAAATAAGCCCCGGTCTCCTGTAGCGCTCCCAGGCTTATTAGGATGAGGAAATTCTCGCCTAATTAATTTTGGTCAGACTGGTTGCTCTCAAACCCTATCTCCTGATAAGATGTTATCAATGACAATGTGTGCCTGAAACTTCATTAACAACTTTAATTTTGCCCCATCCTGTGGTCCTGTGAACTCACCCTGCCGCCATTTGCTTTGTGATATTTTATTACCTTGTGAAGCACGTGATCTCTGTGACCCACATCATATTCATACACTCCCTCCCCTTTTGAAAATCGCTAATAAAAACTTGCTGGTTTTATGGCCTTTTTTTGTGGATTATGTGAACCACTCAATATCTTTCCAATAAAAATATCTTTACTACTATGCACATTTTAACAGTATTAATTCTTCCAATCTATGAGCAAGATATCTTTCCATTTTGTGTATGTCTTCTTCAGTTTTTTCCATGAATGTTTTACAGTTTTCATTGTAAAGATCTTTCACTTCCTTGGTTAAATTTATTTCTAGATATTTTATTTTTTGTAACTGTTATAAATGGAATTACTTTCTTGATATCATTTTTAGATACCTTGTTATTGGTGTATAAAAAAGATACTGATTTTTATACTTTGACTTTGCATCCTGTAACTTTACTGAACTCATTTATTAGTTCTAACAGGTTTTTGGTGGTTTTCTATATACAAAATCAAGTCATTTGCAATCAGGAACAATTTGACTTCTTTCTTTCCTATTTGAATGGAGCACTAAATATGGAAAGGAAAGATCATTACCAGCCACTACAAAAACACACTGAAGTACCTGGACCAGTGACACTATAAATCAACCACACAAACAAGTGTGCATAATAACCAGCAAACATCATGATGACAGGATCAAATCCACACATATCAATACTAACCATGAATGCATATGGGCTAAATGCCCCAATAAAAAGGCACAGAGTGGAAATCTGGATAAAGAACCAATACCCACTGGTATGCTGCCTTCAAGACACCCATCTCACATACAATGACACCCATGGGCTCCAAATAAAGGGATGGAGAAAAATCTACCAAGCAAGTGGAAAACAGAAGCAGGGGTTGCAATCCTAATTTCAGACAAAAAAGACTTTCAGCCAACAAAGATTTTTTAAAAAGACAAAGAAGCATTTTACATAATGGTAAAGGGTTCAATGCAACATGGAGACATAACTATCATAAATATATATGCCCTGACCACAGGGGCACCCAGATACATAAAGCAAGTTCTCAAAGACCTTCAAAGAGACTGACACTCCTACACAATAATAGTGGGAGTCTTCAACACCCCACTAACGGATCATTGAGGCAGAAAATTAACAAAGGTATTCAGGACCTGAGCTCAGCACTGGATCAAATGGACCTGATAGACATCTACAGAACCCTCCACCCCAAAACAACAGAATATACATTCTGCTCATTGCCACATGGCACATAACCCTAAAATTGACCACACAATTGGACATAAAACAACCCTTAGCAAATGCAGAAGAATTGAAATCATACCAACCACTTGGACCATGACACAATAAAATTAGAAATTAAATATAAAAAATTGCTCAAAACCAGACAATTACATGGAAATTGAATCACCTGCTCCTGAATGACTTTGGGGTAAATAATAAAATCAAGGTGGAAATCAGTAAGTCATTTGAAACTAATGAAAACAAAGATACAACATACCAGAATCTCTGAGACACAGCTAAGGCAGTGTTAAGAGGGAAATTTATAGCACTAAATGCTCACATCAAAAACCATGAGACATAAAAAACCATTCCAAAAATCAGCAAATCCAGGAGTTGGTTTTCTGAAATAAAATAAAATAAAATAGATAGACCATTATCTAGAGTAATAAAGAAGAAAAGAGAGAAAAATCCAAATAAACACAATTAGAAATGACAAAGAGGATATTACCACTGACCTCACAGAAATGCAAATAACCATCAGAAAATATTATGAACACCTCTATGCACATAAACTATAACATCTAGAAGAAATGGATAGATTCCTGAATACATATACCCTCCCAAGATTGAACCAGGAAGAAATTGAATCCCTGAACAGACCAATAACAGGCTGCAAAATTGAGTCCATAATAAATAGCCTATCAAAGCCCAGGACCAGACAATTCAGCCCAGGACAGCTGAATTTTACCAGAGGTACAAAGAAGAGTTGGTACCATTTCTACTGAAACTATTCCAAAAGATTGAGAAGGAGGGACTCCTTTCTAATTCATTCTTTGAGGCCAGGATCATTTGGATACAAAAACCTGGCAGAGACACAATGGAAAAAGAAAACATCAGGTCAATTTCCTTGATGAACATCAATGCAAAACTTCTCAACAAAATACTGGCAAACTGAATTCAGCAGCACATCAAAAAGCTTATCCACCATAAACAATTAGGCTTTATCCTTGGGATGCAAGGTTGGTTTAATGTACACAAATCGATAAATGTAATTCATCACACAAACATAATTAAAGACAATAGATACAGAAAATGCTTTTGAAAAAGTTCAACACCCTCTCATGTGAAAAACTCTCAATAAACAAGGTACTGAGGAAACATAGCTCAACATAATAAGAGCCATCTATGACAAACCCACAGCCAACATCATACATGGGCGAAAGCTGGAAGCATTCCTTCTGAAAACCTGCACAAGACAAGGATGCCCTCTCTCACCACCTCTATTCAACATAGTATTGGAAGTCCTGGCCAGAGCAATCAGCCAAGAGAAAGAAATAAAGGGCATCCAAATAGGAAAAGAGGAAGTCAAGCTATCCCTGTTTCCAGACAACATGATCCTATATCTAGAAAATTCCATTGTTTTGGCCAAAAAGCTCCTTAAATTGATAACTTCAGCAAAGTCTCAGGATACAAAATCAATGTGCAAAAATCACTAGCATTTCTATACACCAACAACAGTCAAGCTGAGAGCCCAATCAGGAATGAAATCTCATTCACAAAATTCTCAATTGCCACAAACAGAATAAAATACCTAAGAATACAGCTAACCAGGGAGGTGAAAGATCTCTACAAGGAGAACAACAGAACACTGCTGAAATAAATCAGAGATGACACAAACAAATGAAAAAACATTCCATGCTCATGGATAGGAAGAATCAATATTGGGCTGGGCATGGTGGCCCATGTCTGTAATCCCAGCACTTTGGGATTCAACTTTCTGGCTCCACATATAAGTGAGATTATTTTATCATTTTCTAGGGGGGTGGATCACCTGAGGTCGGGAGTTTGAGACCAGCCTGGCCAACATGGTGAAACCCCATCACTACTAAAAATACAAAAATTAGCCAGGTGTGGTCACACATGTCTGTAATCTCAGCTACTTGAGAGGCTGAGGCACAAGAATTGCTTGAACCTGGGAGGCAGAGGTTGCAGTGAGCTGAGATTGCGCCACTAAACTCCAGCCTGGGAGACAGTGAGACTTCATGTCAAAACAAAACAAACAAACAAACAGAAAAAACAAAAAACAAAAAAATCAATGTTGTTAAAATGGCCATACTACCCAAAGCAATTTATAGATTCAATGCTATTCCTGTCGAACTACCAATAACATTCTTCACTGAACTAGAAAAATTATTTTAAAATTTATATGGAATGACAACAAAGAAGAGCCCCAAATAGCCAAGGCAATCCTAAGCAAAAGCAAAAAACAAAACAAAACAAAACAAAAAAACAAAGCTGGAGGTGTCACGCTACCCAACATCAAACTATACGACAGGGTTACAGTAACTGAAAGAGTATGGTACTGGTACAAAAACAGACAGACCAGTGAAACAGAATAGAAAGCCCAGAAATAAGGCTGCACAACATCTACAACCATCTGACCTTTGACAAAGTGGACAAAAACAAGTAATGGGGAAAGGATTTCCTATGCAATAAATGGTGATGGTGTGAGTGCCTAGCCATATGCAAAAGATTGAAACTGGACCTCTTCCTTACACCATATACAAAAATCAACTCAAGATGGATTAACAACTTACATGTAACACCCAAAAGTATAAAAACCCTGGAAGACAACCTAGGCAATACCATTCTGGACATAGGAACAGGCAAAGATTTAATGACAAAGATGCCAAAAGCAATTGCAAAAATTGAGAAATAGGATCTAATTAAACTTAAGAACTTCTGCACAGCAAAAGAAACAATTAGCAGAGTAAACAGACAACCTAAAAAATGGGAGAAAATTTTTGCAAGTTATGCATCTGACAAAGGTCTAATATCTAGCATCTATAAGGAACTTAAATTTACAAGAAGAAAACAAACAACCTCATTAAAAAGTGGGCAAAGGACATGAACAGACAATTTTGAAAAGACATACATGTGGCCAAAACAAGCATATGGAAAAAAGCTCAACATTACTGATCATTAGAGAAATACAAATCAAGACCACAATGAGATACCATCTCACACCCGTCAGAGTGGCTTTTATTAAATAGTCAAAAAATAACAGATGCTGGCAAGATCTTGGAGAAAACGGAGTGCTTAAACACTGTTGGTGGGAGTGTAAATTAGTTCAACCATTGTGGAAAACAGTGTAGTGATTCCTTGAAGGCCTAAAAACAGAACTACCATTCAACTCAGCAATCCCATTACCGGGTATATACCCAAAGACATATAAATTGCTCTGTTGTAAAGACACAGGCACACATATGTTTATTGCAGCACTATTCACAATAGCAGAGACATGGAATCAACCTAAATGCCCATCTATGGTAGACTGGGTAAAAAAAAATGTGGCACATATACACCACGGAATACTATGCAGCCATAAAGAATGAGATCATGTTCTTTACACGAACATGAATGGAGCTGGAGACCATTATCCTTAGCAAACTAACACAGGAACAGAAAACCAAACATTGCATGTTCTTGCTTATAAGTGGGACCTAAATGATGAAAACACATGGACACCTAGAGAGGAGCAATAGACATTGGAACCTATCAGAAAGCGGAGGATGGGAAGAGGAAGAGGATCAGGAAAAATCCTCATACGCTTAATACTTAGGTGATGAAATAATCTGTACAACAAATCCCCATGGCACAAGTTTACCTATATAACAAACGTGCACATATAACCCTGAACTTAAAATAAAATTTTAAAAAATACAGCTATCATATAATCTAATAATCCTACTGCTGTGTATATATCCAAAGGAAATGAAATCAATATGTCAAAAAATATCTTCATTTCTATGTTTATTGTAGCAGTATTGTCAATAGCCAAGACATAGAATCAAACTAAACGTCCATCAGTAAATAAATGGATAAAGAAAATGTGGTGTATGTATAGAATGGGATACTATTCAGCCATAGAAAATGATAAAATAATCTCACTCATATCTGGAGCCAGAAAGTTGTTCTCATAGAAGTAGAGAATAGAATAGTGGTTACCAGAAAATGGAGAGGGTGGGAAAAATGAGGGGAGGGTGTGAGGTTGGTCAATGGGGAGGAATAAGTTCTGGTGTTCTATTGTAGAGTCAGATGGTTAGAGTTAACAAAAATGTATATTTCAAAATAGCTAAAAGGAAGTTTTTGAATGTTCTCACTACAAAGAAGTGATAAATGCTTTAGGTGATGGATATGTTAATTACCCTGATTTGATCATTACACAATGTATACATATATCAAAACATAACATTGCAACCCATAAATATGCATAATTTTTTAAAAGTTTAAAATGTTTCTACTAAGATTACTCACAACTGTTGTTGATAGTCTGTGGCCAAGAGCCCTGACAAGCCCAAATACTTAGCTGCAAGATTTCCAATAGGATTATGTGAGCTAATGGGAATAAAGTACTTATATAAAGCCTAGACCTCAATAGTAGCTCATTAAGTAATATGGTGCAGACCTCATGGTGATCCCCAATGATTTCCATCTCCTGGAATTCATGCCTCTTTGTAGTAACCTGTTTTATGAGTGCCAGCAGAACCTATTACTTGTTTCTAATCTATAGGTTATGGCAAAGATGGTGGAATGTCACTCCCATGAGCACATTATGTTATGTAGGATTTTCCTTGCTGGTTTAATAAAGTAAATAGTCACATGAGAAGTACAGATAGCCAGGAATTTGGAAAGGGGTGTGCCTCTAGGACCCAAGGGCAGCCTCTAGCCAGTAGTCATTAAAAAGCAGAGGCCCTCAATCCTATAGCCACAAGGAAATAAATTCTGCCCAAAATCTGAGGGATTTTGGAAGTAGATTTTTTTCCAGTAGAGTCTCTGATGAGAACTCATACCTGGCCAAGACCTTTTATGCAGCCAGTGAGAGACATGAAACAGTGTGCTCAGCTAAACTGTGCCTAGACTTTTGATCTATGAAAACTTGAGATAAAGCATGTGTATTTTTAAAGCTGTTAAGTTTGTGGTAATTCGTTATGCAGCAATAGAGAACTAATATTGGTTGCAACCATTTTTATTACAATTTCTTAAAGAAATAATTGTGAATATTAGCCCTAGTAACTGTAGGGTACTTGACTAAAAATAAATACCACCTTCCCAGCCACCCAGTATAAAATCTTGAAAAAAAGTCCAAGTATGAATTGATACCTTTCAAAGACATAGTGAAAACATCAACCCAATGATGCAATTTCTCTGCAGTCTCCACTTAAAATTTTTTAAAAATAATAAATGGAACTGGATGGCTGGGTGCAGTGGCTCACACCTGTAATCTCAGCACTTTGGGAGACTGAGGCAAGAAAATTGCTTGAGGCCAGGAGTTTGAGACCAGCCTGACCAACATAGTGAGACCGCCCCCTCATCTCTAAACATATTTAAAAAGTAAAAAAATAAAAAATGAAAAAAAATGGAACTTGGTATAAGTGCTCAAGAAGGTTGTTTTGGTGTCTACTGAAGCTAAACATATGCCTACCCTATGATCTTACAACTCCATTCTTGGTTATACATTAAGAAAAAAAACGACTGCTTACTTCTATCAAAAGGCACGTAAAAGAATATTTACAACAGCACTATTATTAATAACTTTAAACTGGAAACTGCTTAAATGGCTATCAACAGCAGAATAAATTGTGTATATATTTTCACAATGGAATACTAGACAGCAGTGAGAATGAATGATCTTCAACTGAACAGAGCAATATAAGTGGATTTTACAAGGATAATATTGAGCAGAAAAGCCAAATACTAAACACATTGTATAGCTCCATTTACATAAAGTTAAATGAAGGGAGAGTGGTTACCCCTAGAGAAGTAGCATCTGGAAGAGGCACAAGACTGGGTTCTGGGATGTTGGTAATGCTCTACTTCTTGATCTGGGTATTGGTTCCATGTGAGGCAGGAAAATAGGGTCTGGAGACAGGGAACCTAAGGCCAATTCACACTTCAGCTATGACATGAAATATCCTCTCCATAGGGCATACATTGAGTCAATGACTTTGTAACTTTTCGTGATGCTCTCTATTTACATAGGGTGTACACCAAGTAACCAATGGAATCCTCTTGAGGGTATTTAAACTCCCCAAAAATCTGTAATGGGGCCCTTGAGTCCCTCTGCTTGGGCCCACTCTCACACTGTGGAGTGTACTTTCATTTTTAATGAATCCTTTCATTCCTTCCTTGCTTTGTTTGTGCATTTTGTCCAATTCTTTGTTCAAGATGCCAAGAACCTGGACTCCCTCCATCAATAACATATTTTGGAGAGCCAGCCAGGAGTAAATTCCAGGAGAAGATAGGCCCAAAGTTTGGGATTTATTTTTCTCCTTTCTCCTTTTCCTTTCTGCTCCATACAGGGGACTCTCTCTCTCTTTTCCTTTTCAACTGGGGACTCTTAGGCGTGGGCAGCGCCTAAACACAGAATTAACTGCAGATTTTTGCCAGTAACACATAGATGTAAGAAGTTTTCTAAAAAATCCATCAAACTGTATTCTTATGATATCTGTACATTTCTGTGTGCATGCTGTATTTCAATAGAGATTTAAAAATGAATGTGAAGGTTGAATTCCACTCTGAAATGTATACAGATTTGTTTAAATATACAGAGAATGTGTTTCTCCTCAAATCTTTAAGTAAAACAGATTCTCAAGGGAGATGTACCACCTTATTCTGTGGTTTTGCATCAGCTGTGGCTTACTTCCAGGGCTCCACATATTCTGGCTGGGAAGCAAAACCTTGATCCTAAGGGATAAAGCTTTAATGTTGGAATTAGGAATGCTACAGACTGCACCAGAGATGTCAAGACTCATTTCTGGTCTTCACTCTTAAACCATATTACAGAGTTGACAGATGACCATCTCCACTCTTCTGGGATCAGATTTGCCTTGTTTATTGCACACATGCTGGTCTCTGATAGATGTAATTGGTCTGACTTATTGATATCAACTCTCTTCCAGTTTAAGCCGTGCTAGTCCTTCATGCAATGAAGAGCTGTGACAGAATCATGATCACTTTTGGATACAAACGTCAAGAAAGTGGTGTGGGAAGGTTTTAGTAGCCCAGCCCAAAGGGGACAAGCCACCTGATATATCAATTAGCTCTATGTTTCTTAAACATCTGCTCTATTCTAGGCTCTGTGGTCTCCACACGTGTGTGTGTGTGTGTGTGTGTGTGTGTGTGTGTATCATTGTTGAGCTGCAAAGAAGTAAAAATATTTCTGGGCTAGAAGAAAAGTTATTGAATTAAAGAAAGCATCAAAGTTTAGTAATGGCATTTGAAGTCATTTCTTTATGTCTTGAATTGAATGAAGTAGAGTATTTGGTGGGCATTTGCTTGTATTTCTATAAATACAAATATCCTTAAGGAATCTTTTCTACTCCCTACACTGTTGTGCAAAATGTTGGAGGGTAGAATTCTCTTCTTAATCATTTGTGAATTTTAAGATCTAAGCAAGAATCAGATACATAGTTGGCCAAAGGCAATTTCAGAATTTTTGCTAAGAAGGAGGTTTAGTTGCAGTTGAAGTGGGGTGAGAGGAGGTTAGGAAACTTGCCTTGAATTTGGGTTTACTTAGTAATAGATTTTACTTAAACTGTATGCTAATTTGGGATGATTTTGGTGGGTACTGATAGAAATGATAGGGCAGATCCCATCACCTGGCCAAAACTACCCCTTAGTGGAGCCAGTATAATAAGCAAATAATTGAGATGGTCTCTATTTCAGTAATACCACTTTGGAACTATTCTACAAACATGCCTTCCAGGATCTTGCTGCCTTCTGGGAAAGATATTGGCATCAACAATTACAATAACAGACCTCAAATAAAAGTGCAGCATGGGTCTGGGTCTAGTTACAGATCATGAAAAGTATTCTAGTCAGTTTAAGAATAAAAGGACTTAGGAAATTTATAAAATACTTGTAAGGGTTGGAGGAGCAGACTCTAAGCTGAACTTGCAGGAATGATGCCCAGCATACCACGTAAGTGGCCCACCAAGGGAGGTGCTACCTTTACTGGAGAATGATCAGAAGCTGGGGAATCAGGATGCTGTTGGCCTATCTCTTGACTGCAGGACACCACCACCTCAGCATGAGAAAGCCACTGCCACAACTCTTGGCTTTAGGGCACACTGCCTCATGTGTGATTCATGCCAACAAAAGGAGGGTCTGTACCCTGCCTCTACCCCCAGAATAGGAGCCAGTCACTGGAACCTCTGCTACCACCACCACAGAAAGACCAACTTCCTCTACTGCTGTACTTTCCAAGAGAAGTGTAATCACCCTTTTGTTTCTACCTTCCATACCCCACAGAGGTTCATCTAGTTGGCAGAAGGCGGGTTACAAGAAGAACATGAGCTCTAAGACAGGATAGGAAAGGTAGTCTTTAGCTTTCTACCCTCTAGCTCTGAGTAAGTCATGTTATAAGGCATTGGTTCTCAAACTTGAACCTGCATCAGAAGCACCTGGGGGTATGTTAAGACATACATTTTGGGGCCCCACCTTTAGAGCTTGTGATTCAGTAGGTCAGGGATGGGGGCCCCCAGAGAATTTGCATTTCTGTCAAGTTCCCAGGTGGTGATGATGTTGCTAGTCAGAGACCATACTTTGAGAACCACCGATCTAAGGGACTTGGAATAGATTTGAGAAAGCTAATCTGCAAAGTATGTTAAAACGTGCATAAGAATCACCTGTATAGGGTTTGTTACACTAACAGATTTTCCAAAACACCCAATGACTAGGTCTATAGTAGAAGTCAGAGACATGCACTTTTAACCAGTTCTCCCGGATAGTTTTATTTTGGTAGTCCACGGGAACAATTTGAGAAATATTATATTGGAGCAGTGATTCTCACCTTTGCCTGCATATTACATTGCTCCAAACAATGGTAAAAATTACTGATGCCTTGGTCCCATCCTCTGCATTCTGATTTGTTGAATGGACACCCACCAGCGCTCTGAGTGAATCTCATGTGCAGCCAAGATTGGGATGCACTGGCCTAGAAGAACCTGTTGATTGAGAATGCTGATAGGTTACCTCAAGTTGGTGGGTTAAAGTGGATCTTTTCTAAGGCTAGTCATATTGGAGGCCACTTTTAGAGGCTTAGATGGTTTGAAGTAATTTGCCTACATGGATTCCACTGCACAAAGAAGCATAAAGAGAGAGGGGCTAATCTTTACATTGCCATATTTTTAGTAATAGAAATGTGTTTTCGCTGTCCTGGGAAGCCATTTGAATCTTGGGACTTCCAGAGCCTTTATAAGTCCATTGGTTTGTTCAATCATTCAAAATCTTTCAAAGTCTGCTTAGCACAGAAAAATTTCTTCAAAGTGTCTATAACTTTAGATAAATGAGCACATTATTAAAAGAACTTATGAGTCTGTAATATAGATCATTAATGAAAAGATAAAAGGCAAATAGACGGAGGCAAGAATAGAAGGAGGTATCCATATTAATCTTAGATGAAGCTTCAACTCATGATTACAGCTTTATCCAGGATATTGTAGAAAGAGTGACTAAAAATGCGGCCCTTCCTGAAAGATTAATCTTTTCTAGCTTGTGTTTGAACTGTAGATTCTCCTAGAGTATGGACTGAATTTATCTTTTACTTTACATTAATCTATTATTCAATAGGGAGCTGGATATCTAAGTAGAAGAGAAAAAGGGAGCAACTCCTTTTTTGAGTGACTTATCTATTTCTAAAAAGAAGGAAAAGATGCTGGTATTAAATTGGGCTGGGTACTCCCATTCTGTGAATATGCCATCACCACTCTAGACTATAAGGAGTGAGAATTTTCTGCTTCTGAGATTACGGCCTCTTGATTCTCATTTTCTCTCTGGCTTCTTCAATACTACTTCTTTTCCAGGCAAACTAATACATGAACAATCTAAGAAATGTGCTGCATAACTAAAGTGTAACTGCAAATTTTAGCTCCCAGGGGAAAGAGATTGAGAGCGAGAGAGAGGGTATGGTGTATGAGAGAGAGAGAGAGAGAGAGAACTGATTCATCAATCATATTTTGGGTGGAGAGGTGAATAAGTAAATATTTAACCTTTGAGCACAAGCACTTTGGTATTTGAATCACTTGAGAAATGGAAATCTTTCCAGAGCATGACATTCCTCTCTCTACTTTCTTGGGCCAATGATACTCATTTCCAAACTTTATCTTACCCATGAAACTTATTCATTCATTCATTTGTTCATCTATCCAGCAAATATTAATTTGGCATCTCCTGTATGCCAAGCACTGTGCTCAGCCCTGGGGATATAAAGATACAGAAGATGTAACCCCTGCCTTCTCGAGCACCTTCAGCATAGTAGATGTGGCTGTCGATAGATACACTGTTGGGTGAGACTAAGAGGGAGTTGATTCTAACTTGGCTCACAATGGCCTTGCATAAGAAAGTCAATTAAGTCAGCTTTTGTTTTGGTCATTTGCTCTCTACTCATAATGAATGACTCAATAAAATATGTCCGGTTGTATGACCATCTAGGTAATGTGACATGATAGTTTGTCCACAAATTAAAGAAATATACCAAAGACTGAAGCAACTTTTCTCAAAGTATTCTCACAAGGGTAAAGAGACTTTTTTTTTTTCTTCATGGTTAAAGGGTCACCTTGGGTGGGCCAACTGAATGGCTTTTGGAGGGAACATGATAGGAGCTGGGCTCAGTTGAGTCAACTCATTCCAAGTCAAGACTCTATGCCTTTGGGCCCAGGCTTATGTTCCTGAAATCCCCTACTTAGCATGTCTCTAACTTGATATCCTTAGAGAAGAGGAGTATATGGCTGGATCTAGAGTTGAACAAACCCCATGAGACTGACTACCATTAACCCAAGTCACAGGAGACTGGTACACAAACCAGAACACTAATATGTAAATCTATAATGAGAAACTTAGGTTTTGCTTTTTTCACTAGTTAATAAATTCTGTCTGGGTGAGAAGTTCCAGCAGAAGCGCTGGTGTGACCAGAAGGCTGCTCATGGGCAAGGAAGCAGACAGGAGGTGGCTGGATTATTTTAATATAAACTAGCTTCACTTTCCATAGCTAAATGCAGCAACCTCCAGACCACAGATTACCTGCTGCAAGGTCTGGTAAGCTATGTTCACGTGCAACGTCCCTTTTCTCCCTTGACAGTGCCGAGTAGACACTGCCAATTTTGATCCTGACCCTCTTTTTTGATTCCATGTTTCCATAATCAACTCCCTTTGTGTGGATACCACATTTCCTTTGGCTATTGCCAACCCTAGTATAACTGAGATTTTCTTCCTGTTTGGAAATTGACCTTTGAAAAAGCATAATGTATTAATTTCATCTGTTGAAATCTCAGAGTTCTTTTGGTAGCATTTTCCTGTAGTCCCATGTTCTTGGTATCCTATGTTTTGTTAGCTCAGTGAGACAGCTTGTCATCTGATAGCAAAGCAGCTTTGCACCTCATTTAAATCTATAATTCGGAAATAATTTACTTCTGAAAACGTTTTTGAGGTCCCCCAAAATGATCAAAATAGCTGTAAAAACAGCCTACCTATCTCTTAAAAAACTTTGAGGGCTCAAAGTAAATGTGCAATGACTGGGGTTCCAGGGTGTTAAAATCTTCCAATTTTATGAGAACTTTCAGTTTTACCAGAAGCATTAAATCCACATATCTTTTCATCTTTGACAGCTTGGCACCATGGATTCACTGGACCCTGCTAGGGTAGAAGTAGACCAATACAACCAAAAAGAACCAGTTTGAGCATCATTATAAAACTCTCCAGGAGATAAAATACGCTCAGAAATGGATATTCAGTAGCATTCACACAAAAAATTCTGTAATAATAATCTGAAGACCTTTCTACAGGCTGAAATAGCTTTCTAAGGACATCTATATATGAAACATCAGCACCACATACCTGAAGAATGAAGAGCTCAGGAAATTGGCAGTGCCATCCTTTAAAAACAAGTACTTTACCTAGGCATAATTCCTATACCATGAAATTCACATTTTTGAATTGTATAATTCAGTGGTTTTTATTATATTCACAGGGTTGTGTAAATATCACCACTGTCTAATTTCAGAGCATTTTCATGACCCCTCCAAAAAAGAACTCTGTATCCACTACCAGTCACTCCCCATTCTGCCTTTCCCTAGTCCCTGGCAATCACTAATCTACTTTCTGTCTATGTATTTACTTGTTGTGGACATTTCATATAAATGAAAACCTACAATATGTGCCTTTTGTGTCTGATTTCTTTAAGTTAGCATGATCTTTTCATGGTTCATCCAATGTTGTAGCATGTATCAATACTTCATTCCTTTTTATGGCTGAATAATATTTCATTGAATGGATATACCACATATTGTTTATCCATACATCACTGAATGGACATTTAGATTGTTTCCAACTTTTGGCTATTGTGAATAATGCTGCTATGAACAATTGTGCATGTGTTTCTGTGTGGACTTATGTTTTTATTTCTCTCAGGTATATACTTGGGAGTGGAATTACTGGATCAAATGTTACCTCTGTGTTTAACCTTTTGAAGAACTGCCAAACTGTTTTCCAAAGGGACTGCACCACTTTATATTCCCACCAGCATGAATGAGGGTTTCAATTTCCCAATATCCTTAACAATATTTGCTGTTTTATTTTATTTTTTTAAAAAACTTATAGCCTCTTGGTAGCTATGCCATGTTATCTTCTGCCTTTTTAATCACATTAAGTAGAGGAGAACTGTATTGGATGCAGTTGGTACCCTACCTAGATCTCCTTTGAACTCCTTCCAAACTTATCCCCTTAGCTGTTGGCAAATCACTGGTGTCACCTTCTCTGGAATTTGTCCCTGAAAACCTCTGCCAATGAATGACCAATAAGGGGATACAAAAGGCA
Source organism: Papio anubis (assembly GCF_008728515.1). NCBI lineage: Eukaryota > Metazoa > Chordata > Mammalia > Primates > Cercopithecidae > Papio > Papio anubis. The sequence continues at coordinate 100,093,461 of NC_044996.1, read as the reverse complement.
GCCCCCATATGTCAAGGTGGGACTAATTCTGTGGTACCACCCTGTTCCAGAGCTTCCCCTTGTGACCAGATCAAAACTAGTTTCTAGCTGAGACCACATACTTGCTTAACTCCTCTGACTTCCTGCTCAATTCTGCTTTCCTCCTTCCCCTTCTTTCAGGAGCACTCCCCCAACAAATCACTTACACATTAATTCCTTCTTCTTTCTGGCTCTGCTTCCTAAGATGGGAGCTTTAAGCTATTTAAATAAATTAATTTACATATAGACTATGATCAGTTAACATATTCTTTAAATTGTATGTGTATTCCTTTAGAGTTTTTTCAGTTACTACTGGTTGTTAGTTATTCCCTCCACCATCAAACACATAATGGAGGGGTTTAATGCCTATGATTTGAAAGGCTAGAGGTTATAGATGGCTGATTTTCTCCAGATGAAGAAGTTGTAGACATTCTTCTTTCCCATTTTAGGTTGTCTGCCTCTGTCTGTCCCTGCTGTTTCTACTCTTCATGATTATTGTTGCTGAGCATTCCTTCTCAGAGCATCGCCTATCTCCTCATTCCACCAACTTCTCTTCTTTTATTGCTTGGCCTCCAAAGCCAGTAATCACTGATGTTGAGTATGGGGACATGATTAGAATTATCATGGGGAAATAGACCAATTTCAGCATACTAAGGCTCTCACTCAGATGGAATGTAAACTATTAGGCATTTGTCCAAGTGGTTTCAAAGGAGCAGTGCCTCATCTATGCCAGGCACTTGGAAAATACTCTGCATATCTCTTTTAAAATGAGCAGATGGAGAGGGGCCTATAGCCACCCTGAAACAGCTGAAAAACTAACTTTTTGTTCCTAAGTGTTTCCAAAGACCTAGGCTGCATCAGTGTGATGCAAATTGGCAACAGGGCCACTACTTCACCATAAATGCAGGGTAATCCTCTACACTGAGGGGACATCACTCTTATTCCATGGTGTGTCCCATGCTTTGGCTATTGGACTCCCAGGTACCAGTGGGGCAGGCCTGACAGCTGCTCAGTCAGCATGGTTCCTTGGTGCTAGGCTGGTGGCAACACTTCCTCAAAGCACATTCCAACAGGTCCCCTTACCAGCTTGTCATGAGACAAGACTCTTTCATTACTTGGTGGATAGCTCTGCTGGCTTGTTTTCAGGTGCTGGCCTCCCTTGCTGTTAAAGATTTTGCACAAGGCAGTCCTCACCATTTTAAAGAAACTTTCCTTTTTTTCCTCTCTCCTCCCTTCAAGCTTGGCCCAGAGAGCTGGGTCTGATGAATTTGTCACTGCTCTTTGACACTGATTTAGGCTGTATATGGCCTTACATCACTGGAGTAGAAACAGGAGGTAGGATTTTCCCGGTTCAGGCCTCGAGGCTCAGGGACTCTTGGTTTGTCCCTCTCCTATATCTAGAGACAGTCGTTTAGGTTTCAGCATGGACCTGCACAGAACACAGTGAAAAACAAGCTTCTTTTGCCCCTCCTTAGTTTGAGTCAAAGATCTCAAGCGACATTCTGAAAAGGATTCCCTGGTCAGATGCCCAGGGAATGTAGCATCTGGATGATTGCCACAGCTTGCAGGGTAACACATAAGGTTGTGCTCTTGGGGTGGGTAGTGTCTGTCTTGGGGACCATGTGAAAGGCCTGGCTATGGGGGTCCTGGTGTTTCAAAAGCACTCAGGGTAGATAAACAGTAACTGTGTGATCTTTATTGTTACATCAAGGAATTCATTTGAGAAAATTCGGCAGGAATAGAGTTGGCTGAGGACAGAATTTTCGAAACCCTTTTCTTGTTTTCACTTAGCAAAGTCCCAATTGCAGCAATAGTTTCTGTCATTTGCACTTGAGTTTGGGAGGAGTAGAAGACACTTTGCTAACATTCCAAAAGCCTTAGACAGTGTTGGTGAGGGAGAGAGGATGAGGGGCTGTGTGACGTTCATTTCTTGCAGAAAATGAAATCATAACAGAGACATACAGACAGGGCCCTGTGAGAAGAATGCATAGAGGAGATTCTACATGAGTAGTTCCTGCAGCCGGTGCAGCTGAATGCAGAGGAAAGTCACTTTTCAGAAGGCCCTCATGCTACAGTTGGGGGTACAGGTTCTATGGGAGAGAACCCACAGCCTTCCCAAATGTCTCCTCCTCCTTTGGTTTCTACGTATCTCTTTATCCCCAAGACTTTGTCTGGAAGATCGACGAATCAACAAAAAAGTTACAAAAGCAATATAATGAACACTTAAATAGGCACCTTCAATTAGATTTAGCAACTGTTAGTATTTTGTGACATTTGCTGAAAGTTAGTTGGAGATATTGTATCACTTTTCCTGCAAATACTTCAGATGGCATTACCTAAGAACAAGGACATTTTCCTACATACTCACTACACAATTATCAGACTCAAGAAATTTAACATTAATACAATTCTGTTATATATAGAGATATACAGTTGATGCTATGGATTGAATTGCATCTCCTACTCCCACCCAAAAGAAGATATGTTGGAGTTCTAACCCTCAGAATGTGACCTTATTTGGAAACAGGATCACAGCAGATGGAATTAGTTAGGATGAGGTCATACTGGGCCCCTAATCCAATATGACTGGTTTTCTTGTAAGAAGACAGCCACATAAAGACAGAGACAGACAGGGAGATTGCCATCTGACCAAGGAAGCAGAGACTGGAGTGATGTAGCTGCAAGCCAAGGAATGTCAAGGATTGCTGGCAAACCACCAGAGGCTAGGAAGAGGTAAGGAAGAATTCAAAGAAGAGAACATGGCCCTGCCAACACCTTGATTTTGGACTTCTTCCAATCAGAACTGGGAGACAACAAATTTTTGCCATTTTAAGTCACTCAGTTTGTGGTACAGTATTTTTTTTTTTTTTTTTTTTTTTTACAGCAGTCCTAGGAAACTAATACAGTCCATGATTGCCATAGTTTGGATGTTTGTCCCTACAAACCTCATAGTAAAATTTGATGACCAATATTGGCAGTGGGGCCTAATGGGAGGTGTTTGAGTCATGGAGGTGGATCCCTCATGAACAGATTAATGCCCTTGGTTTTAGGGATGAGAGTTCTCACTTTTATTAGTTCTAACGAGAGCTGGTTGTTAACAAGAACCTGACACATCCTCTCACTCTCTCTTGCCTCCTCCCTCCTTTTTAAAACTTTTAATTTTTAATTTTTGTGGGTACGTAATAGGTGTATATATTCATGAGTTATACGAGATATTTTGATACAGGCATGCAAAGCATAATAATAAAATCAGGGCAAATAAGCTATCCATCGCCTCAAGCATTTATCCTTTGTATTTGAAACAATCCCATTATATACTTTCAGTTATTTTAAAAAGTACAATTAAATTATTTTTTACTATAGTCACCCTATTGTCTTAGCAAATACTAGATTTATTTTTCTAACTATTTTTCTGTACACATTAACTACCTCTCATGCCTCCCCCATCCCCCATCTACCCTTCTCAGCCTCTGGTAGCCATCCTTCTACTCTCTATCTCCATGAGTTCAATTGTTTTAATTTTTGGCTCCCACAGATTAGTGAGAAAATGCAATGATTGTCTTTCTGTGCCTGGCTCATTTCACTTAACGTAATGAACTCCAGTCCCACCCATGTTGTTGCTAATGAAATGACAGGATCTCACTCTTTTTATGGCTGAATAATCTACATTGTGTATATCTGCCACATTTTCACTATCCATTCATCTATTGATGGGCATTAAGTTTGCTTCCAAATCTTGACTATTGTGAAGAGTGCTGCAATAAGCATGGCAGTGCAGATATTTCTCCAACATATTGGTTTTCTTTCTTTTGGAAGCATTAAGTTTGCTTCCAAATCTTGACTATTGTGAAGAGTGCTGAAATAAGCATGGCAGTACAGATATTTTTCCAACATACTGGTTTCCTTTGTTTTGGAGATATACCTAGGAGTGGAATTGCTGGATTATATGGTAGCTCTATTTTTAGCTTTTTGAGGAACCTCCAAACTGCTCTCCATAGTGGTTGAACTAATTTACCTTTCCACCAACAATGTATGAGTGTGTGAGGGTTCCCTTTTCACTACATTCTCATCATTTTTTTTTTTTTTTGCCTGTATTTTGGATAAAAGCCATTTTAACTGGGGTGAGACAATATCCTATTGTAGTTTTAATTTGCGTTTCTCTGATGATCAGTGATGTTGAGTGCCTTTTCATATACCTGATTGCCATTTGTATGTCTTCTTTTGAGAAATGTCTATTCAAATCTTTGGCCCACCTTTAAATCGTATTATTAGTTTTTTTCCTATAGAGTTGTTTGAACTCCATAAATATTCTGATTATCAATCCCTTGTCAGATGGGTAGTCTGCAAATATTTTCTACCATTCTGTGGGTTGTTCCTTCACTTTGTTAATTATATCCTTTGCTGTGCAGAAGGCTTTTGGCTTGATGTGATCCCAATTTGTCCATTTTTGCTTTGGTTTTCCATGCCTGCAGGTTATTGCTCAACATATCTTTGCCCAGTCCAATGTCCTGGAGGGTTTCCCCAATGTTTTCTTGTAGTAGTTTCATAGTTTGACATCTTAGATTTAAGTCTTTAATCCATCTTGATTTTTGTATATGGTTAGAGACAGAGGTATGGTTTCATTAATCTGCATAAGAATATCCAATTTTTCCAGCATCATTTATTGAAGAGATTATCTTTGGCTACTATAGCTCTGTACTATAATTTGAAGTCACGTAATGTGATTCCTCCAGTTCCTTTCTTTGGGCTTAGAATAACTTTGACTATTCTAGGTCTTTTGTAGTTCCACATAAATTTTGGACTTTTTTTCTGTTTGTAAAGAAAGTCATTGGTATTTTGATGGGACTGCAGTAAATCAAGATTCCTTTGGGTAGTATGGACATTCTAACAATATTGAGTCTTCCAATCCATGAGCATGGAATATCATTCCAGTTTTCTTGTATCCTCTTCGATTTCTTGCATCAATGCTTTATACTTTTTAATGTAGGAATCTTTAACTTCTTTGATTAATTTAATTTCTAGGTATTTTATGTTATTTATAGTTACAGTAAAAAAGATCACTTTTTAAAATATCTTTTTCAAATTGTTTACTGTTGGCATGTAAAAATGCTACCAATTTTTGTATGTTGATTTTGTATCCTGAAACTTTACCAAATTGATCATTTCTAATAGTTTTCTTGTGGAGTCTAGGTTTTTCCAAATATAAGATCATATCTTCTACAAACAAGGATAATTTGACTTTCTCCTTTCCAATTTGAATGCCTTTTATTTCCTTCTCTTGTCTGATCGCTCTAGCTAGGACTTCCAGTACTATGTTGCACAACAGTGTTGAAAGTGGACATCCTTGTCATGTTCCCGATCTTAGAGGAAAGGCTTTCAGTTTTTCCCCATTCAGTATTATAATAGCTTTGGGTCTTTCATATATAGCTTTTATTATGTTGAGATATGTTCCTTATATATCCAGTTTTTCTGAGGGTTTTTATCATGAGGGGATGTTGAACTTTATCAAATGTTTTTCAGCATAAATTGAAATGATCATATGATCTTTGTCTTTCATTCTGTTGATATATAACACTGATTGATTTGTGTATGTTGAACCATCCTTGCACTCCTGAGATAAATTCCACTCGGTCATTAATGTGTTGTTTAATTCAGCTTGTTAGTATTTTGCTGAGGATTTTTACATCAATATTCATAAGTAATATTGGCCTGTAGTTTTATTTTTTTATGCATCTTTGTCTGGTTTGGGTATCATGGTAACACTGGACTCACAGAATCAATTTCAAAGTATTCTCTGCTATTTTGGAATAGTTTGAGTAGAATTGTTTTTTTTTTTAGCATACTACATAATTTACTTTTTTCACAACTTACTACTCTTGTCCGACTCAATATATAAGCATTCAACTCTAACTGCATCTTTGTCTTCATTTCTTTCTTTTTTTTTTTTTTTTTTTTTTTTTTAATTTATTTATTATTATTATACTTAAGTTGTAGGGGTAATAGCGTGCATAACATGCAGGTTTGTTACATATGTATACTTTGTGCTATGTTGCTGTGTTGCACCCATCAACTCGCCAGCACCCATCAACTGGCTATTTACATCAGGTATAACTCCTAATGCAATCCCTCCCCTCCCTCCCCCATGATAGGGCCCCCGTGTGATGTTCTCTCTTCCTGAGTCCAAGGGATCTCAAGAGTTCAATTCCCACCCCATGAGTGAGAACACGCGTGTTTGGTTTTCTGTTCTGTGATAGTTTGCTAAGAATGATGGTTTCCAGCTGCATCCATGTCCCTACAAAGGACTTAAACTCATCCTTTTTTATGCGGTTGCATAGTATTCCATGGTGTATATGCCACATTTTCTTAATCCAATCTGTCACTGATGACATTTGCTGATTCCAAGTCTTTGTTATTAGAATAAATGCTGCAATAAACATACGGTGCATGCCTTATAGCAGCATAATTTATAATCCTTTTTGGGTATATCCTAGTAATTGGATACAATATATGGTACATCTAGTTCTAGATCCTTGAGGAATCGCCATATACTGTTTTCCATAATGGTTGAACTAGTTTACAATCCCACCAACAGTGTAAAGTGTTCCTATTTCTCCACATCCCTCCAGCACCTGTTGTTTCCTGACTTTTTAATGATCGCCATTCTAACTGGTGAGATGGTATCTCATTGTGGTTTTGATTTGCATTTGGATGGCCAGTGATGATGTATAATTTTTTCATATGTCTGTTATTGTATGAATGTCCCTTTTTTGAGAAATGTCTGTTCATATCCTTTTGCCCACTTTTTACGGGGTTGTTTGTTTTTTCTTTGTAACTTGTTGAGTTCTTGTAGGTTCTGGATATTAGCCCTTGTCAGATGAGTAGATTGTAAAAATTCCTCTTTCTCCCATTCTATAGGCTGCCTGTTCACCTGATGGTAGTTTCCTTTGCTGTGCAGAAGCTCTTAGTTTAATTAGATCCCATTTGTCAATTTTAGCTTTTTGCTGTCAAGTGCTTTTGGTGTTTTAGACATGAAGTCTCTTTTGCCCATGCCTATGTCCTGAATGGTACTACCTAGGTTGTTTCCTTTTCCCTAGGATTTTTATGGTATTAGGTCCACATTTAAGTCTCTAATCCATCTTGAATTCACTGTATAAGGAGTAAGGAAAGCATCCAGTTTCAGCTTTCTACTTATGTATTGTTTCAATTTTCCCCAGCACCATTTATTAAATAGGGAATCCTTTCCCATTTTTGTTTCTCCCCAGGTTTGTCAAAGATCAGATGGCTGTAGATGTGTGGTATTATTTCTGAGGACTCTGTTCTGTTCCATTGGTCTATATCTCTGTTTTGTACCAGTACCATGCTGTTTTAAGCATTGTAGCCTTGTAGTATAGTTTGGAAGTCAGGTAGCGGATGCCTCCAGCTTTGTTCTTTGACTTAGGATTGTCTTGAGATGCGGGCTCTTTTTGGTTCCATATGAACTTTAAAGCAGTTTTTTCCAATTCTGTGAAGAAACTCATTGGTAGCTTGATGGGGATGGCATTGAATCTATAAATTACCTTGGGCAGTATGGCCACTTTGACGAGTATTGGATTCTTCCTCATCCATGAGCATGGTATGTTCTTCCATTTGTTTGTGTCCTCTTTATTTCACTGAGCAGTGGTTTGTGGTTCCCCTTGAAGAGGTCCTTACATCCCTTTGGAAGTTGGATTCCTAGGTATTTGATTCTCTGAAGCTAAATTGTGAATGGAAGTTCATTCATGATTTGGCTCTGTGTTTGTCTGTTACTGGTGTGTATACTGCACGTTTCTTTGTGATTTTTGCATACTTTTGTATCCTGAGACTTTGCTGAAGTTGCTTATCAGCTTAAGGAGATTTTGGGCTAAGACAATGGGGTTTTCTAACATACAATCATGTCATCTGCAAACAGGGACAATTTGACTTCTTTCTTTCCTAACTGAATACCCTTGATTATTTCTTGCCTGATTGCTCCTAGCTAGAACTTCCAACACTATGTTGAATAGGAGTGGTGAGAGGCATCCCTGTTCCTGTGCCAGTTTTCAAAGGGAATTTTTCCAGTTTTTTGCCCATTCAGTATGATATTGGCTGTGGGTTTGCTTCAGGCCAGCTCTTATGATTTTGAGGCACGCTCCATCAATACCGGAATTTATTGAGCGCTTTTAGCATGAAGGGCTGCTGAATTTGTCAAAGCCTTTCTGCATCTATTGAGATAATCATGTGGTTCTCTTGTCTTTGGTTCTGTTTATAGTGCTGATTATGTTTATTGATTTATGAATGTTGAACCAGCCTTGCATCCCAGGATGAAGCTTCCACTTGATCATGGTGGATGTTTTTGATGTGCTGCTGAACTGCCACCAGTATTTTGTATTGAGGATTTTTGCATCGATGTTCATCAGGATATTGGTCTAAAATTCTTTTTGTTGTATGTCTCTGCCAGGCTTTGTATCAGGATGATGTTGGTCTCAAAATGAGTTAGGGAGGATTCCCTCTTTCTATTGATTGGAATAGTTTCAGAAGGAATGTACCAGTTCTCCTTGTACCTCTGGTAGAATTCGCTGTGAATCCATCTGGTCCTGGACTTTTTTGGTTGGTATTATTAATTATTGGCCTCAATTTCAGAGCCTGCTATTGGTCTATTCAGGGATTCAACTTTCCTGGTTTAGTCTTGAAGAGTGTATGTCCAGGAAATTATCCATTTCTTCTAGATTTTCCAGTTTATCTATGAGGTGTTTATAGTATTCTCTGATGGTAGTTTGTATTTCTGTGGGTCGGTGGTGATATCCCCTTTATCATTCTTTTGTATTGCATCATTTACTCCTTTCTTTCTTCTTTATTATTCTAAGTAGTGGTCTGTCAATTTTGTTGATCTTTTTCAAAACCAACTCCCTGGATTCATTGATTTTTTGGAGGGTTTTTGTGTCTCTATCTCCTTCAGTTCTGCTCTGGATCTTTAGTTATTTCTGCCTTCTGCTAGCTTTGGAATGTTTACTGTTTTGGGGTTCTTTTAATTGTGATGTTAGAGTGTCAATTTTAGATCTTTCCTCCTTCTTGTGGGGCATTTAGTGCTATAAATTTCCCTCTTACACACTGCTTTAAATGTGTCCCAGAGATTCTGGTATGTTGTATCTTGTTCATTGGTTTCATAGAACATCTTTATTTCTGCCTTCATTTCATATGTACCCAGTAGCCATTCAGGAGCAGGTTGTTCAGTTTCCATGTAGTTGAGCGGTTTTGATTGAGTTTCTTAGTCCTGAGTTCTAGTTTGATTGCACTGTGTCTGAGAGACAGTTTGTTATAATTGCTCTGTAAAGCATTTGCTGAGGGTGCCTTGCTTCCAATTATGTGGTCAATTTTGGAATAAGTGCTATGTGGTGCTGAGAAGAATGTATATTCTGTTGATTTGGGGGTGTGGAGAGTTCTATAGATGTTCATTAGGTCTGCTTGTTGCAGAGAGATGGTTCAATTCCTGGATAATCTTTGTTAACTTCTGTCTCGTTGATCTGTCTAATGTTGATAGTGGGGTGTTGAAGTCTCCCATTATTTTGTATGGAAGTCTAAGTCTCTTTGTAAGTCTCTAAGGACTTGTTTTAAGAATCTGGGTGCTCCTGTATTGGGTGCATATATATATTTAGGATAGTTAGTTTCTTCCCAATGAATTTGATCCCTTTACCATTTATGTAATGGCCTTCTTGTCTCTTTTGATCTCTCTTTGGATGGTTTAAAGTCTGTTTTATCAGACTAGGATTTCAACCCTGCTTTTTTTTGTTCTCCATCGCTTGGTAAATCTTCCTCCATCCCTTTATTTTGAGCCTATGTATGTCTCTGCTTGTGAGATAATCTCCTGAATACAGCAGACTGATGGGTCTTGGACTCTTTATCCAGTTTGCCAGTCTGTGTCTTTAATTTGAGCATTTAGTCCATTTACATTTAAGGTTAATTATTGTTATGTGTGAACTTGATCCCGCCATTGCGATATTAACTGGTTATTTTGCTCAATAGTTGATGCAGTTTCTTCCTAGCCCCGATGGTCTTTACATTTTGCATGCTTTTTCATGGCTGGTAAATTGGTTGTTCCTTTCCCCATGTTTAGTAAGCCCTTCAGGGTCTCTTTGTAAGGCAGGCCTAGTGGTGAGACAAAATCTCTAAGCATTTCCTATCTGTAAAGGATTTTATTTCTCCCCACTGGTGAAACTTAGTTTGGCTGATATGAAATTCTGCTGAAAATTTTCTTTAAGAATGTTGGAATATTGGCCCCCACTCTCTTCTGGCTTGTAGAGTTTCTGCCGAGAGTAGTCTGTTGTTGATGGGCTTCCTTTGTGGGTAACCCGACCTTTCTCTCTGGCTGCCCTTAAGATTTCCATTTCAACTTTCTTGTGAATCTGGTAATGGCGTATTCGAGCCGCTCTTCTTGAGGAGTATCTTTGTGGCGTTTCCTCTGTATTTCCTGATTTAATGTTATTCCCGTCTCTACTTTCAGTTCTCCGATGACATCCCGAAGTATTCTAACCTGGTTCCATTTTCCCCTCACTTCAGGCACCCTAATCAGATCGATTTTGGTCTTTTTACATAATCCCATACTTCTTGCAGGCTTTGTTCATTTTTTCTCTTTTTCTTGGTTTCTCTTCTGCTTCATTTCGCGTTTCCATTTGATCCTCAATCGCTGATACTCTTTTCTTCCAGTTGATCGGAGGGTCGGTTACTGAAGCCTTTGCGATTTGTCAATGATTTCTGTCATGGTTTCATCTCTTTCATTTTCGCTTTAGGACCTTCTTATTAATTACTCTATCCATCAATTCTTCCACTTTTTTTTTTTCAAGATTTTTAGTTTCTTTGCACTGGGTAATGCACCTCATTTAGCTCTGAGAAGTTTGATGGACTGAAGCCTTCTTCTCTCATCTCACAAGTCAGTTCCTGCTAAGCTTTGATCCATTGTTGGCGCATGAGCCAGCCCCTTTGCCGGGGAGATGTGCCTTATTTTGAATTTCTAGCTTGTCCTGCTTTTCTCCCCATCTTGTGGTTTTATCTGCCTCTGGTCTTGATGATGATGGTGACGTGACTGATGGTTTTGTGTGGGTGTCCTTCCTGTTTGATAGTTTTCTAACAGTCAGACCCTCAGCTGTAGTCTGTTGAGATTGCTTGATGCCCACTCCAGACCCTGTTTGCCTGGGTGTCAGCAGCAGAGGCTGCAGAAGATGGTAATATTGCTGAACAGCTGCAGTGTAATCGTCTGATTCTTGCTTTGGAGGCTTCCTCCAGGGGTGTACTCCACCCCTGTGAGGTGTGGGTGTCAGACTGCCCCTAGTGAGGATGTCTCCCAGTTAGGGCTACTCAGGGGTCAGGGGACCCACTTGAACAGGCAGTCTGTCCCTCAGATCTCAACCTCCTGCTGGGAGATCCACTGCCTCTCTTCTAAAGCTGTCAGACAGAGTCATTCCGCCTGCAGAGGTTTCTCTGCTGCTTTAGTTGTTGCTTAGTTGTACCCCTGTCCCCAGAGGTGGGAGCTCCACAGAGACAGGCAGGTTTCCTTGAGCTGCTGTGAGCTCCACCCAGTTCGAGCTCCCAGCCGCTTTGGTTACCTACTTAAGCCTCAGCAATGGCGTGGCTCTTCCCCAGCCTCAGCTAAGCTGCCTTTGCGCTTAGATCGCAGGACCGCCGCGCCGGCATGGCGCTCTGTGGGTGGGACCCTGGCCAGGTGTGGGGATATAATCTCCTGGTGTGCCTGTTTGCTTAAAGTGCAGTATTGGGGTGGAGTTACCCGACTTCTTCCAGGTGTTGTGTGTCCAGTTCCCTGGCTAGGAAAAGGGATTCCTTTCCTCTTGCGCTTCCCAGGAGGGCGATGCCCTCTCTGCTTCAGCTCTCACTGGTCGGGCTGCAGCAGCTGACCAGCACTGATTGTCAGGCACTCCCTAGTGAGGATGAACCCACCTCAGTTGAAATGCAGAAATCACTCTGTCTTCTCTGTGTCGCCTACTGCTTGAGTTGGGAGACTGAGCTGTTCCCTATTCGGCCATCTTTCTCTGCCACCTCATTGATTTTTTTATGTTGTTTTTTTTAATTTCAATTTTACTTATTTCTGCTCCAATCTTCATTATTTATTTTCTTCTATTAATATTGGATTTGGTTAACTATTGCTTTTCTAGTTCATTAAGATGCATTGTTAGGTTGTTTATTTGATGGTTTTCTCCTTTTTTAACGGAGGCACTTATAGCAATAGACTTCCTTGATTGTATTGCTTTTGCCTGTGTCCCATAGGTTTTTGTATGTTGTGTTGCCATTATAATTTCCTTCAAGAAATTTTTCAGTTTTCTTCTTAATTTCTTCATTGACCCGCTTGTCATTCAGGGGCATATTGCTTAATTCCCACATGTTTGTATAATTTGCAAAATTCCTCTTGTTACTGATTTCTAGTTTTATTCCATTGTAGTCAGGGAAGATGCTTGATATTATTTCAATTTTGTTGAATGTCTTAAGATTTGTTTTGTGAGCTAATATGTGATGTGTCCTTAAGAATGAGGAAAAGAATATGTATTCTGCAGCTGTTGGATGAAATGGTCTGTGATATCTATTAGATTCATTTGGCCTATAGTGCAGATTACATCTAATATTTATTTGTTGATTGTCTCTCTGGAAGATCTGTCCAATTCTAAAAGTGGGGTGTTGAGGTCTCCAGCTGTTATAATATTGGTGTCTATCTGTCTTTTTCACTCTAACAATATGTGCTTTATGTATCTGGGTGCTCCATGTCTGGATGCATATATATTTACAATTGTTATATCCTCTTGCTGGACTGACACCTTTATCATTATATAGTGATCTTCTTTACATCTTCTTACAGTTTTTGCCTTGAAATCTATTTTGTCTGATGTAAGTATAGGTACTCATGCTCTGTTTTGATTTTCATTGGCATGACATGTCTTTTTCCATCTCTTCACTTTCAGTCTTTGTGTGTCTTTATAAGTGTTCCTTTTAGGCAACAGATTACTGGATACCTTTTTGTTCATCCATTCACCCACAGTATGTCTTTTGATTGGAGAGTTTAGTTCATTTACATTCAATGTTATAATTGATAAGTAAGGACTTATTCCTGCCATTTTGTTATTTGTTTTGTGGTTGCTTTGAGATCTTTTTCTTCCTCTTTTGTTTCTTTCTGCCTTCCTTTTAGTGAAGGTGATTTTCTCTGGTGATTAATTTAGTTTCTTCCTTTTTATTTTTTGTGTGCCTGCTGTATGTTTTTTGGTTTGAGGTTAACGTGAGGCTTGCAAATACTATTTTATAACCCATTATTTAAACAGCTTAACACTGTCTCTGTGAAACAACAGAGGAGCAAGGAAAAAGAAAACTAGTATAAACTCTACACCTTAGCTTTGTCCCCCTGATTTTTTTTTAACTTTTTGTTGTTTCTATTTATATCTTGTTGTACTGTTTATGTCTTGAAAAGTTGTTATAGTCATTATGTTTGGTTGGGTCATCATTTAGTCTTTCTATTTAAGAATAGTTTACACATGACAGTTACAGTATTATAATATTCTATGTTTTTCTATGCACTTACTATTACCAGTGAACTTTGTACCTTCAGATAATTTCTTATTGCTCATTAACATTTTAATCTGCCTGACTGAAGTACTCCTTTTAGCACTTCTTGCAGGACTGGGTGTGTTAAAATCCTTCAGCTTTTTTTTTTTCTTTTTTTGTCTGGGAAAGTTTTAATTTCTCCTTCATGTTTGAAGGATGTTTTTGCTAGACATACAATTGTAGGGCAATTGTAGGATAATTTTTTTCCCCCTGCAGCACTTTAAATATGTCTTGCTACTCTCTCCTGCCCTGTAAGGTTTCCACTGAAAAGCCTTCTGCCAGATGTATTGGAGTGCCATTGTACGTGATTTATTTCTTTTCTCTCCCTCCTTTTAGGATCCTTCCTTTATGCTTTACTTCTGACAGTTTGATTATTGAATTCCTGGAGGTAGTCTTGTTTGGGTTAAATATGCTTGGTATTCTATAACCTTCTTTTACTTGGATATTGATATCTTTCTCTAGGTTTCTGACATTGTGTTATTATCCCTTTGAATAAACTTTCTATATCTATCTCTTTCTCTATCTCCTCTTTAAGGCAAATAACTCTTAGATTTGTTCTTTTGAGGCTGTATTCTAGATCTTGTAGGCGTGCTTCATTCTTTTTTCTTCTTTTTTCTCCTCCTTCTCTGTATTTTCAAATAGCTTGTTTTAAGGCTCACTGATTCTTTCTTCCACTTGGTCAATTCTGCTATTAAAAGACTCCAATGCATCTCCTCTCTGTCAATTGCGTTTTTCAGCCCATAATTTCTACTTGTTACTTTTCGTTTTGATCTCTTTGTTGAATTTATCTAATAGAATTCTGAATTCCTTCTGTGTGATTTCTTGATTTTTTTTTTTTTTTTTTTTTTTTTTTTTTTTCTAAACTATTTTTTTAATTTCTTTTTTTTGATTTCTTTATTTTTTTTTTTTTTTTTTTTTTTTAGTTTCTTCAAAACAACTATTTTAAGTTCTCTGTCTGAAATGCCACATATCTCTCTTTCTCCAGGATTGGTCCCTGGTACCTTATTTAGTTCATTTATTGAGATCATGTTTTCCTGGATGGTCTTGATATTTGTAGATGTTTATCTGTGTCTTTGCATTGAAGAGTTAGGTATTTATTGTAGTCTTTGCCATCTGGGCTTCTTTGTCCCCATTATTCCTGGGAAGGCTTTCTAGAGATTCTAAAGGACTTCAGTGTTGTGATATAAGCCTCACCTGCTTTGGGGCACACCCCAAGCCCAATAACGCTGTGGTTCTTGCAGACTTGTAGAGGTACTGCCTTGATAGTCTTGAAAATATTTCAAAACAGTTCTCTGAATTACCAGGCAAAGACTCTTGGTCTCTTCCTTTACTTTCTCCCAAACAAAAACAAATGGATCCTGTTTCTCTGTTCTGAGCCACTGGGAGCTGGGGTGGAGTGACACAGGTAAACTTGTGGCCACCATCACTAGTACTGTGCTGGGTCAGACCTGATTCCAACATAGCACTGGGTCTCACCCATGGCCCACTGAAACCACTCCCTGGCTACCGTCTATGTTTTCTCAAGGCCTTGGGGCTCTATAATCAGCAGGTGTCAAAGCCAACCAGGACCGTGTTCTTCCTTTCAGGGAGACAAGTTCCCTCAGATCCTGGATGGGTCCAGAGGCGCCATCTGGTAACCAGGGACTAGAGTCAAAAACCTAAAAAGTCTGTCTGGTGTTCTATTGCACGGCAGCTGAGCTGACACTCAAACCACAAGGTGCAGTCTTTCCCACTCTTCCTTCCCATTTCCAAAGGCAGAGGAGCTCCGCCTATCAGCCAATGCCACCACAGGCCTGTGGAGAGTACTGCCAGACTACCATTAATGTTCTCTTAAGACTCAAGGGCTCTTCAGTCAGCTCGTGATGAATGCTGCCTGGCCTTGGAATCACCCTTCAGTGCATTGGGCTTCCCTCAGACCCAGGTCAGGTTCAGAAATGCCATCCAAGAGCCAAGTCCTAGAATCAGAGACCCCAGGTACCTGCTTGATGGTCTACCCACTGTGGCTGAATTGGTACTTAAGGTGCAAGACAATGTCCCCTTTACCTTTCCCTCCTCTTTTCTCAAGCAGAAGGAGTCTTACCCCACAGCCACCAGAACTGGGAATATGCTGAGTTTCACCTGAAGCCAGCAAGTGTCAGAGTGTCACCCAAGGCCCATATTGTACTACCTGGGTATCGCTGCTGGTTATTCAGGGTCCAAGGGCCCTTCAGTTAGCAGGTGGTGAATTCTTCAAGACTGAGTCTTTCCCTTCAAGTTAGTGGGTTCCCTTCAGGCAAAGGGTGTGTCTAGATGTGTTAGCCAGGAACTAAGGCCTAGAAAGGGTGACTTATGGATCTCATTGGTGCCCTATCCTACTGTGGCTGAACTGGTATTCAAGGTGCAAGACAAAGGCCTCCAAACTCTTCCCTCTCCTATCCTCACACAGAAGGAAAGGGTCTCTTTTGGAGCCACAAGCTTTGAAACCTGGGGTTAGGGGAGGGGTGAGGCCAGCACTCTTTTTAGCTGCCCAAATTTGTGTCTTAGGAGGTCACATGCTCCCTCAGTCCACTGGCTCTGGGCCCAGTTCAGTACTAGGACTCATCTAAGATTTGTAGTCCTTGTGGCCTAGACAACTTATCAAGTTTAGGTCCCCAGAGCACTTTACCGCATGATGGCAAGACCTATATATAGGACCTCAAGTTCTGACAGCTGGCATCAGTGATTTTCCTCTGACTAGGACTGATTTAAATACTTCCTCCATGGACAGGTGTCAGCTGAGTTTGTGCTGGTTTTGCTTTCTGCTATAGTAGAACAGCACTGAGCTCATTGCCACACAGCTGCTGCACTCTCCCTCTCCCCAGCACATGGAATCACTCTCTTGTCCATGCCACCACTGCTCAGGGATGGGGAAGGGGTGTTGGTGGTGATTCCAGATTCCTTTTGTTATCTCTTCAGCACCTCTTTCAGTGCTATGAAGTTGAAACAAGGTACTATGAGTGCTCTCCTGATTTTTCTTTCTTATGAAGCTGTTTTTTTCATGTACATAGTTGTTAAATTGGTGTCCTTGCAGGGGTATAATTGGTAAAGCCTTCAATGCCATCATCTTGCTCTGTCTCCTGCTTCCTTTCTTGGCATGTGATCTTGGCACACATTGGCTTCCCTTCAACTTCCTCCATGAGTGGAAGCAGTATGAGACCCTCACAAGATGCAGATGCTCAATCTTGAGCTTTCTAGCTATCCAGCGTCATGAGCCAAATAAATCTGTTTTCCTTATAAATTACCCAGCCTTAGGTGCTCTTTTATAGCAACACAAAATGTACTAACACAATGTTCAAATTTCTGTTTTAGATAATGACCTTTATTTAATATTTGCATAGCTATTTTTTGGATGGAGGGTCCAATTAAGAATCTCACATTGCATATAGTTGTAATGTCTCTTTATCTTCCTTTAATACAGAAGAGTTCTTCCCCAATATCGATTTTTAAAAATATTACAGGACAATTGTCTTATAGAATGTCCTACAATCTAGATTTGTATGATTCTTTCTGCTTAATTTGATTTAGATAAAATATTCTGGGCAAGATTTCCACATATGTGACATCAATGCTTCTTCCACTTGGGAAGCAATTTATGTCAGTTTCCCCCATCATGGGTAGGGTCAAGGTTTGATCATTGGATAAGGTGGCACTTTCTGGATCTTTCCATTGTAAAAGTTCCTCTTTCACTTTGTAATAAATAAGTGGTCTTCGAGTTGATACTTTGAGTCTGGATGTCTGTTCTTAAAGCCTGTCTCAGCCTTAAAGTACTCATCAGGAAACACTGAATAGCCTTCCCTCCACAATTTCCCAAATCTTGATTACTGAGATTCTCTGCTTTGCTTTTATATCATGCTTCCACATTTAACACTAAAACAGAGGTCCTTATCTCAGAGAGAGCTGATGTATGGTTTATACTTCAGAAAAAGAATATGATATTTGGAATACACAAAATGAGAGCGGACAAGAAGACTGTGAAAATCCTTGAAATATAGGAGAACGCGTAGGAAGTTGATAGCAAATACATCCATAAATGGAGCTTTTTCTCATGGAGGAAAAAAAAAACAAAAAACTACAGACATAGGCATCACCATGCTTCTAGGTCATGATCCTCAAAATTGCTTTCCTTGGCCAAGGGAGTAGAGCACAGCTCCTATAGACTTTGGAAGTAAACAGAAGTGGTCTGAAGCCTGCCTTCTTTTCTAGTACTGGTGCCAGATCCAAGATCAGCCTTTCTGAGCCTCAGTGACTTCTTCTGTAAAACTGAAACAATAATACTTTGTCTCATATTTATAAAGTCTACAAATATAGAGAGTGCATGTAACCTTCCTGGCATGCAAGAAGCTCTCACTAAGAATTTGTTACATTACCATCCCTTAACCTATAAGCCTTGACAAAATAAGAAGTATGGAGTTTTCTCAACGGGCAACTGAAGGAAGCAAAAACCTCGCCTCAGCAGATTTGAATTAAATATTTGAATTTTCCCTTTGAGTTCTTAGAAACTTTCCAAATTGTATTTCACATTTTTTTTTTCTCATTTGTATAACTTCTAGTACTTTCTGCATGTGATTTGGTTTTAAAAGATACAACACTACCTTTTATGGTTGTTATGTATAATTGTTGTTATATTTTATATGCTCTTGTTATAAATAATGATGTGAGTTTTAATCGCTACAAGCAAATGTGAGTGGCAGTTTAGTGCAGGTGTTAAGAGAGAAGGCATAGGGTTCTTTATCCTTCACTTACTAGCAAGACCCTGAGCAAGACACAGACCTTTCTAAACATGTTCTCTCATTTGTAAAATAGGGATAAGAATCATGGCTATTCATTGAGTTTTTGTGAAATGTTAATTATAAACAAAAAACACTTAGTAGACTAGTAAGCTCTTAGTAAATGTTGGCTATTGTTATTTCTGTGGTTGGAATTTCTGTTCTGTGTTCGTTTTCTCCTTAAGCAAACTAAAGTCTGTCTATTTGATGGAGGCAGAATTAAGGGCATGCCAGAGTTATGGAGACTCCCACTCAATAGGGCAATGAAAGGTTTCTTGAATCTGAAGGGGTCATCTTTTCAGGTCTTGGGCTGTGTGGGGACATTTGAATCTTTAGGTTGTGTACAATTGCATCACCTTCACATAGGGAAAGCTCAAGTTGGAGCAGTTTTGGTGACTTTTCTTTCCATATGGAGTCTTACATATTCGCCCTTATGTATGAGTCCCAGATCATCCTGCCAGCTGAGCACCCACATCACAGAGTTGAATGGATGCAGAGCTGAGCTGCAGTTTGAATCCCAAAAGCGGCAGTCAGCACCTCTTGCGTGAAACCAAAAGCTGGAGCCTCATTTCCTGAAATAGATTGGTATTCTAGCTTTTTAATCTGCCAATCATAACACACAATTTGCAGCTAAAAATGTAAAACTAAAGTGTGTCTATCCATAAAAAAGGTAAACAATCATTCTTTAAAATGTGAAGGGTAGTTGTGTTATTATTTTTTGCAGATCTGAATTTTCTGATTTCTTAAAAAATAAATATGCTGCAAAGGTTATTCTTAAGTGACTTTGTAATGGATTCAATATGGGAGACGTGAGACTTCCGAGAGAGTTTGTACAGGTGGAGCTGCTCTGAAAGATGGGACAATTACCAGGTCAAAAGGTGAACCCTCCAGGTATGGCCTCACCTGGAAAAAAAAAAAGCCAGCTCCAGCAGGAACTCTCACCAAAAGATGAGGGATGGGAGTAGCCTTTTCTTGATTTTTTGAAAAGTCTTTGTAAACAGAATCACTCTAAAAAGAATTTTCAGGTGCTCAATAGGACTGAGAATAGGCTTAGGTAAGCAAGGAGCAAGGTACCTGGAGTGAAAAATACATGGAGGTGTCATTCTCAGGTACTGACCCTATGAAGGAGTTCAGGCATCTTTTCCAGCACATGCCTGAGAATGAGTGCTGCCTTGCACTTTGCACCCTGGGGACCTCACTTGCCTCACTGTAGTCTGTCCTGTTGCCAAGAAGAAACTCCTAACTGATTGACCCCACAGAAATGAGCCAAGTTGGATCACCACACTCAATGGTTGGATGGGTCTGGGGGAGGTGGATCCTTCTCTCTACTTTTTGAAAATCTAAACTTCATTACCAATAGCATAGAATTATTTTTCACTTGTTTTTATATGATAGTTGGTGATATGGTTTGGCTCTGTGTCCCCATCCAAATCTCATCTCTTGAATTATAATAACCATATGTCAGGGGAGGGGCCTGGTGGGAGGTGATTGAATCATGGGGGTGGACTTCTCCCATGCTGTTCTCATGATAGTGAGTGAGTTCTCATGAGATCTGGTTGTTTGGAAGTGTGTGGCACTTCCCCTTTTATTCTCTCTCTCTCTCCTGCTGACATGTAAGATGTGCTTTGCTTCCCCTTCACCTTCTGCTGTGATTGTAAGTTTCCTGAGGCCTCCTCAGCTATGCAAAATTGTGAGTCAATTAAAACTTTTTTTTTCTTTATAAATTACCCAGTCTTAGGTAGTTCTTTATCACAGTGTGAAAACACACTAATACATTTGGCATCTTTAAGTGTTTGTTGGAACTTTGTGGGGTTGGTCAGGGAAAGATAGAATAAAATACTTTACAGTTATACAGCTTGGCTTTTTGTTATAGTCTTATTAAATTACCTCTATGTGACTCATTTATCTTATGGGACCAGGAAATAGATACCAGACATTAGGATAAAGACAGCTTAAAAAATTCAGAATCTAATCAAGACTGAGGAAGTTAGCTTGAACATCAGTGAGGATTACAGATTACTGCAAGCAGATGAAAGAAATAAAAAATGGTACCCCTTGAACTCAGAAAAGATCAACCTGTATGAAGAGCTCAGACATGGGATTCTATAATAGTAACTGTGAAAAGGGCTCAGCCTTAAGCTCTCATAAACTTGAAGACACTAGAATGATTTCAACATAGTGAACCTGCCTGAACTCATTGTATAATTATAATTTTAGATGCTATCATAAGGCTGACTTCTTTGTTTAATTAGACAAATGTTCTGAAACATCGTAAATACATAAATACCAAATTATGCAAAGATTCCTTAACACAAATATATCAAAACACAAAATGGATTCTTCTTCTTCTTCTTTTTTTTTTTTGAGACGGAGTTTCTCTCCTTTTGCCCAGGCTGGAGTGCAATGGCACGATCTCAGCTCACTGCAACCTCCGCCTCCTGGGTTCAAGTGATTCTCCTGCCTCAACCTCCAGAGTAGCTGGGATTACAGGTATGTGCCACCACGCCTGGCTAAGTTTTGTATTTTTAGTAGAGACAGGGTTTCACCATGATGGCCAGGCTGGTCTCGAACTCCTGACCTCAAGTGATCCACACACCTCGGCCTCCCAAATTGTTAGGATTACAGGCATGAGCCACTGTTCCCAGCCACAAAATGGATTCTTTTACAGATTTATGATTTTAATTCTAAATCTACTTGGGTTTATAATAAATATATCCCCTGTGGTAGGCAGAATTCTAAAATGACCCACGGTGACCCACAGTTTTGTATAATCCCTTCCTATTCAGTGTGTTTAGAACCTGGTATTATGATGAGATATTACTCCTGTGATTATATTACTCATTCGTTGACTTCGAGCTAATCAAAACAGAGATTATCCTGGGTGGGCCTGACTTAATCAGGTGAGCCTTTAAAAGAAGACAAAGCATCAGAGAGATATGCTCCTGCTGACTTTGAAGATGCTGCTGACCCTTGATCAGCAAACAGCAAAAACCAGGGACTTCAGTTCTATAACCTAAAAGAATAAAATTATGTGAGCTTGGAAGAGGGGCTTGAGGTTCACATGAGAACCATAGTACTGGCAGATACCTTCATTTCAGCCTGGGAGTGCCTGAACAGAAGACCAGTTAACTTGTGCCTGCACTCCTGATCCACAGGTATTGTGTAATAGGAAACCAATATTCTCCTTATAGTGGGTTGAATTGTGTCTTCCCAAAATATATGTTGAAGTTCTAATCCCTTGTACCTGTGAATGTGACATTATTTGGAAGTAGACTTTACAGATGTGATCCTGTTAAGATAAAATTATACTGGATTAGAATGGACCCTAAATCCAATTACTGGTGCCCTTATAAGGTGAGGAAGATTTGAAGGCACAAAATATACATAGAAGGAAGATGGCCATGTGAAGATGAAGGCAGAAATGGGAGTGATGTAGCTATAAGTCAAGAAATGACAAGAATTGCTGCTCGCAACCACCAAAAGCTGAAAGAGACAAGGAAGGATTCTTCTACTCTAGAGACTTCATAGAAAGCATGGCCCTGGCAACACCTTGATTTCAGAATTTTGCCCTCCAAAACTTTGAGAATTAATTACCGTTGTAAAACAACTATATTAGTTCATTGTCATACTGCTATAAAGAAATACCTGAAACTGGGTAATTTATAACCAAAAGAGGTTATAAATTCCTGTACAGGCTGTACAGAAAGCATAGTGGCATCTTCTTCTGGGGAGGCCTCATGGAACTTACAATCATGGTGGAAGGCAAAGGGAGAGCCAACACTTTACATGACCAGAGCAGGAGAAAGAGAGAGAGTAGGAGAGACGGGGTATGTGCCACACACTTTTAAACAATCAGATCTCACAAGAACTCACTATAATGACAGCAACACCAAGGGGGGGTGGTGGTGTTAAACCATGAGAAACTGTCCCTATGATCAAATAACCTCCCATCAGTGTCTCCTACTTCCAGCATGGTGGATTACATTTCAACATGAAGTTTGGGTGAGACAGAGATCCAAACCATATCACCAACCAGTTGCAGTTACAGAAGCTTTAGAAAACTAATACACCCCCTGAAGAGATTCTATGGTACTTCTGACAGACTGGCTAGATTCTCACCAAACCCATATCCTCTTCCCAGGCACATGGCTAGACTACATTTCCCAGTCGCCTTTTACCTGACAGGACCATGTGACTAGTTCCTGCTGATGGATTGTAAACAGAGGGGCTGTGACACTTCAACGACTGAATTAAAAGAGTTACAGATTCAAAGGAATCCCTATCAAAATTACAATGTCATTTTTCATGGTAATAGATAAAAATAATCATTAAATTCCAATGGAACAACAAAATACCCCAAATAGCCAAAATAATCTCAAGATAAAAGAACAAACTGGAGATATCACCCTACCCAACTCCAAGATATAAAGATTGTAATAAAAACAACATGGAACTGGCATAAAAAGAGACTCATCAACCAATGAAATGGGATAGAAAGCCTGGAAGTAAAGCCATGTGATATAATTTGGCTCTGTTTCCCCAGCCAAATCTCATGTTGAATTGTAATTTCCAATTTTAGGGAAGGTACCTGGTGGGAGGTCATTGGATCATGGGGACAGATTTCCCCCATGCTGTTCTCATGATAGTGTGTGAGTTCCCACAAGATCTGATGATTTAAATGTGTGTGGCACTTCAATACTTGCTCTCCCTCTCTCTCTCTCTCTCTCTCCTGCTCTGCCATATGTACCTGCTTCCCCTTCACCTTCCACTATGATTGTAAGTTTCCTGAGACCTCCCAGTCATGCCTCCTGTTAAGCCTGTGGATCTGTGAGTCAATTAAACCTCTTTTCTTCATAAATTAACTAGTCTCAGGTAGTTCTTTATAGCAGTGTGAGAATGGACTAATACAGAAAATTGGTACTGGGAGTGGAGCATTGCTATAAAGATACCTGAAAATGTGGAAGTGACTTTGGAACTGGGTAACAGGCAGAGGTTGGAACAGTTTGGAGGGCTCAGAAGAAGAGAGAAAGATGTGGAAAGTCTGGAACTTCCTAGAGACTTGAATGGTTTTGACCAAAATGCTGATAGTGATATGGACAATGAAGTCTAGGCTGAGGTGGTCTCAGAAGGAGATGAGGAACTTATTGGGAACTAGAGTAAAGGTCATTCTTGCTATGCTTTAACAAAGAGACTGGCAGCATTTTCCCCCTGCTCTAGAGATCTGTGGAAATTTGAACTTGAGAGAGATAATTTAGGGTATCTGGCAGAAGAAATTTTTAAGCAGCAAAGCATTCAAGATGTGAACTGGCTGTTTCTAAAAGCATATGATCGTATGCATTCACAAAGAGATGATCTGAAATTGGAACTTACATTTGAAAGGGAATCAGAGTATTTAAGTCTGGAAAATTTGTAGCCTGACCATGTAGTAGAAAAGAAAGCCCATTTTCGGGGAGAAATTCAAGCCTGCTGCAAAAATTTGCATAAGTAAAGAGGAGTTGAATGTTAATAGCCAAGACAATGGGGAAAATGTTTCCAGGGCATTTCAGAGATCTGCACATCAGCCCCTCCCATCACAGGCCCAGAGGCCTAGGAGGAAAAAATGGTTTCATGGGCCATACCCATGGCCCACTACTCTGTGCAGCCTCAGGAGATGGTGCCCTGCATACCAGCTGCTCCAGCTCCAGCTATGACTAAAAGGGGCCCAGGTACAGCTTGGGCTTTGGCTTTAGAGGGTGCAAGCCTCAAGCCTTGGTGGCTTACATGTGGTTTTGGGCCTGTGGGTGCACAAAAGACAAGACTTGAAGTTGGGGAACTTCTGCCTAGTTTTCAGAGGATGTATGGAAATGCCTAGATGTCCAGGCAGAAGTTTGCTGCAAGGGCAGAACCCTCATGGAGAATTTCTACTAGAGCAGTGTGGAGGGGAAATATGGCTTTGGAGCCCCCATACAGAGTCCCCACTGGGGCACTGCCTAGTGGAGCTGTGAGAAGAGGGCCAACGTCCTCCAGACCCCAGAATGGTAGATTCTTGCAGACATCTTGCATAGTGCACTTGGAAAAGCTGCAGGTACTCAATGCCAGCCCATGAAACCAGCTGTTGGGGCTGTACCCTGCAAATCCACAGAGACAGAGCTGCCCAAGGCCTTGGGAGCCCACTCCTTACATTAGTGTGGCCTGGATGTGAGAAATAGAGTCAAAGAATATTATTCTGGAACTTTAAGATTTAATGACTGCCCTGCTGGGTTTGGGACTTGCATGGGACCTGTTGCCCCTTTGTTTTGGCTGATTTCTCCCATTTGGGATGGGAGCACTCACCCAAAGTCTGTACCCCCATCGTATCTTGGAAGTAACTACTTGTTTTTGATTTTGCAGGCTCTTAGGTGAAAGGTACTTGCCTAGTCTTAGATGAGACTTTAGACTTGAATTATTGGGCTAATGCTGGAATGAGTTAAGACTTTGGGGGACTGTTGGGAAGGCATAATTATGTTTTGAATATGGGAAGGACATGAGATTTGGGAGGGGCCGGGGCAGAATTATATGGTTTAGCTCTGTGTCCCCACCCAAATCTCATGTTAAATTGTAATTTCCAGTGTTGGAGGAGGTACCTAGTGGGAGGTCACTGGATCATGGGGCAGATTTCCTCCATGCTTTCCTCATGATAGTGAGTGAGTTCTCATGAGATATGATTCTTTAAAAGTGTGTGGCACTTCCCTACTTACTCTCTCTCTCCTGCTTTGCCATGATAATATGTGCCTGCTTCCCCTTCACCTTCTGCCATGATTTTAAGTTTTCTGAGCCCTCCCAGTCATGCTTCCTGTTAAACCTGTAGAACTGTGAGTAAATTAAATTAAACCTCTTTTCTTCATAAATTACCCAGTCTTATGTTATTGTTTATAGCAGTGTGAGAACAAAATAATGCACCATGCATTTATGATAAATTGCCTTTTGACAAAGATGCCAAAGGCATACAATGTGGGGAGGACAGTCTAATTAATAAATAGTGTGGGGAAAACTGGTTATCCACATACAGAAGAATGAAATTGGACCCTAACCTTGCATCACATAATGAAATCAACTCAAAAAAGATTAAAGACTTAAACATAAGACCTAAAACTGTAAAAGAACTAGAAGAAAACAGAGAGTGAGAGCTTCATGACATAGGTCAGGGCAAGGACTTTTTGAATATGACCCCAAAAGCTCAGGCAACAAAAGCCAAAATAGACAAATGGGGATAGCATCAAACTAAATAGTGTCTGCACAGAAAGAAAGGAAAAAAAAAAAGAACAACAACAGAAACTCCAATTAACAAAGTAAAGAGACAACCCACAAAGTGGATAAAAGTTATTTGCAAACTGTACATCTGATAAGTGGTTAATATCCAAAATATGTAAAGGGAGCAAGATGTCTGGATAGAAGGCTCCACCAATTGTCCCCCCAAGAAGGACACCAATTTAACAGCTATCTACACAAAAAAGCACCTTCATAAGAATCATAAATTAGGTGAGCACTCACAGTACCTGGCTTTAACTTCATATCGCTGAAAGAGGCACTGAAGAAGAGAAAAAAAGTCTTGAATCACAGACACTACCCATCCTCCATCCCTTGGCAGTAGCCATGTGGCACAGAGAGAGAATCTGTGAAGGTGGGAGAGGGAGAGCACAGCAATTGTAAGACATTGCATTGAACTCAGTATTGCCCTGTCATAGCAGAAAGCAAACTGGGCTTAACTCAGCTAATGGCTGCCCACAGAGGGAGGATTTAGACCAGCCCTAGCCAGAGGGAAATTACTCAACTCAGCAGTTGAAACTTGAGTTCTGGCAAGCCTTGCCACACTAGGCTAAAGTTCTCTGGGTCCCTAAATAAATTTGAACAGCAGTCTAGGCCACAAGGGTTGTAATTTGTAGGCAAGTCCTGGTGCTGAACTCAACTCAGCGCCAGTGAACTGGTGGGGCACATGACCTACTGAGACACCAGGTGGGACAGCTAAGGGAGTGCTTGTGACAACCCCCCCCCCCCAGCCACAAGCTACACAACTTATGGATTCAAAAGGGACCCCTTCCTTCTGTTTGAGGAGAGGCGAGGGAAAAGTAAAGAAGACTTTGTCTTGCATCTTGGATACCAGCTCAGCCACAGTAGGATAGAGAGTCAGTCAAAGATGTAAGGCCTCCTTTCCAGGACCTAACTCCCAGACAATGTCTGTAGACACACACTGGGCCAAAAAGGAATCCACTACCTTGAAGGAAGAGACCCAGTCCTGGCAGGACCCATCACCTGCTGACTAAAGAGCCTTGGGCCCTGAATAATGAGGAGTAATACCCAGATAGTATGTCATGTGCCATGGGTGAGACTCTGAGACTTCCTGGATTCAAGTGAGACTTAGCATATTCCCAACTGTGGTGTCTATGGGGCAAGACTCCTTCTGCTTGAGAATAGGGGAGGAAAAAGTATGGGAGACTTTACATGCCAGCTAAACCTCAGGGGTTGAGAGCACAAAGTAGGCTCTTGGGAACCCCAATTCCAGGACTTGGCTCTTGGACAGCATTTCTGGACCTGCCCTGGGCCAGAGGGGAGCCCATTGCCATGAAGGGTGAGTTCCGGGCCAGGCAACATATACCACAAGCTGACTGAAGAGCCTTTGGGTCTAAAGGGAACATTGGCAGTAGCGTGACAGTACTCTCTGAGGGCTTGTGGTGGTACTAGCCATGGGATGAGGCTCCTCTGCCTATGAAAAGTGAAGAAAAGATTGGGAAGAACTGCATCACATGATATGAATGCCAGCTTAGTTGTAGTGCAATAGAACACCAGGTAGACTTCTGAGGTATTGACTCCAGTTCCTGGCTCCTGGATGGCATCTCTGGACCTCCCTGGGGCCTGAGGGAACTTGCCTTCCTGAGTGGAAGGACACAAGCCTGATAAGCTTCAACACCTTCTGATTATAGAGTCTCAGTGCCTTGAATGAACATAGGTGGTAGCCAGGTAGTGATTACAGTGGACCTTGGGTGAGACCCAGTGCTGTGCTGGCCTTAGTTCTCACGCAGCACGGTCCCAGTGATGGTGGCCACAGGGATGCTTGTATAACCACATTACCAGCTCTAGATGGCTGAGAACAGAAACAGAGACTTTGTTTGGGAGGAAGTAAGGTCAGAGAACAAGTGCCTGCCTAGTAATCCAGAGAATGCCTCTGGATCTTATTCAAGACCACCAAGATAGTACCTCTATAAGTCTGCAAGAACCACAGTGTTACTGGGCTTGGGGTGTCCCCTAATGCAGATATGGCTTAGAACATAATACTAAAGTCCTTTTGAAGACCTTGAAAGTCTTCCTCGGAAGGGCAGGTAAAACAAGCTTAGCCTGCAAAGACTACAATAAACACCTAACTCTTCAATGCCTTTACACAGACAAATATCTCTCAGTACCGAGACCATCTATGAAAACATGACATCACTAAATCAACTAAACAAGGTACAAGGGACCAGTTGTGAAGAAACAGATATGTTACCTTTCAGACAGAGAATTCAAGGTGGCTGTTTTAAGGAAACTCAAAGATATTCAAGACAACACAGAGAAAGAATTCAGAATTCCATGAGATAACTTTAACAAAGAGATGGAAATAATTAAAATGAATCAAGCAGCAATTCTGTGGCTGTAAAATGCAAATGACACACTGAAGAATGCATTAGACTCTTTTAATAGCAGAACTGATCAAGCAGAGGAAAAAAATAATGTGCTTGAAGATAGCCTATTTGAAAATAATCAATCAGAGATGACAAAAGAAAAAAGAATAAAAATAATGAAGCATTCCTACAGGATCTAGAAAATAGCCTCAAAAGGGCAAATCTAAGAGTCATTGACCTTAAAGAGGAGGTAGAGAAAGAGATAGGGGTAGAATGTTTATTCAAAAGGATGATAACAGATAATTTCCCAAACCTAGAGAAATATATCAATATCTGTGTACAAGGAGGTTATAGAACACTAAGCATATTAACCCAAAGAAGACTACCTCAAGGCATTTAATTATTAAGCTGCCAAAGGTCAAGGATAAAGAAAGGATATTAAAAGCAGCAAGACAAAAGAAACAAATCACATACAATGGAGCTCCAACATATCTGGCAGCAGCCTGTTCAGTGGAAACCTTACAGGCCAAGAGAGGATGACATGATATATTTAAAGTGCTGAAGGAAAAAAAAAACTTTTACCCTAGAATAGTATATCCAGTGAAAATATCCTTCAAACATGAAGGAGAAATAGTCTTTCCCAGAGAGCCAAAAGCTGAGGGACATCATCAACACCAGACTTGTCCTACAAGAAATGCTAAAGGGAATACTTTAGTCAGAAAGAAAAACACATTAATGGGCATAAGAAATCATATGAAGGTAGAAAACACTCTGCTAATATTAAGTACACAGAAAAACACAGAGTATTATAACCCTGTAACTGTGCTGTGTAAAGTACTCTTAAGAAGAAAGACTAAATGATGAACCAATCAAAAATAATAACTACAACAACTTTTCAAGACATAAATAGTACAATAAGATGTAAATAGTCACAACATAAGTTAAAAAGTAGGGGGATGAAGTTAAGGCATAGAGTCTTTATTTGTTTTCTTTTTGCTTGTTTATGTAAGCAGTGTTAAGTTGTTATCAGCTTAAAATAATGAGTTATAAGATAGTATCTGCAAGCCTCACGGTAACCTTAAATGAAAAAAATATGTATGACAGATACAGGAACCAAAGAAATCAAGAAATTATGTTATACCACCAGATGAAATCACCTTCACTAAAGGGAAGGCAGGAAAGAATGAAAAAAGGAGAAGAAGATCACAAAGAAACCAGAAAACAAATAACAAAATGGCAGAAGTAAGTCCTTACTTATCAATAACAGCATTAAATGTAAATGGACTAAAATTTCTAATCAAAAGACATACCGTGGCTGAATGGGTGATAAAAAAAAAAGGGAACCCAATGATCTATTGCCTACAAAAAACACACTTCAACTCTGAAGACACACATAGACTGAAAATAAAGGGATTCAAAAGATATTTCATGCCAATGGTAACAAAAACAGAGCACATGTACCTATACTTATATCAGACAAAAGAGGTTTCAAGAGAAAAACTAACAAGAGACAGAGGAGGTCACTAATGATAAAGGGGTAAATTCAGCAAGAGATATAACATTGTGAATATATATGCACTCAATACTGGAGCACCCAGATATACAAAGAAAATATTATCAGCGCTAAAGAGAGAGAGAGGCCTCCATACAATAAGAGCTGGAGACTTCAACACCCCACTTTCAGCATTGGACAGATCTTCCAGACACAAAATTAACCAAGAAACAACGGGCTTAATCTGCACTATAGACCAAATTAATCTAATTATATTTACAGAACATTTCATCCAAGAGCTTCAGAATACACATTCTTTTCCTCAGCACATGGAACATTCTCATGGAGACACCATATGTTAGCTCACAAAACAAGTATTAAAACATTACAAAAAATTGAAATAGTATCAAGCATCTTCTCTGACTACAATGGGATAAAACTAGAAATCAATAACAAGAGGAATTTTGGAAACTATACAAATACATGGAAATCAACCAATATGCTGCTGAATGACCAGTGGGTCAATAAAAAGTTAAGAAAAAGCTAAAAAAGTTTCTTCTGCTGCTGAGAGACCAGTGGGTCAATAAAAAATTAAGAAAAAAGTAAAAAAATTTCTTGAAACAAATGATTATGAAAACACAACATACCAAAATCTATGGGATATAGCAAAAACAGTACTAACTGAGAAGTTAATAGCTATAAGCACCTACATCTAAAAAAGAAGAAAAATTCAAATAATGTAACAATCTATCATAACAAACTAGGAAAGGAGAGTAAACGAAACCCCAAATTAGTAGAGGAAAAGAAATAATAAAGACCAGGGCAGAAATAAATGAATTTGAAATGAAGAAAATAATATGAAAGGTCAAGGAAACAAAAAGTTGGGGTTTTTTTTTTGAAAAGATTAACAAAATTGACATACCCTTCATGAGACCAAATAAGAAAAAAAGAGAAAAAAATCCAAATAAATAAAATCAGAGGTGAAAAAGGAGATATTACAACTGATACCACAGAAATGGAAAGGATCACTAGTGGATACTATGAGCAACTATAGGCCAATAAGTTGGAAAATCTAGAAAAAATGGATAAACTCCTGGACACATGCAACCTACCAAGACTGAACCATGAAGAAATCCAAAACCCAAACAAACCAATAACAAGTAACAAGATCAAAGCTGTAATAAAAAATCTCCCAGCAAAGAAATGTCTGGGACCCAATGGCTTCAGTGCTAAATTCTGCCAAACATTTAAAGAAGAATAAAAAGCAATCATATTCTGACTAACCAAAAAAATAAAAGAGGAGGGAATACTTCCAAACTGATTCTATGAGATCATTGTTAGCCTGATATCAAAACCAGACAAAGACACATCAAAAAAAAAAAAAAAAGAAAAAAGAAAAAAAGAAAACTACAGGCCAGTATCGTGTATAAATATGGATGCGAGAATCCTTAGCAAAGTACTAGCAAATGGAGTTCAACAGCACATTAAAAAGATCACTCATCATGACCAAGTGAGACTTATCCCACCAATGCAAGGATGGTTCAAAATATACAAATCCATCAATGTGGTACCTCATATGAATGGAATGAAGGATCAAAATCAAATGATCATTTCAGTTGATGCTGAAAAAAGTATTTGATAAAATTAAACATCCCTTTATGATAAAAAAGTTAAAAAATCCTGAGGATAGAAGGAACATATGTCAACATAATAAAAGCCAAATATGACAGACCAACAGCCAGTATCATACTGAATGGGAAAGAAACTGAAAACCTTTCCTCTGAAATTTGGAACATGACAAGGATCCCCACTGTCACCACTGTTATTCAACACAGTACTGGAAGTCCTAGTTAGAGCAGACAAGAGAAAGAAAGAAAGGGCATCCAAATTGGAAAGGAAGAGGTCAAATTATCCTTGTTTGCAGACAGTATAATCTTAGAAGTGGAGAAAAACTAAAGAGTCTACCAAAAAAATAAAAACCTATTGGAACTGAAAAGCAAATAAGGACAGTTGCAGGGTTCAAAATCAACATACAAAAATCAGTAGCATACATATATGCCAACACTAAACAATCTGAAATAGTAATTAAAAAAGTAATTCCATTTTTAGTATCTACAAATAAAATACCTAATAATTAACTAAAGAAGTGAAAGATCTCTATAATAAAAACTATAAAACATTAATGCAAGAAATTGAAGAGGACACAATAAAATGGAAAGATATTCTATTTTCATGGATTGGAAAAATCAGTACTATAAAAATGTCTATACTATCCAAGGCAATCTACAGATTTAATGCAATACCTGTCAAAATGCCCATGACATTCTTCCCAGAAATATAAAAAGTAGTCCTAAAATTTATATGAACCACAAAAGATGCAGAATAATAAAGACTATCCTAAACACAAAGAAAAAAATTGGAGAAATCACAGTATCTGACTTTATACTACAGAACTATAGGAACTAAAATGTCATGATGCGGGCATAAAAACGGACACATAAATCTGTGGGACAGAGTAGAGAACCCAGAGAGAAATCCATTAATCTACAGTGAACTCATTTTCGACAAAAGTGTGAAGAACATACACTGGGGAAAGGACAGTCTTTTCAATAAATGGTGCTGAGAAAACTGGATATCCATATGGAAAAGAATGAAACCAGACTTCTAACTCTCTCCATATACAAAAATCAAATCAAAATAGATTAAAGACTTAAATCTAAGATCTCAAACTGTGAAACTCTTGCAAAAAAACATTGAGGAAAATCTGCAGGACATTGGTCTGTGTGAAAATTTCTTCAGTAATACACCACAAGCACAGGCAGCCAAAGTAAAAATGGACAAATGAGATCACATTAAATTAAAAAGCTTCTGCATGGCAAAAGAAAAGGACACAATCAACAAAGTTAAGAGACAACCCACAGAATGAGATAAAATACTTTCAAACTACCCATCTGAGAACAGATTAAATAACCAGAATACCTAAGGAGCTCAAACAAATTTACAGGAAAAAGCTAATAATACAATTTAACAATGGGGAACAGATCTGCATAGATGTTTTTCAAAAGAAGACATAGCAATGACCAACAGGTATATGAAAAGGTGCTCGACATCACTGAGCATCAGAGAATTGTATATCAAAAACTACTATGAGGTATCGTCTCACCGCAGTTAAAATGGCCTTAATCCAAAAGTCAGGCAATAACGAATGCTGGCGAGGATGTGAAGAAAAGGGAACCCTCATATATTGTTAGAGGTAATGTTAATTAGTATAACTAGCATGGAAACCTGTTTGGAAGTTCCTCAAAAATCTAAAAATAGAGATACCGTACAATCCCACTCCTAGGTATATACCCAAAAGAAAGGAAATCAGTATACTGAAGAGATAGCCACACTCCCACGTTTATTGCAGCACTTTTCACAATGACCAACAGTTGGAAGCAATCTTAGCATCCATCGATAGATGAATGGGTACAGAAAATTTGGTACACATACACAACAGACTACTACTCATCCATAAAAAGAATGAGATCCTGTCATTTGCAACAACGTGGATGAAACTGGTGGTCATTATGTAAAGTGAAAATAAGCCAGGCACAGAAAGACAAACTTCACCTGTTCTTACTTATTTTTGCTAGCTAAAAACTAAAACAGTTGAATTCATGGAGATACAGAGTAGAAACATGGTTACCAGATATTAGCAAGGGTTGTGGGTTTGAAGGACAGGGATTGGGGAGAGTTAATGGGTACAAAAAATAGAAAGAATGAATAAGATCTGGTATTTGCTAGTTCAACAAAGTGACTATAATAAAAATTAATTTAATTATACATTTAAAAATAACTAAAAGAGTATAATTGGATAGTTTGTAACACAAAGGATAAATGATTGAGGTGATGGATACTCCATTTACCTGGATGTGATTATTACACATTGCATGCCTGTATCAAAATATCTCATGCAACCCATAAATATATCCACCTACTATGTACCCACAAAAATTAAACATTAAAATTAAAAACAAAACAAACAAAATATACAAGGAACAACTCAACAGCAAGAAAACAAGTAACCAATTTCTTCAATGGGCATGGACCTGAATAGACATTTATCAAAAGAAGACATATAAGTGGCCAACGGGTTCATGAAAAAATGTTCAATGTCACTAACCATTTTCTTTCTTTTTATTAATATTATTATGCTTTAAGTTCTAGGATACATGTGCACAACGTGCAGGTTTGTTACATATGTATACATGTGTCATGTGGGTGTGCTGCACCCGTTAACTTGTCATTTACATTAGATATATCTCCTATTGCTATCCCTCCACCCTCCCCCCAACCCACAACAGGCCCCGGTGTGTGATGTTCCCCACCCTGTGTCCAAGTGATCTCATTGGTCAATTCTCACCTATGAGTGAGAACATGCGGTGTTTGGTTTTCTATCCTTGCAATAGTTTGCTCAGAATTATGGCTTCCAGCTTCATCCATGTCCCTACAAAGGACATGAACTCATCCTTTTTATGGCTGCATAGTATTCCATGGTGTATATGTGCCACATTTTCTTAATCCAGTCTATCATTCATGGCTATGTCACTAATCATTTTCAAATTAATACCACAACAAGATGTCACCTCACACCTTTTATAATGGCTTTTATCAAAAAGATGAAAGACAAGTGTTGGCAACAATGTGGAATTAAGGGAACCTTAACACACTCTTGGGAATGTAGATTAATACAGCCATTATAGAAAATGACGTGGAGGTTCCTCAAAAAACTTTAAATATAACCACCATATGATCCAGTAATTCCACTTCTGAGAATGTATTCAAAGGAATTGGAATCAATATGTCAAAAGGATATCTGCACTTTCATGTTCATTTCAGCATTATTCATAATAACCAAGTTATAGAAACAACCTAGGTGTCTAGAAAGATAAATACTGCATGATCTCACTCATGTGTGGAATCTAAAAATAGTTAAATTCATAGAAGTAGATGATAGAGTGATGATTACCAGAGGCTGAGGAGGGGGGACAGAGAGAATGGGCAGTTGAGGGTCAAAGGATACAATGTTTCAGTTAGGAGGAATAAGTTTTGATATCTATTGCACAGCTGGGTGACTATAGTCAATAATGATGTATGTTTCAAAATAACTGAGAATAAATGTCAAATGTATCACCACAAAAAAATGTTAAATAAGTGAAGTGATGGATATATTAACTTGAGTTAATCATTCCACATTATATACATATATCAAAACATCATATTGTACCCCATAAATATAATAGTTATAATATATTAGATAAAAATAATATTAGTAAAACAGTAAAAAAATACACTCTGGTAATTAAAAACTGGTGTGCTTTGTCCAGGCTCTGTCTCTTCTCATTCCATAGTGACCTCAGAGGCCATGTGTTGATAGTGACAGCCCCAAAAGACTAAATAAGCTTGGATCTCCAAGTCTTTGCTTAGAGGAAAACCACAGGCCAGGAAAATCTTCATTGGACTTCTTATGAGAGAGAAATAAATTTATATTGCGCTAAGCCACTGATATTTGGAGGTTTGTGAATCACCCCATTACCTCATCCCAAAGAAGTTTTGACTGTTGATACTATGTGGTGTCCAGAGATATCAGCTGGGATGTGAAGTCTAGACTTTCAGACAGACAAGTCAATTTTTCTCTTGACCTTGACTGCCACGCCGAGCTCTCTTTTTACACTCATAGTGTCTTGTACTACATAATTTAAGGAAGGAATGACCATGTAGACCGTGTCCCTGATTTGTGTCTAATTACCAAATCAGCCTAATTATTACCAAATTCTTCTATCTACTCGTGGACTCCTGAAACCTCAGGCTGCTCCTTCCTTGGACAAAAGTTGTTCTCTAAATTTTTGTGTTCATATTTATGGGGCATATGTGATATTTTGTTATATACATAGAATGTGTAATGATCAAGTCAGTATTTGGGGTATCTATCACCTCAAATATTTATCATTTCTATGTGCCGGTAATATTTCAAGTCTTTTAGCTGTTTTGAAATAAACAATACATTGTTGCTAAGTATAGTAACCCTACTCTGCTATCAAACATTAGAACTTATTCCTTCTATTTAACTGTACGTTTGTACCCATTAACCAGGCTCTCTTCATCCCTCCTATCCCCACACCACCCTTCCTAGCTTCTGGTATCTATCATTCTACTCTCTATCTCCATGGTATCAACTTTTTTACCTCCCACATATGAGTGAGAACATTGGTCTTTCTGTGCCTGGCTTATTTCACTTAACATAGTGACCTCCAGTTCCATTCATGTTGCGGCAAATAACATGATTTCATTCTTTCTTATGGCTGTAGAGTATTCCACATTTTCTTTATCCATTTGACTGTTGATGGATACTTAAGTTGATTCCATATTCTTGTTGTTGTGAATAGTGCTGCAATAAACACCGGGGTGCAGGTATACCTTTGATATACTGATCTTCTTACCTTTGGATAAATACCCAAGAGTGGGATTACTGGATCATATGGTAGTTCTATTTTAAGTTTTTTGAGAAATCTCCATACTGTTTTCCACAGTGGCTATACTAATTTATGCTCCTGCATAGTGTATAAGAATTCCCCTTTTCTCCACATCCTCACCAGCATGTTTTTTTTTTTTTTTTTGTCTTTTTAGTAATAGCCATTATAACTAGAGTAAGGTAATATCTCACTGTAGTTTTGATTTGCACTTTCCTGCTGATTAGTGATGTTGAGCATTTTTTCATGTATAACTTGGCCATTTGCATGTCTTCTTTTTTTAATTTCTCTCATCTTCATTTTTATTTAAAAAAACAAAACAAAACAAAACAAAAAACAAAGTCACCACCAACCACATGACAACTGGCCAGACAAGGCCTTGCTTCCCTTCCTCCTTCGGGTCCCCTGGGCCTCGTCAGCAGGGTCAGGGAAGCAATCGGCACTGATGTTAGCTTTGCCCAAAGGGAGTATTACAAGAGAGGCTCGGGAAAGGGAAGGAAACCTGGACAGGCTTTTCAGCATTGAGAAATCACTTAAAACGGATTTGCTTTCAGTGACTGGTATGTCTGAAATGCAGGGAGGGAAGACCATGCTGTCAACAATCATAATTCGCTTTTTACAGGTTGACTCCAGCGAGCGTTGGGTCGGAATTGCGTCTTAAGGAAGGAGAATAGTTTCACGAGCTTGCTCAGCTCTCCTGGAACAAAGACGAAGGTGCTACATGTTGTTTGTTAGGCTTATACTACAGCGGGTTTGGGGCTGCAGGTCTGAAGTCCTTGTTAGGGCATTTAGTGCTGGTGAGAAGGGTGGGCCCCAGCCTTGGACGCTGAAGTCCTCTAAAGACAAGGCAGAGACACAGCCTCAGATCCCCGTCACCTTCCACTGAATAAGGGAGATGGGGAGGAGGTCTCAGCGGTTGGCCTCCTGCAAGCCCAGATGCCTGCCAGCCTGGGCCTGCTTCCTTAGCGCTGTGAGAGCTTGTGTCTGGTGAGTAGAGAGGAGCAAGTGTGGTCCCTGTAGGGCTGACTCCGCGCAGGGCTCCCCAGCTTTGGGCTTGGGGGCGACCCTGCTCTGCGACCCAGCGGCGGCTTCAGCCCCAGGGGGAGCTGTGGCACGCACTGCTGCCTACTCCTCGCCAGTCCTGATAGCTGAAGAAGGCGCTCACTCCGTAGGCGACCATCACCAAACACGCAAAGAACGAGGCAACTGCACGCTGGTTATACGGCTGCGTGCCCTTTAGGTACGTCAGGTCAACTGCCGCAGAGCAGGCAATGAAGGCGGTGACATAGAGCATGGCGGCAATGATGTTAAAGATCATTAACACTAGTGGCCAGGGCGCCTTGTACAACTTCATGTGCAGCTGAAACAGGTAGAGGTTGAATAAGACGATTGTCACCAGCCAGAGGAAGACAGAGACGAACATCACCCAGCCATAGGCCGGGTACAGGTGGTACGGGGTGTCTGCAATCAGGGCCCACACCAGCAGCCCCAGCACCAGCTGCAGCAGCATGAACACCCTGAGGCGGGAGCGCACGAAGCCCAGGTCCATGCGCAGCGTGGACGCAGAGGCTCCGGCGCCCTGGGCAAGATTGCTAGTCCACGTGCTCACTTTTGACTGGAACTCGGCCATGGCGGCTCCACTCAACTCTCTAGGTCGCTCCTGCCACTGTCGCCGCCCCTCCAGTGGTGGGTGCCGGTTCCCGCGCCGCTCTTCCCAGAGGCTCCCTATCCCGTTGTGGCCCGTGACACTGCAGGAGGCCGTATGTCTTTTGAGAAATGTCTATTCATGTTCTTTGCCCACTTTTTAATGGGATTATCTCTGTGTGTGTGTGTGTGTGTGTGTGTGTGTGTTTAAACTGTTGTTTGAGTTCCTTGTATATTCTAGATATTAGTCCCTTGTCAGATGAATAGTTTGCAAATATTTTCTCCCATTAACAGGTTGTCTCTTCACTCTGTTGTTTCCTTTGCTGTGCAGAAGCTTTTTAGTTTAATATAGTTACATTTGTCTGTTACTATTTTTGTTGTCTGTGCTTTTGAGGTCTTAACCGTGAAATCTTTGCCTAGATCAATGTCCTAAAGTATTTTCCCTGTTTTCTTCTAGTATTTTTTAGAGTTTCAGTCTTATATTTAAGTCTTTAAGTTCTCTTGAGTTGATTTTTGTATGTAGTGAGAGATGGGGATTGAGTTTCATTCTTCTGTACGTGGATATCCAATTTTTCCAACACTATTTAGTGAAGAGGGCGTCCTTTACCCAATGTAGGTTCTTGGTTTCTTTACCAGTATGGAAGTTTTAACTTTTACATCTTGAGACACTTGAAAGTCTTCATGTTTTGGTTCAAATACTTTAACCTTGACACAATTTTCCATTTTTTTTACACAATTCTTACAAATTTTAAAATGATATCTGGATAAATTTCTCATAACCTGTCTGACCGCTTGCCCATAATTTTAAGGCCATTAATATGCTAGGACATTTAAGAAAACTTTAAGATTCACTATACTTTTAATTTGTTATGTGCATAGGAATTGATTAAGTGCTTGGAAGGTTTTATTTGTTTGTCAGATATATAAGGGGCTTAAAAAGTACATTGAGAATGCATGCCTATAATCCCAGCTATTAAGAAGGCTGAGGTAGGAGGATTGCTTGAGTCTGGGAGTTTGAGATCAGCTTGGGCAACGTAGCAAAATCCCATCTCAAAAAAATAAACTAAAAAAAGTAAATTAAATTATTCCATCCCCTTACAGGCAGTTGAAAATGCAGAAGGGTACTTAATTATATGGGACAAATGTCAGTCAAAAATATTTGCATGATTGTTAAACTTTACTAGATTTAATAACGGAATAATACAATTTGTAGGTTGAACTTAAAAGCTTAGAATAAACTAGGTTTGGAATTTGTATCTGTAATAAATAAGTCACTTATTATAAACTCCCTCACCTGAGAGCAAAACATTTTCTGCAAACAAACAAAAAATCTCATATTATAGATAAAAAACCAACCAACCAAACAAACAAAAAAGAGCCAGTTCCACACCACACAGTAGATAGCTTTGAACCTGCTCTGAGTTGGGGAATTAGATAATCAAGAGTTTGAGAATACTGTGTAGAATAAGGGTAATGGACCCTGACCAGGGTTTGAGAAACTCCTCAACAGAGAAAGAACATGAAATTTAGTGCATATAAAAGATGTGGTATATTTAGACCAGAATAATCATCATGAATGTTTGTTAAAAATAGGATCCTGAGTCTGTGATTCTGATTCCATGGATTGGAGGTGGAATTCTGGTCATCCAGAGTGTTTAATACAATGGTTCTCACAGGGTGGTCCATGGACCAGCAGCGTCAGCATCACCTGGAAATTTATTAGAAATGCAAATTATTGGAATCTCTTAATTCCCAGTGTGTAAGATTCTCTAATAATCTGTTTGAACAAGCCCTCTAGTTGACTTTGATGCTCACTACAATTTGAGAACCACCAGTTTAACAGATGATTCAGTTGAGTCTTACGATTGGATGAGTTTTTCAAACACTACTGCAAGTGACAGAAAATTCAGGGCTTGACCTCCTTATTGAAATGGTCGGTTGAAGTTCACAGAATGTGGCAGTTTATTGCTAAAGGCATCTTAGGGCAAGTCTTTAATGGAGGAATCTACAAAAACAGCAAACAGTTGGTTGAAAATAATTGAGCCCATGGCATGGAATAAGAATTACATATAGTTAACAATTAACTTACACATACCAAATTTAAATGATTCAGCAGAGTTCTGAAATTAATCTGTCTATATACATATTTTTAACAAAAAGTGGTTTGTCTTGGCCAGATATGTCTGAAAACCTTGCTTCTGTTCAGATTCGGTCCAAATCTCTCTACTTAGGATTTGTTGATCCTTTTTCACATTCTTTGTAGTCCTTACCCAGCACTGAGCTGCTATTTCTGAAACTGCAGTTAAGGCTCCCGGCTCCGACTTATATTAAGATACTTCCTCTAATGTTCTTTGCCGATTTGAGCCAGCTATTATTTAGGAATGGCTTCTCTGTTTGCCTGGCTTAGTGGTTGTCTCCCTCTCTGAGGAATCTCTGTCTACTGCTTCTCAGTGCTGCCAATACTTCCTGGCTTCATGTCCTCTCAACACCTTCATTTTTCAGTTTTCAGATTAAATATGAGCTAGAAGGAGGTCATCCATTGGGTAGACCCATGGCATTTCCTATTATCACAATGTAGCCTATTGGATGAGGCAGTCTGCTTAATTTTTAATGATTTTTTTGTGTGTGAATTAATGCAAGTGCATGACTGTGACAGACTGACTATTTAGAAGCCTTTGAAAATTTCATCTTGGTTGTGTTACATATAATTAAAATAGCCATGTACATGAGTGCATCTATTGTACATACCTGCAAAGCATGAGGTTTGGAAGTGCAATGAGATGCTGGAGATAAATCTTGGAAATGCCACTGTTATCTGACAATTCATAATTCTGTAAAGGATGAGGAAGTCGTAAGTAATTGTACTGGAATAAGTAACTGTTTCTGCAGCATTGCCATGTGTTTCCCACATGGGCTCATTGAACAGGAAGATTGTACTCCTAAGGGCAGGACTGCCCTTAATATTTGCAGAGCTTAAGGCAAGAAGATCGGTGGAGCCCCACTCCCCAAGCCATGCAGCCCCTATCTCCGTTTCTTTCCACCTCTGGCTCTGTCCTGAACCACTAGGAGCCTTTGGTGGCTATTCTAGACCGTGTGACTAAATTCCATCACCCCTATCACCCCAACCAGCAGTCACCCCGTAGCACAGTTTTCTCTCAGAATAATGGATCCAAAAGACAGAACTGCATAGGTACTGGAAGTGGCTTGGAAATGTTGGGCAGGGAATCTCAGGGTCCTGAGATCCAGAGCTTGACCTCGATGGGGAGATGTGGGCTTTGAGTGGATATGGCCCTTTGGTCCTATGGATTTCTTGCCTCATGTGAAGGGCACACTGGAGGAGATATAGTGCAGGGCCTTCTAAACTTTTGAGTCCGACTTGCTTGCCACGATCAGGAATGTGTGATATAAGATGGCATGAAATAAGTGTAGACCTCCCCATAGGTGAGGGACCTAGGTGAGGACCCTAGTTTCCCAGGTCTAATGGTAATACTGGTTATGGAATCCAAAGATGGAGAAGATTAATTTGTCAACAAGGGCGTGTCATGATTGTGGGAACTACACCAGATTCCTTACAGTACTCTTTGTCTTGTGTTTAGATGTCTAATTTTTACCAGTAGCCATGATCAGTTAATGTGGAATCCCAAATCATTATGCTCCCATTTCTCCTTTCTTATATTGCCTACACCCACCTGCTGGAATCTCCCATAGCAATTCGATTTTGCTATTATTTATGCTTTGCAATTTTTAATCAGTCTTTGGAGTTAGAATGTCCCAAAATTCTTTGGGATTTTGAAATGCTTCACGGGGGAAAAATGAGTTTAGTGGTTAAGTAAGTTGAGGGAATTAAGCATGTGTCATCTCCCTGGCCTGGTGACTTAAAATATAGCTTAACATAATAAAGGCTCCGAGAATTTGTGCAGTAAAGAAATCTGTTTCACTTTACTTAACTCATTGATTCCTACATGTATTTGAAAATAGACTCCCACACCTTTTATGCCAAAGAAATAATTATTGGTAGTTTCTGTCTTAAAAACTTAAACTAAGGCTTTCATTCATTCGATACTTATTTACTATCCCAATGACTGGACTAGAAGTACAAAGGTAAACAAAATAAGACTCTGCTTTTGGGGAGCCGTTAATCATTTTACCAGTGTCTTCACATGTTGATTCCATTTATGTTTGGGAAAAGTTTAGTTTTTTTTTTTAGGAATCTTAGTTCCGTTATAACTTGAGGTCAGCTGCTATTTAGATGGCTGGAGAAATGCTTGCCTGTCAGAGAGTGTCTATTGCTGATTATATTTTCCAATGTGCTCTGCATGTGAAATATACCTTTGAATTAGAAAATCAGAGACTCCTTTTATCTTGGGTCTGATGTGGGCCATCCCAAATACCCAGGGTACCTTAGGGCTGAGGTAATCCAGTACTCCCTCCCAGGATGTGTTGTATCGCATTTATTGATTTGGTATGTTGAAACATCATTGCATCCCTGAAATAAATCCCATTTGATTATAGTGAATAATTACTTTTATATGCTGTAGAATTTTGTTTGCTAGTATTTTTTAGGATTTTTGCACCTATGTTCATCAGGGATATTGACCTGTAATTTTCTTCTCTTATAATGTCCTTGTCTGAATTTGGCCTCAAAGAGTTTTGAAGTATTCCCTCCTCTAGTATTTTTTGGAAGAGTTTGAGAATGATTGTTATTAGTTTTCCTAAATGTTTGGTAGAATTCAGCAGTGAAGTTATGAGGTCCTGGGCTTTTCTTTGATGGGAGGCATTTGATTCCTGATTCAATCCTTTACTTATGTTGGTCTCTTCATATTTTTTATATCTGTATAATTCAGTCTTGGGAAATTGTATGTATCTAGGAATTTATCCATGATTTCTACATTATTCAATTTGTT
Organism: Papio anubis; assembly: GCF_008728515.1. NCBI lineage: Eukaryota > Metazoa > Chordata > Mammalia > Primates > Cercopithecidae > Papio > Papio anubis. The sequence goes on along the minus strand of NC_044996.1, from coordinate 100,050,906 downwards.
GCCACATAAGTATTCATGGTAATCTCTTATGAGCATTCATATTTTTGTGGTATCAGTTGTAATTTCCCCTCTTTTACTTCTGATTTTATTGTGTCTTTTCTATTTTTTTCTTAGTTAAGCTAAAGGTTTATCAACTTTGTTTATCTTTTCTAAACACCAACTCAGTTTTCTTGATATTCCCTACTGTTTTTCTAGTCTCTATTTTATTTATTTCTACTCTGATCTTTGTTATTTCCTTCCTTTTGCTAACTTTGGGCTTAGTTTTTTGTTTTTTCTTTAGTTTCTTAAGGTGTAATATTATGTTATTAGGCATTTATTGCTGTAAATTTTCCTCTTAGAACTGCTTTTGATGCATCCCACAAGTTTTTGTATTTTGTGTTTCCATTATTGTTTTTGTCTCAGGATATTTTTTGATTTCCCTTTCTTAATTTTAATTTTATTTGTAAACGTGTATTTTAGGTTCAGGGATACATGTGCAGGTGTGTTATATAGGTAAATTGCATGTCATGGGGTTTTGGTGTATGGATGATTTCAGGTAATAAGCATAGCACCCAATAAGTAGTTTTCAATCCTCACTCTCCTCCCATTTTCCACCCTTAAGTAGGCCCTGGTGTCTGTTGTTCGCTTCTTAGTGTCCATATGTACTCAATGTTTAGCTCTCACTTATAAGCGAGAGCGTGTGGTATTTGGTTTTCTGTTCCAGTGTTAGTTCACTTAGGGTAATGGCTTCCAATTTTATCCATGTTGTTGCAAAGGGCATGATCTTATTCTATTTTATGGCTGTGTAGTATTCCATGGTGTCTATGTACCACATTTTTAAAAAATCCAGTCTACCATTGGTGGGGATTTAGGTTGATTCCATGTCTTTGCTATTGTGAGTAGTGCTGTGATAAATATATGGGTGCATGTGCATTTATGGTACAATGGTTTATGTTCCTTAGGGTGAATACCCAATTATGGGATTTCTGGGGCAAATGGTAATACTGTTTTAACTTCTTTCAGAAATTGTGAAACTGCTTTCCACAGTGACTGAACTAATTTATATTCCCACCAGAAGTGTATAAGCATTTTGATTTCTTCTTTGACCCATTGGTTGTTTAGGAGTATGTTGTTCAATTTCCACATACTTACGGATTTTCAAAATTTATCCTCTTATTGGTTTCTGTATTAATACCATTGTGGTCAGAAAAGGTAGTTAACATGATTTTGATCCTCTTAAATTTGTTCAGACATGTTTTGTGGCCTAACATATGACCCATTCTGGAGAATGTTCTGTGTGTGCTTGAGAAAAATGTGCATTCTGTTACGTTTGTATGGAATGTTCTGTATATATCTGTTAGGTTCATTTGGTCTAAAGTGTAGTTCAAGTCAAATGTTTCCTTATGAATTTTTTTTGAAACAGAGTTTTTCTTTGTTAGCCAGGCTAGAGTGCAGTGGCATGATCTCGGCTAACTGCAACATCTGCCTCCTGGGTTCAAGTGATTCTCCTGCCTCAGCCTCCTGAGTAGCTGGTATTACAGGTGCACACCACCATGCTTGGCTAACTTTTTGTATTTTTGGTAGAGACGTGGTTTCGTCATGTTGGCCAGGCTGGTCTCAAACTCCTGACTTCAAATCATCCATCGTCCTCGGCCTCCCAAAGTGCTGGGATTACAGGTGTGAGCCACTGAGCCCAGCCTCCTTATTAATTTTTGTCTAGATGATCAGTCCATTGTTGAAAATGGGGTACCGAAGTCCCCTACTATTACTGTATTGCAATCTATCTCTCCTTTCAGATCCTTTAACATTTCTTTTCTACATTAAGGTGCTCCAATGTTGGGTGTGCATATGTTTACAATTGTTATATCCTCTTGATGAATTCATCCCTTAATCATTATATAATGACCATCTTTGACTCTTTTTCGCTTAAAGTATATTTTGTCTCATATGGGTATAACTACAGCTATTATCCTTTGGTTTCCATTTACGTGGAATGTCATTTCCTATTCCCTTACTTTTAGTCTATATGTGCTCTTCAAGGCGAGGTGAGTCTTTTATAGGTAGTATATAGTTGACTTTTCTGGCCACTCTATGTCTTCTTATTGAAAAATTTAATTCATTTACATCAAAAGTAATTATTTGTAGGTAAGGATTTACTACTACCATTTTGCAATTTGTTTTCTGGCTGTTTTGTGTATACTTTGCTTCTTTCTCTTTTGCTGTCTTGCTTTCTGATTTGATAATTTTCTTTAATGATATGCTTTGAATCCTTTCTATTTATGTTTTGTACATCTACTGTAGATTTCTTTTTGTGATTATCAAGAGACTTACATGAAATATCTTTTTTTTTTTTAAATGGTTGGTAGAACTCATTGTTTTTTGTTTATTATACTTTAAGTTCTAGGGTACATGTGCACAACGTGCAGGTTTGTTACATATGTATACTTGTGCCATGTTGGTGTGCTGCACCCATCAACTCGTCAGCACCCATCAACTCATCATTTACATCAGTTATAACAGGTTATTCCAAGCTAATAACAACTTAACTTTGGGAGCACAAAATAGCTGTATGCTTTTACTCCCCCACAACATTTTAAGTTTTTGATGTCAAAAAGTATACAATTTTGAAATTGGTATCCCAAGACAATTAATTTTTGCTATAGTTATTGAAATAGAGTTGTCTATTAATAATTATACTAGAAATAAAATTGCTTTACAAACCACCATTTCAATCCAGAGTATTCTGAATGTGATTATGTATTAGTTATACTATTGAGTTTTGTACTTTTATATGTTTTATGTTATTAATTAGAGGCCTTGGCCTTTAGGTAAAGCTTAAAGAACTCTCCTTAGTAATTTCTGTAAGGCAGGCCTAGTGGGGATGAACTCCCTCAGCTTTTGTTCATTTGGGAAGGTTTTCATTTCTTTCTCACTTCTGAAAGTCAAGTTTGTCAGGTAAAGTATTCTTGGTTGGCAATTAGTTTCTATGAGCACTTTGAATGTATCATTCTATTCCTTCCTGCCTCTATTAGTCTGTTCTTGCATTGCTATAAAGAATACCTGAGACTGGGTATTTATAAAGACAATTTACAAAGAAAAGAGGTTTAATTGGCTGGCTCATAGTTCTGCAAGCTTTACAGGAAGCATGGTGCTCACTTATCATCAAGGGGATGGCTGAAGCCATTCATGAGGGATTCACCACCATGATCCAAACGCCTCCCACCAGGCACCACCTCCAAGACTGGGGATTACATTTCAACATGAGATTTGGGCAGAAACAAATATCCAACTATATTATTCTCCCCCTACCCCTCCCCAAATCTTATGTCCTTCTCACATTGCAAAATACAGTCATGTTTCCTAATCATCCCCCAAAATCTTAACTAATTCTACCATTAACTCAAAAGTCCCAGGTCCAAGTCCAAAGTCTCATCTGAGAAAAGACAAGTCCCTTCCACCTAGAAGCCTGTAAAATAAAAAATCAGGTTAGTTACTTCCAAGATACAATAGGGGTATAGCCATTGGATAAATATTCCCACTCCAAAAGGGAGAAATTGGCCAAAAAAGGGAGGAATGGGCCCCACATAGGCTGAAAACCCAGCAGGGCAGTCATTACATCTTAAAGCTCTAAAACAATCTCCTTTGATTCCATGTTCCACATCCAGAGCACACTGGTGCAAAGAGTGGGTTCCCAAGGCCTTGGGAAGCTCTTCCTCTGTGGCTTTGCAGGGTTAAGGCCTCAGGGCTGATCTCACAGCTTGGCATTGAATATCTGTAGCTTTTCCAAGCTAAGGATGCAAGCTGCCATTTGTTCTACCATTCTGGGGTCTGGAAGATGATGGGTCTCTTCCCACAGCTCCACTAGGCAGTGCTCCAGTAGGGACTCTGTATGGAGCCTCCAACCCCACATTTCCCCTCTGCACTGTCCTAGTAGAGGTTCTCTGTGAGGCCTCCACCTCTGCAGCAGGCTTCTGCCTGGACACTGAGGCTTCTCTATACATCCTCTGAAATCTAGGCAGAGGCTGCTAAGAATCCACCACTCTTGCGCCCTGTGTGCCTGAAGGCTTAACAACATATGGAAGCCACCAAGGCTTATGGCTGGCATCTTCTGAAGCAGTAGCCTGAGTTGTATCTGGGGCCCTTTGAGCCAAGGCTGGAGACAGAACAGCTTGGATGTGGGGAGCAGTGTTCTGAGGCTGCACAAGGCAGCAGGGCCCTGGGCCTGGCCCACAAAGTCATTCTTCATTCCTAGACCTTGGCCTGTGATGGGAGTAGCTGCCACAAAAGTCTCTGAAATGCCTTCAAGGTCTTTTCCCTATTGTCGTGGCTGTTAGCATGTGGCTCCCTTTCGTTATGCAAATGTCTCTAATAAGTGATTGCTCCACAGCCCACTTGAATTCCTCTCCTGAAAAAGTTTCTTCTTTCTCTGCCACATCACCTACAATTTTTTCAAGCTTTTATGCTCTGCTTTCTTTCTAAATATAAGTTCCTACTTTAAATCATTTCTTTGTTCCTGCTTCTGAACATAGGTTGTTAGAAGCAGCCAGGCCAAATCTTCAATGCTTTGCTCCTTAGAAATTTATTCTGCCAATACCATAGGTCATGACTCTCAAGTTCAAACATCTACAGATTCCCTAGAAAATGAACAGAATACATCCAATCTCTTTGTTAAGGCATAACATGTATGACCTTTGCTCCAGTTCCCAATAAGTTCCTCATTTCCCTCTGAGACCTCAGCAGCCCGGGCTTCACTGTCCATATCACTATTGGCATTTTGGTCACAATCACTTAGTCAGTCTCTAACAAGTTCCAATCACTCCTTCATCTTCCTATCTTCTGAGTGCTCCAAACTCTTCCAGCCTCTGTCTGCTACCCAGTTACAAAGCTGCTCCCACATTTTTAGGTATCTTTACAGCAATACTCTACTCTTTACCAATTTTCTGCACTAGTCTATTCTTTCATTGCTATAAAGAAATACCTGAGTCTGCATAATTTATAAAGAAAAGATGTTTAATTGGCTTATAGTTCTGCAAGCTTTATAGGATCCATGTGACAACATCTGCTTGGCTTCTGGAGAAGCCTCAGGAAGCTTACAGTCATGGCAGAAGGCAAAGGGGGAGTAGACATATCATATGGTGAAAGCAGGGGTGAGAGAGTCAGGCGGAGGTACCACATACTTTTAAACAATCAGATATCATGTGAACTCACAAAGAGTTCACTTATCACCAAAGGGATGACTGAAGCCATTCATGAGGGATCTGCCCCCATGATCCACACAACTCCCAGCAGGCCCCACCTCCAAGACTGGAGATTACATTTCAAAATGAGATTTGGGCAGGTACAAATATCCAACTATATTACTGTCCTGCAGTGTTTCTGCTGAGAAATATGCTGATAGTCATATTGGAACTCCCTTGTAGATAATGTATTTCTTATTTCATGATGCTTTCAGAATTTTTTCTTTGTCTTTAATTTTTGATAGTTTCATTATTTTGTGCTTTGGTGAACTCTGGGTTGAATATTGTTGGTGACCTCTCTGCCACCTGTACCTGGATGTTGGCATCTTTCCTAAGATCTTGGAGGTTTTCAGCCATTTTTTTTTTAAATATGCTTCTGGTCCCTTTGTTCTCTCTTTTCCCTTGGAATTACTGCTATGTGGTAATTAGATCTCTTGATAGTGTCCCATAGTTCTCATAGGCTTTCTTCATTCTTTTTAGTCTGCTTCTTATTTTTGCTTCATTGGTTGGACAATTTCAGATGTTTGAAGTCAGGCAATGCGATGCCTCTGGCTTTGTTTTTTTGCTTGTGATTGCTTTGGACATTTGGGTTAATTTTGGTTCCAAATAAATTTTATAATAGATTTTTCTAAATCTGTGAAAAGTGATATTGGTATTTTGATAGGCATAGCATTGAACCTGTAAATTGCTTTGGGCAGTATGGTCATTTTAACTATGCATTTTCTTCCAGTCCATGAGCATAGAATATTTTTCCATTTATTTGCATCATATCTAATTTTTTTCAGCAGTATTTTGTAGTTCTCATTGTAGAGATCTTTCACCTCCTTGGTTAGATAAATTCTTATGTATTTCATTTTCTTGTTGCTATTATAAATGAGATTGTGTTCTTGATTTGGTTCTTAGCTAGATGTTATTAGTGTGTAAAAATGCCACTGATTTTTGTACATTGATTTTGTATCCTGAAACTTTACTGAATTTATCAGTTCTAGTATCCTTTTTCAGAGTCATTAGGGTTTTCTATGTATAGAATCATCTTCAAGCTCTCTTATACTTTCTTCTGCTTGATTGAGCCTACTGTTAAAGCTTTTTATTGCATTTCCATTTCAGTCATTGTATTTTTCATCTCTAGGAGTTTTACTTTTTATTATTTCTATTTCTTTGTTACTCTTTTCATTTTGTTCGTGCACTGTTTTCCAAACTGCATTTAATTTTTTACTTCATACATTCTTGTAGCTCACTAAACTTCCTCAAGATTATTATTCTGAATTCTTTGTCATTTTATAGACTTCCATTTTTAAAGGTTCACTGTTGAAACTTTGTTAGTTTCTTTTAGAGGTGTCATGATTTCGTGGTTCTTTGTAAACTTTGTGTCCTTGCATTTGTGTCTGTGCATTTGGGGAGACAGCTACCTCTTCTGGCTTTTACAGGTGTTCTTTGTCAGGGATAAACCTTCACTATTTAGCCTGGCCTGTGATTCTTTGTGGGCCAACTCATAATGACCCTGGGCAGGAAGAGCTTGCTTTTGGATTCTCTAGATATGTGGGCTGCTGCCTTAGCTCTGATTTGGGATGGGGCTGCTGACTCAGCTCCACTGTCAGGTAAGACCACTGGCTGAGCTCTTTAATCAGGCAGAGCTGCTGGCAGGTTACTGCAATTGCCTTTTATTGGGCTTGACCAAAAGGTATATTCCATGGCCAGGTAGCACCACTGTTTGAGGTATGTATTTGGACAGGGTTGTAGGCTGGGACCTCAGGTTGGGCAGAATCACTGCTTGAGATGGATGGGACCAGCTGCTATGCTAAGTAGAAATGCACTGTTGAGATTTGCCTCCATGCCTAGATGGGGCCTTGTGGTGGGCTTTGAGGATGGGCCAAGCACTGTTTAAACTCCTAGGTGTGGCAGAAGTAGCCTCTGCACTTTGCCAAAATGCACTGTGGTGGGCATCTATCTCTCTGGGCAGTGTCTAGGCAGGCTGAGTTTGAAGCTGAGTTGAGTGCTGTTTAAACTCTTGGTTGTGGCAGAACTAGCCACTGCTCTTTCCCAACATTCACTGTGGCAGTCCATCACACCTTTCCAGGACAAGGTCTTCAAGTGAGCATTGAGGCCATGCCAAGCACTGTTTAAACTCCTATGTGTGGCAGAACTAGCCCCTCCTTTTTGCTAAATTGTGCTGTCCCTGGATGGGGCCCTTGGGTAGGGTCTAAGGCTGGGCCTGGAGGCTGGCTGTTTAGAGATTCTAGCCAGGCAGAACTTCCCACCAATTCTGGTAACAGTCAGCTCAGCTTTGAAGATGAGCTATGCTGTTGACTGCTGTCTCTGATCATGTGCCATTACTGGCAATTACAAAGAACTAGCACAAGTATGTGTATACTAGTCACTGTGTTCTTGCTTTATTTCTATCTGACCCTAGGTAATCTAGTCATGCCAATACCTCTTGTGTTCCCTATGAGGTGAGAGTAAAGTGGGCTTCTTGGGAAGCATCTCAAAATGCTAGGGAAGCTGTATGTCCACCTCTGGCTCTCTTTCCCCACTATAGAAACTGTGACTCCTGAGGAATTCTCTCTGTGTGACACTGTGGCAACTTGGGGGAGGGGAAGGAAGAGGGGTGACACAACCAGTGAGATCATGTTTTTTACCCTCTCTTGTGGTTCTTCTTTGGTTCTGTGGTCCACACAGGTATATCAGGCTTATTTCCAAGTTTTGAGGTTTTCACAAAGGTGTTCTTATTTGTGGATATTTGTCAGTTGAACTTTTGTGGAGGTTAGTGAAGTCTGAGATCTCCTATTCTGCCAGATTGCTGAGGTATGTTCTTTACTGTCTTTCACTGTTCCCCTCTGGAACTGACCTTCTGTTACCCACAATGGCAACTAACTTAAAAACACACTCTTGGCCAGGCACACTGGCTCACACCTGTAATCCCAGCACTTTGGGAGGCCGAGGCAGGCAGATCATGAGATCAGGAGATCAAGACCATCCTGGCTAACACAACGAAACCCCATCTCTACTAAAAAAAATATGAAAAAATTAGCTGGGTGTGGTGGTGGGTGCCTGTAGTCCCTGCTACTCAGGAGGCTGAGGCAGCAGAATAGCATGAACGCAGGAGGTGGAGCTTGCAGTGAGCCAAGATCGTACCACTGCACTCCAGCCTGGGCAACAGAGTGAGACTCCATCTAAAAGAAAGAAACAAACAAACAAACAAACAAAACACAAGCAAACAAACCAAAAACAGTCTTTGCATTAACTTTCATTCTCATTTCCTTACACCTTATCAGTGTTTCCTGGTATTGCCTCTCAGTAAAACAAACAATCAAACAAAACCATTTTAGAAAACCAAAACCTACACTCAAACACTTGGGCTACTTATTGGAGAAACCCAAAATCAAGCCAGTGATTCTAATATATTTGGTCATTAAGTTTGCCTAATGGGAGCTAGTGACAGTTTCTTGACTTGCAACTATCATGTTGCAAAATGTTTTGTGTTTTGTTCCATTTTTAATTTCTTTATTTTATTATTTATTTATTTATTTATTTTTTGAGGCGAAGTCTCACTCTGTCGTCTAGGCTGGAGTGCAGTGGCAAGATCTCTGCTCACTGCAACTTCCACCTTTCAGGTTCAAGCGATTCTCCTCCCTCAGCCTACCAAGTAGCTGGGACTACAGACATGTGCCACCACACACAGCTAATTTTTCTATTTTCAGTAGAGAGGGGGCTTCACCTTGTTAGCCAGACTGGTCTTGAACTCCCGACCTCAAGTAATCCGCCTGCCTCAGCCTCCCAAAGTGCTAGGATTACAGGCGTGAGCCATCATGCCAGGCAACTTCTTTAACGTTAAGAAAAAATATATTCAGACCCTACTAGTGGTAGAGATTACAAATCCAGAAAGAAAAATGTATACTGACATTAGGAGTCGAAAAAGAAAAACTCATGATCTAAATTTCCATCTGCTTTTTTTCTTTTAACTTGAATCTGGCTAAATTCGCTGGTACATTATTGCTAGTTGGCAAAATAGATTTTTTAATTGTTGCATATGTCATTAAAAATGAGAAAGCTGAAAGTAGCCATAAGGAAAGGGAGAGGGATATTGTGTTTCAGTGTGATAGGTAGCTTCTGAGATGGCCCTCAAATACTCCTATCTCTTAATATGTGTGACCTCGAGTAACATGCTTCTAGACAATAGACTATCTCAACTTTGTGGAGATGTAATTTTGTCGTTAGCTTATAAGAGATTGTAGCCTTTGTCTTGCTATCAGACTTTCTCCTTTGCTAGCTTTGTGAGGCAAAGTGTCTTATTTAGGAGACACATGTGGCACAGAACTGAGGTGGACCTCTGGCTAATAGCCAGCAGTTAACTGAGATCCTCAGTCCAGTAATCCAAAAAGAACTGAAATTCTGGCTGAGTACAGTGGCACGTGCCTGTAATCCCAGCATTTTAGGAGGCCAAGGCAGGAGGATCACTTGAGGCCAGGAATTCAAGACCAGCTTGGGCAGCATAGCAAGACCTTGTATCTGTAAACAATTTTAAAAATTAGCCAGGCATAGTGGTCTAGGCCTGTAGTCCAAGTTACTCAGAAGCTGGGGTGGTAGGATCACTTGAACCCTGAGGTTGAGGCTGCAGTGAGCTGTGGTCAAGCCACTGCCCTCTACGCTTGGCAACAGAGTGAGACCCTGTCAAAAAAAAAAAAAAGAAAAGCAAAAAGAAAAGAAAACGAACAGAATCCTCTCTGCAATCATGTAGTGAACTTTTAAGTGGATCTTACATTGGTTGAGTTTTAGATGGACTCAGTTCTGGCTGACACCTTGCTTGAAGCCTTGGAGGACACCCTGAAGCAGAAGACACAGTTAAGCTATGCTTGGATTCCTGGCCCACAGAAAATATGAGATAATAAACGTGTACAATTCTTAAGTATTTCCACTTTCCTATTCAATCTGTTTAGAGCAAATATTTGGGATTTAGAAGGAAAATTTAGACTTTAACAGGGTCACTGCCACCTTGAATACTGAATCAAATTGACCTTGATAGGGATGCATTATGCTTATATTTCAGATTTGAGCTCTCACTGTTGTTAAAAGAAAAGGAAAATACTTTCTCTTTGAAAGTCTACCTGACCAAAATTCTTCATATAAAAATGGCTTCTATAGATTAGTTTCTGAGTACATTTTCTACCAATGGTCTTAAGTCATCCCTAAGCATATGCAAATCTCTTAGCAACAGAAGATTATTCCAAATGAGAAAGCATTATGAGCCAACACCCATGTAAGCATCTGAGCCAACAAAGATGGGGCCTAAGCTTTATTTAAAAAAAATTTTAAATAAAATTATCCTGAGAGAATGGAGCAGTATGTATAAATCTATCAACTGTTTGAATAAGTTCAGTTGTTTCAAGGTTACTTCTTCTGTGTCTAGTATAAATATATTTCAAAAATATATACAGTAAAATGTGAAAAACAGTTTCTTTGGGATCAACTTGTCTGCTGCCAGAGAAGTTACATTTCTTGTAAAACAATGCTACATAATGGATGGTGGTGGAGTGAGGCCAGCTGGTTTTAAATATCAAGCTGACAGTGGAATGTGGTATTTAGAAGATAGTCACAGCACAACACACAAGGAGGCATAGAGACCTACTGCTTGACAACTTAACAAAAATGCAGTGTGTTCTCCAAAGGATTATTTTAGCCTTATAAATACCTACTTTTTACAAAGTTTCACTTTAAGCTCAATGTGTTTTTCTGTTGTGGGTGAACTCCATGGGAGCATCTGAGAGGTGAAATTCCTTTATAACCAGGTCCTTTTGCACTTGATTTGTTAGCTTAGAAGTTTCTGAGCTGGAGTACATGGAATGATCCACTGTGGTGTGGGAAGAAAATATTAGGAATTTTCTTTAGCATGTAAGAAATAAATTAAGCATAATCAGCAGTTAATATACGGACTGACGCTAGTGGCTTCACTCAGTCCATCTGCATAGAAGGTTGTTGTGTGCTGTAAGTGTCACGTGTGTCCGTGTGAAGAGACCATCAAACAGGCTTTGTGTGAGCAACAAGGCTGTTTATTTCACCTGGGTGCAGGTGGGCTGAGTCTGAAAAGAGAGTCAGCGAAGGGAGATAGGGGTGGGGCCATTTTATAGGATTTGGGTGGGTAGTGGAAAACTACAGTCAAAGGGGGTTGTTCTCTGGCAGGCAGGGGCGGGGGTCACAAGGTGCTCAGTGGGGGAGCTTCTGAGCTGGGAGAAGGAATTTCACAAGGTTAATCACTCAGTCAAAGTTGGGGGCAGGAACAGATCACAATGGTGGAATGTCATCAATTAAGGCAGGAACCGGCTATTTTCACTTCTTTTGTGATTTTTCACTTGCTTCAGGCCATCTGGATGTATACCTGCAGGTCACAGGGGATAGATGGCTTAGCTTGGGCTCAGAAGCCTGACATTAAGCAAAAATAAAATTTTAAGCCCCCCCCCACTGACTGAATTAATCCCTCCTTTTAACCTTTTAACCAGATCATGATGGGAAGGAGGGGTCAGACAAGACTCATTATACTCTCCTCCCTTTGGAATTCAAGCATAACTGACCAGCATTAACATTAAAACAGAGATCTTAAAAGTGACAAAAGAGACTCTGTAGCAATAAGACACCAAATTCCAACCTGATTCTAGTGTAGTATCACATGACAGATAGCAGGCCCTGAAAGAAATGGAAGTATTTTACCCCAAAATATATTTATTTGGCATATTTTTATTTTTGTTTTTCATACTTTTAAATTTATTTTATTTTATTTTATTTGTTGGGAACTTTTTATTTGAGAAGTCAAATGATTAAGTTTTGACACATATCTCTAAAGGTTGACAGAAATTTCTTAGATAAAGTTTGAAGCCTGAGTATGGGCAGTGTCATTATCTTAATACATTAGAAGACGAATCCTTCCATCTTATATCAATACCTTATTGCTTCTGAGATTCTTTTTTTTTTTTTTTCATTGTACAAATGCAAAGAGTTTTAAAAGAACGCATATATGGGCTTTTAAATACAAAGCAGTGAATTGTGTTCTTCTCAAGGCTTTGTTCTTCTAAGGAAGCCCAGGTTTCTGTTGACAGTTTCAGTTTTGTTTTCCTTCAAGTTTTATTTTAAGTTCCAAGGTATGTGTGCAGGCTGTGCAGGTTTGTTAAACAGGTAGACATGTGCCATGGTGGTTTGCTACACAGATGAGCCGATCATCTAGGTATTAAGCCCAGCATCAATTAGCTATTCTTCCTGATGCTCTCATTCCCTTCACCCGCATCCCCTGACGGGCCAGAGTATGTGTTGATCTCCCTCATGTGTCCGTGTGTTCTCATCGTTCAGCTCCCACTTATAAGTGACAACATGCCATGTTTGATTTTCTGTTCCTGCCTTAGTTTGCTGAAGATAACAGCTTCCAGTTCCACCCATGTCACTGCAAAGGACATGATCTAGTGGTGGTGCTGGTGTTGTTTTTTTTTTTTTAAATGGCTACATAGTATTCCATGGCTACTTATGTATCACATTTACTTTATCCAGTCTATCACTGATGGGCATTTGGGTTGATTCCATGTCATTAATATTGTGAATAGTGCTGCAGTGAACATATGTGTGCATGTATCTTTATAATAGAATGATTTATGTTCCTTTGAGTATATATGCAGTAATGGGATTGCTGAGTCAAATGCTATTTCTGCCTCTAAATCTTTGAGGAATCACCGCACTGTCTTCCACAATGGTTGAACTAATTTATACTCCCAACAAAAGTGTAAAAGTTTTCCTTTTTCTCCACAATCTCACCGGCCTCTGTTGTTTTCTGACTTTTTAATAATCGCCATGCTGACTGGCATGAGATGGTGTCTCATAGAGGTTTTGATTTGCGTTTCTTTAATGGTCAGCAATGTTGAGCTTCTTTTCTTTTCTTTTTTTTTATTATACTTTAAGTTCTAGGGTACATGTACACAATGTGCAAGTTTGTTACATACATATACATGTGCCATGTTTGTGTGCTGCACCCATTAACTCATCATTTACATTAGGTATATCTCCTAATGCTATCCCTCCCCCCAACCTCCCACAATAGGACCCAGTGTGTGATTGATGTTCCTCTTCCTGTATCCAAGTGATCACATTGTTCAATTCCCACCTATGAGTGAGAACATGCGGTATTTGGTTTTCTATTATTGCAATAGTTTGCTGAGAATGATGGTTTCCAGCTGCATCCATGTCCCTACAAAGGACACAAACTCATCCCTTTTTATGGCTGCATAGTATTCCATGGTGTATATGTGCCACATTTTCTTAATCCAGTCTGTCACTGATGGACATTTGGGTTGATTCCAAGTCTTTGCTATTGTGAATAGTGCTGCAATAAACATACGTGTGCATGTGTCTTTATAGCAGCATAATTTATAATCCTTTGGGTATATCCCCAGTAATGGGATGGCTGGGTCATATGGTACATCTAGTTCTAGATCCTTGAGGAATCGCCATACTGTTTTCCATAATGGTTGAACTAGTTTACAATCCCACCAACAGTGTAAAAGTGTTCCTATTTCTCCACATCCTCTCCAGCACCTGTTGTTTCCTGACTTTTGAATGATCGCCATTCTAACTGGTGTGAGATGGTATCTCATTGTGGTTTTGATTTGCATTTCTCTGATGGCCAGTGATGATGAGCATTTTTTCATATGTCTGTTGGCTGTATGAATGTCCTCTTTTGAGAAATGTCTGTTCATATCCTTTGCCCACTTTTTGATGGGGTTGTTTGTTTTTTTCTTGTAAATTTGTTGGAGTTCTTTGTAGGTTCTGGATATTAGCCCTTTGTCAGATGAGTAGTTTGCAAAAATTTTCTCCCATTCTGTAGGTTGCCTGTTCACTCTGATGGTAGTTTCTTTTGCTGTGCAGAAGCTCTTTAGTTTAATGAGATCCCATTTGTCAATTTTAGCTTTTGCTGCCATTGCTTTTGGTGTTTTAGACATGAAGTCTTTGCCCATGCCTATGTCCTGAATGGTACTACCTAGGTTTTCCTCTAGGATTTTTATGGTATTAGGTCTAACATTTAAGTCTCTAATCCATCTTGAATTAATTTTCGTATAAGGAGTAAGGAAAGGATCCAGTTTCAGCTTTCTACTTATGGCTAGCCAATTTTCCCAGCACCATTTATTAAATAGGGAATCCTTTCCCCATTTCTTGTTTCTCTCAGGTTTGTCAAAGATCAGATGGCTGTAGATGTGTGGTATTATTTCTGAGGACTCTGTTCTGTTCCATTGGTCTATATCTCTGTTTTGGTACCAGTACCATGCTGTTTTGGTTACTGTAGCCTTGTAGTATAGTTTGAAGTCAGGTAGCGTGATGCCTCCAGCTTTGTTCTTTTGACTTAGGATTGTCTTGGAGATGCGGGCTCTTTTTTGGTTCCATATGAACTTTAAAGCAGTTTTTTCCAATTCTGTGAAGAAACTCATTGGTAGCTTGATGGGGATGGCATTGAATCTATAAATTACCTTGGGCAGTATGGCCATTTTCACGATATTGATTCTTCCTATCCATGAGCATGGTATGTTCTTCCATTTGTTTGTGTCCTCTTTTATTTCACTGAGCAGTGGTTTGTAGTTCTCCTTGAAGAGGTCCTTTACATCCCTTGTAAGTTGGATTCCTAGGTATTTGATTCTCTTTGAAGCAATTGTGAATGGAAGTTCATTCATGATTTGGCTCTCTGTTTGTCTGTTACTGGTGTATAAGAATGCTTGTGATTTTTGCACATTAATTTTGTATCCTGAGACTTTGCTGAAGTTGCTTATCAGCTGAAGGAGATTTTGGGCTGAGACAATGGGGTTTTCTAAATATACAATCATGTCATCTGCAAACAGGGACAATTTGACTTCTTCTTTTCCTAACTGAATACCCTTGATTTCTTTCTCTTGCCTGATTGCCCTAGCCAGAACTTCCAACACTATGTTGAATAGGAGTGGTGAGAGAGGGCATCCCTGTCTTGTGCCAGTTTTCAAAGGGAATTTTTCCAGTTTTTGCCCATTCAGTATGATATTGGCTGTGGGTTTGTCATAAATAGCTCTTATTATTTTGAGGTACGTTCCATCAATACCGAATTTATTGAGCGTTTTTAGCATGAAGGGCTGTTGAATTTTGTCAAAAGCCTTTTCTGCATCTATTGAGATAATCATGTGGTTCTTGTCTTTGGTTCTGTTTATATGCTGGATTATGTTTATTGATTTGCGAATGTTGAACCAGCCTTGCATCCCAGGGATGAAGCCCACTTGATCATGGTGGATAAGCTTTTTGATGTGTTGTTGAATCCGGTTTGCCAGTATTTTATTGAGGATTTTTGCATCGATGTTCATCAGGGATATTGGTCTAAAATTCTCTTTTTTTGTTGTGTCTCTGCCAGGCTTTGGTATCAGGATGATGTTGGCCTCATAAAATGAGTTAGGGAGGATTCCCTCTTTTTCTATTGATTGGAATAGTTTCAGAAGGAATGGTACCAACTCCTCCTTATACCTCTGGTAGAATTCAGCTGTGAATCCATCTGGTCCTGGACTTTTTTTGGTTGGTAGGCTATTAATTATTGCCTCAATTTCAGAGCCTACTATTGGTCTATTCAGGGATTCAACTTCTTCCTGGTTTAGTCTTGGAAGAGTGTAAGTGTCCAGGAAATTATCCATTTCTTCTAGATTTTCCAGTTTATTTGCGTAGAGGTGTTTATAGTATTCTCTGATGGTAGTTTGTATTTCTGTGGGGTCGGTGGTGATATCCCCTTTATCATTTTTAATTGCATCGATTTGATTCTTCTCTCTTTTCTTCTTTATTAGTCTTGCTAGTGGTCTGTCAATTTTGTTGATCTTTTCAAAAAACCAACTCCTGGATTCATTGATTTTTTGGAGGGTTTTTTGTGTCTCTATCTCCTTCAGTTCTGCTCTGATCTTAGTTATTTCTTGCCTTCTGCTAGCTTTGGAATGTGTTTGCTCTTGCTTCTCTAGTTCTTTTAATTGTGATGTTAGAGTGTCAATTTTAGATCTTTCCTGCTTTCTCTTGTGGGC